>NC_079492.1:144513860-145713860 GCF_020520425.1 Spinacia oleracea
TGAGTAGTGTAGTAATTTTAATTTATATCATCCATTTGAATCGCATCATGGGGGTGTTCTTCGGTCCAAACTCTGACCAGATATGACCGATTTGAATCGGACCAAACATCGGAGTTTTGATAAATCAAATTTCGAAGACGGACTGGTTATGCTTGGACCGGATCCGAACCAGATAGGGAGTCCAAAATCTGGAACGGACCGGTTTGAACCGATTGTAGATTTATTTCTATATTTTTTTTATTCTACAAAACACGATAAAAAAGAAGAAAATGTATGCAGAAAACTAAATGTTCAACACCATATTTTGAAAGCTAAATAAAATACTCCATATGTGTTCAATATGAGTTGCAGTTTGACCGACACATGTTATAAGAGAGTGAGTTAATTTTATCTATATTCTATAAGTAAACTCCTAAGGTCATTTAGTAATTGACCTTTTGGTATCCCTCTATAGAATAGAATACTCTCAATGACAATTAAACAAATCAAAGTTGTATTAAATAAATAATACGTAGTAATAGAAAACTTATTTAGAGTATTGTTAAGATCTGACCCATGAAACATCACGTGTGAGAGTCCCACATTGACAAAAGAGAAGAGAATTAATCACTTAATAAGGCCAAGGGGCTACTCCCCTTATTGCCATATGGTTTTAAGGTGGAACCTCCTACGGTCTTGTTAAGTGGACTCTCTCTCTTGGTGACGGGCGTGGCCCAGGCCCGTATTTAACAAGTATGTATATTGGTAGGCTCTTCAAAAGAGCTCTTGAAGGGTTCTCCACTCTTTCTCTACCCCTATCTCTCTACAAGACACATTCAAGAATTAGTTTCTAAAAACACCCATCATTGGTTGGTTCCTCAAATAAGCTCCCAATCTCTTTTTTTATCATTTGATGATCCATAATTAATAGTTTTTTTTAACAGAAATTACTATCCACTTTTCAAAGTTACTCTCACTTTTCACCAAGAATCAACTCTTGGAGGGCTCTTGGGCAAGTGCTATCTTGAAGTAGCTCTCCGTGAAGAGTTACTCAAAAGCCTCAATTTTGGCCAAGAGATATTTCTTGTTGAATAACTACTTGGAGAGCTATTTGGAGAGCCACTCCAAAAGCTACATTGTACATGCTCTTTAGAATGATTAGTGAAATAACAGAAAAGGAATAAAGTAACAACAAGAAAGTTATAAAATGGAAAAAAGGGTCAAATAATTACTCCTTAATTCTCTTTTCCTTGTGTTTTTAAGGGCACTTCATGACATATGTTTGCTAATGTTAAAAAATTGGGAAAAGAGGACGACACATAAACAATGATTAATTAAATTTATTGAGAAAAACAAAACATGTTAAGCAGTCGTGATTTAAATTCAAAATTCCTTATATTTACACGCACCACATACATATGAGAAAATATTGTATTTTACTTTGTTATTACACCGTAGTACCGGTTCGATGTTTGCTAAATATAAGTACATCAATTGTTCGTTAGAGGAGATTTTGAATAATTTATTTACATATTATTTCAGGTTAAATTGTAATACACAAATTTGCATCTTGTATTCGCACGCATCTTGTGCATATGAGACTAGTTAACATAAGATGAAAGTGGGGTAGTGAGTTATTATTTATGATAAGAAAATTATAGTGGTTGAATTATTAAAAAGACAATGTGAGTAAGTGTGGGGATCATAAAAAAGATAGAAAAATTAATATAATCGAGAGTGAAGATCATGACATACCAAAAATAGAAAGTGTAACTCGTATTAAAATACGACATCTTTTAGAAAATATAACTCATATTAAAATACGTAAGGAGTATCTCATTATTATAGTAATATTTTCTACATATGAAAGGAGAAAATATTTTTTTTAGTAGTTTATACTCTTTCTGTCCCTAATACTCGCACCGTTTTGACTATTTGCACTATTCACATAATTCACTTTGACCCTATTTTATTTATAGTATATGGAAACAAATGTTAGTATAGAATATATTGATAGATTATAAAACTAATCTTGAGGCTTCAACCATCAGCTTAACCTTTTAGTTGAGTTTGTCATTTGACATGGTATCATGATAGATTATAAACTAATCTTGAAGCCCCAAGATTAGTTTTATAATCTATCATATATTGTTGGCTTCATCTTAATATATATTTTCAAAATATTAATATTTTTATAAGTTTTTATAATATGTAGTTAGAGATATTGGTGGTCAAAGTTGTGCATTGACAAGCGTGTCCGATCAAAACGGTGCGAATATTAAGGGATGGATGGAGTATTAATTATGAAGTATTTTTTAAAGAAAAAAGCGATATTGTCCAAAACTCGAGTTTTCATCCCTTACTGAAACGATTATATCCGATCTGGTCCGGTCCATTTAATCTGGGCCGTTTTTTGTAAACCCCTCACCGTATCACAATTCTTACAAGGCCTTCGATCATAAGCTTTCTTGTTCGTCTCATAGCTTTTTTTCCCCCCTTAATTTCTTTTCTTGATTTAAGCTTTCTGATGTAAATAAAAAAAATACTTCCTTCGATTTTTAATACTCGCAACGTTTATGGATTCTACACTATTTTTTTTTACTTTTTTTTTTTTTGACAGCACAACAAAATATTCAATTGAACAAAGCTATTCCCTTTTTCTAACTTTTTGGTTAGATTATGGGCTATAGCAACAATCATACAACATTGAACAATAAATAACAAACCGTTACTAACTTGAGCAATACATGCTCTTACAAGCATTGGAACTATAACATTACGAACTACAAGCATAGCCAGTGCATTGGTCGATGGCCCTTGATTGTTGCCTTCGCCTTGCGCGCCCACATTCTCCTTTCTCCTCGGGATGAAGCTTAAGCGATAAGCAATAAGAACCCATAATCGGTGGAACTTGAAAGACGACGAAAGAAACGGAAGGATATGAACTTCACGAACCGGTTGAAACGACCTTGTGAGCAAGAGGATATGCTCACGAACAAACTCGACACTCTGGAGAACGAGCACATGGAGTCTCCCAAAGAGACTCATCTTAGTGAACATGCTATGAACCCCCAAAAACTTCATTTGGGGAGCAGTCTTCAAATATGAATTTTTGAATGTAATGAGAGAACCTCTCACCACGAACCTAAACTGAACAACCGACATTCGTGAATACAAGATTCTCCTTCCATAGTCACCCCTACAACCTTCTTTCTCCCTCTTTAGACCTGGCATACTACCGTCCAAGGGAGTATAAACACTAGGGACAAGTCCACTACCTAGGTTGACTGACTTTTGGACGACAACCAACTGGGAAAAACTTAAACCCAAAACCTCTACAATCCTCAACATTGGATATCCCGCCATAGAAAAACAAACCATTAACCAACCTTGCAAAGACAATAAACCAACAACCCCATACTTAACACTTCCAACAACCAAGCACAAACTAACCAAGTCAAACACATTAAAGCTAACTAAATTATACTATTCACATATTATACTTTGACTATTGTTGGTGATTTATACGTAAATTAAAACATAATCATGTGAGATCTTGTTAGATTCGTTTTAACGTGAATTTTCAAAATATTTACTTTTTATAATTTTTGCATAAAGAGAATTAAAGATATTAATGATCAAAGTTGTGCATAGCATACGTGAAAGTGACAAACATTGAGTAAAAATGAACGGAAGAAGTATAAAATTTCCTTTTAATTGGTATAACGATCTTAACTTGACCGTGTTTATCTGTCATAGGTAATAAATCCTCCTTTTATGACAAAGAGCCTATTCCAGAGATCAATGCCCCGGATATCAGTGTTCGATTTGTTGATGATAATGTTCTAATGACAATTCTTTGTGAGATACAACATGGTCTTGTTACCAAAATTGTTACCGAGATTACAAATAGTCATCTCTTCATTACCAACATGAATTCTATGCCAATTGTTGGTAATATTTCCCAAGTATCCTTTGTCGCTCGGGTAAGCCCAATACCTCTAGGAAATATTCTAAACTTTTCATTAAAAACAATTTTTTGAGCAATAAATGAATTAATTTTGGTTTTGATTTTTTGATTTTATCCAAACGTTTTAAGTTTTACACATTGTACCGGCTAGATTGTGATAAACTCCTTGAATTGGAGAATTTTTAAACCTTGGATTAACTATAAGGATAAGATTGACCATACTTTACAAGTATATGATACTACGTGGAAGATTTTAAATAACAGGGTACAACATAGAAATAAAAAAAGTACATATTACAATGTAGTAAAACCCATTAAGTAAAACACTAAAAAGTCAAAGATTTCAAGCATTCCATTATAAAATAGAAGTTGAAATGTTTAATTTAAATTCAAATTTAAGCATCTAATTAATGATTTACCACATATATTTTGGTTGCTTGCAGATGGAATCAGATTTTAGGATGAGTAAAGAGGATTTGACGAGCGTTCTTCATTCGATTTTCGAGTAGCAAAGATTTGTGGCACCGGATTGTGTTTGTTCAAAGACTTTCTGTCTGATGCCTAAATTTAAATTGTTTAATTTTACCTGTTTGAATAATTGAATTTTGTATTTGAGTTTAAGATGATGGAAAATCGTTTAAAATGGTTTGGACATGTAAGCAGTAGATCAAGTGATGCCCCGGTTAGGAGGATAGAAGGGTGGCAAAGTGATAGAACTGCAAGGGGTAGGGGAAGACCTAAGAAAACTTGGAGGAAGGTGATTGAACACGATATGAGCTTTCTTGGGATTGAGGAAAATGTGGCGTTGGATAGGACAGTGTGGAGGGAGATAATATACATTGATGACTTCAGTTGATTTATACAGCTTTCATGTTTTTGTTTCTTTCTATTTTTTAATTTTAATTTAATTTTTATTTTTATTTATTTTTAGAAATCTTTTAATTTTTTTTAATCTACATGCTATTTTGAAATATACTAATTTTACTTATTCATTTATTTTAAACTTTACTTATTTTTTATTATCTCTTAAAATATTTCTTCTATAATATGTATACATTTTTCCCTTTCTTACTTTATTAATTCCACTTTCTCTTCCTTGTTTTTCTTATTACTTCTTGCTCCTTTTTTGTTTGATTGGTGACAATGACGATATTCTACGACGATTCATGTTAGCCGACCCCAAATTATTTTGGGACTAAGGCTTTGTTGTTGTTGTTGTTGTTGTTGTTGTTGTTGTTTATTATAGGAATGAAATACAAATTCAGTGATAGTTTTGTATTGATGCAGTTATGACTTGTGAATGAATGGGCCATTGACAGATTTGGTAAAAAGAAAAAAACGTTCCAACAACAATTTAGTAAATGAATAGAAACTCTAAAATGTAGAAATTTCAAAACAATTCTTTTGATTGACATATTAAACGGCATGACTTAATTTTTCCCTCAAAAAAAAAAACATATCAAATGACATTCTCGTAATTATAATGAAAAAATATACAATCTAAAAATTGCGATGTACAATATATTTAATATTTTAAAAAATAAAAATAAAAGAAAATGATAAAAAGAGATTGTATATTTAAATGTGTAGATTGTATATTTTGATAATTTATTTACAAACATATCCCTAGATATGTTTCATTCGCCAATCATGGAGATTGACTTGGCGCAACTCCTCCAAAATGTGGAGTATAGACCATGCATGTAACTAGGGGTGTGCAAAAATTGGTCCGGACCGAAAAAATGGATCGAACCTGACCGACCCAGACCAGATCAGACCAGACCGAAGGCAATCGATCCGATCTTCGGGTTGAGAAATATTAAATTTCGTCTTTCGGTCTGGTCCGGTCCGGTCAGGTCCAAAACCCGATTTTGGACCGGACCTATATTTCCTTAATAAAATATAATATTAACTATTCAAAAATTTGATTCTCTCCTTTACAATGCTGTAAATATTATTATATTGTGATATTTTATTTTATCTTACAAAAAAGCCCTTGAACAATTGGTTTTTTATGTATATTTTTCTTCTTTTACCATAATTTTTTTTGAATAAAAATATATAGAAATGGGTCTACAACCGGTCCAAACCGGTCCGGTCCGGGTTTTGGACCGATTTTTTCGGTCCGGTTCGAGTCAGGTCCAAGCATGATCGGTCCGGTCTTCAGGTCTTGAATATCAAAATTTCGATCTTCGGTTCGGTCTGGGTCAGTCCGGTCCGGGTTTGGACCAATGAACACCCCTACATGTACCTCCACATATAGTGGCGCATCCAGGATTTACACATAGGGTATAAAGAATTAAATAGAAAATTATTCGAATTTATTTATACCCTATATTATCTTAACGAAGTATATTTCTTAACCGGACACTTATTTATTTTTATTTTGAGATATTAGTACTCATATCTTTGTTTTATAAAATTTGAACCATTGGGAAAAATTCCAAAAGGCAACCTTAAACTCTATGCCATACACTACCACACTTAATGCTCAAATCACCAACTTGTCGCATTCGTGTATTTTCTCTTAAGTTGCTCCCATTTTTTTTAAGTAAATGTATGGGAAATGGGTATGCAAGTCATCACCGCTTCAGTTCTTTCCGATCCGGAGTCACCAGAGATGAGCGTGCATGCTCAATAGTAAGGAATCCGAGATTGATGGAGGCGGACATCCGGGAACCGAGTGCCCTATTTCAAGTATTGAGAAAGAGATAGATGAGCCTGTTCCAGACTCCAGTGTTGAGGCCAAGATTGGAGCAGTTACCACGACATCTTCTCCATCTTCCATTGACAGGGGCGGAACCAGACTTCAATCCGATCAACATGAGACCACACTTAACGCCAAGGTTTCCAAGAGAGGTAAAGATTAAACCCTTACAATCGAAACACAAGGTCAAAACATGGGTCAAGTGTATCGCCATACGACCATATACACAACGCACCCCAGGAGGTAGTGGGGGTTCAAAGTTCAAACTCAAGGAAGATATTATCAATGCCTCCTGGATAAGAGGAAGGTCCTCACATATGTCACTACGATTCGCTTGGAGGATCTGAGAATGATGGGTTTATCGCAAGAGTGGCAGGATTGGGAGAAGTACTACCTTCCCCTCAATCCAGAACCAACAGACAGGCCTAGTGTGTCGATTCAACGTCCTCAACCATCTCTTAATATGAACATCTGTTTATGGAACATGAGGGGGGCTTCTCGTGATGAATTTATTCCATATACATGGAGTATTATTGATTATCAACACCATCAATTTAATTTCTATTGAAAACAAAAAGTGATACTCATAGATCTAAGGAAGTTATTCATCAATTGCGGTATAACGATTACAAAGTCATTGAGCCAACGAAAAAAGGGGCAACATTTGGTTATTTATCTTGTTCTTTTCACGACGGATATTAATCAATTCCATGTGCTCTTTCATTTCCAAAATGTCAAACCATAAGTTTTGGTGAACGGAATGCACGCACCAGGCGTTCCGAGTTACCGCCGCCAGTTCTGGAGGGGAATGCAAGACAATCCTCCTCCACCGAAGGCTCCGTGGTTGGTGGTAGGAGATATGGATGAGGTAACTTCTCAATTTGAGAAGCTCGGTTGAAGAACCTTATAGCAGAGTTGTAGGGGTTTACAGTTAAATACATAACATGATAGAGGAATAACCCCAAAGCCAGGAAGCATGTATAAAGTACAGATTAAGCAATACTTATGTTTGTAGCGTGTTTTCTCTAGTTCAACGAATCACGAACACGAACAAGAACTCTAGATGTCGTTTCTCTACTTGGTTCACCGACACGTTTAAATTCGTCTCGAGATCGATGGCTTAGAAGTCATTCAAGATTGTTTTCCTTTTGGGAAGAACACTCTTAACCGGAGGCACAAAGAGATTTTTAGGTTTTCTCCGTGTTTAGGTTAGAAACGGATTAGATTAAAGTGTATAGAAAAAAATAAGGGTGGATTAGTGTTATAACCTTTTGGTTATAACACCAACCGGACAAGGCACAAGGCCAAGATCGACCATCACTCATCAGGCCCGGTCCTGACATTTTGAGGGCCCTATGCGAAACAAGGTGGTAATTGGGTGATAACTGGGGAGGTAATGTGGGGGGAGGTAATAATTGGGGGGTAATGTGGGGGGAGGTAAAAGTAAAAGGTTTACTGAGAGTTGAAGTTTTTACCAACTCTTCCCAAGGGGAGGTCTTTTGGAAAGGTGTTGACTAGTGGAGGTCATCCACATCAACTTCAATTTGACTTTTCTTTGCCACGTCATCAACAACTTTTGTAGATTCATTTTTTCCAATTTTATGCCACAGTGGCTGGTATTTTGGGCTGCTCGTATTACCTCTTTCGTACTCTGATTTTGACTTTTTCCTCTTTTTCGAAACAATTGTCCAGCCATGGTTCACCGGCCGAACATTTTTGTACGATTTTTTTTTCCGGTATTGGTTGTTAATTTGTCATGGTTTGCGTTTGGAGTTGGAGTTACACATTTATGAGTCTGGTTATGGGTGATAGGTTGGTGGCAAGTTTAACATTTGTTGTGGAAATTTGTTGGGAGTAACGGTTGCTAAAATTTCCAAGCCAAACTGCAGTTGGGACCTTTTCATGGTCTTGAATTTGGCAGCAGATTCTAGCATAGGAGGCTCTGCTTAGATCCGCTCCTTTGAGGTCCGCTTTGACGAATTTTCCGACAGCATTTCCGATGGCCTTGAGCACATCCATACGATGGAATTCGACTGGTAGTTCAGGTAGATCGAACCATTTTGGGGTATCCAAGCTCTTTGCATCCGATGGCCAGAAACCCGGTTCCCAGTTTCTAACAGAGATGAAGAAACCATTCAGAAACCTTGGTCCGTCTTTGATAAGACGATTTTCTCCCTCCTCTGTTGGTAGGCGGGTGGAGTAGAAGCCTTTTCCGAGGCCGATTAAGATAGGTTTGGTCTTTAATTTCCAGAGGTGTTGTAGGTTTGTTGCTAGGTAATCCGCAGAGAAAGATTTCCCCACCACTTTCAGAATTATGGATGATTTTCATGGAGTTTGGATGGCTTGCAGAATTTCGTTTGGGAGAACGACTAACACATCTGTAGACTCGTCAAAGACCCTTGGTTTTTCTGGATTTGGTGTTGATACGGTGGTGTTGGTTAGTGGTAAGTCTGCGGTTAGGATGTGTTTGAAGCTCAATTTTGGTGTTTGGGGAGTTGTTGGTTTGTCAATGAGCATAGGGGAGGTTGGGGTAAAGGTTTGGGTGTTAGGGATGTTGATGGTGGAGGAGTGGTGGTCACCAGGTAACGGAGAAGTGTCCGCGAAGTTTGCCGTTTGTAGCCTTGACTGGTCGGAAGGGTTTTGAGGGGGGAGGGGAGGGGGGAGAGGTTCAGGGGGTTCCATTTTCTGTTTTTATTCTTACCTTCTCCAATTATTCATTTCTCTCTCTTTTCTCCCTCGTCTTTATGGTTCCAGTTTTTATATGTAATGTAACCGGCGACACCATCAACTTGACGGTGTGGCGTGTTCACACTTAAAAATAAACCCAGCGTGTTTAAAGCCCTTCACGTTGGTTAACGGAATATAAAAGTAACATCGGCATAGAAAATAAAGTAACATTAGTCTATACAAGGAACCTCTAACATGAAGCTGCAATAAAACAAGAAAAGTAACGACGAATACAATTTATAAGTAACACCAGCATAGAAAGTAAGATAACACCAGTCTATATAAGGAACCTCTAACATGAAATTGAATATGCTGCAATAAAATAAGAAAAGTAACAGTGAATACAATATATAAGTAACACCAGCCTAGAAAGTCAAGTAGCATCCGTTTATACAAGGAACCTCTAACATGAAATTGAAGAAACTGCAATAAATGAAGAAAAGTAACAGCGAATACAATGTATAAGTAACACCAGCATAGGAAGTCAAGTAACACCGGGCTATACAAGGAACCTCTAACATGAAATTGAAAAAAATGCAGTAAAACAAGAAAAGTAACCGTGTATACAATGTACAAGTAACACCGACATAGAAAATCAAGTAACACCAGTCAATAACCTTATCCATAGTAGTTGTGTGCGAGAGAGTTGCGCCCGTGCGTCACACCATCAAGTTAATGGTGTGGCTGGTCACACAAGAGAAGCGTTGTTTTTTAATTTGGTCGTTAAGCCGTAAATAGTACACTATTTTCGGCCTTTACTTAATTGTTTTCTTTTCAGTTTTTGTTTTCTTTTTGTTTATTTACCGTTGTTTTGTTCCAAAATTTAATTGGGATTTTTCCAAGATTTTTCCAGCTTGGTTTTTTATCCTCGTCCATGGATGATAATTTTATTTTTAATGTTTCAATAATTTTGAAGGTGATATGGATTCATATGGGTTTATGGATTGTTATCAATTTGTTGATCGAGAATTCGTATGCAGATTGCAAAAGGCTCTACTCGAAATATGCGAAAACATCAAAAATCACTGCTCGCATTGGGCAAGCTAGAAGCAGTAGAGTACGAGTTGTGCTTTACGCATGATACACAATAGTCACTGTTCTGCATGATAGCACATTTTTTCTCTAAATTTTTGTTATAGATATATTTTATCAACGTAAATGTTATATGAGTAATTATTAATAATATTATTATTTCCCTTAAAAAAAAGTTATTTTTTAGTTTTTTGTAGAGAGAGCCACAAAAGACAAAATGGAAAATGATGTAGATGAGATTCGATCCCAGGTCTTGGTAACACCCTCTCAAGACTCTACCAACTAAGGCTTCCTTCTGTCCGACTTATTTTGTCTTAACTTATACTTCCCCTGTTCTTATTTACATGACAAAATTGGGTTTATGATACTATTCACACAACCTCCTTTGATTTCATTTTGTGAATTATATTTAAGAAAAAAACATTGTCGGGTGGGATCTTATTAGATTTGTCTCAATAAATAATTTTTAAATATCAACTTTTTATAATATTTTCTTATTCACAATTAGAGATATTAACGTTTGAAATTATGCATTGACAAACGTGCCTAAATAACTGTGTCATTTAAAAAAGAACAGAGGAAGTATTATCTAAACTTATCTAAACTTAAATGAATTTATCTGAACTTATTTGATATGAAATAAGTCAAACATTTTTTTTTTTTGAGGGGGAATAAGTCAAACATAATAAAGCCTAAACTAGTTGGAAAGAGAGAGAGAGAGAGAGAGAGAGAGAGAGAGAGAGAGAGAGAGAGAGAGAGAGAGAGAGAGAGAGAGAGAGAGAGAGAGAGAGAGAGAGAGAGAGAGAGAGAGAGAGAGGGAGAGGGGGGGGGGGGGGTAGTGAGTTGTTAACCGTACTAGTTATCTACTCCCTCCGTCCCATAATTATCTTCCTGTTTGACCAAAAACACGGATTTTAAGAAAAGTGGAATATAGTAAATGAAAAGTGGAATAAAGTACAAATGTTGATTGAGTTGTATGGAAAAGTGGAATAAAGTACATGTGAAAGAGAATATAGTACATGGGTGGGGTTTTCAATTTAATTTTAATTAATATAGTACATGAAAAAGTGGGGACCTTAGTAGCCAAAATTAGAAACAGAAAGATAATTTTGGGACGCTCATTTAGAAAAGCATGAAGATAATTTTGGGACGGAGGGAGTACCATGCATTTCTATTTTTAGAAAGAAAAAGTCTACGTGCTAGGTTTGTAAGGATAAAGGAGGACCACACATGAACATTATTTAAGAAGTACATAGTGCTAATGGCCTTGATGCTCCCATTCGATAACAAGTTGTAGCACGCCTATTATTGCAAGAGTGAAGAGGGTATTGTTAACAGGTAAGGAGTATCTTATTATTAGTTTCTTTGATTTCCTATTCTTCTAGTTTTTTTAGCTCATGATCATGCAATGAACTAGTTGCTTCTAGGTAGTCATTTACTCTCGAACGTTAGTACTCTGATCTTATAAGGTATTTGGATGTTTTGTAGCACTAATTAAACATTAAAATGAATCATACTTAACTGTAAGTATTACACACTTAATTAACACATGATTTTATATATATATAAAAAATGTAATACCCGTATGTTTTTTATGATTTTTGTTTGTAGGAAAACGTTAGACGAGCATTATTATACTAATTTTTGTTTAGAAGAGTTTCATTATAATTGGTATTATGATCTTCACTTGACACATTTTTATCCCACACAGGTAATTAAATTATATTTATTAGAGATCGAGACTATGGATGATAAAGAGCCTACTCCAGAAATCACTGCTCCGGATATTAAAGTTAGATTTGTTAATGATAATGTCTTAATCACAATTGTTCATGAGATACCACATGGTCTTGTTACCAAAATTATGAGAGAGATTTCAAATCTCCATCTATTCATTGCCAACATGAATTCTATGCCAATAGGCAACATTTCTCAAGTATCCATTGTCGCTGAGGTAAGCCCAAAGCCCTATTAATCTTTTCTTTTTTTTAAAAAAAAAAAAGCCTATTAGTATTCTGTTAATGATAACTAATGTTTGGTTTTGGATTCTCTAGAGTTCTAAAATAACTCTACAAGGTAGAGTTTGAGCATATCAACCATTAAATGAAAAATCAATTGTTAATGTTTATGTACGCGTGGCATTCATATTTTAGTTCAATGCATACTTGCTTAGATAAATGGAAAGATATTATATACTCCGTATTTTGTTTGAAATGATCTTTTTCAAATTTAACATGTTAGTAAAGGATCAAAGATCTCAAACATTCCCTTATCGATTAGAGATTTAAAATCTTTATTCTTAAGTTCAAATTCAAGCAGATCTAATAATTTACCACATATATTTTGGTCAATTACTTGCAGATGGAATCAGATTTTAAGACGAGTCAAGAGGATTTGGAGAGCAATCTTCATTCGATTTTCCTTTGATTAGATTTGTGGTCTGAGGTTTTGTTTGTTCAAAGACTTTCCGACTTATGCCGTGGGAAGTGATAAATCCAGGAAAAATTTTACTTCTTCAAAGAAAATCCACATTTTTTTAAAGTTTATTTCTTTGGAAAAGTGAAAATTTTCCTTGAATTTATGATTTCCCGTATGTCGTCGCCACACCCAAATTTCGAATTGTTTTTGTTTTTATTTTTATTTTACATGTTTGAATAATTCTTGAACTTTTATTTGATGCTATTATGAATGAAAGTAATCTTCTTAATGAGAATAATGATTGGCGTGACCGCGTGAGTAATTAAGTGTTAGTTTCACAGAGTTCCTCAAGAGGGGGGGTGAATTGATATTTTACGGTTTTACAAAAATTAAACTACTAGGAACAGAAACAGTAAAATATGCAAGCGAGATTTAGCGTGGAAAACTCTCTAGGCCCAATAGAGAGGAAAAAACCACGGCCCCTTTGGGGACTTAAACACATTCACTAATTAGGCAAAACAACTCAGTTTCTTTACAAGCCTAATCTACTCGGGCCACAATCTGTTAGTCGCCTCTGACTACAGATGACCAGGAACAACCCCTCGTTGTTCCTTCCCTTACAGAAACAGTCCCTCAACTGCTTCTCCTCACAGATCTCTCGTGAGATCTTCTCTCTTGCTCAAGTAAGCCTGACTCAGGCTTATCATACAATATCTCAACACTTTAGACTGAAAGTAATATTAAACTTAATACTAAATACTAGATATAAGACCACGTAACAAATACTGCTCTATATGGGAACATGAACAGACTCTTTAAAAGATTAAGACTTTAAGGGTAATACCTGAAAGCTTCCGGTTAATGTAAATAAGTCTGATAAAAACTTTCGTAGAGAACTTAAGGTGTATATATAGGAAACTAAGAGTTTACCCTAGATTCTAATTCAAACCAATTTAGGACTCTTTTCAAAAGATATATTTTCGCAAATAATATCTTTAAAACGCGTTTAGATAAAATCAATCCTTACGGATTTGAGAGTTGTGAATTAACTCAAAACGTTTTAAGAGTTTAACCTTAAGTAAAATAGTAAAATCAGTTTTGTAACTCGACACTTATCTTTTATAAAATAAAACTGATTTAGGACTCTATGAAATATTCTGTTCCCATACTAAGCTGTATTTGTATCTACTGATCTTATACCTTTCTGGACTCTAATTTGCTTGCTGGGCTTCATGCTCCTTGGCCCATGATTCAATCTTAATCCTTGTTTTGAACTTCTTCTCTTCATGGTTTCTCAGCTGGTAACATTGTATACTTGTTATTGCTAAGTGTGCTGATCGTTTCATAATAACCTGTGACATTCCTTAAATAACCAGTTGTGAGTATAGCTTAAGTTTGTCATCGTCAAAACTCAGGAATCAACATTAAGTTAACTAGCTTTTAAGCCCGTTCAATGAACGACTAATTATATATTGTTGTTACGTCGTCTTTTAAACTGCTAACTTTATTGATGGTTTGTGATTTTAGTGGGAATATATGATTTATATAGAGATGGAATTTGAAAGTTGAAAAAAATGTATACATTAGCCGGTGAATTAAAATTGAGTGTTAGAGAGGGAGATGGAGTGGAAGATGGTGAATAAATATATGAATTAAATGGTGAATTGGTGTTGAATGAGGAAGATGAAGTAGTGTTGAAGATGTAAAATACTTCGTATAACAAAAGGAAAAATTATAAAACAAAAAACAAATTTGTGGGTAAAAAATGGGGGTGACACGTGTCATCTAATTATAATTATATATGATTATCCTTTTTAAATACTAGGTATAGACTAGGTATAGATTAACTATAGCGTTAAGGTAAGTTTATCTCTCGAATTCACCTCCAATCTTCAAATTCTGCCACATCAACTTTCCACTAAATTTTTCATTATTTAGATCCTTATTTTTACACACTTGATTTGAAGCCCATATGATGCACGTTTTATTATAGAAATATTCATATTATTTCATCAAAAAAAGAAGTTATTTGATGAGATGCAATAAATTAGAAAAATAAAAAATCACGATCAGTTTTGCCGATAACTAAGAACAAAACACATAGAATTTGCTAATAACGCAACATGCATGTGGAGGGAGTGTAATTTATAATTTTTTTGAAGGTAGTTTAATTCTATGGATTGCAATTTATACTTATATTTCTATTTTAATATTTACTCAAAGTAAATGATATTTAATTTGCAGCTATATTATCCTAAAAAATAGTATTCCTTAGATAAATAGTTTTATTTATCGGATTTTTCATGAAATACCCCCGAATTTTGGCGTAATTCACCAAATGCCCCTCGACTTTCAGAAATTCACCAAATGCCCCTCACAAATGACTTAATACCCAAAATACCCTTACTAATGATGCGCCGTTAGTCCTCCGTTAACCTAATTTTCAAATTCACCAAATACCCCTATTTTAATACTTATTTCACCAAATACCCTTATTCAGAAACTTAATTCACCAAATACCAATAACTTAAAATTACTCATTTTGATGCTCAACGGCTAGTTTTTGTGTTTGAAAATTAGCCGTTGCTTATTGTTTGCTTATAAATACTCTTTTTCTGACGGTTTATTGTAGTTTTCCTATTATTTTGTTAATTTCATATCATTTTTGTCATGAGTTTTCTTTCAAAATCATCATCCACACCCAATGAGTCCACATATGTAAGAGTCCCAAATAAATTTTGTTATCATGGGAGAAAATTTGACATCCGAATATCTGATACAACACTCAATCTGAAGCTCCGGTACAACACTAAAACAGAAAACACTCCTAAAAACACCTCAAAACGTCGCAACTCTTCAAGAAAATAGCTACTTCTTTTGTACCTTATTCTTTATGTGACCAATTAATTATATTTACCACGCAATCGGAAGGTATTCCTTTTTCAATATGGGAAACATCTTTAACATATGCAAACAGATTAAAAATAAAGCTCTTATTAATTTTATTCTAACGCATATGTTCCAGCTACCTCGGCTTCTATTGCTTCCATGCCACATATTTAACGTTAACTCCCTTTTGTCTCCTGTCTCTACTGCCTCCAAACATCTTTCTTCAATCTCCTAACTTTCTCTCAACCTTACAGTCGAGGCATAAAGGTTTTCCCACTTTTCTTTTGAGCTAGGTCCTATTGACATGGTCAGATTTATGGACAAATGTCTATTTTTGGATTTGAGGGAACAAGAAAAAAAAATGAAACTAAGGTATGTTCCAAAGCTCATGAACCAGTGAAAAAACATGAATCTTGGCACAAAGATTTGCCTCCAAACTCAAGATTTTCACATCATGAATCCAAGTTGAAATCGAGGTTGTGATAAAAATATATGTGTTATTGAACTTGATTTCTTAGTTTCTTTACCATTCGGACAATAAGAAAATTAAGGTGTTAGCTTTAGATTGAATTACTTCAGCTTCACTTACATAAGATCCCTTTGAAAATGGGGTTTTTTGGCCTTTTGCTCAGCTAAAGTGCATTGTCTTTACTGGATGAGGCCTGAACTTATTGGATCATAATTGAAATTTACTGAGTGTTGTATCGGAGCCTCAGATGGAAATTTCCTCCCATAATATTAGAAATTGTTTGGGACTCTTACATATGTGGATTCATGGGTGTGGATGATGATTTTGAAAGAAAACTCATGACAAAAATGATATGAAATTAACAAAACAATAGAAAAACTACAATAAATAGTCAGAAAAGGGGTTTTTATAAGAAAACAATAAGCAACGGCTAATTTTCAAACATAAAAACTAGCCGCTGAGCATCAAAATGGGTAATTTTAAGTTATGTGTATTTGGTGAATTAAGTTTCAGAATAGGGGTATTATATGAAATAAGTAATAAAATAGGGGTATTTGGTGAATTTAAAAATTAGGCTAACGGAGGACTAACGGCGCGTCATTAGTAAGGGTATTTTGGGTATTAAGTCATTTGTGAGGGGCATTTGGTGAATTTCTGAAAGTCGAGGGGCATTTAGTGAATTACGCCATAATTCGGGGGTATTTCATGAAAAATCCGTTTATTTATCGTAAACTTGTAGTAAAGTATAATTCTAAGCTATTACCCAATGTCAACCACTAATCTTATCGATGCACGGATATGTATTTTAATTGCATGATAAACACACATTATACGGTATTGAAAATATCGTCTACTATACTAATCTTTTCTTAATTTACAATCATAATTATATGAAAAAAATATAAACGTGATTAGTTTATAATTCACCAAATACATACTATAAAGGTATATTATAAAATACTCGTATAAGATATTGTTGACCTTATATTAGTTATACTGATTTTCTTTATCGGCTGGTTAACTACACTAAATGTCTAATAACTTCTTCGCTATGATGCGATAAAAATAACATAAAAAAATAAGGAGGATAAATTTTAGTCCAAGTAATTTTTATACTTCTTACTCGTTTTCCATTAGTAGCATAAATATAACACTTACCATTCAAACAACCATATATAATGCATAACTAACTACATGGGAAGGAATTTGAGAAAAAATGATGATAGAAGTTACAAAGAAAAACACCACAATCACGTACTATTATGTCAGCAAAAAAAATCATAAACAAAATCTGGAAAATATTATTAGCTAGATTGAAAACTTCAAAATATATAGTGATATAATTGGATGTTAGAATAAGCGGAAAATTAAATATGAGGAGAAGGAGTGACGAACCAATGTACACTTAACCCTAAATAGAACCAGACCTATTTATAATGTATTCATGGTTAAAGTTTAGGTGAAATTAAAGTCTAGTTTTTTAATTGAATTTAAACTTTGACGATATTTTTGTTAATACAAACCTTATTTCATTGAGTATTTATCTTATGATTCAATATTAATTATTACTTGTACGATTTATAAAAAAAAACCTATTTCAATATTACCTATGACCCAAATTATTAAAACATAAAAAAATCTAATGCTAACGTACGTAACTCTTTATGTTTTCCCATCCAAAAGCTACCTACAAACTTTTATATAATGCGGTCTTAGATAAAAGACCGATTTATTGTCATGTATGTTAAACAATAAAATCAATTAGTACTAAAAAGAAAATCTCAAATATTTGAATATAAATCTATATATATACGTAGAGCGGTAGAAGTACTCTATATAAAAAGATACTCTCTTTTTTCCATTACTTAGAAAATCTTCAATGACATTAGTTTATGTTATCGATATTAATATATATTTAATATTAATAAAATATTATGTATTTGGCATTCTCATTCTCAATGCATAGTAATATCATTCAAAGTTGTTAGGAAGCATTTGTTTTGGCAATAATAACAAAGTTATTAGGAAGCATTTGCAACCATTTATATAGAAAGGGACAAAGTCACAAAGGACAGTTATAGTAGCATTGAAACTTGAAGGTGAAAAGATAACAAATAGGACCACAACTATAGGTTGAACACATACATTTTTGACATTTGTCTGCTGTCTGTTGCTTGACCTTTCAAAAGACCCACAATGCTAACTTAAACTTGCTGTCAACTTGTAAAGTTGAACCAAGTCTTGAGGAAGAGTACAAACGCATATCAGATATGTAGGGGTAAATACATATCAGAACAAAAGACAAAATAGGAAAAAGGATAAAAAAGAAATTAAATGGTACTTTTTTAAACGAAAATGATACTTTTTTTTACAGAATGATACTTTTTTAAACATTAATAGTACTTCCTTTTTTTGTCTTTTAGCTATTTGTCTTTTAGTTGATATGTGTATTTCCACACATATCTGATATGCGAAAAAACAACCTCAGTCTTGAGTAGGGTATGACAATGAATCCGATCGGGTCAGATTATACGAATTCTTTATCCGACCCACTATTATTAGGATTCGTATTTTTTAAGTCGGATTTGGACTAGATTTATCAGATTTGTATCAGATTATTTACCTCAGATCGGGTTAGATTGAGTCGTGTTCGACTTATTTTAGCAATTAAAATAAAAAAATAAGAGCTTTGCAAAATATAATGTATTTTTTTTGATGAGGTGGCAGTAGTAATCGGATACGGGTCAGATTTTTTGGGTTTTACACCCCACTTCCTACTGGGTTCGGATCACATTTTCATTTTTTCGGATTCAGAGCAGATTCTGACTGGATTTGTATCCCTAGTCTTGACAAAGTTCACCTATATTAAAAATTCTTAGATTTATCCGAATGCACCATAAAGTAAATATTTCCTTCATTACTTAAATATCTCACCATTTTGATTTTTACACTATTCACACTGCTAGTTGGCTATTTTTTGTGATTCATACGTAAGAAAAATTATAGTCGGATCATGCTAGACTCGAGTCGATATATATTTTTATAAATATTAATTTTTAGGCAAAATTGTCAAAAAGTACTTTGTTTTTGCCTCAGTTTGTGAGCTAGTACCTTGTATTTTTAATTTTGTCAAATAGTACCTTGAATTAAAAAATTGTTTTAAAAATGGGACCTTACTCCAACTTTCCGGGCAAAATTATCCTTTTCCGGGCAATTCTTCAATTTTCCCTCCAAACCATTGTGCGTGTGCAGCAAACAAGCCACAAACTCACGCGCCTTTTGCTTTCCTCTTATAAGAACAGCAACAAACAACACCTAGACAACATTTTAAGATCTAAAGCATTTATTTTGGAGGGAAGCAACAGGTTAATTGGGGGGGAAACCAACTGATTTCAAGATCCAAAGGTAATTTTTTCTATCTTTTCTTCTCTTCTTTTGGAATTCTTGTTGCAATGAGTTGAAATTGATTGCTTGTAATTGATTCCCATTACAGATGTCTTCCCATTCTAATTCATCTCTTTGAAGCTTTCGCACCACTTGTCACTGTGGAATTCCTTATGATGGGCCACTCAAGGCGTGGACAATGGAAAACCCAGGAAGAAGGTTCATAGCCTGCAAGTTCTATGACTATGCAACTGGAAGAAGAGGATGCAAGTTTTTTGAGTGGGTGGACGAAGGTATCCTTGATTGGCAGAAGGATGTTACCAACCAATTGATACTTGAGAAGAAAATTTTGCAATCCCAAATTGATTTACTGAAGAGGGAAATCAGCAGGCATGAAGAAGATAAGTTCAAGATGGTAGCTGACATTGAAGAGCTGAACACAGGGGTGGTGAAGGTTATTGTGAAAACAGGGTTGACTGCCACCCAATTGGTTGTTTGTGCGCTTGTCTCGGTTGTTGTTGGTGTTGTAATAGCTAGAATGTATTAGGTTGTTAGACTAGTTTGAGGTGAAGGTTTAATTTCAAGTTCTTAAAGTAGTAGGATTTCAAGTTCTTAATGTATTAGGATGTATTAGGGTGTTTAATGTTATCGTATTTGTTTCTAAATCAAAAGGGTTATAAAATCCCGTATTGTGACAAAATGATGTACTAAGGTGTTATTAATGTTTGGTTATATTCAAGACTTTTTGCAATATCAATTTACCTCAAGAATTATAAACTCCGACAACTCAAAGCTTTAACGAGAAACTTTGACTAGACACAAAAGTATGACTTAATTATAACTTGGCATGAATTTTGATAACTTGGCATAAACTTGGTCAACAAAACTCCGAACTAGTGGAAGTCGGGAACTTGGTCAACAAAACTTCGGCCTAGTGAAAGTTGGGAACTTGGACACCAAAATATTGACTCGAGAAAGTCTTGGTCAAAAAAACCCCGAACTAGACCAAGTCGGAAACTCGGACACCAAAACATGAGCCAAAACTTAGCAAAACAAAGGAGAAGGCACAAAGGGGGAACAACACAGTAACTTAACAAGTGAAAACACCACAAATTCATTCCACAAAATAAATGTCATTATACATTTAACACTAACATAAAAGTTGTGAACTATCACTTACTAATGCATTTAACACTAATTGTTTTTGGGATTAACTACAAAATACAAGCTGTGAACATTCATTATAGCACACAAAAACTAATCATCAACTTGTGAAGCAGGTTCCTGAGTTCCTTGTGCATCCCTGGTCCTTCCCTTAGCTGGTGCTGCCTTGCTCTTTCCCTTAGCTGGTGCAGCCTTGCTCTTTCTCTTGGTTGCAGATGCAGATGCACCAGAATCAGCTAGGTTCTTCTTTGATGTGCATGCAGGCTTTGTAAAAGGACCTTGCTTTTTAGGCCTTCCTATCTTTTTTGGAGGTGGTGGTGGAGCTGCATCATTCTTGCAAGTCTTCTTGTTGTGGCCAAAATCACCACAGTTGCCACACCTAGTGGGCTCCCTCCTTTTGACAACCAAAGCAGTCACATGTTCATCATCCTCACCTTCTGCTCTAATTCTCTTCCTCTTAGAGGGTCTTCCGGCCATCTTTCTGAATGGTGGTGGCAGTGGATGTGGGGATTTTGTCTTCTCCCACTGTTTCATACCAGGCATTGGGTAGAAAACAGGGGCATAAGCAAGCAAAAAAGCTTCCTTGGTGTATGCCTTATGCACATAGTCTTCGGGGTCAGCTCTGTTTCTCATGATGCATCTAAAGGCATGACAGCAAGGGATGCCAGTCAAGTCCCACCTATAGAAACCACATGTCCTTGCTTGAAGGTTAACCACATATTGATTTTCTCCATGGTTAACCTCAAACAATTGGGGAGTAGACTTGGTCTCAAAGCAGTTCTTTGCACCCTCTTTTGATAAGTGCAACAACTTCATGGCAGCAGGCATCACCTTACCCACATAGTTCTCCATCCCTTCCCTCTTTATGCATGCCCTTTTCATCACATACCTCCTTACCCACTCCATCATACTTAGAATAGGTTGTGACCTAGCCTCCCTAATTACGTTATTGAAAGATTCACAGCAATTGTTGAGGATCATGGCAGACTTACTCTTAGTTGAGAAGGCATGTCTGCTCTATCTGTCTGTGGGAATTTTGTTTAGGTAGGTAAATGCATCTTTTGACAGCATTTTGATGGATTCCATTTGTGAATCAAAGTATTCCTGCATTCAACATATTTACAGTGGAGTTAGAATACAAAATTGAGCTACATGCCTGGTAAGTTCACCAATATTTTTGCTTAGTTTACCTTTGTTGAAGCTCTGGCAGCTTTCCAAAAACATAACCTAAATGCTTCTCCTGGGAATGCAAGCTTGAAATTGGCCCATATATGCCTACAACAATACCTAATCTCTGCATTAGGTACCACTGTTTTGAAGGCATCCAAGAGTCCCTGTGTTTGCATATTACAAGTTAGTTAATGACATGTATCCGTTCCCGACAATTAGACATGTATCCGTTCCCGACACTTAGACATGTACCCGTTCCCGGCAATTAGACATGTATCCTTTCCCGACAACTAGACATGTATCCGTTCCCGGCAATTAGACATGTATCCTTTCCCGACAACTAGACATGTATCCATTCCCGACAACTAGACATGTATCCTTTCCCGACAACTAGACATGTATCCGTTCCCGACAATTAGACATGTATCCGTTCCCGACACTTAGACATGTATTAGAAATAAAAGAACTTAGACATGTATTACAAATAACAACACTTAGACATGTTATTAGAAATAAAAGCACTTAGACATGTATTAGAAACAATTGTATTCATTGAGTTAGAAGCATACCTTCTGCCTATCTGACATAAAAGTCAAATCATCCTTTTCATGAACCCAAGTGATGTGCTCAATCACTGATCCCAAGTCTTTTACTAGCAGCTCCAAGAACCACTTCCAGCTTTCCTTGTTCTCTGCTTGAACAATACCCCATGCAACAGGAAACAGATTGTTGTTTCCATCCTTTCCAACAGCAACCAAGCAGATTCCAGGCCAAGTACTCCTTAGGTGACAACCATCTACCCCTAAAATGTGCCTACAACCATGCACAAACCCTTCTTTGCAGGGTTGAAGACAACAGTAAAACCTCTGGAATAATGTTGGGGGTCTCTCAATGTTTGTCACCCTCACAAATGCAGAACTACCAGGGTTGTATCTCCTAATAGCAGCAGCATAATCCCAAATTCTACCATACTGCTCAGCTGCACTACCATGGATGAACTGCAATGCCATTATCCTAGCATAGTAAGCCTTGTAATAGTCAACCTCTAATCCTAAGTGCCTCCTGATGTGATTCTGAAAAGTCTCAATGCTCATCTTGGGATCATCCCTAAAGTCATCCATGAACCTCTCAGCTAGGAACTCAGATGAAGCTTTAGGAGTTCCATCTTGAAAACCACAAACATGGTCTAATTTTATGCTCCTAATCTTCCATGTCTCCTCTCCTCTCATTTTCCTACTATGTATTTTAAACCTACACTTCCTAGGATTATCACAAACACAATTCACTTTCTTTGAATCCTTCTAAGGACAATCACATCTATGTCTACAATAGACACTAATCCTCTGTAAGTTGTTATGCAAAAAGTAATAGTCATAACCCTTTTGTACAGCATGCCATCTAATTGCATTTCTCAAACAATCATGTTAAGTCTAATAAATGCGGTTCAGTATTAATTAACAAGTTAATAATTCAGTGAGATCAAGTGAGCTGAATGCCTAGCTAGAGGCCGCTTCAGTTCAAGTGGAATTAATGATATTAATCCACAGCTTACTCTTGACTGAACCCGTAGGTTCACACAAATAGTACGTAAACGGATCAAGTATTTAATGGCATTAAATACTCCATCTATGGATATTCGGAATCGACGGATCTTGGTTTCAGTGGGAGCTGAGATCGTCACAGGCAAGAAATGAATGCTCCGGAAACGATGATATTACCGGAAACGGAAATATGGATCGTATCGGAAATATAAATATTATCCAAGTCGTAGATGTTGCCGGAAACGGAAACATGGTACGTATCGGAAAATATTATCGGAAATGGAAATATTGCCGGAATCGGAAATATTGTCGGAAACGGAAATATTGTCAGAATCGGAAATATTATCGGAATCGGAAAATAATTCCGGAAACGGAAATATTAAATATTTGTTCGAAACGGAAATTAATTCCGGAATCGGAAATATTAAATATTGTTCGTATCGGAAATGAATTCCGGAATCGGGAAATTAATCGGAAGCGTATCGTACGAATTAGCATCGGACGAGGCCTTCCAGACGAAGGCCCAACACGAAGCCGGGCCATCGCCCAGCAAGCCAGCGCGCCACAACGCACCAGCCAAGGTTGCGCCAGGCCCACCGCAAGGCAGGCCCAGCGCGCGCCAACGCTGCGGCAGCGTGTGGGCCTCGCAGCAATGGGCTGCGAGCTCGCAGGCTGCGCGCGCGCGCATGGCGCCCCTCGTGGGCTGCTGTGCGTGCGTGTGTGTTGGTGTGCTATACGAATCCTAAAGCTATCAGGTTTCGACTAATGATTAAATTCCTAAACCTAAAAGGATGAATAAATTAAATAAGAATCTATTAGGATTCTAGTTTAATTAATTCGTATCCTAAATAGGATAACGATTCCCTTTCCATACCTCTATAAATAAAGGCCTAAGGTCATTATTTTGTATAGAGTATTCAAGTATTCAAAGTGATTTTTGAGAGCAAAAATTCAGTCATACAATTGCCTATACTAGCCGAAAATTCTAAGTACCTTAAGGGCGATCCTAGTTGGTCAAGCTTAAGGCGGATCCGGACGTGCTGTGGACTATCTACGGAGGGACGACACTTGGAGTCCTAAAGACTTGTTCTTGTTCGGTTCGGGCGCAGCTAGGGAAGGCACGCAACAAAGTGTATGCATCTAAACTATGCTAAATGATTATGTGTAAATAATATGTTTTCCTGGCTTTATGGTTTTTTCCGCATGATTTATGAATTGTCATATGTATCATAACCTAACAGTGGTATAACGAGCCTCTTATTATTTTCATAATCTAAATTGCATGAACATGGTTAAATATTACAAATTTGCAAGAATTAAAAGGGGTGATTAATTTTCGTAATTGTTAATTAATTGCAAATTGCGTTTATTTAATTATACGTACGCAGTTTTTCGGCAGTTTCTTCGTTACTCATCTAAATCGAGTGATTTTTGTGTCAATTCCGCATGTAAAAGGCATTCTAAAATTTTGACAAAAATATTTTTTTTTCCGGCCGAACCCAGAATTCTCAAATTCGAAGCATAACTATGACTTTTCGGAGGTTTTAGTTTTTCGAATGCAAAATTTCGTAAATTTAAGATGTTAAATTAAATATTTGCGATTCTTGTTGATAAATCTTGAATTTTTTATTGACCTACTGTATATGTTTAACAAGTTTGAATGCCTATCCTTGTTAATTATGCAATCTAATTTGTAATTATGATTAATTTGTTGAAAATTGGAATAATTTAGAATTAATTTGATTTTCATAATTAGTTATAATTTAATTAGACACCTATGATTAAAAACCACCATAAAAAATTGTAAATTTATGTTAAATTTTAAATTTTTATGACCTAGACTTGAATCCATGTTAATCGGAAATCAATTAAATAATAAATTTACGATTTTTCGCCCTAAAATTATGAAATTAATATTATTTATTAATTTGTCATTAATTTTTAATATAAATTTTAAATTTTTATGCGATTCGCTCATATAACGCACGCACAAAGCAATGGACGCTACGTGTTACCCTTAAGGGGTGTTGTATAGTGCGGGCATGTGACGACGAGCAAGGGAGCTCGTCGCCCATGCGGTACGAATGCAATGAGCAAGGCCATGGTGCACGAGCACAAGGCAGCAGCCCTGCCTTGTGTCGTGGGCTGTGTGCGATGGGCGAATGGGCGAGGGCGAGAGCAAGGCACGAGCAGTCGCGTGTGGGCAGCAAGCGAGCTGCGCCACAGCGCGCACTGCCTCGCGCAAGCGTGCGGAGCCTCGCGCGCAGCGAGCGCAAGCTCGCGTGCCACGAGTGCTACGCCCAGCATCGATCGCTCGCGCGCAGCGAGCGCTATTGTGCGTGCGACAAGCGCTGCGCCCAGCGATGGCGTGCAGCGTGCTTGTTGCGACGTGCGACAAGCGCTTCGCCCAGCGATGGCGTGCAACGTGCTTGTTGCGACGTGTGACGAGCGCTGCGCCCAGCGATGGCAAGCAGCTTGCTTGTGGCGACGTGCGACGAGCGCTGCGCCCAGCGATGGGCTGCGGCAGCATGCTTGTTACGTCGAGCGCTGGCGCGCGCAGCGAGCACCAGCTCGCGTGATGCCTTGCGATGGTGAGCAGCAGCGATGCGACGCAGCGCATGGGCTGCGCGCACATGGCCAGCGATGGCTGTGTGCGTGTGGCCCATGGGCGTGCGTTGCGTAGGATTGTTGCGTTGCGATTAGATCGTTTTGAAATTTTAATTTGAGATTTTCTGTTTATGTAATTTTAATTAATTTTAAAATTAATAATTTAAATTATTTTCTTGGATTTTAATTTTGAATATTGTAATTATAATAAATTTTATTTATTCTAATTATTTTACTAAAATTAAAATCATGAATTAATTTAAATACGACTGAAATTAAATTAAACTTTTTGGATTCAATTATAAATTTATATGAGCTTTAAATTTTAATTAGATTTGTATGTTTCCGGTTAGACTAGAAATACATTTTTATGTTTAAAATTAGTAAAGCATATGAATTTATTGGTTTAAGTGGGAGCCCTTTTTAGTCATAAACTCTTGATTAGGTCTACAAATCCTTAAGGTTAAAACAACTTGATTAGAATTAATAAGGACTGAATAATTTGTAGATTATTGGTGCCCTTGATTAATTGCTGCAAATGTTTATATGATGCATAACGTGTTTTACTAACCAGCTATGTGGGCCATTCATGTTAATGAATGGGTGAATGGTATATATTGTATATGTACTATTTTGCAGGTTATGAAGTGACTAGTGTGGCCCAAATAGGATAGAAAATATGGTCTGCGTACCATTAATTTGAATGTAATTGGTCTAAAGTACCAAAGTTGTTTTTCAATTCAAATATGGTCTGCGTACCATCAAATAGTTGTAATTAGTTTTAATTATAGCTTATCCTATTTGAAGAAAATGGTGCCTCCCACGGAGATTTTCAAGACGGACTTTGAAGTTAAAGCTTCAAGATGAAGTCGGGCCATACTAGATCACATTTATCTTATGCATGTTTTAATTTATTTATTGCTTTTAAATATGTCTTAAAATGAATGAGATCAAAAGCTTGATTATGTTGCATGATTAAGGATTTTAGTTCACTTAAAATCTAACCAACATAGTAAGAGCCTTAAGTTCCAAACTTAAAAATTGAGTTAAAAGGTGCCATGCCAAAATATACACTTGCTTGGATATCCTTTACATCAATCTAGTAATAGTTTTCGCTCAGCGAGGTGTTACTTATTGGTCCTAAAGGGGCAAGGTACACAAATAATTGTGAGTACATGTTAGTTTTGGTGAAACTCAACGATATAAGTAAGGAGTCCTTTTATGTCGTGGCAAAATCGATAGGTTTACCTAATAAGTTCTTAGACGTACCTATCAACCAAGAATAGTTTCTAGACTATTAGCAAAAGGCTTCTGCTTACCTAAGATGTTTTAGGATTAAGTCGACAAACTGTGCTTAGTTCTTTAATGATTTTAGGATCTCGGAATCATTTTATTCACACCTGCCGGAACACATAACTTGAATAAAATGCTTAATGAACACTGAATTATGCATGTATGCTAGAATTTAAGTTTATTAAGAGAAACTGTGAATGGTTATTTATTTGTTTATTCTTTTCAATTGTAGTTTTAACTATGGGAAACAACAATCAAAACATCATCATGGGTTCTGAGCTTATGGTCAAGCTGAACCTAGCAAATTTTCTTGAATGGGAAGCTAAGCTAGTTGAAATAGTCAGACTCAATGGACTTGAGTATGTACTGACCAATCCCATGCCAAGCTACTATGCCAGAGACATGACCCCTGAGAGATTTTACGCCTGGGATGCGGATCTCAAAAGGGTTATGAGTCTCATGCTGAACAATATCCCTGATGATTGGGCTAGAAGGTTTGTAGCCTATGAACCTTTTACGCTCATCAAGAATCTGAGGGATATCTGTCGTGGAAGCACGGAGGACAGGGACCTGAACGTCCATGAGTTGATTGAATCAATGTCTGGTCTAAAGGTTAGTTCTCCCAACAGGTGTTATAGGATGGAAGTCCAAGAAACACATGTTCAGCTCCTTCGCACTAAACAGAGGGTAGGCGTCCCACTAAGGTTCCATGTGGATCTTATGCGTTCATACTTTGATCGCCTAAGTCTACTAGGAACACCAATAAGCGAAAGGATGGCAGTCTCCATCTTGCTCAATTCACTACACAGTGGGTTTGGTCGCTTCAAGCAACTATACCTAAGTGAACCAAGAGAAGTAACAGTTGCAGAATTTGTTCACCTTGTCAGAAAGGCTGAGATAATACTGGACTGTGAAGCCAAAGATTTACTCAAGGCTAGAATGAGACCGTTCAAGAAAAGTGGAAAGTCCAAGGGCAATGCTAAATCAAAGCAGGACAAGTCCACATTAAGCTGTCTTTATTGTGATGGAATAGGCCATTACAAAAGAGAATGTCCAAAGCTAAAGGAAGATCAGAAGAACGGAACAGTCGTTCCATCTTCAGGTATTTTCGTTATAGACTGTATACTTGCTAATTCACTTCTTGGGTATTAGATACAGGTTGTGGCTCACACTTATGTTCCAATCCACGGGGACTAAGAAGAAGTAGAAAGTTAAGCAAGGGAGAAGTCGACCTACGAGTGGGAAATGGAGCACGGATTGCTGCATTAGCTGTAGGAACTTATTATTTGTCGTTGCCCTCCGGGCTAGTTTAGGAACTGGAAGAGTGTTTCCATGTTCCAAGTCTTACTAAAAACATCATTTCAGTTTCTTGCTTAGATGCTAAGGGATTTTCCTTTTTAATAAAAGACAATAGTTGTTCGTTTTATTTTAAAGAGATGTTTTATGGATCTGCTAGATTATTCAATGGACTTTATTTATTAGATCACGACAAACAAGTATATAACATAAATACCAAAAAGGCCAAAAAGGATGATTCAGATCTCACCTATCTGTGGCATTGTCGATTAGGCCATATAAACTTGAAACGCTTAGAAAGACTTCAAAAGGAAGGAATTCTAGAACCATTTGACTTAGAGGATTATGGTAAATGCGAATCATGTTTACTTGGCAAAATGACAAAGCAACCTTTCTCTAAAGTTGGAGAAAGAGCAAATGAACTATTGGGTTTAATCCATACAGATGTATGTGGACAAATGAGTACAAATGCTAGAGGTGGTTTCAGCTACTTTATCACTTTCACTGATGACTTCAGTAGATATGGTTATGTCTACCTAATGAAGCATAAGTCTGAATCCTTTGACAAATTCAAGGAATTTCATAGTGAAGTAGAGAATCAATTAGGCAAGAAGATTAAGGCACTGCGGTCTGATAGAGGCGGTGAATATCTGAGCTATGAATTTGATGACCATCTGAAAGAATGTGGAATTCTATCAGAATTGACTCCTCCTGGAACACCACAATGGAACGGTGTGTCGGAACGGAGGAACAGAACCTTGCTAGACATGGTCAGGTCAATGATGGGTCAGGCCAAACTTCCATTAGAATTTTGGGGACATGCACTAAATACAGCTGCACTCACTATAAATAGAGCTCCGTCTAAAGCTGTCGAAAAGACTCCATATGAGTTATGGTTTGGAAAGCCTCCAAATGTGTCTTTTCTTAAGATTTGGGGATGTGAAGTATACGTCAAACGATTAATTTCAGACAAACTTCATCCAAAATCTGACAAATGTATCCTTGTGGGCTATCCAAAGGAAACAAAGGGGTATTACTTCTACAATACATCTGAGAACAAGGTATTTGTTGCTCGAGATGGTGTCTTTTTGGAGAAAGATCACATTTCCAAAATGACAAGTGGGAGAAAAGTAGACCTCGAAGAAATTCGAGTCGAACAACAAACTCTAGAGAATGCTCAAGATGACATTCAGGATGAAACTCAGAGATCTTTAGAAGAATCTGGTGAGAATCATGGTCAATCTAGAAATGTTACCCCGCGTAGATTGCAAAGATATAGATCTCAACCGGAAAGGTACTTAGGTATTTTGACGAACGAGAGCTATGACGTTCTATTACTTGAAAGTGATGAACCTGCGACTTACAAACAAGCTATGACGAGCCCTAGCTCCAAGCAATGGCAAGAAGCCATGCAATCTGAATTAGACTCCATGTCTGAAAACCAAGTATGGGATTTGGTCGATTTGCCAGATGGCTACCAAGCCATTGGAAGCAAATGGGTTTTCAAACTGAAAAAGGACAAGGATGGGAAACTTGAAGTTTTCAAAGCTAGATTGGTTGCAAAAGGTTACAGGCAAGTCCACGGTGTGGATTACGATGAAACCTTTTCACCAGTTGCAATGCTAAAGTCTATTCGGATAATGTTAGCAATCGCTGCATATTACGATTACGAAATATGGCAGATGGATGTCAAAACTGCTTTCTTAAACGGCGTTTTAACAGAAACTGTGTTTATGACACAGCCTGAAGGTTTTGAGGATCCAAAGAATGCTAAAAAGGTATGCAAGCTAAAGAAGTCAATCTACGGATTGAAGCAGGCATCCAGGAGCTGGAATATACGTTTTGATGAAGCAGTTAGTGACTTTGGTTTCATCAAGAACGCAGACGAATCTTGTGTATACAAGAAGGTCAATGGGAGCAAAATTGCTTTTCTAGTATTATATGTCGACGACATATTACTTATCGGAAATAACATTCCTATGTTGAACTCTGTCAAGATTTGGCTTGGGAAATGTTTTTCGATGAAAGATCTAGGAGAAGCACAGTACATATTGGGCATCAAGATTTACAGAGATAGATCTAAAAGGATGATTGGACTTAGTCAAAGCACTTATATCAATAAGGTGCTTGATAGGTTCAAGATGGCGGACTCCAAGCGAGGCTACCTACCCATGTCTCATGGAATAACTCTAAGCAAGACTCAGTGCCCAAAAACACTTGATGAGCGTAGACGAATGAATGGGATTCCATATGCATCATTGATTGGTTCAATAATGTATGCTATTATATGTACACGCCCGGATGTTGCGTACGCACTCAGTGCTACGAGCAGATACCAGTCAGACCCAGGAGAGGCGCATTGGACTGCTGCCAAGAATATTCTGAAGTACCTGAAAAGGCACAAAGATGACTTCCTGGTCTATGGTGGAGATGATGAATTAATTGTTAAAGGCTATACGGACGCAAGTTTCCAAACCGACAAAGATGATTTTAGATCACAGTCTGGGTTTGTCTTCTGCCTCAACGGAGGTGCAGTAAGCTGGAAAAGTGCTAAGCAAAGCACCATTGCGGATTCTACGACTGAAGCGGAGTACATTGCTGCACATGAAGCAGCAAAGGAAGCTATATGGCTAAGGAAGTTCATAGGTGAACTTGGTGTAGTCCCCTCCATTAAAGGACCAATAGGCCTGTATTGTGATAATAACGGAGCTATTGCACAGGCAAAGGAGCCTAGACACCACCAGAGAGTCAAGCATGTACTTTGTAGATTTCACCTTCTACGAGAGTTCGTTGAAAGAAAAGAAGTCGAGATAAACAAGATTGGAACTGATGACAACATATCAGATCCATTGACTAAACCTCTGCCGCAGGCGAAGCACAACTCGCACACTGCAGCTATGGGAATCAAGCATATTGGAGAATGGCTTTAATATCCCTGTTTAATGTTTTAAAGTTTTAGAGTTTAAATCTTTGTAAAACATTATTGGTTAATCATTCACAATAAATGAAAAGAATTCATTTTTCCATTTAATTTGTGGTTTATTAAATGATGAGTCCCTTCAATTTGACGATATATTCAAGATAGACTGTCAGGACCAGTCCTGTGACTAAGAAATGTCTATCAAGTGAACTTGAATGTCAAAGGTTGAAAATGGTCCCTAGTCGGAGATTTCTATAAAATTGAGCGCATAGAAAACGTTAGACGATTAGAATGCAAGATGACTAGTAGTTCTGTTTCTTGAACTATGTGGACATGGCAATGTCATAATCATTTGCATAGATACTTACTTTGGGAAGACTAGTATCGGACAAGACCTATGAAACTTTACTGTAAGAGATGAAAATCTGTCATAAGTAAATTTCATTAAAATTATTAGACACTAAATCCTCAATACCTGAGTGATTTGAGATTACTTGTTTGAGAACTGGTTGCTTTGACGTTGACCAACCGTCGCACCGTAAAAGGAGGCTATAAAGGCAACGCTCAGGTAATCACCTATCAAACGAAGTCTAATCTCAAGATCGCAAGATTGGGATTGTCCTCCCATAAATCGGGATGAGATGCTTAGCTAACAAGTTAATAATTCAGTGAGATCAAGTGAGCTGAATGCCTAGCTAGAGGCCGCTTCAGTTCAAGTGGAATTAATGATATTAATCCACAGCTTACTCTTGACTGAACCTGTAGGGTCACACAAATAGTACGTAAACGGATCAAGTATTTAATGGCATTAAATACTCCATCTATGGATATTCGGAATCGACGGATCTTGGTTTCAGTGGGAGCTGAGATCGTCACAGGCAAGAAATGAATGCTCCGGAAACGATGATATTACCGGAAACGGAAATATGGATCGTATCGGAAATATAAATATTATCCAAGTCGTAGATGTTGCCGGAAACGGAAACATGGTACGTATCGGAAAATATTATCGGAAATGGAAATATTGCCGGAATCGGAAATATTGCCGGAAACGGAAATATTGTCAGAATCGAAAATATTATCGGAATCGGAAAATAATTCCGGAAACGAAAATATTAAATATTTGTTCGAAACGGAAATTAATTCCGGAATTGGAAATATTAAATATTGTTCGTATCGGAAATGAATTCCGGAATCGGGAAATTAATCGGAAGCGTATCGTACGAATTAGCATCGGACGAGGCCTGCCAGACGAAGGCCCAGCACGAAGCCGGGCCATCGCCCAGCAAGCCAGCGCGCCACAACGCACCAGACAAGGCTGCGCCAGGCCCACCGCAAGGCAGGCCCAGCGCGCGCCAACGCTGCGGCAGCGTGTGGGCCTCGCAGAAATGGGCTGCGAGCTCGCGGGCTGCGCGCGCGCGCATGGCGCCCCTCGTGGGCTGTTGTGCGTGCGTGTGTGTTGGTGTGCTATACGAATCCTAAAGCTATCAGGTTTCGACTAATGATTAAATTCCTAAACCTAAAAGGATGAATTAATTAAATAAGAATTCTATTAGGATTCTATTTTAATTAATTCGTATCCTAAATAGGATAACGATTCCCTTTCCATACCTCTATAAATAAAGGCCTAGGGTCATTATTTTGTATAGAGTATTCAAGTATTCAAAGTGATTTTTGAGAGCAAAAATTCAGTCATACAATTGCCTATACTAGCCGAAAATTCTAAGTACCTTAAGGGCGATCCTAGTTGGTCAAGCTTAAGGCGGATCCGGACGTGCTGTGGACTATCTACGGAGGGACGACACTTGGAGTCCTAAAGACTTGTTCTTGTTCGGTTCGGGCGCAGCTAGGGAAGGCACGCAATAAAGTGTATGCATCTAAACTATGCTAAATGATTATGTGTAAATAATATGTTTTCCTGGCTTTATGGTTTTTTCCGCATGATTTATGAATTGTCATATGTATCATAACCTAACAGCAAGGAGAAGCCATGGCACCATAAGTAGAAGCCTTGGCACCATCATGTGCGGCAAGTAGAAGCCATGGCACCATCATGTGCGGCAAGGAGAAGCCATGACACCATAAGTAGAAGCCTTGGCACCATCATGTGCGGCAAGGAGAAGCCATGACACCATAAGTAGAAGCCTTGGCACCATCATGTGCGGCAAGTAGAAGCCATGGCACCATAAGTAGAAGCCATGGCACCATCATGTGCGGCGAGTAAAAGCCATGACACCATCATGTGCGGCAAAGAGAAGCCATGGTACCATAACTAGAAGCCTTGGCACCATCATGTGCGGAAAGTAGAAGCCATGACACCATCATGTGCGACTCTCTCTCACGCACCGCACCCGACATCGGGCGACAAAACAACAGCCACGCCAAGAGAAAGCATCAGCCATCATCCTACCCACGTACATACGCCAAAATAAAAAAAAATAAAAAAAATAAGCAGCAGCCACGCCCAAGAGGAAGGAGCAGAAAAAAAAAAAAAAAAAAAAAAGCAGCAGCCACGCCATGTTCAGCCTTCCCACGAAAAAAGAAAAAAAAAACAGCAGCCACACCCAAGAGGAAGGAGCAGCCACGCCATGTTCAGCCTTCCCTACAAAAAAAAAAAAAAAAGAAGCAGCCACGCCCAAGAGGAAGGAGCAGCCACGCCATGTTCAGCGTAGCAAAAAAAAAAAAACAATTTTTTTTTTTTTTTCAACAGCCACGCCCTCCCCCTTACGGGCTCGGCCGCGAAGGAACAGCCAAGCCACGAAGGAAAGCCCGCCCAGCAAGGAGAGCAGCCAAGCCGTGCACGTCTGCCACGCCCACATGGGTGTTGGGCCTAGCCATGCCCACTCTCGGCACACATCGCACGACGAAGGCCACAACTGCCCATAGGCACCTCCCTTGGGTGAGTAAACAACAACCAACGCCCGAAAGATCATGAACACGAAGACGCTTCCATACTTAGTGAAAATCCTAAGTTGTCGGGGCTTGACTCACCCAAATCAACAGCCACGCCTTACGCGACACACGCCCGCCAAACATGGGGCTCAGATCGTTCAAATGACACTCATGAGCTTGGCGTGTGAGTTAAGCCCGCCCCATCATCACGCAACAACAACTAAAAAACAACCGCCAATGATGAGTTAAGCCCGCCTCATGTGAGCTGGGCGCGCACGCCCCAACGCACCAAAAGTAACAACCATACGGCCTTGGCAAGAGCAGCCACGCCCGAAACGGGATGCGAGCGTGTCACCAAGAACCAAACCGCTCACCTTGACCGGGAAAATGGCAGCCACGCCAATCCGTGATCCTCACCCGCGGAAAATAACAGCCAAGCCCATGCTTGGTACCCTCGCTCAAAACGTCCGATAACTACGGGATTTATTTCTTCCGCCAAACTCCCGAGTACTTGGCCACACTCGCAAATTTGGCGTGGGGCTAATGTTCGGGCCCCCCTGTGGGACCCACTTTCTACACAAAATTACCAAAATACCCTCCTAGGGGAATTACTGAAATACCCTCAAACACAAACCTCTTGATGGGCTCAGACCAGAAGTTAGGAGTCCATATCTCAGCCCACTACAGGCCCAAGAGTCCATACCCCTATACTTGCCTATATTTACTAATAATGCCATCCGGCACTACTATAAATATGCTTCACCTAATCATTACTCAGGTATGCGATTATTCCCACACTGACTCTCTCACTACTTTCTCTCTCTACAAGAACTGACTTGAGCGTCGGAGAGGGTTTTCTCGGGAACCCTCCCGAGCCAGTTTACGTTTGCCGTTTTTGTAGGACAAACCACAACCGATTGGAGGAAAACGACAGCCTGGTTGAAGAGGCTTCCCCTATTTTCACACTTAGCATTTTCTTCGCAGAAACACTATATATTTGAAATTGTATTAAATTTGAAATTATACAACGCGTATATCAACCATTAGTAGAAAGCGACACACAAATAATACACAAATTCAGTACTTTTAAAAGAGATTCAGATTCATAATCTTGTACAAGTATTTTAAGTTTATTTTGATATGAAGTACATCTATTTCTCGTAATTGTACAACTTCTTATGATCAATGTAGCTATAAAGTGAAAAAACATTGATAAAATTTCAAAATAGTTACCTATTTGAGTATTTGTTAAAGTATTTTTAAATCGTAGCTTAATCTTTAAAGTATAATTTTGTTTATTTGCATAGTATGGCAAAGTGAAAGATAGGGGTTGAATTTTTAATTATTTTTTGTATGGAGTAGGGGGTAGGTGGGTTAATAGGGGTGGAGTGATAAATAATATAATATTGTTAGAATATTTCCATTTTTAGAAACAGGTCAAGTATTAAGGGACGACCCGATAAGAAAAACAGGTCAAGTATTCCAAGATGGAGGGAGTATGAAGTTATGAACTACCCAAAAACCTTAATTATCTGACTTCCGGACTTCGCTCCACACTATTCACATTCCTAAGATATCATACGTAGTACTCCGTAGTTTTATGCATTTAAAAGTCAACCAAAATAGCACCTTATAAACCTACAAATTTATATAAAAAATATCGTGAGACTGCTGATATATACTCAAACTTTGGTTTATAACTATGCATACCAAATTATATAAAGTACGAAGCACTAATTAACGACGTGTCTTGTATATATGTAAGTATTTGGTATGATAGCGGATGAGATATCGTTTACTGATAGAGGTATCGGTTGGTTAATTAGCTTTTGTCAAACCTTATAAATAGTAGCGTTTGAAGGTAGCGGATAGCTTTTGATAAAATTATACTAACTCCGTTTCAAAATGATCTTTACAATTTACGTTTTAGTCTGTTTCATAATGTTCTTAATTTACACTTTGCTTTATTCTATTTTTTGACATGAAATTTATTACCTTACCTTTCTTATCTCACAATATTTACAAATTTTCACTCATTCTCTCTTATTTTGATTTATTCATTTTTTTTCTTACACCCACCCGCTTTTTACCTATTTTCTCTTACTTTTAATATTTGTGCAAACAGTAACTGTAAAGATATTTATGAAACGGAGATAGTACTCCGTAATAAAGTTTTTAACAAAATATATACTCCGCTACTTTTATTGTTTGTTATAATCTCAACCGCTACTTTTACCAAGCACTCATACTAGTTAACCGCTTACTTAGACAGCTAACTGTTACACGCTACTATTGACCGCTACCCGCTATTATATATGTTGAATTTGAGAGTTTAGGGGAAGGAGGAGAAGGAAGTAAAGAAGAAATCATGGAACACCATTGTTGGAGCTTGGTAGCTCGTGAACTTTGAGAGAGAAAGTAAAGACTACATTTTATTAATTGTGTAACTAATTGAGATAGTACAAATCTAGAGTACTTATACTAAGTAACAAAACTAATTACAAGCTAATGTTCTATACTATGTTATATACTCCAATACCCCCCCCCCCCCCTCAAACTGGAGATGGTGTAAACATCTTCAGTTTGAAAGCTTCAAATCAGATTCTTTCATTAATTTTGCACCAAGAACTCCTCATGAACAAGCATAGATGTTGGCCACTGCTGTTGCTGTTGTACCAACTGCTCATATCAAACTGCAATGTCCAATATTGCCTTGAAGAAATGAGCCTCAATGGGTCTCATCAAAAGAACGATCACAATGGATCAATGAAAACTGACCTCTTTGGGTCTCAAAACTGACCTCTTTGGGTCTCAAAATTGACCTCTTTGGGTCTCAAAATTGACCTGATTTTACAGGTTCTGATTCTCCAGATCTGTTGCTGGGAAAAATGAACAAAATTGACCTGATTATACAGGTACTGAACACCAGATCTGTTGCTGGAAAGAAATGTTGAATCGTGCCAACATTCAAAAGAAAAAGAAAACCTCCATATTCACCCGATGCAACAAGTCTGATATCCAACTTGGCAAAACTCAGACCTGTTTCCTCAAACTCTAACAAATCAAAAACATCTGATCTTGCCCAGAATCAGCATCATCAAATTCATCATCATCCTCAAAACCTACATAATTCTTCCTACGAAATTCATCATTGTCACTCGACATACTCTCCCTACTCCTACTCCCCACAGGAAATTCCGAATCAAACCGTGACATCAATACATCAATAAACTGCCCATTTGGGCTATACTGAAGGCAATAAACTTTGTACCCTTTGAAAGAGATTCTATGAAGAACAATATTGATGTATTGAGACCTGCAGTTCCCAGACATGGTAGAGATCTTTGAATTGTTGAACTACTATTTTAAATGCTCCGAGCAGATCCCAGCCAAATACAGAATTACCCAGATCAAACATTAACCAAGAATTACTCACAAACACCAGAAATTCAAGTGAAGAAAAGAAATAAGGATCAAAATAAATCTCAGAATTGCATAATTCGTCGCTCCAAAACAGGCTTCCATTAGAGTATGAGAACCAAATTGATTGGACAAGAAAATTCTAAAAATTCTCAAATTCACAAAACATCATCGGCAGCAACAACAATTACCCAACAACAACTCAAATTGCGGCGATAAACTGAGATGATTCCAAGAAAAATGACGAACCAGCAGCAACAACAATTCAATTTGAACAAACGAAATTGAGAACTAAACCCTGGAATTTCGTCAAGAACGACGCTAAATTTGAGAAAATCACCCTCAAATTCACCAACATCCATGAAGCAGCAAATTGTAATCAAATGAATTAATCAACAAGGTCAAGAAATCAAACCAAATCTTAGCAGAAGTAGACGACCGCGAAAACGACGACGGAAGAGCATTGCCCGCCATTAATTTGAGCTTCGAATTGTAGAGCATCAAGACGAGTTAAACCAGTGCTTTGCTCTAAACAATGAACCCAAGAATTGCAGAAATCATCAAGAATCTATCACCAATTTTCATATTTTTGCCAACATGAATTTGCTCGAAAATCTTCAAGAAACCCTAGAATTTGGGGAAAAACTCAAGAATCAAAATCGTTTGATTCAAGGTTGGAAATAAGATTTGTGAGCGAAATTAAGAGATATTAGGGAGAATTAAAACCCTAATTCGTCGAATTTAGGCCCAATTCGAGCAAAAATTCGAAGCAGAAAATTTGGGGAAAATTTAACGAATTGGTAGTTTGATTCGAACAGAAGTTTGATGCGGAATTGAAGAGCCGGGATCGTTCCCGCTCTGATACTATGTTGAATTTGAGAGTTTAGGGGAAGGAGGAGAAGGAAGTAAAGAAGAAATCATGGAACACCATTGTTGGAGCTTGGTAGCTCGTGAACTTTGAGAGAGAAAGTAAAGACTACATTTTATTAATTGTGTAACTAATTGAGATAGTACAAATCTAGAGTACTTATACTAAGTAACAAAACTAATTACAAGCTAATGTTCTATACTATGTTATATACTCCAATAATATATAACAACTACCCGCTACTCAACCGCTAAACGTTATCCACTACCGTTAGTTATGCCGAACAAGACCCTATTAGTGGTAAGTTAGCAACCCTGTCTTGGTTTTCTATATATAGTCACACACACTCACCCTACCATATCTATACATTCAATAATATACTTCGTATATAGTACTACACAACAAGTGAACTATGGAAGGTCAATTAACGGCCACCACAACTCCACTCCACAGTCACAAGCTCCTCCGTCGAACCACCTTCAACCACCTATACATGGTGGTTTACGCCACCGCGTTACTATCCTTTCTCTACCACCATCTAACCACACTCCTCAACACTTCCTCCACCTCTTATTTCATCATCTCTTTTCTACTCCTCCTCTCTGACCTTATCCTCGCCTTCTCGTGGGTCTGCACCCAATCCTTCCACTTCCGCCCTATCCGCCGCCAAGAATACCCCGAAAAGCTGACCTTTAAAGAGGGAAAAAAACAACTTATTCCGGCAGTGGGAAATAAAGAACTTATTCCGGCGGTTGACATATTCATTTGTACGGCTGACCCTCACAAGGAACCACCTATTGGGACGGTGAATACGGCGTTGTCGGTGATGGCTTATGATTACTGGCCGGAAAAGATCTCGGTGTATGTGTCAGATGATGGTGGGTCCCAGGCTACCCTTTTTGCCTTGATGGAAGCTGCTAAATTTGCTCGCCATTGGTTGCCTTTCTGTAGGGAGAATAATGTTGTGGAAAGGTGTCCTCAAGCTTACTTTAATGGCAGTTTTTACCCTAATCGTTCACTTGAGGGTGACAAAATGAAGGTATTTAATTTACATACTTCTTCTATTTGTTTAATACCAAGTGGAGTTAAGTGTTTATCACCATACTTTTGTTGGAATATGTTACCAAATTTGTGGTTACTTCCTAATGTTAAGGAATGAGTTGATTGATTTCAAAGTCCTCATTTATAGGAGTCCGATATTCGATTAGTTTGTGTTAGCGAAGTCCTATGAATCTTTGATTCAATCAGTGGAGTTGAGATTGTTACTTTATGTAGTTAGCTTATGTTAATGGCGGATTTTGAATAGTTTTAGAGAAAGCCGATAGAAAAATTAAGCAATATAGTATGAGAAATATACATCATATTCAAATTTTAGAGGCGGAGCTGGAAATACACTAAGAAGTTTTTTTCCGGAAGACCGGACCCACACAGGCCATAACTTAGAACCACAGCCACTTACATCAAGTTAATTACAATGTACGACACCAATTGTTATAGCTTATTACTTATTCGAATTGTTCCATGTACTGGATAGAATCTTATTAAATCTGGTAGAATTTGATTGAAATTTATTAAACCTGAGTACGAGAATTTATACTTGAGAAATTAAACTTATTTTAATTATGTACAAACTCATATTAGAAAACTTAATATTCTTTAACTCTGATATTATACTATAGAATTAATTTCTAATTCTTTCTCAACATCCCTTTAAAGTGAAGTATGAAAGTCTCGATTACCTAGAGTTGGTAGTACCGCAATAGCAATCAATAAGATGCTCAACTTAAAAGCAGGAGCTAATGGCCGGTTGGATTAACAATGAGCATGAAGCTAGCAAATTCGTCTGTATGTTCAACATGATAAGTTTAGTTTCTTGTGCTGAATATTCCCCCTATAAATTAAACCAAAATATCGAGGACGAGTTTTGTCTACTAGCATACATCCCAATCCGCAATAACTCAATAAGACATCGGAGTTCAATTATTTTGACAATTACATACTCCCTCTGTACCAGATTAATTGTTACACTTCTAAATTAGGAATGATCTCACAATTATTATATTGTCTCTTTTCCCACTAATTTTTCTTTTTGTCCCCACACCCTCTCTCATTCAATTAAAAAAATACCCACTAACTCCTGTCACATCTACTTTTTCAATAAAATAACAATTGATAACCAAACAACCAATTATCACCTAAAACTATGTGCAAAGGTAGTTGTAACAACTAATCTGGAACGGAGGGAGTATTGTCTTAAATGAGAGTGATAGATAACTCAGTTGGTTAGAGCTTTCATCCGATTCCAGGTGATCCTGGGATCGATTCTCATCCCCACCATTTATGACTCATTTGCACCCAATAAAAAAAACATATACTCCCTCCGTCCCTTAATACTCGCACCGTTTTTCTTTTCGGGTCATTCCTTAATAGTTAATACTTGCACCGTTTCTATAAATGAAAATCTGTACTAATATAATATTATTTCTCACACTTACCTACATCCCTACTCCCTACAAAAAAATTATTTAAAAATTCACACTCCCCACCCCTTAAACATTTTCCACTAACTATATTAAAAAAATACCCCCACTATCAACTAACACTCATTAAACTAATAAGTCAATTTAAATGTCTTAAACTCCACACCGGTCAAACCGATGCGAGTATTAAGGGACGGAGAGAGCACTATTTTCTCTTTTCCATGTATTTTATTCTTCTTACATGTAATATATTCTACTTTTTCATCATCAATGTACTATATTTTAATTTCTTACACACTATATTCCATTTTTCTTAAAATCCATATTTTTAGTCAAACGAGACTGTAATTTTGGGATGGAGTGATGAGTGGGTATGTAATTATATGTTTATATTGGACATGTATGTACGGAGTATACACTAAAATGGCCATTTTGATTATAAATGAATGATCAAAATTAATTAGTTTTTTTTTTAATTGTTATTAATTGTTCATTGTGCTATCAGACCATGTACGAAAGCATGAAGGTAAGAGTTGAAAATGCAGTAGAAAGAGGGAAGATTGAAGAAGGGCAAATTGATGACGAAGAAATGTTAGAGGCTTTTTCCAAATGGACTGACGATTTTACACGTCAAGTTCATCCTACCGTTATTCAGGTTTGTTTAATTTTAAATTATATATACGGAGTACTTGTACAAGTACAACAATGAGAGTTTATGAGAGAAAACTTAGTTGATTAGAGCCTTGAATGATAAATTGATGAAACTCTTCGAAAGCTGGGATTAAATAGCGTCTATACTAATACTCCCTCCGTATTTATTTAAGGTATACATTTGTCTTTTTCGGGCGTATTTATTTAAGAAATACACTTGTCATTTTCAGTAGCTTATCAACTCCACCATCTAATTAAATAATCTATCTAATATATATTATGTCCCACCACCCTATTAAACAAATAATTTCATAACTATACCCCACCCCCACCCCTAAAATGACATGGTCCCCACTTATTTTACCTATTAAAGTATCTACACAACCCCACTTGTTTTATTACTTTATTTCATTCAATTCTTTTTCTTAATACCTGTGTCCGACCAAGTGTATCTCTTAAATAAATATGGAGGGAGTACTCCTTTGTTATACTCCTGCATTTTGATATCCTTATATTTAAAGATGAGATATTTTTAAATCGGTATGAAAGACGATCCATCCATAATGTGAATTATTTATTAAACTACAAAATTGACTAGTTGTCTACCTAAATTGACAAATTTTCAAACTTAAAATAAATTATTGTCTCAAAACTAAAACAAAAGAACAAAAAAACAAAAAAAAAATTTAAAAAAAAAAAATTCACATTTCAGTATTTCACCTTATTGTGGTTCAGGTTTTACTGGGTACTATGAAGGACAAGGATGTTACTGGTAAATCAATGCCTAACTTGATTTATGTATCTAGAGAGAAAAGCAAGATCCATCACCATCGTTTTAAGGCGGGTGCCCTCAATACTTTGGTAAGTTTCAATAAACTCAAAATTCTAACATTTTGAGTAGTTGTTTAAGCACGTGCTGAACTATTAATTACTCCCTCTGTCCCTTAATACTTGATCCAGTTTGACTTTTTGGAATGTTCACATAATTCACTTTGACCTTATTTGATTTCTAGTATATGAAAACAAATGTTAGTATATAATATATTGTTGACTTTATCTTACTACTACCTCCGTTTCAGAAAGTACTTTACGCTTTGAAAAATGTGTCCAAATTATAAAAACTTTGACCGTAAATTCTCATCATTATATACATCAAAAAGTTAAATGTAAGATTTTGTTAGATTGGTCTCGGGATGTATTTTCATAATATCAAATTTTTATAATTTTTTCACATACGAAATAGGATATATTAGTAGTTAAATATTGCATTGGAGTCCGTGCAAATAGTAACTGTAAAAATCTTTTTGAAACGGAGGTAGTATATATTTTCAAAATATTAATATTTTTATAAGTTTTTATAATATTTAGTTAATAAATTGATGGTCAGAGTTGTGCATTGACAAACATATCCGGTCAAAATAGGTCGAGTATTAAGGGACGGAGGGACTAATACTTTCTCCGTTCCATATTGATATTATGTTTGTTGGTATCAACTTGATAGGTTCGGGTATCAGCGACGATGACAAATGCACCAATTGTGCTAACATTGGATTGTGACTCATATTCTAACGATCCACAAACCATCAAACGGGCTTTATGTTACTTTTTGGATCCTGAAATTCGGCCCACATTGGCGTATGTTCAATTCCCTCAGATTTTCCGTGGGCTCAACAGAGGCGATATCTATTTTTGCGAACATAAACGTCTTTTCATAATTAACCCACTAGGAATGGATGGGCTTTACGGCCCAAATTATGTTGGAACTGGGTGCTTCTTTCGACGTCGAGCCTTTTTTGGAAGTCCGTCATCATTGATCCAGCCTGAAATCCCGGAACTAAGCCCAGATCACGCAGTCAATAAGCCCATTGCATCACTGGATATACTTGAATTAGCCCATTGTGTCGCTGCTTGCAACTTTGAGAACCAAGAGGGATGGGGCACAAAGGTGAGCACTTAAGCATAATTATATACGTGTAGTTATAGTAATTCTCTTCAACTGATTTGGTTTGATTTTTCAAGTTTTTGGTCCAGTCTGATTCTTCTTGATCTAGTTTGTTTGATTTTTCCGGTCTGATATGTCTGGTCTGGTTTGATATTTTCCGATCTAATATGTTTGGTCTGGCCGGAATGTTTTATACGGGCGTTTTTTCGCCTTTTCTAATGTGGTCTAATACTTTCTCCGTTTCAAAAAAATTGAAACATTTTTAGTTTTGCCACTATTCATGTATTTACTTTGATCGTAAATTTTTACTAATTTACAAAAAACGAATGTTATAAGTAAAATATGGGCGGATTAGTTTCATTATATATTTTCATAATATAAAAATTTAAGATTTTAAAAATAAGGATAATTAGAGATATTTACGGTCAAAGTTGTGTCTTGGAGAAAGTTCTAATCAAAATGTTGCAATTTTTTTTGACACGGAGTAAGTATCTTTTTTGTCTGGTCTATTATGAATTTTTCTTATTTGGTCTGATTTTAACTATAAGAATAACTTAAAGATAACATAACCTAAATAATTTCTTATGATGAACCTAAGTGGATGTGTTGATTGTACAGTTGGGCTTTCGATACGGGTCATTGGTGGAAGACTACCATACGGGTTATCGGATGCAATGTGAAGGATGGAGGTCCGTGTTTTGTAACCCAGAAAGGCCAGCTTTCTTAGGGGATTCACCAGTGACACTAATTGATCTGCTAAGCCAAAGTAAGAGGTGGATGAATGGGCTTCTTGACGTTCTATTCTCAAGATACAGTACTCTCACATTTGGTATTCAGAAAATGGGCTTACTCATGAGTTTTGCTTACACACATTATACACTCTGGCCCATTACCTCAATTCCATTGACCATTTATGCCTTCATCCCTCAGCTTGCTCTTCTCAATGGAATTCCCATCTTCCCAAAGGTAAATGCACTTTAATTCCAAATTCCCTTTCTTTCAGTTAAATAAAAGTATCAAAAACAACTTGAAAAGAGTAGAAATGTTTTAAAAAATAAGCATAGATATTAGTTAAAGATCATGTCCCGTGAAATATCACATGTGAGTATCCTACCATTGAAAAAGATTGAGCGATGAGTTCGCTTTATAAAACTAAGAAGCTACTCTAATTACTGTCACGTGGTTTTAAGATGGAACAACCTATAGACTTAGAAAATGTACTCTCTCTTTTTACAATCTAATCCTGTATTTAACATTATTTGAGCCACACCTTGACTTTTAAAGTCAAACAAGTTGACTTTAAAGTCCAACTTCACAAGTTGACTTTAAAGTCCAACTTCACAAGTTGACTTTCAAAGTCAAAGTATATTAACTTTGACTTTAATTTTAAATTGAGTTTAACTTTGACTATAATTTGTACCAAATTAGTATGTTGCCATGTACCTCTTCGAAATATCAACTTTTTAAAGTTATGTTGTACTATTAATTTGGGGCAGATGGAGTGATATACTCCCTCCGTCCCAAAATTATAGTCTTGTTTTTTAAATAGGGCGTCCACAATTATAGTCTTGTTTTTAATTTTGGCTACTAAGTTCCTCACTTTCTCATGTACTATATTAATTTAAAAATACAAACTTTTCTATAAGGCGGTCTTACACAAAAGACTACCTTGGTATCGTATAAGTTAAGCAATGGAACCAATTAGTTAAGCACTTGAACTAATTAGTTAAGCACTGAAACCAATTAGTTAAGCAATTGACTTAATTAGTTAAGCAATTGAATCAATTAATTAAGCAATGTAACCAATTAGTTAAGCAAATGACTTAATTAGTTAAGCAACCAAAGTGGTCTTTCCGATAAGGCGGTCTTACACAAAAGTTGCCGATTTAAAAATGTATTAAAAAACCCACTCATGTACTATATTCCACTTTCCTATGTACTACTCCCTCCGTTTCTTTTTGTTTGTTACGTATTCCTTTTAGGGTGTTTCACAATGTTTGTTACGTGGGAGAATTTTTTTTTTATAAATTTATTATACTATCATTTTTTTTGCCTTCTTTTAATTTTAATTGGTCCAATTTTTTCAACTCATTAAATTTCTTTACAATTTCCCAAGTATGTTAAGTTAGCAATATTTGTGCTTTTCCATTATTGGTTCATTTTGATAAATAAAACAATCTTATTGGTTGTTGTAATGATTAGTGGATTGAGGTTTTACTTGAGTTTATTTTTTTAATAAAAAAGAAAAACGATCTTTATTATACGTTAATAAACGTGCAAAAGTCCAAACGTAACAAACAAAAAGAAACGGAGGGAGTATATTCTCTTTCATACTTTATTTCACTTTTCCATACAATTCAATCATCATTTGTACTTTATTCCACTTTTTTATATACTATATTCCATTTTTCTTAAAACCCGTGTTTTTGGTCAAACGGGACTATAATTATGGGACGGAGGGAGTAACTAAATACTCTCTAGAAGTTTCTACGTGACTGATAATCGTGTAATGGTACAGATTTCAGACCCATGGTTCCTCTTATACATATTCCTTTTCATTGGGGCCAACGGAAAAGACCTCATAGAGTATCTTCTAGAAAAAGGAACCTTCGAAAGATGGTGGAATGCTCAAAGAATGTGGATGATATGTGGACTCTCAAGTTTCCTATTTGGATGCATAGACTACACTCTTAGTTCCTTAGGAATCACGGTTCGAGGATTCGATATAACGAGCAAACTACAAGACGATGAACTAAGCAAGAGGTACGATCAAGGGACTTTCGAGTTCGGTGTAGCTTCACCTATGTTTGTGCCTATGACAATGGCAGCAATAATTAACCTGGTTTCCTTTGTTATGGGACTTGTTGGTGTGTTTAGAAGTGGGGTGGGAAATATGGAGGGGTTAATTTTGCAGATTTTGTTGTCTGGTTTTGTGGTGAGTAATTGTTGGCCAGTTTATGAGGCTATGGTATTTAGGAGTGATAAAGGAAAGATGCCTACTAAAATTACCTTAATTGCAGTATTTCTAGCTTCAATTTTGATTGTGGGAAGTTGAATTAGGGTTTACTTGGGTTTATTACCTTGTTTTGTAATACTTATGTGAAGATAGTTCGTTTAAATAAAAACGAATTTGAGTTACTATGTCAATACATATTTGTTGAAATCTAGCTTTGAACATTCATGAATATAGTGGCTGAATGAAGAACACAAACAATGGTCCTTAACAGCTACTCTCTCTTTACCTTTTTTATTGCTCAATTTGCTATTTTGATCCGTACCGAAAAGATTATCTTGTTACTAAAAATAGACGTGGGACCATAAATTTACTCTCTTATATATGGATCGAGTAACATATGTGGCCCATCACTTTTGTTTTATTCAATTCCATCCAAATTTTTATAACGTTTTTAAGATATGGGACAAACAATAAGGGACACAAAGAGTATGAACATAACTGTTAAGGGAGAGAGAATTATAAAACTGAATTGCTTAGAGTACAAGCTATTAGGAATTAATAGTGTGATAATAAGACAACCACAATAATTAAGTTTATATAGTACTCCTAATGCCTTACCGGCTCAACCAATCAGAAGGCGGAAAGGAAGGTTGACAACCAATCAGAATGTAGTGCACAAACATCAAGCCAACAAACAAATATTGTAGTGCCAAGTCAGCAACAATCAGTTACATGGGCTGCAATCCAGTGTTACCAACTAACCATATCCTTTCTTACTATGATGGGATTGCAGTTGAGACTGTCCCATATTACATACATATAGATTTAAATTTTGGTCTCTCTTGATTAGTGCTACAAGTACCTATCAGGGCCGGGGTGGACCTGTATGGTTCTTGAGGGGACCAAAGAGACCCCTATTTTTTGGGGGCAAAATTGTCAAAAAGTATCTTCTATTTGACTCACTTTGTGAGTTAGTACCTTACATTTTCAGTTTTGTCAAATAGTACCTTGAATTAAAAACGTGTTTTAAAAATGGTATCTTGTTGTAACATTCCGGCCAAAATCATAATTTTCCGGTCAATGATTCCGGCTATTGCCACAAATTTTATAGGGAAATCATCGCATGTTCACACGCGCTCATCATCTTACTAAATTCAAAGTACTTCCAGCTGCTTTCCCTCTAAAATAAGTGAGTGTAAATCTAAAATTCTTGTCTAAGTGTTGTTGTTCTGATGTTCTTATAAGAAGTTAACATAGGCGCCTGATTTTGGGCTAGGTTTGTTACACACGCACAATTTTTTGGAGGGAAGGTTGAATCAATGGCCGGAAAAATTGATTTTGGCCGGCATGTTGCAACAAGGTACCATTTTTAAAACAAATTTTTAATTCAAGGTACTATTTGACAAAACTGAAAATATAAGGTACTAGCTCACAAAGTGAGGCGAAAATAAGGTACTTTTTGACAATTTTGCCTTTTTTTGGAAAAAAAAACTGCAAAATTGTATATTACTCAAGTAATTAATGTCTGTTTAGAGCAACAAGGAATCTTTGTAGCTCAATGGTTAGTGGACTTGCCCATACATAAACCTTGTAAAGCAAGAGGTCTTGAGTTCGATTACTGACGCTTGCATTCTTCAAAGCTAGGATTATTTCATTTTTTTCCTTCACCTGCTGTGACCATTCCGTCTTCATGGTTCTTATACTGTAAAATGTTTTTGTTTTTATATTTTGATATCTTCGTGATTTTTCCTTGTACTTTTTTGTTTTTGTATTTGCAAAGATGTTAGTACCATGCTTTATATTTCGTACTTTATAATTGTTCTATTTTATTAAATTTTTTAGTTGTTTAATTATATAATAACACAATGGCCCATAAACATTAAAAAAGATGCAACTTTTTAAAAAATCAAATATTCCGCAGTGTAGTTTTGTCATTGTTTTTGCTACTTGTCAAGTGTAATTGTAATGAATCAAATTTCTTTTACCGTATAAACACTCGTTGTATATGTACACTCGTAATATTTTTTTTCTTTTAAACGAATCGTTGTAAACTATGGTTGTAATTTGGACTAATATGTTGATTTTTATCGCTATTTTGCATTAGTAAAAAAAGGTAAAATAGAAGGATTGCAAAAGCAAATTGAAAAAAAGAAAAAAACTGGACCCCCATTTCTAAATTTCTGGGTCCGCCACTGGTACGTACGTGGACTTTTCTTTCGATTCAATTTAGGATGAGAATAAAACCTTTGTCCCGTAATCTTGATTAGTAATACATTGCTTAGAAATTATGATTAGTAAATAATAATACATTGCTTAGGAATTGTGATCATCAATTGAATGCACAAGTTGAAATTTTTATTCAATTTCATTCAAATTTCATCCTAATTAAGCTACAAAACTTTGGGTCAACCTCCTCCGTATAGACCACACCAGGAACCATGTTAGTTCCTTGACTCCTCAAAAGACACACTAAAATTTTTGTACATCACACTACCACACTTAGGTGAAAAAAACACCACATTACAAGTCACCGAAAATATACACCAACATAAACATATATCGCCATATCCCATGCATAGTCGTCTCAGATATTGCCACGTACAACTATTCAAGGTACCACCACAGTCGTATATGCTCAATAGTTCTTCTTTATCTCCTCAAGAGGAAATTAACACTCCCGATATCAGTAACCGAATTGGATGATGATCAATTGATCATTATATATTGGCAAATTACTTTGGTTGAAGTTAGAATTATATTAGACGTTAATTTTTATGAAGTATTGCTACTATTGGAAGATGGTTCCTCTCCAATTTGAACTACATGCTCTCTTGGTCTTGAATTATTTAGCACAACCGAACTACTACTTCCATCATTTACTTGCTCATGCTGCGGGCCAGGGTTATCATTCCCTTGGGTAATATGGTCTGGCCCAAGCCCAACAGGACGACCCATTTTCAGTGCAGGTATGACAGTGCACCTGCATAGAGGACACGTGGCATTGGTTCGGAGCCATAGACGGATGCAATCACCATGGAACACGTGTTTGCATAGTGGCAATCGTCTTAGCTCCTCTTTCAACACAAACTCTCCCAAGCATACACAACATCTGTGGAGGGCAAACAAATAGCATAGGGTTAGATCAAGATTTGTGAAAATTATTTTGCGCATCGGTGGGACATATCTAGGAATGGTAATGGATCGGAATCGGGTTGGATGTAGTAAACTCCGAATCCGTTCCATTTAAAATTCGGACTCAAAAATTGCATCCATATCCAAATCCGTTAAAAATCCATACTCTAAAATTGTATCCATATCCAAATCCGAATCCATATCCATATCCATATCCGAATCCATATCCAAATCCAAATTGCATCCATGCATATCCATAATCATGCGTTAACTTTACTTACATAGAACTTGTATTTTTTTAATTCTAAAATATATTAGACATCCTATTTCTCATTTACCAAAATCTAATGAGTTTCTAATAAATTAATAAAGTACAAATATACGCGCTTTAATTAAATATATTAGATTAAATTGGGAACTTCCTTTTGAAAAAAAGTTATGTATGAAAATAATACACTTTGAAATATTTTCGGGTCGAATTCTCTGCAGACTCCATATCCGATCCATATCCATTCGGATTCCGATATTTTTAATCGGATTCAGATTCATACTCCCTCCGTCCCAGATTAGTTGTTACACTTACCTTTGCACAAAGTTTTAGGTGATAAATAGTTGTTTGGTTAATTATCAATTGTTATTTTATTGAAAAAGTGGATGTGATAGGAGTTAGTGGGGTATTCTTTTAATTGAACGAGAGAGGGTGTGGGGACAAAAAAAAATAGTGGGAAGAGAGACAATATAATAATTGTGGGGTCATTCCTAATTTAGAAGTGTAACAACTAATCTGGACGGACGAAAAAGGAAAGTGTAACAACTAATCTGGAACAGAGGAAGTATTATTTTTCACGAATTTGGATCGGATTTTTTCCTTCGGATCGGATCGGACTCGGATGTGATTGTCATCCCTAAACATATCATATGTATAACGTATGTAACGTTTGTATTTATACAGAAAAGGTCTATTTGCCTAACTAGTAAGGCAGGTAACACCAACAAAATTTTACCAATATGTTTGAAATGAAACAAATTAGAGTTAACTTTTGGTTAAACAAAGAGATAAAAGTAAGCACTTAATAGAATTAGTATTTCGCTTGGGGTCTTTTATCTACCTAACGATTAGGCAATTAGTCTAATCATCAAATCAGGTAAGAAATGACACTTCTATGCTTGTACGTGACACTAGTGCAAATATTCTGTCATTTCTTCAATTGAGGCCAAAGACAAATTTTGTGGAGCAACCTTCATAAGATGTGATACGTACTTGTGTTTCTTGTCTTTTTTTACTTGTTATGTCTATATTTTACCTTAAAAGTTTTACAGCAAAAATAGTGCGAATCTAACAAATGCGTCACTGCATAATTCTTCCATATATATGCACCAAAAAGCTAAGTGGAGTTGAGTAGAAGAGTGACTTTTTCTTTCACATGAAAGTTCCACTGATCGAGTTGATAGTAGTATCAAAACTTTATGTTATACCCATAATTATATCATGATAATGATGATGTGTAATCATATTTCATTTTTTCATCCCTACCAACGAGGTATTGGTCTATTTCTTATTGGTAAACATCAGATAAAGATAGGTCATATGTTCGAATTCCCTTATCCCGTGATTTGTAACTTGTAATGCTCTTATGGCTCATCTGGACAAGAAAAACTCATCTTATCACTATCTGACTACCTTTTTTTATAATCAAATTAATTCAATGATAAAAATCCATACGTCATATACATAAATATTTGAATCTAACAAATATTACGTACATAACTGTTGAGTCAAATAAAACTTCTTTTCACCATAGATAATAACGTTGTGTATTGAACATTTGTATAGCCTCTTTTATATCGCTTTATCACTACCTGTCTATCTTGCAATTAAATATTCTTTTGGGATTTCATTAGATTGAGAGGGCAAGAAATAAGAATATAATTTATTTATTTATGCTTAATTAAAAGTTAAAACCTCCACTAATTAAACACATTTTAGCCACCTAGACTTAACACATCAGCATAAAATAAAACAAGAAAATAAATAAAGCATGTACTTTTTTGGAAGGTAATTTAAAGAAGTGACACAATCACTAACTCATAAAAGCTTGATATTATCTTCAGCATTTTAAAATTAATAAAACTTTGATCATTGTGTTAATTAGACTAAGCACAGTAAAAAATTAATCATTTACTTACAGTGAATCTCTTGCTCTTTGTTCTTCATCAAATTGGATTACTTGTAGCTTGTCTTTCATCTCTCCTTTGATCCCCACACTCCATGGCTAACAACCCAACAAAAAAAAGACCATAAATAAACTTTTTATATATAAATATTGGACTATATCATTATCACCTAACTTAGTACGTAATGCATAGATTAATGTTGAACTAAATACAAAGGAAACATCAATATTATACGCCAAAATTACATCGTTGTTATACTTAATTAGTCCAATCACACGTGTTAAATTTCAAAACTCGTCATCTATACAACTAGAAAAACCTCATAACAGTATTCCGTATATAATTTAGGAAAACAAGATTTTCAAGGTTGGACTTAAAAAAGTCCGATTAATAAGAGTGTTTTTTTTTTTTTTTTTTTTTTTTTCTCGAGTGTAAGTAAAACAACACAAATTTGCTCGAAATTAAGCAATACAAAACAATTTTGAAACGTGATCATATACTTACTAAAAATAGTAAGGAAAGAAGTGAGGAAATCTTACTGGGGAAAGGAAAGAGGCAGACTGTTGTAATCTCGAGGGTTGTACTGACAAATTATTGTTGGCCCTTCTCTTGAGATAAAACAGATAAAATAAAAGAAACAAAATTATGGAAAATAATATTGGGATTGAGAATATAAAAGCTTGATACAATTTAAGTTGTAGCTCTTCTGGATATAAATTTGGATTTGCAGGAATTTCATCTTCATGTCTCCCCATTTTAATATTTTTTTTCTAATTTAAAATGCACACAGTTTTGAAGTATGATATTTAGAGACAAAAAGAGAGGGAGAGTTTTGGTTCTTCTATTCAGTTCTATTTATATAGAGTTTTCAATTCATATAAAAAAATGTATTTTTATTTTTATTTTTGTTAATTATTTAATTAATTTATTAATTAAGAGGATCAGTTGAGAAAAGGACAATTAAAATAAGTAAGCTTTTGTACACAAAATAGGAGGCTGAAAGGGAGCTTTTAGAAGAACACATGATGATATATTATTCTCTCTGTTTGTTAAATTTATTTTTAATTCTTTTGATGGGACAAGCCCATAACTCTCCACTAAGAGAGGAAAAAAGGAGGAGAGAGAAAATGGTTTAAGAAAATATATATATTTGGGGGCCCAACATAACACCAAGCACACTTGGAGGCCTACTTGATGAGATGACTTGATGTTCATCCTTTAGCCCAAATGGGGCCCAAATTATCATCCCACATTTTCTTTCAATTTAATAAATAAATAAGTTCCTCAATTATGGATGATAGGCAAGATAGTTAAAATGATTGGACAATGCACACTAGTAAAAATCAAAATACAAATAATAAAATCGTGAAAAAAGGTCTATGAATAAATTTTACTCCATTTTACTCAGTGGGGCGGGTTTTGTGGGAGATCCGTCCCACATCCGCCCCAAGTAGGCGGGGATGAAAGTATGTTTGGCGGGTGATGGGGCGGGGATGGGTATAAAAATCGCATCCGTCATGGGTGATGGGGCGGGTGTGAATTTTGTGTTGAACCCGCCTCATCCCCGCCCGCCCCGCCCCATCTCCACTCTCCCCGCTTCATACCCGTCGTGGGTGATGGGTAAGTGTGAATTTATTAGCATGTCTAGGAGATAATATGAAATTAGGTGAGATTTTTAAGTTTTTTGTTTGGATATTTTTTTTATGACGGGTATTATTTTTTTACTATATATGTTACTTTAGTCATAAGGTGTTTTTTTTTCTTCTGAAGTTAACTTTCGTTACTCTGTATATATGACAAATATTTGCTAAATAAGAAAAATTAGGCGGGTATTAGCGCGGGTATGGGGCGGAGATAAGAAGGGGATGGATACCCAGTTGGGTGGTGGGGCTGGGATGGATTTTAGTGTATACCCGTTGGGGCGGGGATGGGGATGGATTTTGTACCCGCCATGAATGATGGGGCGGGGATGGGGATGAAAATTTTAGATGGGGATGGGGATGGAGGGATTCACATCCGCATCCGCTCCGCCCCATTGACATCCTTATGGTACCATTAGTTCGAAACTTGTCGTAATAAATGAACAAATTTTTTTGTTAGGTATGAAAAGCCATAAAGACAATAACTATCATACACAGACTTTCAGTGTTACTGTTAACTATTCGATCAATTCCTCATTAAAAATAAATCGAAATTTCTTATAGTTACGTTATTCCTACGCGTAATAACTTTGTTCTCCATGACATTTCTTGATTCTTGTACGTGTACTAGGCAAAAATTACAATTTACAACACAAAATGTTATACTCAGTATAATATGACGGTATCCCAATTTGTTATTCTGATCCAGGAGTGAATTTTGTTTATAGATATACTAATTGTCGGTTTGTTATACTAATATATATTCGCTTATATAAACATGCATGGTTAGATGAACGAGTTTTTCATTCGATCTACAGCTCTTTTCTACCAATTATAAGGCAACTGTCGGCAGAACGTAGCAATGTTGTTGAAGATCTGGCCTAGCTTGTAGCTAGACAAGAAAGTTGGCCGGTTAAACAGATATGAATATATGATCATTAAGTGACAAAGATCAGCACCTACCGGCTACCGCAACAGCACCACCTTATAGACTACATGGAGTTGTTCAACGGGCCGGGTCTGTATACGAGTATAACTTTACCGGTCTATATATATATATAATATAATCCTATATGACACCCTCGTGGTAACATTAAAAGAGTTACACGTAAGATTGTAATTTGTAAAACATTTTAATTAATGGTCACAACTTGCGATATTTATCAATTACCCGGTCTTAAATTCAATAAGAGACATAGATCAATACCATAACCAACATTAATGAGTGAAAAGTGGTATTTCAGGACGCAATAATTGTTCATTCCGATTATTCGCAACATCGAGTTAAGTTTATTCTAATTGTTTTAATTTGCAACACCCTATACATGGATTTGTTCAACGGGACCGTATTGGCTAAATCGTCGAGTTAAGTTTATTCTAATTGTCTTAATTCTCAACAACCTATACATGGAGACATGGAGTTGTTACGTTCAACGAGTCGGGACCGTGTATAGATTTGAAGAGCACTATGTAGAACATGATTAAGAATAGTTGTTGCCCCTGTTGGTGGTGGTTCAGTTAAACCTAACCGCGAGTTATCTGCTAGTTTGTCCTTTTAATCATTGCGTTAATCTTAATTAATGGGATAAAGTTGTGGATAGTGTGGCCGATTCTTCGTTCTTAATTAAACTAAAAATGTTCTAATTAAGACAGAAAAGAAGGTGGCAAAATAATATTTAGAACCTTGAGAACAAAAAGGAACGGCAGAGGTTTCTTGGTCTTCATCTACTGCATTATCTTAATTACCAATAATAGAGTAGAACATATTCTTCCTATCATAAACTTTGTTCAACTCCTTTGCTATATACGATATGGTGAATTAGTTGCCTATCTCTTTAGTTTATGGTGAATTAGTGTATTCTCCGTAATAAACAGCTACCGGTAAAGATGGTTGTGGTCGGCCCGGCTCGCCAACCCGACTAGACGCGAAAATATCCATGCCTGGCACGAGAACGAAGTTGCGGGCAGGGCTAATGTTAGTATGTCACATTTGGTAATACACGGTCCGGCACAACGTGACAAAATACTCTAAATTTAGTTAAATAAAGATTTTACCACGGCGACCCAGCCCAACTCGGCAAGAGGGCACGTGGGCCTAGGCCCCTTTCTTGTTAAATAAAACATAGTCATGTGGGATCTTGTTAAATTCGTCTCAATATGTATTTTCAAAATATTAACTTTTTATAATTTTTGCTTGAAGAAAATTTAAAATATTGACGATCTAAATTGTGCATTGGCATGGGTGAAATGGACAAACGATGCTAGTATTTATGAACGGAGGAAGTACGATATGGTGAATTAGTTGCCTATCTCTTTAGTGTATGGTGAATTAGTTGCCTATCTCTTTAGTGTATACTCTGTAATAAACAGCTACCGGTAAAGATGGTTGTGGTCGGCCCGGCCCGGCCCAACCCGACCAGACACGAAAAATCCCTGCCTGGCACGAGAACGAAGTTGCGGGCGGGGCTAATGTCAGTATGTCACATTTGACAATACATGGTCCGGCCCAACACGACAAAACACTCTAAATTTAATTAAATAAAGATTTTATCACGACGACCCAACCCAACTTGGCAAGAGGGCACGTGGGCCTAGGCCCCTTTCTTGGAACATATACTACGTATAGATTTGTTACTTATTTAAATAAATTAACAAGTTTGTCTTACCTACATACTCTGGTTTACAAAACTGATTGGTTTGACCCAACTTTTGAAATAAACGGGCAAAAGTCTCAATTTTTATACGAAAGGTGTCGTACAATCACTCATGCAGCTAGACATGTAGGAATATGTGAAGACGCAATATGTAAGTAGTAGTTGGATTAGTTAAAATTATCAACTCTTATAAATTTAAAATTAATAAAAGTTGTTCTCAATTCTCATTAGCAACCCTTAAGTCATTAACATCGAGAAGATCAATTCTGACATCGCAGCCACCATCACCTTAAGACAAAATTGTAATCTTAGACTTCCAATATGGACTGCTTTCTTTGTTAAGATCTTTATATATTGACCTCTTACTGATACAAATATACAATAGTAGTCTCTAGTTATACTTATGGCGCGCATTAGTTTCTTGTATGTGCTTTATGGATGCAGGATATTAATAAAAATTGACCATTTATTATTATTATTATTATTATTATTATTATTATTATTATTATTATTATTATTATTTGTTGTACAATAGGTTCACCCTTAGAGCTAATATATTTGGATTCGGAGTGAGTTATGAGTGGATAGGTTTCAGTCCACTCCAAATTGTTGTTGTGGGGGATCGAACACGGGGTTCTCCCTACCAAGTTAAGCTTCAATCATTATTGAACCAACAGACAATTGGTACCATTTATTATATATTGTCAATACGCATTACTCCCTCTACTTTTATAAGAACCGATTAGTAGCTCTTGATTACGATTCATGTTCTTTTCAAGGGACAGGCAAGTCAAGAAGTAAGGATGCACTAGAATGCTTGCCCCGTCGCGTTGGGCTTATAAATAAAGTTCATCACTTATATCGATACACTTGTAATTCATCGTTTGACATTAATTTTCTATTTTTAAAAAATATAAAAAAATTGATATTATGAAAATATTAAATATGTATATTGTGATGTACTATTCCAACATCTTATATAATAACTTTTAATTTTATATATTAATGGATAAAAAAATTTAAGTCAAACTTAGTACTCCGTATATGAATAGTAAGTGTCAAATAAAAATGCAGACAGTATAATTTACTTTACCTAGGAAGATTCTCTAGCTGTGCCAAGTAATTTACACTAGGGCACGCTTGGATTGGGTGTAATGAATTATGGGGGTAATAAAAGTCAAACCACCATAATAAAAGGACAATAAAGGTGAATTGAGGTGGTTGCAAGGAGGGTGGTGTGGTGGTATTGTAATGAGAAATTTTGGTAGTGGTGGTGTTGTGAGGAGAAGAGAGGAAGGGGGAAAGTAATTACCCCCAAATGAGGGTAATAATCACCCTAGTGGGATGGTGGGTAACTATCCCCCCATGATGAGGGTATTTGTTCCCCCTTCCCTTTTATTTTCTTCTTGCCAACACTAACTTGTTCCCTTTGCCACCACTTCATCCCCTCATCATCACCTTCAATTACCTTAGTTTGACTTTTATTACCCCTTTAATATATTACCCTCAATCCAAGCATGCCCTAATAAAATAAATTTTGACATTCGCAATAATGACGATACTGTCGTGGATTTGTGATGAAGGTCCATCAATAAGCGTGATACAGAGATTAAAATCCAAATCATCACAATATAAGATTATATTCCACGACTTTACCAACTATGCTAGATAATTGACATGCGCGCATAATGGTCGTCTTTTACGCATAAACGGAGAATATTATATTAGAATGTTATCGTTTAAGCTCCCTACAAAAGATTGCCGGGCGAGACCCAAAAACTTGGTGCCCGAGCCTTTTAAAAACACAAACGACTAAGATAACTAAACCTAGGCTACCAAAAACTTCCCCGCCCTTTAACTTTACAAACCAACGACTAACTTGCATCCAAATAGGGGTGGGTCAAATTGTAGTTAGAGTACTCAATCTTTTACAACGACACTTTATAACCTCGGAGGGAAAACTATATGGAATAGTTATTATTATGTGTATACATTTATATCATTTGCATCTACTAGAGATCGTTCGTGCCCCATAGTGGGATGATAAAGTAAATATCCTCTAGCAAGTATGAAATCTGATTCTCTAAAAATCTAAAATGCCCTGTGATATTATATGAATCTTATACGTATATCTTTTTATTTTATTATTACTTAATTAGGGTTTAAGTGGAAGGTTAGTTTGCTTCATTGCTTGTTCCTAAGGGACTATCATTATAGAAGTGCGGAAAAACGCACAGAAACAATCATAATAATATCGCATAATATGTTCAATTCCCAATCAAATCAAGTGTGTTAATAACTTAATATGACTTTATGCGGCTCTTTGAAGAGCTAAATGAACAAAATATCTTGCAACTCACTCAACAAGCATCACCATGTATGATTAGTGCTGTCCGAGAAGGATTAAGGAATCTCTTTTTCTTTAAATAAATTAATTAACTATACGGCTCTTTTCTATTATTATTATTATTATTATTATTATTATTATTATTATTATTATTTTTGTAAAACGTTACAAGCTTAACAAGCTACAAAGATCAAATGAACTACAAGAAGTTGGAGGGGAGCCGAGATACAATCTGGGCCCCCACTCCTCTAGCTATGGCGAACCCGATCCTGCTGAAAATGTGGGCAGCTGCCCGTGCCCCAATGTCTTGAGCCCTGGAGTACGCCTGGACCCGCTTCAGCAAAGAAACAGCCCCTTTCTCTAATTCCCCAAAAGAAGAGAAGGAAAAAGGGAAGAAACCGTAACCCAAAGCCCTACAACGAGCCCCATACTTATTCTGCTTCCGCTGCGCTGCAACCGCCACAACCCGACCCGGAACGAAGCCTGACAACCCAGATTGCGTCATAGGGGAAGACCCAGTCAAGTCAACACACACATCCAGACCACCATCCCATGAGTAAAGCAGTATATCTGCAGGACGAAGAGCTCCATCACTCTCACTAGTCAGCCCAACATCAACCTCCTTGCGAGCAGAAATCCCCGACCGATAGCAAATATCCAAAAGGGTATCACGAACAACATTATGCCGATGTTTGATACCCACAATCCCAGCACAAGACACGGCATGATCCCCATAAATGTCCCCGTCGAAAACCCGAGAGCAAGCAGAACACGGCGTCGAATAAGAGAACAACGGAATACCCAACCGATAGCAAAGAACCGAACGATAAGTCTTACCGTTCATAGTCTGGCCTAACCCCGAGATGGGGACTGCCCGCAACCAAGCCGAGGAGTGATCCCTCTGCTGTGATTTCCATAGGGCAACAAGACGCGAAGATAAGGAGAAGGCGGAATCCGCATCAGCAGTAACCTTCGTGAAATATATGTCTGCCAATTTCTTCTGGGGGCAGCGATCTCACTAGGGCTACGCATAAGGTCGGTCTCCACGGTCCTATTGAAAAGACCAAGAGCATCGTCAAAGGCCGGTCCCGGACCATCAACACCTGAAAGCCGAAGAAGCGAATCCTGCAAACCAGAAGACTGCAAACGGGATGCAAGAAAAGCATAATGCCGAACATCACCAGCTGAATAAACACCCAATCCTCCATAAGAATAAGGCAAGGTGGAAAGGCGCCATTGCCAGTCACCGAAACCAGGTCCCGAAGCAGTCACGATGCGCTCTAAAGAAGCCCGCAAAGCCACATCAAAGGATAATTGGGCCGCTTCGAAAAGATGAGGCGGACAAGTGCGCATAGCAAAGTAGAGTTTAGAAACTCCAGTACACGCACGAAGAAGCAACAACTCACACTGGGGATCATTAAGCTTGGCTACAACATCCATCAACACAACAGCCTTCGACACACGCTGCGAAACCAACTCCTTACAAAAAGAGGAATCCGTACTGACTGGGCCACCAAGCAACTTAACACCAAGCGCAGGACGAGCAATATCCGTAGGAAAGACACCCTCTAGACGACTGCGGGGGTCCTCCGAAGGCCAGAAAACCTCCGTCTTCTCAACATTAACATGGAGACCTAAATGAGGACCCTCCTCCAAAATCAACTCCAAGACCTGTCCAACCACCAAAGTGTCACCAACGATAGTGCCATCGTCCAAGTACCAAGCCTGAAGAGATAGATCAAATGAGTCTCTGATTCGACACACCAATGGATGTAGAACCAGAGAAAAAAGCAAAGGGCCGAGAGGATCCCCTTGCTGTACACCCTGACAAGACCACAAGGTATGCTCCCCATAATACAGCCGCGCTGGAGAAGAGTAGCAGAATTCAACCCAACGCGAAAGAGCAGGACAATGAAGCCGTACCTCACGCAACAAAGCCGAACGATCAACTAAATTGAACGCATTCCGAAAATCCACCAATAACATAGAGAGGCCAACATCAGCCCCACGAGCCTCAACCAACCGATTGACAGCATGGAGAATGGCCTCACCACCAGCTGGAACCCCAACTCCAAACTGAAGACCTCCAAAGTAGTTTCCTAAACGCGGACCAATCAAAGCTGCCCCGACCTTAGAAACAAGGCGCCTCCAAATAGTGCCCACGGCAATAGGCCGAATACCCCCACCAGGCTTAATAAGTGGCGTAAGAGGAGCACTAGCAATGTATCCTCCAAGCTCAGCGGGACACTTTCCAGCAAGAAAGAGATTAACAACCTGAGTGATAGCATCCACCAACTCATCAGAAACAGCTACAGCAGCACCACCCAAGCAATCCAAAAGGTGTTGAGCACGCAAGCCATCTCTACCGCACGAATTTTCGAAATATATTTTCTAAATAATAGTTTTTTATATTTTTTACTTGCATACAATTTGATATATTAAGAGTCAAAATAATGGTTAAATGAGTAAAAGTCAACCATGGTGCGATATATCTGGAACGGAGGAAGTATATGATTTTTTCCTTTACAATTATTTAGTTACAAATATATGAAGTAATCAGTATATCGATAAGGAATTTCTAATGAGAATTAACCCTTTTTCTTTTATATTGGTTAGGGACAGATTTGGGGAGGGCAGGGGAAAATCTCCATTGAGGTTTACAAGAGCTACACTGCAACTATAGTGGTAGAAGGCCTATGGAATCTTTTTGTTTATATTTCTAACATTGGTTTGATATGACTGAAAACATTTTCTGTAATAACAATCAAAAGTGTTGCGCGCACAAGGTGTACAATAAATTTTTTTTGGTGCAAATGAGCCACAAGGGCGGGGATGAGAATCGATCCCAGGATCACCTGAAATCGGGATGGAAGCTCTAACCAACTGAGCTATCCATCACTCTCAGGTGTACAATAAATTTATTGTACACCAAAATAACTTTTACTCATTTTTTTGTAACTTTAACCTAGTTTTGATTAACTTTTATATTAGTAAAAAAAGTTGATAGATAAACATTTTAAAGGGTTAAATGAATAATTTTATACATTATTAGTGATTTTGAAGAAATGAGTTTTATTAAAATGAAAAAAAAAAATCACTAAAAAATAGATAACTTTTACATATACTACGTATAAGCTTAACTTTTAAGTATTTTGAGTTAACTTTTACTCCGGTATACAATATTTATTGTACAACCCTTCTAAATAAGAATTTGTGAATAACAATTTTCAATGGAAAACATTATTGCAAATATGTACTTTTGTTTAGTTTCTTACAATAAATTTTTTGGGGAAAATGAAAGTTGAAGGGAAGGGGAATGATGAATATGATGAGTGGAAAAGAAAGTAGGGAATATGGAGCAAATGTGTCGTTCTTTCTTCAAAAAAGGAAAAAGGTTTTCTATATTTGAGAAAATTGTTTCTCAACCCTTAACAGACCAAACAAAAGAAAATGAAAATTTGTTCAACTCCAAAACAACATAGCACATTGGGGGCAATTGAGAACTTGAAGTAAGTCGAATATCAAAATAAATAAATTATTTAAAAAAGGAAGTAGAATATTATTGTAAGAAAATATAACTTTAACACTGGAGCCTGAACACAAAGGTCAAAAGTTCGGATCCCCTCCTTCTGTTTTGTAATTTGTAATGACATTTTAAGTTAATAGCGCCCAAAGAAAAAGTTTTCTAATTTACTTGTCTTGTTTGACTAGTTGTTTGTAACGATTATTTATGTCATTTAATATGTTCTCCGGTTAACATGAATTTGATGAAATGGATAATTAAGTGGAACTTCATTGGAAGTTCGATAAGAGTTGGGAAGTGGCTCACCTGTCCCCCTTTGGCAAATAATGAGAATTGTGACTTGTGTAGAACCAAATAAGAGTCTATCATAAAGAGCTAATAATAAAAATAAAGTCAATCAGCAAATAAGGCCATGCATTGCATAGTGGTTCAATGAACGAGACAGCAAGCAAATTTGTTCCAGTTTAAGAAACAAATGTTGGTACAACTGTTCCTTATTCGTCTGGGAAGATCAGATCAGATCATATGCAACAACCTTCCCACTATGAGTAGCTGTAGTGGATTAAGACAAGATAGGTTCAAGTCTGTTGATTAGCCAAAATCAGATCTTTCCTATCTGAAGAACTTCTATTCATCAATCAGAGGGTTCTTCATAAGTAATCATAACTTGTCTGTCTTATCCAACCTCAGTTGAATCGAGGTACCAAAAACACAGCTAAAAACCATAACAAGATAATGGCTGTCATAATCAGTATGAAATTATGAATACCTTACAACAAAAGTCATAGCTGCACATGGAATTTTCGATTTAAGGCAAAGTTATGTCATTTCAAGGGTATATATCAGTAATGGGAAAGAAAAGAAAACACTACTGGTTCAAACATTGGTTCAACCACAACTCACATGCATTAAAAGACTTCAAAAAATGATATGCTACAGAAACTGCAGTGATAACCAACTATGGCAACAGTATAGATAATAAGGAGAGAAGTAGGGTACATAATCTCGTTGACTTTCGATAGGAACCTAGAGACTACTGTTTGAATTTGACTTTTCAGTATTTCCTCTTACGAATCTTGAAGCTCGATGACCTTATGACGTCGTCGTCGGTTACGAGTGCGGCCTCTAGAGGAGAAATGGATTCGGGTTTAGTGAAATAGGTGAAGAGGAGATAAATACCGTCTAAGTAATTGTTGGTTTCTCCTGCTTTGTTCTTCCTCTTGATGCTGTAGGCTAGAGGAATCACCCCTCTGTTGAAGACTTCCACATACATGGCTCCCCCAGCTACAAGCAACTGCAAAAGTAAAACGGACAACCATGCTCAAGAACACAACATGTCGATACTATCAATGGCGAATCCAGAATAATATATTAGTGGGTGCAAAATGTATAAATTTTTCTTCATTTTAGCGGGTGCAAATGGTCAAATGTGTACATAAAAGCTAGAAATTTTCTGATTTTTTTTTATAAAAATTGCCAAAAATCTACGTTTAAGTCATGACATACTATGATTTTTCTTCATTTTAGTCATGAAATTTTCTAATTTTACATTCTACAGTCACCACACTAGCTCCGTCCCTGGATACTATTTAAGTTTGCAAGAGTGATCTAGGAGCTGAATAACAAGTTAACAACTACAGTCTTACATAACATCCCGTGTTCTCGTACTAATGGTCACACAAGGAACTGTAGGATATCCGGAAAGTATTGTCACATTTCCTAAAATGTAATGGATTGTGATTAGGTTTTTCATTTAGTTAATCCACAATGATATTCCCCCCAAAAGCATTCCATATCAGTCTAGTGACTCTACAATCCTAATTCAATATTTTGATCAACCTCTTAACATCAAAATTTCAGACTACTTCCTGTCAATAAATAAAGCACCAACAGTCGGGGGTTTTTTAATTCACATTTTTAATTCGTAGATAAAGAAATTTCTTCATTCATAGATTTCCATTCATGTGATGTAGTTCAGTGGTTCTCCCACTCAATACTTTAGTAGTTGTTATGCTCTTATTAGTAGTTATTACAAAGTGTTTTTAAAGGTGAGATTCCAAATGTGAGATGACATAGCCAAGGTTCCCCACCAAACCAGTGCAATTCCAAGCTTAAACATCTAGCCTTCCACAAAATGTAACTAGCCCATACTTTCTCGTGGAGCCTAACTTAGGGTAAATCCAATAAGCTGGAGCCCAAACTCCAGAAGTCCAAAATGTCCACCCCGTGATTAAGGTAGTACTTCATCACCAGTTCACCACGCCCTCCTCATTTGAGTCCCTTAAAAAGGGATGCTGGCTAAGAAACAGGAAAGCTTAAGGTCAAGAGTAGAGAATTTCCCCCACTACTAATCCCCCCAAAGAAAAAGCCACTTCAACATGTCAATAAGGAAAAGTGTTGGAGCATTAGCGTTTTGCCTCACAATCAATACCCTTAAGTCCTAATTGGGTATTTAATCAAAAAAATCATTATTATAGCTGCAGAATCGCACACATACCCCCCAGTGCCCCCACACCAGATCACACACAAAACCTTTTTGTTTCTCTTCTTTGCATAATTCTGCAATGTTTTTATTTACAACAACATTAAGTCTGAATTGGTATATGCATTTAAAAAAAAATCAACTAATTCTGATTCAGTTATGTTGTTTGCTAGATATTATCAGTTGTTTTCATCTAGGTCTGAACTCTGAAGTCTTTGGATTAATCAATTTGCTCATGTGAGGGGGGGGGGGGGGGGGGTGATAGTGTTGCAGCCCATTCCTTCATCTTCTTGTACCTAAAGTCCCAAATACAATCAAGGGTAACCATGACATCAAATGACGCAAGGACAAACCTTTAACTTATGTCCAATTTATCCATAGTCCCATAAGCAAAATCAAAAGTTACTTCTAACTTTCGAAAACCCTCCACTTAACCTTCGCCAGTTTTCCCTGCATACCAAAACGTTCTCCTTCTAACTTCGTCCCCCACCCCTCGCAAATCCAATCCACAATTATCTCTAAGTTTCTAGGGTCATCAACTCATCATGAATTATTTGCAGTGTTTTTTTCTTCACTTGTTTAACCAAACAATGCAAGGAAAAACAAAACATGATACTCTCCCTTTAGTGGTTCTAAACATTCATACCACAAAAAAGGGAAAAAAAAATGCCCCCATGCAGGATCGAACTACAGACCTTCAGTTTACAAGACTGACGCTCTACCACTGAGCTATAGGGGCTATGTTAATCCCCTGGTTAAATTTTAATTATCTTAACTAATATTCAATCAACAGCTTTAAACTTTACACAACACAAACCTAAAAATAATTCAGCAACCTAAACCAAAAATCCCAAATACAATCCAGGGAAACCATGATATCAAATGAGGCAAGGACAAACCTTTAACCTATGTCCAATGTATCCATAGTCCTATAATCGAAACCAAAAGTTACTTCTAACTTACGAAAACCCTCCACTTAAGCTTCATCATGTATTATTTGCAGTGTTCTTTCCCTCATTTTTTTAACCAAACAATGCAAGGAAAGACAAAACATGGAATTGGGGCAAAGTCAAGCCTATATTCTCTCCCTTCAATGGCTGTAAACATTTATACCACGAAAAAGAAAAATGCCCCCATGCAGGATCGAACTACAGACCTTCAGTTTACAAGACTGACGCTCTACCACTGAGCTATAGGGGCTATGTTAATCCCCTGGTTAATTCTTAATTATTTGACCAGATAATCAAGTAATCAACCAACAGCTTTAAACTCTACGCAATAGAAACCTAAAATTATCCAGCAATATAAGCCAAAAATCGCCAAATTATCCCGCAAACCTCGGCAATTTATAAGCAAAGCTTAAAAAAAAGGGCAATTGAACAAAATAATTATAATCATTCTTCAATAATAAAAGAAAAATTAAATAAAAATAAATCTTTACCTCTTCGTATTTCTGGGTAAGAGTTAGGCGTTCATCCTCAGTCATATCGGGTCGAAGAACAGCCATGGTTTCATACTGTCGGAGCCCCGGCGGGCATTGTGGCTCCGGCTTTTCTTCAACCGCTAATCCGGCCGGTGGCGTTGAAGGCGGGTCTTCGTCCAAACCCCCGAAACCACCCTCGAAGAACGAGCCCGAGAAGTCTAGAGCTATGGCCTTAACATATGGGCCGTAATTGGACAGGTAATGGTGGCGAGAGGGTTTCAGGTTTGGGTTAAATGGGTTAAGATTGTGGGTGAAATTAATGGTAGAAGGTTTGAGTTTAGGTTTGGGGATGGAGTGGAGAGAAGTGGTGGGTGAAGAAGAAGGGAGTGTTGAAGTGAGAGAAAATGTCGCCATTGTTTTTGGGCTCAGCTTCCTGCTCTCTGAGCTCAGCGATGGTCTGATACTGGATAGATAAGGGGGATTCAATTTTTATTTTATTTTTTTCCCTTTAAATAAAAATATTGGACATGACAAATTGACAACCAAGGAAATCATTTACCCACCGAAAATTTTATTTTTGATGCATCTTATGCTCTAGTACTCTATAGCCTTGTTCTGCAAAATTAGCAGTAGCGGGTAGCGGGTAAAATTAGCGGTAGCAGACAAAATTAGCCTTGTTCGTCAAAACGCTACCCGCTACCTCAAACGTTACCGTCGAAAACGCCCTATGCCTCCATAATCTATCCTCTTTTTCTTTTTCTTTTTGTCAGAATGGGTTACTGCATTAATTACCTAATATCAAATCAAATAACAAAGAGTTTGTTTAACTAGCTCCACTTTCTGTGGAGGCAAAAAGATAGCTATTTATGGCACAACTATTACGAAGCAAGCTTGCTTCCAAGAAATGAATGTCATTAGTTGTAGAGATACCCCTAGTTAGGCATGGGGGTGGGGTAATTTCAATGCCTTGATCCAACAGACTCAATCGATCCTTGGCCTTGTTTGCCACATAGTCCACCTCCACAAGTTGCTCCCTTCTTCTGAATTTCACCCAGAGGCTTTCTTGGGTGCTTTGCAACTCCCTACATTTACCATACAGGTTAGTGAGCCATGATATTGGTGCTTGATCATTGTTAATGTTTTCTACTGCCATCTTGCAATCTGATATAATGGTAACACTTTGCCAAGTATTTCTTATAACCCATGAGATAGCCATCAGAATGACTTGTGATTCTGCAGCATTGGTTGAATGTACCAGTTATATCAGCAATGAACATGTGCTCTGAGTCCCTACAAACAATAGCATAGGAAGCAAGAAGAGTGAAAGTACAAAAAGTAGCATCACATTTAACAATAAACTTGGTTTGGGCAGGAGAATCCATATGCATTGGTCTAGTCTGTTGGGTTGATTGAGTGTTAGTGGTTTCATATTCTTTAGACAACCAGATTGTCTAATGACACCAAGGGCTAATGGCTTTGTTTTCTTTTTGAAAGGTTCACAGGTTTCTTATATTCCATATTCTCCAAAGGCAAAAGGCAAACACATTTTGGGGTGAAGTGTTCAGGTTCATGGTAGTTTCATTATCTTTCAGATTTTCCAAAAACCAGGTTTCAAAATCATAATGCAAGTGATTAAATTTGGGGTTAAACTCAATATTATTCCAGAATTCAGTAGCTCTGCACTACAAAAAAAAGCTCATATAGCGACGGACCAAATCCGTCTCTAAATTGGTCAAATCCGTCGCTATGTGTGCTTAGGGACGGATTTAGGGACGGATAACGTCCGTTACTAAAAACCTTGTCGCTAATTCAATTTAGGGACCGATTCCATAAAATCCGTATCTAATATTTAGAGACGGATTTATAAATCCGTCCCTAAATTTAGGAACGGATTCAAAAATCCGTATTTAATATTTAGAGACGGATTTTTGAATCTGTCCCTAAATTTAGGGACGGATTTAAAAATCCGTCTCTAAAATTTAGGGACCGATTCAAAAATCCGTCTCTAAAATTTAGGGACGGAATTTGAATCCGTCTCTAAATTTACAAGTAAAAATAATTGCAACCTATTGTTAGATGTTCGGTTCAACTCGGTCCCATTACCGGTTCGAAATCTCGCTTAGGTCAACCCGGTCCAGCTTTGCAAGGGGAAGGGATAAGGGGAATCGAACTTGTGACCTCAAAGTCACGAGGAGAAACTCTAACCAACCAAACCAAATACAACTTGTATTCATCTATGTGTGAAATTGATAATAAGTAAAAGAAATATTAGAAACGGATCTAGAAAATCCGTCTCTAAACTAGGGACGAATTTAACATTCCGCCTCTAAATTAGGGACGGATTTAAAATTCTATCTCTAATTTAGAGAATTTGCTAAAACACATTAGGGACAGATTTTAAAATTCGCTCTCTAATTTAGATCTAACTTTCTACGAAGAGTCTATGAGAAATTGCTAGTGGATTTTACGTTTTGAAATTGCTAAAACACATTAGGGACGAATTTTGAAATCCGTCCTTAACTTAAAGACGGATTTTGGAATCCGTCCCTAACTTAAAGACGGATTTGAAATTCGTCCCTAAATTAGAGACGGATTTTGAAATCCGTCCCTAAATTAGAGACGGATTTATAAATCCCTCGATAAAAGTATCGACGGATTTCCAATATCCGTCTCTAAAGACAGATGTTGAATATTCCGTCTCTAAATTAGAAACGGATATAAATCCGTCTCTATATATCCGTTGCTATACGAGATTTTTTTTGTAGTGCTGGGGCAGTACAAAAAGATGTGTGCAATGTCTTCTTGGGTGGTTGGACAAAATTGACAGTTTCCATTGGGAATGATTTGTCTGCTAGCTAAATGAGAGGCAGTTGGGAGCCTTCCCCAAGGAATTAGCCATAGGAAAAGCTGGATATTTGGAGGACATCTTGCTTTCCAGATGCAACTTCACTTCCCATTAGGGATCTGATCAGGGAACTTGGAGTTCCAAATAATGTTGTAAGCAATTTTAGAATCAAAGAGGAGACCTTTAGACAAGGAACAAAAAGGGGCATCCTCACCAAACTAGGGAATGGGGATAGCATGGATGCATAATATGAGATCAGTAGGTAAAATGAAGAACAAACTATTCAAATTCCAATGGCCATCTCTCATCACACTGCTCAGCATTATAGTCCTATATCTGATGTATCAAAATCAACATAAAACGTGTGTTAAAGTTGATTTTCTCATTTTTTTAGCGGCGGATTTTAAATATTTAATAAGGGGTCAGTAGAAGAATTAATTATTACTTTTTGGGTTTTACTATGAGGAGTTCCCATCGCTAGAAGAATTAAATATGATATATTCATGAATCGAGTTTGGCAGCTATCTTGGAAAATTAGTTGCCTCACAGAGGATACATCGGCGGACCTAGCCAAGGTCGAAAGCTTTGTGATCAACCATTGTTACCGGATAGCGAATCAAGTGGAGGATTTTATGGCAGCAACAAGAACTTCTTGTAATTCTGTGTCGTTGTAGTTTTCATCTTTTGACCATTTTCTCTCCCTCATCATCCGTAAGGATGCTAAGGTTTGTCCTTTCCGAGGGATCAACTTGGTTTTTCTTTCCTTATCAAAAAATAAAAATAAAAATAATACAAGCATACTCTGGACACGAAATTTAAAGGAGTCGGAGCTAAAATGTACACATTTTTTTGTGGTGGGGGACTCGGCATATATACATACACCAATATTTAATTGGCTTATACTTAATACATAAGGAGTATTCCATAATTAAACTTTAAAATTGATCTTATTAATGGTAATTCATGATTGCTTAATATGTTAACCGCATGAATTTAGTGTAAACTAGTTTAACCCCATGCTATGCAGGGATTTCGTACTGCTTTCTAAGTGATTTTATGTCATCATAATGCTAATATAGGTGTTATTTCTAGCTAAAAATATTTCATTTATGTTTATTCAGAAAGCTTAATTATTAATTTAGGCAAATTATTAAATTCTCACTTGAACTTAATCTATGTGAATACTTATTGAATTGTCATATAAATTGTGATTATGAACCACGTATTTATAGGGTGGAAATAACGGAATTAGAATTCTACTAGGATTCCAATAACTAAATCCATTGGGATTCTAGTTGAATTAAATCATTAGAATTTTTTGTTTAATCAAACACCTAAGTGTTTCAGATTTAACAAAAACATTCAATTCGAGTAGAATTAGGAAAACGATATTAAGCAAGCAATCCTAAACGACCAAGGATTTGGTCGTACGAAGCCTCGCAGCGACGCAACCCACAAGGGGCACTGGTGCTCGGCTCGGCCCAAGGGTGGGCGTTGGCAGCACGCGACCCATGATGTTGGGCGATGCTGTTGGGCCTGCCTTAGCTCGTTGCATTGGGCCTGCCTTGCTGCTCGCTTGCGCGCGCGGGCTTCGCTGGGCCTTGCGTCTAGCAAGCTCGTCCGTCGATCGTTTCGTACGTCGCGCTTCCGATTCGTTTTCCGATTCCGGAATTCATTTTCGATTCGAACAATATTTAATATTTCCGATTCGAACAAATATTTAATATTTTCGATTCCGACAATATTTCCGATTCCGGTAATATTCCGTTTCCGGCAATATTTCTATTTCCGATAATATTTTCCGATACGTACCATGTTTCCGTTTCCGGCAACATCTACGACTTGGATAATATTTATATTTTCGTTATGATCCATATTTCCGTTTCCGGCAATATCATCATTTCCGGAGTATTCATATTTTGCCTTTTGACGATTTCAACTCCCACTGGAACCGAGATCCGTCGTTTCCGAATATTCATAAATAGAGTATTTAATTTACTTAAATACTTGATCCGTTCACGTACTATTTATGCGACCCTACAGGTTCAGTCAAGAGTAAGCTGTGGATTAATATTATTAATTCCACTCGAACTGAAGCGGTCTCTAGCTAGACATACAGCTCACTTGATCTCACTGAATTATTAACTTGCATAATTAATTAATACTGAACTGCATTTATTATACTTAGCATTGAATGCATACTTGGACCAAGGGCATTATTTCCTTCATTTTCCTCTTCATCCAATAGTTTGTATAGCTTGAACTTGTAAATTTTCAACAATCGATTAACACCAATTAATCGATCAACATCTATTATGTAAACTATTGTCAGATTAACAATAGTAACATTTATTTTACAAAAATGACAAATTATATATAATTGGAACTAAATAGAAAAGATCTATAACCTCACAAACGCCACTCCAACTTCATCTGCTCGCAATTTGTTCAAAATTAAGTAAAGTTGCAAATTTTGATGAATTCATAGTACAATTAAAAGAGTTTAAGGTTTTCAATTCGGTTTAAATTACCTTCATTATAGTGTTTGCTTGATTGAAACTCTATCAATAGCTTTGTGGTGATCGATTCAGATGTTTAATTTCCATTTTGCTTCTTCAATTTTGCTTCCTGATTTTGATTTGGGATCGGGGTTTTGGAATAGGGGAGAGAATGTATGGAGATGAAAGAAGAAGGTTTAGTGCGAGAGTCGAGAAACGCGACTGCAATATTTGTTTGGGATTGGCCGGGGCCCGGGATTGTTAGCACGTGTGAATTTTTGGTCTACAATGATTTTATTGTGGACCAGGTTCACACAAGAATAATCCTGCAATTAAATAGCAATATAGATCTGACACTTAAATGGGGACTAATAAAAATGAAAAACGTATCACTTAAAATGGGACGGAGGAAATATTATTTTACCTTCGAAATGACCCATAATAGGTTGTTTTTCATTTCTGTCATTTATTTAAGGCATATTAGCCAAAAATGACCTTTTATAACCCAAATTTTGCGAGAAAGAAACTTATATAACTTTTTTTTGGAATCACACCTTAATGTAATTTTTTTTTTTGCAAAAGACAACCTAAGGGAAGTTTTCGGCATTGACTGAGCTTTCTCGGCCATTGACTTGCACGTGAGTAGCACGTGTGGCTTTATTTTGCTAACCACACCCAATATCACTCCAAAATTGTAAGCTTATAAACCTAAAGTTGAAAAAAAAATCGTAAAAAAATCAAGTTTGAAAATTCAAGACTTGGGAAAATCAGTGTCTTTAGCCAAAGTTAAGTCACACGTGCAAGTCAATGGCCAGAAAAGCTCAGTCAATGCCGGAAACTTCCCTTAGGTTGTCTTTCCAAAAATATTTGTGTGATTCTACAAAAAAAATTATATAAGATTATTTGTCGCAAAACTTGGATTATAAAAGTCATTTTTGACAAATTTGCCTTTATTTAATTATTAAAAATAAGCAGTTAAATTAAAGTTGTTCCGTCCTCCTCCGTTAGAGGAAGTCTTTGTCACAAGTGACTTGTGTCCATATTGGACACAAGTGAGTACCAATACAGAATTTGGAGTACCAATACAGAATATGTTAGTACCAATACAAATTATGTGAATACCAATAATAACACATATGACTTATATTGGTGGTATTTCTAAGCAATTTTGCATTTTGGTACTGACATATTATGTACTAGATTTTAGCCCGTGCGTTGCACGGTTTCTATTAAATTTTTACGTTAAAATAAAACTCCTATACATATCAACTGCTATATTTTATAAATTAGATTAAATTAATTTTTTTTTAATTTTGGATTGAATTTCATTTTAGATTTATTTTTGAATTATTATAGTGTTTGATTTTGGATGAAATTGTATATAAGAAATATTAATAATTATTTAATAAATATTTACGTGACACCTAATTATTTATCTACGTGGCATTCGACTTTTTAATTAAAAAATAATTTTGAAGTCTTATTTTTCATTGGCCGAAACCATTAGATTTCCTACGTGGCGCTCTAATATTGGATTAATGTTTGATTTTGGATTGAATTTTATTTTAGATTAGTGTTTGATTTTGGATGAATTTTATTTTAGATTTATTTTTTAATTATTAGAGCGTTTAATTTTGGATGGAATTGTATATATTAGTAATTAATTAATTAATTTAAATATCTACGTGGCACCTAATTAATTATCTACGTGGCACTCGATTTTTTTAATTCAAAAATAAATTAGAAATCTTATTTTTCATTGGCCGAAACCATTAGTAATCCTAGGTGGCGCTCTAATAATTCAGCAAATATGCCTCCTCTATATATGTATATCAGATTGGTACTCAAGATGATTGTATTTGGATCACTTGTGTCCATGTTGAGATTTAGAAACCCTGCCTACGTTATGAGAAAAGACAGTTGTAAACTTCCATCAAAAACAAAGAAAAAAAAGTCAATTGTAAACCTTCATTACTCCAACTCTCCAAGGCGGCAAGGCCTCCACCGCGAAACATTAACCGCCATAAATAAAGCACTCCTCGACCCTCGTTGCCGTCACGGTGATAATTCCGACCTAGTACTCCATCCTTCTTTTTTCTCTCTCCAAACCACCCTGTATAAAACTAACAATCCGATCAAAACCCTAAGCCTAGATAATGTTTTTTCTTTCTTCTGTTCTTAGTTCTCCCCTCAAATTTCATGAAAACTTCGATCAAACTCTTCACTTTGCGGAAGAATTCCGTCTTCGAAACGTCAATTAGTCTTCGAAACAGTGTCAATTAGTATCTGAGACGGGAATTCTAGGGTTTCGGAGGCGATTCCGGTATTCACGTGTTTCAGGCAACGAAACAGTGAAAATTACACAGAGACAGTAATGCTAGGGTTTCATCGGGGGTCATTCGGCACATTACCGTCTTCTATGGCATCGAAGTAGACGAATTATACACCAAAGGTAAGCAAACTTTATTTGTTTGTAATTTAGGATTTGTGGACGGTGTTGAGTAGATGTGTCTATAATAAGTAAGCAAATTAATTTTAACTGTCTTGTTGTTGTTTAGTTGATCAATCAAACTGATTATGTATGTTCAATTCCAGAAAATCATGTAAATTTAGCAAAAATTTCCCGAGTATTAAGTACGTGTTGTGTTATTAAATTCTCTTCATGGCCTGTTCACAATTTGGTTGGTTATTTTATGAGCGTTCTTATAGGTAGTTTAGGATTCTATGTTGCAAGATGACGATACAAGTATGGAATTAATCATGCAATTGCTTCCTGAAGGATAACGAGTAGGGAATGGAAGTTAGTGGTAGCCACTGTTCCACTCACTAGAATGTTTGTGAGTAGTGGTCTGAGTTTTGTTTTGCTCTTTATGTTATCCATTGAATTATCCACAATATCTTGAGAATTGTTTCATTTGTTGCTGTTGCATTTAATAAGGTCTGATGTATGTTACCTTGTGTGTATATGCAGTTCAGTCATCCCACGGTGTAAGCATTTACTGAGCTATTCGAGAGATTATGGATGCAAGAGGTCAAACATAGCTTCTTTTTCGCGGTCCTTTGTCATAACTCTCTGCTGCTTATTAAAAGAGGTAATATAAAATCCACAGGTTAGTGTCCAAACTTACTGAAGATATTAGTGTTGTTCTTACTGTGTGCATTATGTCATAGGTCCAACTGCCCACGCGCCAAGGAACTGGTTTAGCAGATAGCTAAAGAATCCCGCTTTCCACCAGATGGCTGAGCAATTGCAGCAAACCCTTCAAGACTATCTGGAACCACAATAACCCTTCAGGACTATCTGGAACCACAATTTGATCCTCAGCAGTATTCTTGCACTTGCAGCAAGCCAACACATGATAGAGAATCCTCCTTATATGAACGTCTTGGTAGGGCTTCGAGGCAGGTTTGTTTTCTAGTGTACTTTCAATCCACTGGTTCGGTATATGAACTTTTGATTATGATGTATGCTTAGTCAATGAATAATATTATGTGTACTATTGTACAAACTAAGTTATTTATCTACTGCTTTAGCGACATGTAAATTGTTTATGTTGGACAAACCAGTATTTCTTTGCCAATCTGTCTAAGTGACTGGTGAAGTTTCAAGTAGGACCAGGACTGTTCTCAGATGCTAGCTCGACTCCATTGTTTCTCTTAACTTAGGACTGTATTGTTTAGTAGAAATGTGTTGTGTTTCCCGCTTTGTTTCGTAGGATATCTTCTCTTTTTTTAAAAGGAAGTTATTTAAAGTGAGAGTATGTTCTATATTAGTAGTATGAATGAATTTTAAAGCGCATATAACATTTCTGATGTATCAAGGGGAGTGCTATTTTATTCTATAAGTGGAGTGTTTGGTTTTCACTTTTCAGAGCTAAGTTTTTAAGTAGTCGTGAGAAGTCGAGTTTTGTGTCTTTTGGGTGGATGTGGTTGTATTTATTATGTTGTTCATAGCAATCAAAGCTATATTTTGGGAGTTCACTTGGAGTGATCTTTTGAAGGTTTCTTTAATATTGTCGTGGACAAATGTGTGAGGAACATAAAGTAACACCACCCCTACCATTAAAAAAACTCAGTTTGGATGGAAGTTCCGTTTCTTTGGGAAAACTTTTGGATTGTCCACTTACATGTTTATTAATTTGCTGCTTTTGATCTTATACCTTGTCGTAAGAGTAGATTAGGCAGTTGAGGTTCTTGCTTTGAAGTTTATTTTGTGGTTCAACCAAAATGTTTTAATTGTAAATCATACTAATGGTTTCGTGACTTAATGTTCAAAATTGTTTTGGCTGAATAGTTTTTTTTTTGTTTTTTGTTGAAGTTAGGAGCTATTTTTGAGGCTCGAGTGATAGTGCTTATTTGTTGTTTATGGAAAGTTCTTTTTTGAAAGTGTACTGGAAGTGATCTTGTAAATATGTTTAGATGGTTATTATTGGGAGGATTATGGGTAGTCAAGTCCAACGTGTTTTGTTGGCTATCATTGTGTGTTATTTTGGGTCTAAATGATGATTGGTGCTACTGAAGGAGGAAACATGATTTTGACAACGCAAGTGTAATTGGGGAGTTTCTAATGTCTAAGTTCTCTTAGTGGAAAGAACAGAACAATGCCTATGTTTGAGATTCTGCGATTTATGGGAAGTATCATATTGAAAACGTATTTGGAGTAGTTTTTGTTAAGGGCTTAGTTCAAATTAAGCAACCTTTTGGGAGTAATATCCGTAAAAAGGTTTAGCACATTTTGACGGGTACCATTGAATTTGATTTGTGGGTCTTAATGATTAGAAATTTTGACTTTTGACTGAGTGTGGGGATTGCTCTGTTAAGAGTTATGGATTGTTATTTGCAAATGTTTTGATTTCTTTCTGATGGATTGAAGTCTGAGATACGTAAAAATGTAAACTTGAATCTGATTTTTAGTCTCTTAAACTGATTTTACCTATAAAAGGGTCTTCTTCCTAATGATTTCTTATCTAACTGTTTGAAACTTGATCTTACTAAAGATTTTTATTATGTGAATATATATTTTTGAGGGCCTAGCCGCCTAGGTATGGAGTTTATTATGTAGTTTATGGAAAGCTCTATTTTGGAATTTTAGTGAGAGTTATCTTGAACTTTCTGATGGTCATTATTGAGAGGGTCAGTCTTGAGTAATGAAGGAAAGTGAATTCGACAACAAAATGTGGCAGCGCAGTGTTGGTTGCCTAACTTTTCACAGTGAAGAGAAAAAGTGTTCTGTTTTTGAGGTTTTAGTGGTTGTATATATTATGCGGTTTATGGAAAGTCTTATACTGAAACCATACTTGATAAGTAAATTTGTGAAAGCTTAGTTCAAATTACGCAGCATTTGGAGAGGAACGAACTTCAGCATGTATTGATGGTTATCATTATTTTTGATTTGTGGGTCTTAAGATTAGAGGTGTAAACTCAACTCAATACGGGATTGGTCAACTGGGAATTAAACTGTGATCTGAAGGTAGTTATAGAAATATTTATTATGTGGTTTTTGGAAAGTTGTATCAAGTAAGTGTAGTGGGAGTGGAGTGTTCTTAATTTTCTGATGGATAATATTAAGAGGATCAATGTTGACAACAATGGGTGGTGAGGGCGTTTTTGATATCTAAGTTCTCTTAGTAAGGAGAAGAGATTCTTTTATTTTTGTGGTTCTAGTGGTTTTATTTTTATGTGGTTTACAAAATTCGTATATCAGAAGGATACTTGAAGTAAAGTTCGTGAAGGCTTAGTTTAAATTAAACGACGTATGGAGTAATACATGGGACCAAGCTCAGTATGTTTTAATGGTCATCATTGTGTTTGAATTGTGGGTCTTAGTGATTAGAGGGGTGTTAACTCTATGTGAGATTGTTCAATTGAGAATATTTGACTGCCTTTTGTTGGTTCTAAGGTAGTAATAGAAGTTTGTATTACTCAATCTGAGTTTTAGTTTATAAAACTGATTTTTCTATAAATTGATTTTCTACTAATGGCTTATGAGCTAATTGTTTGAAACTTGTTTTGACTAAAGAGTTTTTTAAGTGAATAGCTATTTTGAGATTCTAGAGTGTGTTTATTATGTGGTTTATGGAAAGTTATATTTTAAAAGCTTAGTGAGAAAAATCTTGAATGCCTGATGTTTATTGTTGAGTTGAACAGTGTTTATTAGTTGATGTAAGTGATTTTGGCAACATTTTGGTAGGAATGTTTATTTTTAAGCCTAAATCTCTTGGGTGGAGGAGGAGTTAGTCTTTGATTTTGCGGTTTCAGTGGTTGTAATTATTATGCAGTTTGTGGAAAGTCTTTCATTGAAAGCGCACTTGGAGTAAAGTAATGAAGGCTTAGTTTCGTCTATGAACTTTTGGAGGGATCGCATTCTATGTTTCTATGGTTATCGTTGTGTCTGATTTTTTGTCTTACTGATTAGATTTGTGCTAATGTTTTCTTATCTTACTGTTTTGAAACTTGTTTTGATTAAAGAACTTTTTACCGTAACTGTTTTGGAGACCCTATTGTGTTGATTACGTGGTTCATGGAAAGTTATGTTTTGGAAGCTTAGTGAGAGTGAACTTGAATGTTTTTATGGTTATTATCTTATTATTGAGAGTATTGATGTAGACTTGTACAGGACAGTGACTTCGACAACCAAGTCTGGTGGTCGAATTTTTGATGCTTATGTTCTCTTAGTTAAGGTGAGAGAGGTTTATATTTGAGGTTCTAGTGGATGTTTTTGTAATTCACTTTGTTGAGTGTCTAATATTGGAAGCATACTTGGAGTAAATTTGTGAAGGCTAAATATGAAATTAGCTACTGCGGTTCTTGTTTAGGAACTATGTTTTCATGGTTAATCATTGTGTTTGATTTTTGGGCATTAATGACGGGAGTTGTTAACTGAATGTGGGATTGTTCTGTTGAGGATAACCTATGATTAGGGATTACTTCACTTCATTTTAATGGATTAAAGTCAGGTATGGAGAGCCCTTGAGAGTTATTTTACTAAGAACGGATTTTTTGTTAACGGTTCTTTTATCTAACTGTTTGAAATTTGTTTTGAGACTTTTGACTAATGAATTTTTCTAAGTGAATAACTAGTTTGTGGGCCTGGAGATATTGTTTATCATTTGGTTTATGGTTATTTCTATTTTGTGGAAACTTAGTGAGAAACGTTATGAATGTTCTTATTATTGAAAGGAGTGGTAGTTTACTGATTTAGGTAATAGAGTTTGACAACAGTTGAAAGTTACTAAATTGTTTTAGTATAAAGCATAAGGTATTTGATTTTGAGGTTTTAGTTCTTGTAACTATTATGCGGTTTGTGAAAAGTCTTTACATTGAAAGCGTACGTGGGAGTAAGTTTGTGTAGGCAAAGATTCATTTAAGCAATATTTGGAGTAATGAACCAAGTTCACTGTGTTTTGATGGTTATCGTTGTGTTTGATGTGTGGGTCTTTCTTATTAAAGGAGTTGACTCGATGAGGGATTAGTCATTTTTAATTTAAAATGTGGTTACTCATTACCTTTTGATGGTTTATAGTTAGGCAACTAGGTATAAAAATTTAGTGTATCCTTTAGTTCGTAAAACTAACTTTGCTAATAAACTGATTTTTTAAAATATTCGTTACTTTTTTACTAAATAAAACTTATTTGGACTAACGACTTCTTTAAGGATAACTACATTTGACGTCCTAGAGATTGTGTTGATCATGTGGGTTTATGGACAGTTATATTCTTGAAGCTTGGTGAGAGTGATCTCGAATGTTCTCATGGTTACTACTGGGGTGACCGATGTTGACTTGTAGAGGAAAGCGATTTTGACTTGTAGAGGAATGTAATTTCGACAACCAAGTGTGGTAGTGGATCTTATGATGCCCAAGTTTTCTTGAGAGTGCTTTATATTTGAGCTTCTTGTTGAAGTATTTGTAATTCGGTTTATTTGAAGTCTTGTATTGAAAGTATCCTTGGGAGTAGAATTCATGAAGGCTTGATAAATTTAGCTACCTTGGGAGTTGTTTTAGGAACAAAGTTCACCAGTTTGAATAGGCATCGCTGTGTTTGATTGTTGGGTCTTGATAATGAGAGTTAACTAAATGTGGACTTCATGATACCAAAGTTTTCTGTGTGCTTTTTGTTTGAGTTTCTTGTGGAAGTATTTGTAATTCGGTTTACTTGAAGTCTTATATTGAAGAGTAAATTCGTGAAGGCTTGATAAATTTAGCTACTTTTGGGAGTTGTTTTAAGTTCGACAATTTTTAATAGGCATCATTGTGTTTGATTATTGGTTCTTGAAGGTAGTTGATAACTCAAATGGGATTGATCAGTTGAGAACCGGTTACTAGGGAATTAATTTACTTTATTTTGATCTATTAAAGTCTCCTTCAATCCGATTTTTCTAAGAATAGGATGTTTTAAAGAATGGTTTCTTATCCAACTGTTTTAAATTTGTTTTGACTAATTTTTTTTTGAAAAGTGGATAGCTCTTTTTCCCGGCCTAGAGATAGTGTTTATCATGTGGTTTATGGAAAGTTCTTTTGGAAGCATACGAGAAAAGTCTTGAATGTCAAGGTGGTTATTATTGAGAGGCACTCAATATCGGATTGTTCAGTTGAGAACCTATTACTAGGGAATATTTACTTAATTTTAATGTATTAAAGTCAAAGTCCTCAAAACCGATTTATCTAAGAATAGGATGTTCTAACTAATGGTTTCTTATCCAACTGTTTTAAATTTGTTTTGTCTAATTATTTTTGAGAAGTGGATAGCTCTTTTTCCTGGCCTAGAGATAGTGTTTATCGTGTGGTTTATGGAAAGTTCTTTTGGAAGCATAGGAGACTAGTATTGAATGTCCTGGTTGTTATTATTGAGAGGAACTCAATGTGGGATTGTTTAGTTGACAATCTGTTACTAGGGAATATTTACTTTATTTTAATTTATTAAAGTCAGAGTCCTTGAAACAGATTTTTGTAAGAAAAGGGTGTTTTAAAGAATGGTTTCATATCTAAGTGTTTTAAATTTGGTTTGTCTACTTTTTTTTTGAAAAGTGGATAGCTCTTTTTCCTAGCCTAGAGATAGTGTTTATCATGTGGTTTATGGAAAGTTCTTTTGGAAGAATAGGAGAAAAGTCTTGAATGTCCAGATGGTTATTATTGAGAGGAACTCAATGTGGGATTGTTGAGTTGAGAACATGTTATTAGGGAATATTTACTGTATTTTGATGTATTGAAGTAAGAGTCCTTAAAACCGATTTTCTAAGAATAGGATGTTTTAATAATGGTTTCTTATCCAACTATTTTAAGTTCGTTTTGACAATCTTTTTTTAAAAACGTGGATAGCTTTTTTTCCCCGGCCTAGAGATAGTGTTTATCATATGGTTTATGGAAAGATCGTTTGTAAGCATACGAGAAATGTCTTGAATGTCAAGGTGATTATTATTGAGAGGAACTCAATGTGGGATTGTTCAGTTGAGAAGTTGAGAACTAAGTCAGAGTCCTTAAAAACAATTTTTCTAAGAATAGGATGTTTTAAATAATAATTTCTTATTCAACTGTTTTAAATTTGTTTTGTGTAACTTTTTTTTGAAAATTGGATAGCTCTTTTTTCCCGGCCTAGAGATAGTGTTTATCATGTTGTTTATGGGAAATTCTGTTGGAAGTATAGGAGAAGAGTCTTGAATGTCCAGGTGGTTATTATTGAGAGGAACTCAATGTGGGATTGTTCAGTTGAGAACATGTTACTAGGGAATATTTTCTTTATTTTGATGTATTAAAGTCAGAGTCCTTAAAATCGAATTTTCTAAGAATAGGATGTTTTAATAATGGTTTCTTATCCAACTGTTTTAAATTTGTTTTGTCTTATTTTTTTGAAAAGTGGATAGTTTTTTTTCCCAGCCTAGAAATAGTTTTTATCATGTGGTTTATGGAAAGTTCTTTTGGAAGCATACGAGAGTAGTCTTGAATGTCAAGGTGGTTATTATTGAGAGGAACTCAATATGGGATTGTTCAATTATCAGGGTATATTTACTTTATTTTGATTTATTAAAGTCAGAGTCCTTAAAACCGATTTTTGTAAGAAAAGGGTGTTTTAAAGAATGGTTTCTTATCCAACTGTTTTAAATTTGGTTTGTCTGATTTTTTTTTAAAATTGGATAACTCTTTTTCCCGGCCTAGAGATAGTGTTTATGATGTGGTTTATGGAAAGTTCTTTTGGGAGCATAGGAGAAAAACCTTGAATGTCCAGGTGGTTATTATTGAGAGGAACTCAATGTGGGATTGTTGAGTTGAGAACATGTTATTAGGGAATATTTACTGTATTTTGATGTATTAAAGTAAGAGTCCTTAAAACCGATTTTCTAAGAATAGGATGTTTTAATAATGGTTTCTTATCCAACTGTTTTAAGTTCGTTTTGACAATCTTTTTTGAAACAAGTGGATAGCTTTTTTTCCCCTGCCTAGAGATAGTGTTTATCATATGGTTTATGGAAAGATCGTTTGGAAGCATACGAGAAATGTCTTGAATGTCAAGGTGATTATTATTGAGAGGAACTCAATGTGGGATTGTTCAGTTGAGAAGTTGAGAACTAAGTCAGAGTCCTTAAAAACAATTTTTCTAAGAATCGGATGTTTTAAATAATGATATCTTATTCAACTGTTTTAAATTTGTTTTGTGTAACTTTTTTTGAAAAGCAGATAGCTCTTTTTCCCGGCCTAGAGATAGTGTTTATCATGTTGTTTATGGGAAATTCTGTTGGAAGTATAGGAGAAGAGTCTTGAATGTCCAGGTGGTTATTATTGAGAGGAACTCAATGTGGGATTGTTCAGTTGAGAACATGTTACTAAGGAATATTTTCTTTATTTTGATGTATTAAAGTCAGAGTCCTTAAAATCGAATTTTCTAAGAATAGGATGTTTTAAAAATGGTTTCTTATCCAACTGTTTTAAATTTGTTTTGTCTTATTTTTTTTAAAGTGGATAGTTTTTTTTCCCAGCCTAGAAATAGTTTTTATCATGTGGTTTATGGAAAGTTCTTTTGGAAGCATACGAGAGTAGTCTTGAATGTCAAGGTGGTTATTATTGAGAGGAACTCAATATGGGATTGTTCAGTTATCAGGGTATATTTACTTTATTTTGATTTATTAAATTCAGAGTCCTTAAAACCGATTTTTGTAAGAAAAGGGTGTTTTAAAGAATGGTTTCTTATCCAACTGTTTTAAATTTGGTTTGTCTAATTTTTTTTTAAAATTGGATAACTCTTTTTCCCGGCCTAGAGATAGTGTTTATGATGTGGTTTATGGAAAGTTCTTTTGGGAGCATAGGAGATAAATCTTGAATGTCCAGGTGGTTATTATTGAGAGGAACTCAATGTGGGATTGTTGAGTTGAGAACATGTTATTAGGGAATATTTACTGTATTTTGATGTATTAAAGTAAGAGTCCTTAAAACCGATTTTCTAAGAATAGGATGTTTTAATAATGGTTTCTTATCCAACTGTTTTAAGTTCGTTTTGACAATCTTTTTTTAAAAAAGTGGATAACTTTTTTTTCCCGGCCTAGAGATAGTGTTTATCATATGGTTTATGGAAAGATCTTTTGGAAGCATACGAGAAATGTCTTGAATGTCAAGGTGATTATTATTGAGAGGAACTCGATGTGGGATTGTTCAGTTGAGAAGTTGAGAACTAAGTCAGAGTCCTTAAAAACAATTTTTCTAAGAATAGGAAGTTTTAAATAATGATTTCTTATTCAACTGTTTTAAATTTGTTTTGTGTAACTTTTTTTTGAAAAGTGGATAGCTCTTTTTCCCGGCCTAGAAATCGTGTTTATCATGTTGTTTATGGGAAATTCTGTTGGAAGTATAGGAGAAGAGTCTTGAATGTCCAGGTTGTTATTATTGAGAGGAACTCAATGTGGGATTGTTCAGTTGAGAACATGTTACTAGGGAATATATTTTCTTTATTTTGATGTATTAAAGTCAGAGTCCTTAAAATCGAATTTTCTAAGAATAGGATGTTTTAATAATGGTTTCTTATCCTACTGTTTTAAATTTTTTTTGTCTTATTTTTTTGAAAAGTGGATAGTTTTTTTTTCCCAGCCTAGAAATAGTTTTTATCATGTGGTTTATGGAAAGTTCTTTTGGAAGCATACGAGAGTAGTCTTGAATGTCAAGGTGGTTATTATTGAGAGGAACTCAATATGGGATTGTTCAGTTATCAGGGTATATTTACTTTATTTTGATTTATTAAAGTTAGAGTCCTTAAAACCGATTTTTGTAAGAAAAGGGTGTTTTAAAGAATGGTTTCTTTTCCAACTGTTTTAAATTTGGTTTGTCTAATTTTTTTTTAAAAATTGGATAACTCTTTTTCCCGGCCTAGAGATAGTGTTTATGATGTGGTTTATGGAAAGTTCTTTTGGGAGCATAGGAGAAAAATCTTGAATGTCCAGGTGGTTATTATTGAGAGGAACTCAATGTGGGATTGTTGAGTTGAGAACATGTTATTAGGGAATATTTACTGTATTTTGATGTATTAAAGTAAGAGTCCTTAAAACCGATTTTCTAAGAATAGGATGTTTTAATAATGGTTTCTTATCCAACTGTTTTAAGTTCGTTTTGACAATCTTTTTTTAAACAAGTGGATAGCTTTTTTTCCCCGGCCTAGAGATAGTGTTTATCATATGGTTTATGGAAAGATCGTTTGGAAGCATACGAGAAATGTCTTGAATGTCAAGGTGATTATTATTGAGAGGAACTCAATGTGGGATTCTCAACTTGAGAACTAAGTCAGAGTCCTTAAAAACAATTTTTCTAAGAATAGGATGTTTTAAATAATGATTTCTTATTCAACTGTTTTAAATTTGTTTTGTGTAACTTTTTTTTGAAAAGCGGATAGCTCTTTTTCCCGGCCTAGAGATAGTGTTTATCATGTTGTTTATGGGAAATTCTGTTGGAAGTATAGGAGAAGAGTCTTGAATGTCCAGGTGGTTATTATTGAGAGGAACTCAATGTGGGATTGTTGAGTTGAGAACATGTTATTAGGGAATATTTACTGTATTTTGATGTATTAAAGTAAGAGTCCTTAAAACCGATTTTCTAAGAATAGGATGTTTTAATAATGGTTTCTTATCCAACTGTTTTAAGTTCGTTTTGACAATCTTTTTTTAAAAAAGTGGATAACTTTTTTTCCCGGCCTAGAGATAGTGTTTATCATATGGTTTATGGAAAGATCTTTTGGAAGCATACGAGAAATGTCTTGAATGTCAAGGTGATTATTATTGAGAGGAACTCGATGTGGGATTGTTCAGTTGAGAAGTTGAGAACTAAGTCAGAGTCCTTAAAAACAATTTTTCTAAGAATAGGAAGTTTTAAATAATGATTTCTTATTCAACTGTTTTAAATTTGTTTTGTGTAACTTTTTTTTGAAAAGTGGATAGCTCTTTTTCCCGGCCTAGAAATCGTGTTTATCATGTTGTTTATGGGAAATTCTGTTGGAAGTATAGGAGAAGAGTCTTGAATGTCCAGGTTGTTATTATTGAGAGGAACTCAATGTGGGATTGTTCAGTTGAGAACATGTTACTAGGGAATATATTTTCTTTATTTTGATGTATTAAAGTCAGAGTCCTTAAAATCGAATTTTCTAAGAATAGGATGTTTTAATAATGGTTTCTTATCCTACTGTTTTAAATTTTTTTTGTCTTATTTTTTTGAAAAGTGGATAGTTTTTTTTTCCCAGCCTAGAAATAGTTTTTATCATGTGGTTTATGGAAAGTTCTTTTGGAAGCATACGAGAGTAGTCTTGAATGTCAAGGTGGTTATTATTGAGAGGAACTCAATATGGGATTGTTCAGTTATCAGGGTATATTTACTTTATTTTGATTTATTAAAGTTAGAGTCCTTAAAACCGATTTTTGTAAGAAAAGGGTGTTTTAAAGAATGGTTTCTTTTCCAACTGTTTTAAATTTGGTTTGTTTAATTTTTTTTTTTAAATTGGATAACTCTTTTTCCCGGCCTAGAGATAGTGTTTATGATGTGGTTTATGGAAAGTTCTTTTGGGAGCATAGGAGAAAAATCTTGAATGTCCAGGTGGTTATTATTGAGAGGAACTCAATGTGGGATTGTTGAGTTGAGAACATGTTATTAGGGAATATTTACTGTATTTTGATGTATTAAAGTAAGAGTCCTTAAAACCGATTTTCTAAGAATAGGATGTTTTAATAATGGTTTCTTATCCAACTGTTTTAAGTTCGTTTTGACAATCTTTTTTTAAACAAGTGGATAGCTTTTTTTCCCCGGCCTAGAGATAGTGTTTATCATATGGTTTATGGAAAGATCGTTTGGAAGCATACGAGAAATGTCTTGAATGTCAAGGTGATTATTATTGAGAGGAACTCAATGTGGGATTTTTCAGTTGAGAAGTTGAGAACTAAGTCAGAGTCCTTAAAAACAATTTTTCTAAGAATAGGATGTTTTAAATAATGATTTCTTATTCAACTGTTTTAAATTTGTTTTGTGTAACTTTTTTTTGAAAAGCGGATAGCTCTTTTTCCCGGCCTAGAGATAGTGTTTATCATGTTGTTTATGGGAAATTCTGTTGGAAGTATAGGAGAAGAGTCTTGAATGTCCAGGTGGTTATTATTGAGAGGAACTCAATGTGGGATTGTTCAGTTGAGAACATGTTACTAGGGAATATTTTCTTTATTTTGATGTATTAAAGTCAGAGTCCTTAAAATCGAATTTTCTAAGAATAGGATGTTTTAAAAATGGTTTCTTATCCAACTGTTTTAAATTTGTTTTGTCTTATTTTTTTTAAAGTGGATAGTTTTTTTTCCCAGCCTAGAAATAGTTTTTATCATGTGGTTTATGGAAAGTTCTTTTGGAAGCATACGAGAGTAGTCTTGAATGTCAAGGTGGTTATTATTGAGAGGAACTCAATATGGGATTGTTCAGTTATCAGGGTATATTTACTTTATTTTGATTTATTAAATTCAGAGTCCTTAAAACCGATTTTTGTAAGAAAAGGGTGTTTTAAAGAATGGTTTCTTATCCAACTGTTTTAAATTTGGTTTGTCTATTTTTTTTTTAAATTGGATAACTCTTTTTCCCGGCCTAGAGATAGTGTTTATGATGTGGTTTATGGAAAGTTCTTTTGGGAGCATAGGAGAAAAATCTTGAATGTCCAGGTGGTTATTATTGAGAGGAACTCAATGTGGGATTGTTGAGTTGAGAACATGTTATTAGGGAATATTTACTGTATTTTGATGTATTAAAGTAAGAATCCTTAAAACCGATTTTCTAAGAATAGGATGTTTTAATAATGGTTTCTTATCCAACTGTTTTAAGTTCGTTTTGACAATCTTTTTTTAAAAAAGTGGATAGCTTTTTTTCCCCGGCCTAGAGATAGTGTTTATCATATGGTTTATGGAAAGATCGTTTGGAAGCATACGAGAAATGTCTTGAATATCAAGGTGATTATTATTGAGAGGAACTCAATGTGGGATTGTTCAGTTGAGAAGTTGAGAACTAAGTCAGAGTCCTTAAAAACAATTTTTCTAAGAATAGGATGTTTTAAATAATGATTTCTTATTCAACTGTTTTAAATTTGTTTTGTGTAACTTTTTTTTGAAAAGCGGATAGCTCTTTTTCCCGGCCTAGAGATAGTGTTTATCATGTTGTTTATGGAAAATTCTTTTGGAAGTATAGGAGAAGAGTCTTGAATGTCCAGGTGGTTATTATTGAGAGGAACTCAATGTGGGATTGTTCAGTTGAGAACATGTTACTAGGGAATATTTTATTTATTTTGATGTATTAAAGTCAGAGTCCTTAAAATCGAATTTTCTAAGAATAGAATGTTTTAATAATGGTTTCTTATCCAACTGTTTTAAATTTGTTTTGTCTTATTTTTTTTGAAAAGTGGATAGTTTTTTTTCCCAGCCTAGAAATAGTTTTTATCATGTGGTTTATGGAAAGTTCTTTTGGAAGCATACGAGAGTAGTCTTGTATGTCAAGGTGGTTATTTTTAAGAGGAACTCAATATGGGATTGTTCAGTTATCAGGGTATATTTACTTTATTTTGATTTATTAAAGTCAGAGTCCTTAAAACCGATTTTTGTAAGAAAAGGGTGTTTTAAAGAATGTGTTTTAAAGAATGGTTTCTTATCCAACTGTTTTAAATTTGGTTTGTCTAATTTTTTTTTAAAATTGGATAACTCTTTTTCCCGGCCTAGAGATAGTGTTTATCATGTGGTTTATGGAAAGTTCTTTTGGGAGCATAGGAGAAAAATCTTGAATGTCCAGGTGGTTATTATTGAGAGGAACTCAATGTGGGATTGTTGAGTTGAGAACATGTTATTAGGGAATATTTACTGTATTTTGATGTATTAAAATAAGAGTCCTTAAAACCGATTTTCTAAGAATAGGATGTTTTAATAATGGTTTCTTATCCAACTGTTTTAAGTTCGTTTTGACAATCTTTTTTTAAAAAAGTGGATAGCTTTTTTTCCCCGGCCTAGAGGTAGTGTTTATCATATGGTTTATGGAAAGATCTTTTGGAAGCATACGAGAAATGTCTTGAATGTCAAGGTGATTATTATTGAGAGGAACTCAATGTGGGATTGTTCAGTTGAGAAGTTGAGAACTAAGTCAGAGTCCTTAAAAACAATTTTTCTAAGAATAGGATGTTTTAAATAATGATTTCTTATTCAACTGTTTTAAATTTGTTTTGTGTAACTTTTTTTTGAAAAGCGGATAGCTCTTTTTCCCGGCCTAGAGATAGTGTTTATCATGTTGTTTATGGGAAATTCTGTTGGAAGTATAGTAGAAGAGTCTTGAATGTCCAGGTGGTTATTATTGAGAGGAACTCAATGTGGGATTGTTCAGTTGAGAACATGTTACTAGGGAATATTTTCTTTATTTTGATGTATTAAAGTCAGAGTCCTTAAAATCGAATTTTCTAAGAATAGGATGTTTTAAAAATGGTTTCTTATCCAACTGTTTTAAATTTGTTTTGTCTTATTTTTTTTAAAGTGGATAGTTTTTTTTCCCAGCCTAGAAATACTCCCTCCGTCCCGGAATACTTGACCTGTTTTCTTATCGGGCCGTCCCTTAATACTTGACCTGTTTCTAAAAATGGAAATATTCTAACAATATTATATTATTTCTCACTCCACCCCTATTAACCCACCTACCCCCTACTCCATACAAAAAATAATTAAAAATTCAACCCCTACTCTCCCCCAACCCCACCTCTTAACCCACCTCCCACTAACTACATTAAAATAATACCCCACTATCAACTACTACCTATTAAATTAAATAAGTCAATTCAAGTTCCTTAAACTCTGTGCCGGTCAAACCGGGTCGAGTATTCCGGGACGGAGGGAGTAGTTTTTATCATGTGGTTTATGGAAAGTTCTTTTGGAAGCATACGAGAGTAGTCTTGAATGTCAAGGTGGTTATTATTGAGAGGAACTCAATATGGGATTGTTCAGTTATCAGGGTATATTTACTTTATTTTGATTTATTAAATTCAGAGTCCTTAAAACCGATTTTTGTAAGAAAAGGGTGTTTTAAAGAATGGTTTCTTATCCAACTGTTTTAAATTTGGTTTGTCTAATTTTTTTTTAAAATTGGGTAACTCTTTTTCCCGGCCTAGAGATAGTGTTTATGATGTGGTTTATGGAAAGTTCTTTTGGGAGCATAAGAGATAAATCTTGAATGTCCAGGTGGTTATTATTGAGAGGAACTCAATGTGGGATTGTTGAGTTTGAGAACATGTTATTAGGGAATATTTACTGTATTTTGATGTATTAAAGTAAGAGTCCTTAAAACCGATTTTCTAAGAATATGATGTTTTAATAATGGTTTCTTATCCAACTGTTTTAAGTTCGTTTTGACAATCTTTTTTTAAAAAAGTGGATAGCTTTTTTTCCCGGCCTAGAGATAGTGTTTATCATATGTTTTATGGAAAGATCTTTTGGAAGCATACGAGAAATGTCTTGAATGTCAAGGTGATTATTATTGAGAGGAACTCGATGTGGGATTGTTCAGTTGAGAAGTTGAGAACTAAGTCAGAGTCCTTAAAAACAATTTTTCTAAGAATAGGAAGTTTTAAATAATGATTTCTTATTCAACTGTTTTAAATTTGTTTTGTGTAACTTTTTTTTGAAAAGTGGATAGCTCTTTTTCCCGGCCTAGAGATAGTGTTTATCATGTTGTTTATGGGAAATTCTGTTGGAAGTATAGGAGAAGAGTCTTGAATGTCCAGGTTGTTATTATTGAGAGGAACTCAATGTGGGATTGTTCAGTTGAGAACATGTTACTAGGGAATATATTTTCTTTATTTTGATGTATTAAAGTCAGAGTCCTTAAAATCGAATTTTCTAAGAATAGGATGTTTTAATAATGGTTTCTTATCCTACTGTTTTAAATTTTTTTTGTCTTATTTTTTTGAAAAGTGGATAGTTTTTTTTTCCCAGCCTAGAAATAGTTTTTATCATGTGGTTTATGGAAAGTTCTTTTGGAAGCATACGAGAGTAGTCTTGAATGTCAAGGTGGTTATTATTGAGAGGAACTCAATATGGGATTGTTCAGTTATCAGGGTATATTTACTTTATTTTGATTTATTAAAGTCAGAGTCCTTAAAACCGATTTTTGTAAGAAAAGGGTGTTTTAAAGAATGGTTTCTTATCCAACTGTTTTAAATTTGGTTTGTCTAATTTTTTTTAAAATTGGATAACTCTTTTTCCCGGCCTAGAGATAGTGTTTATGATGTGGTTTATGGAAAGTTCTTTTGGGAGCATAGTAGAAAAATCTTGAATGTCCAGATGGTTATTATTGAGAGGAACTCAATGTGGGATTGTTGAGTTGAGAACATGTTATTAGGGAATATTTACTGTATTTTGATGTATTAAAGTAAGAGTCCTTAAAACCGATTTTCTAAGAATAGGATGTTTTAATAATGGTTTCTTATCCAACTGTTTTAAGTTCGTTTTGACAATCTTTTTTTAAAAAAGTGGACAGCTTTTTTTCCCCGGCCTAGAGATAGTGTTTATCATATGGTTTATGGAAAGATCTTTTGGAAGCATACGAGAAATGTCTTGAATGTCAAGGTGATTATTATTATGAGGAACTCAATGTGGGATTGTTCAGTTGAGAACTAAGTCAGAGTCCTTGAAAACAATTTTTCTAAGAATAGGATGTTTTAAATAATGATTTCTTATTCAACTGTTTTAAATTTGTTTTGTGTAACTTTTTTGAAAAGTGGATAGCTCTTTTTCCCGGGCTAGAAATAGTGTTTATCATGTTGTTTATGGGATATTCTGTTGGAAGTATAGGAGAAGAGTCTTGAATGTCCAGGTGGTTATTATTGAGAGGAACTTAATGTGGGATTGTTCAGTTGAGAACATGTTACTAGGGAATATTTTCTTTATTTTGATGTATTAAAGTCAGAGTCCTTAAAATCGAATTTTCTAAGAATAGGATGTTTTAATAAAGGTTTCTTATCCAACTGTTTTAAATTTGTTTTGTCTTATTTTTTTGAAAAGTGGATAGTTTTTTTTCCCATCCTAGAAATAGTTTTTATCACGTGGTTTATGGAAAGTTCTTTTTGAAGCATACGAGAGTAGTCTTGAATGTCAAGGTGGTTATTATTGAGAGGAACTCAATATGGGATTGTTCAGTTATCAGGGTATATTTACTTTATTTTGATTTATTAAAGTCAGAGTCCTTAAAACCGATTTTTGTAAGAAAAGGGTGTTTTAAAGAATGGTTTCTTATCCAACTGTTTTAAATTTGGTTTGTCTAATTTTTTTTTTAAATTGGATAACTCTTTTTCCCGGCCTAGAGATAGTGTTTATGATGTGGTTTATGGAAAGTTCTTTTGGGAGCATAGGAGAAAAATCTTGAATGTCCAGGTGGTTATTATTGAGAGGAACTCAATGTGGGATTGTTGAGTTGAGAACATGTTATTAGGGAATATTTACTGTATTTTGATCTATTAAAGTAAGAGTCCTTAAAACCGATTTTCTAAGAATATGATGTTTTAATAATGGTTTCTTATCCAACTGTTTTAAGTTCGTTTTGACAATCTTTTTTTAAACAAGTGGATAGCTTTTTTTCCCCGGCCTAGAGATAGTGTTTATCATATGGTTTATGGAAAGATCTTTTGGAAGCATACGAGAAATGTCTTGAATGTCAAGGTGATTATTATTGAGAGGAACTCAATGTGGGATTGTTCAGTTGAGAAGTTGAGAACTAAGTCAGAGTCCTTAAAAACAATTTTTCTAAGAATAGGATGTTTTAAATAATGATTTCTTATTCAACTGTTTTAAATTTGTTTTGTGTAACTTTTTTTTGAAAAGTGGATAGCTCTTTTTCCCGGCCTAGAGATAGTGTTTATCATGTTGTTTATGGGAAATTCTGTTGGAAGTATAGGAGAAGAGTCTTGAATGTCCAGGTGGTTATTATTGAGAGGAACTCAATGTGGGATTGTTCAGTTGAGAACATGTTACTAGGGAATATTTTCTTTATTTTGATGTATTAAAGTCAGAGTCCTTAAAATCGAATTTTCTAAGAATAGGATGTTTTAATAAAGGTTTCTTATCCAACTGTTTTAAATTTGTTTTGTCTTATTTTTTTGAAAAGTGGATAGTCTTTTTTCCCAGCCTAGAAATAGTTTTTATCATGTGGTTTATGGAAAGTTCTTTTGGAAGCATACGAGAGTAGTCTTGAATGTCAAGGTGGTTATTATTGAGAGGAACTCAATATGGGATTGTTCAGTTATCAGGGTATATTTACTTTATTTTGATTTATTAAAGTCAGAGTCCTTAAAACCGATTTTTGTAAGAAAGGGTGTTTTAAAGAATGGTTTCTTATCCAACTGTTTTAAATTTGGTTTGTCTAATTTTTTTTTTAAATTGGATAACTCTTTTTCCCGGCCTAGAGATAGTGTTTATGATGTGGTTTATGGAAAGTTCTTTTGGGAGCATAGGAGAAAAATCTTGAATGTCCAGGTGGTTATTATTGAGAGGAACTCAATGTGGGATTGTTGAGTTGAGAACATGTTATTAGGGAATATTTACTGTATTTTGATGTATTAAAGTAAGAGTCCTTAAAACCGATTTTCTAAGAATAGGATGTTTTAATAATGGTTTCTTATCCAACTGTTTTAAGTTCGTTTTGACAATCTTTTTTCAAAAAAGTGGATAGCTTTTTTTCCCCGGCCTAGAGATAGTGTTTATCATATGGTTTATGGAAAGATCTTTTGGAAGCATACGAGAAATGTCTTGAATGTCAAGGTGGTTATTTATGAGGGGAGCGATGTTTACTGATAAAGCCAAGTGAATTTGACATCAGTGTCGTGCTCGTGGGAAATTTGGTGATGCCCAATGTTTTGAGTGACCAGAGTATGTTTGATTTTGGGGTTCTAGTGGATGTATTTATCATACGGTTTATGGAAAGTCTTATATTGAAAGCCTACCTGGAGGAAGTTTGTTGAGGCCTAGTCCTCTCTATTATTTAAGTAACACTTGGGAATAATACAAGGAATTATTCTACTGTATTTTGATGGGTAACATTGTGTTTGATTTGTGGGTCTTAGTAATTAATGGAGTTGTCTCTGTGCTGTATTGTTCAGTTGAGAACTAGATTATTTGACTGCCTTTTGATGATTATAGGAAGGTGTAGAAATATGTATAACAAATCTGATTTTTAGGCCGTAAAAGTGACTGTCTGATTTCTTTACTAACAGTTTCTTTACCGACTGTTTGTAACCGTTTTTTACTAAAGAACAGCTTACCATAACTGTATTTGAGGTCATATTGTGTGGTTTTTTGAAATTTATGTTTTGGAAACTTGGTGATAATAATCTTGAATGTTTTTATGGTTACTAACTTGTTATTGAGAGGATCGATGTAGATTTGTTCAGGATCGACAACCAAGTGTGGTAGTGTAGTTATGATGGGAGAGCTTTATATTTGAGGTTCTTGTGGAAGTTTTTGTAATTCGGTTTGTTGAGTGTATAATATTGGAAGCATAATTGGGAGTACATTTGTGAAGGCTAAATTTAAATTTAGCTACTTTGGGTGTTGTTCCAGACTTTCAAGAATTATGTTTTTATGGTTATCAATCTTATCATTGTGTTTGATTTTTGGGCATCAATGATGAGAGTTGTTAACTCAATGTGGGATTGTTCTGTTGAGGATAATCTATGATTAAGGGTTACTAATGAATTTTTCTAAGTGGATAGCTATTTTGCGGGCCTAGAGATATTGTTTATCATTTGGTTTATGGACAGTTCTATTTTGGAAACTTAGTTAGAAACATTATTAATGTTCTGATGGTTATTATCGAGAGGAATGGTGTTTGCTGAATTAGGTAAAGCAAGTTTAACAACAGTGTCATAGGAAATTTGATGATGCCTAAAGTTTTGAGTTAAGTGTAGAGTATGGTTGATTTTGAGGTTATAGTGGTTGTATTTATCATGCGGTTTATGGAAAGCCTTTTATTGAAAGCGTAATTCGGAGTAAATTTGTGTAGGCCTAGTTTCATATAAGCAATATTTGGCGTAATATAAGGAACCAAGTTCCCTCTATCTTGATGGTTATCATTGTTTTTGATGTGTGGGTCTTTCATATTATTGGAGTTTGGTACTTTTTTACTACATAAAACTTGTTTTGACTAAAGCTTCTTTAAGCATAACTACATTTGAGGCTGACCTGTAGAGGAAAGTGATTTTAACTTGTAGAGCACGGTAATTTTGACAACCAAGTGTGGTAGTGGATCTTATGATGCCTAAGTTTTCTTGACAGTGCTTTATATTTGAGCTTCTTGTTGAAGTATTTGTAATTCGGTTTATTTGAAGTCTTATATTGAAAGCATCCTTGTAGTAATTCGTGAAGGCTTGATAAATTAGCTACCTTGGGAGTTGTTTTAGGAACAAAGTTCACCAGTTTGAATAGGCATCGCTGTGTTTGATTTTTGGGTCTTGATGATGAGAGTTAACTAAATGTGGGATTGTTCAGTTGAGAACCTTTTACTAGGGATTTTATTTTGTTTTAAAGTTTTGTAGGGTCTTAAACTGTTTCTTCTTAGAAGTGATGTTTTTACTAAACGTTTCTTATCCAACTGAGTGGCATTTGTTTTTGACTATTTAAGGGGAAAAAAGTGAATAGCTACTTTTCTGGGCCTAGGACAGTATTTATCATGTGGATATGGAAAGTTGTTTTGGAAGTTTGAGAGAAAAGTCTTGAATATTCAGATGGTTATTATTGAGAGGAACAGTGTTTACTGATTGAGGCAAGTGATTTTGATGTCAGTGTCGTAGCCTCCCAGGAAATTTGATGATGCCTAAAGATTTGAGCGAAGAGCGGTGTGTGTTTGATTTAAGGTTTTAGTGGTTGTATTTATCATGCGGTTTATGGGAAGTCTTATCTTGAAAGTGTACTTGGAGTAAGTTTGCGAAGGCCTAGTACTCTGTTTAATTTAAGTAACACTTGGAATAGTATAATGAACCAAGTCCACTATATTTTGATGATTATCATTTTGTTTGAGTTTTGGGTCTTACTAATTAATGGAGTTGACTCAATGCTGGATTGTTCAATTGAGAATTACAGTATTTGACTGCGTTTGATGGTTTATAGAATTATAGGTAGGTGTGTAGACTGTAATTTTTTTGTTTTAAGACTAACTGACTGATTTTTTGTACTATAGTTACTTTTCTGACTGTTTGAAAATTTTTTGACTAAAGAATTTTTTACCCTAACTACTTTTGAGGTCCTATTGTGTTGATTATGTTGTTTATGGAAAGTTATCTTTTGGAAGCCTAGTGAGAGTATTCTTGAATGTTTTTATGGTTACTAACTTACTATTTAGAGGATCGACGTAGACTTGTAGTGGAAGTGACTTCAGCAACCAAGTGCGGTAGTGGAGTTTTTGATGCTTAACTTTTCGTAGTTAAGATGAGAGTGCTTTATATTTGAGGTTCCAGTAGATGTATTGTAATTTGATTTGTTGGGTGTCTAATATTGGAACATGCTAGGAGTAATGTAGTGAAGGCTAAATTTAAATTAGCTACTTTTGGGAGTTGTTTTAGGAACTATGTTTTCATGGTAGCCATTGTGTTTGGTTTTGGGGCCTTAATGATGAGATTTGTTAACTCAATGGGATTATTCTGTTGAGGATCACCTATTATCAGGGATTACTTCACTCCATTTTAATGGATTAAAGTGGGGTATGGAGATCCCTTAAGACTTATTTTTACTAAGAAAGGTTTTATTTTTTTATTAATGGTTTCTTATCTAACTGTTTGAAATTTGTTTTGAGACTTTTGACAAATGGATTTTTCTAATTGAATAGCTAATTTGCGGGGCCTAGTGATACTGTTTATCACTTGGTTTATGGAAAATTCTATTTTCGAAATTTAGTGCTAAATATTATAAATGTTCTGATTGTTATTATTGAAAGGAGTGGTGTTTACTGAAATACTGAATTAGGTAAGTGAGTTTGACAACAGTGTTGTAGGAAAGTTTGTGATGTCTAAATTATTTTAGTAAAAAGCATAAGGTGTTTGATTTTGAGGTTTTAGTTGTTGTAATTATTATGCGGTTTGTGGAACTCTTATATTGAAAGTGTGCTTAAGAGTAAGTTTGCCTAGGCCTAGTTTCATTTAAACAATATTTGGAGTAGGAACCAAATTCAGTGTGTTTTGATGATTATCATTCTGTTTGATCTGTGGGTCATACTTATTATAGTAGTTGCCTCGATGCGGGTTTAGTCAATTTAGATTTGAAATGTGGTTGTAAAATCTTTTACTACCTTTTGATGGTTATAGGTAGGTAACTAGGTATAGAAGTATGTAAAATTAAGTCTGACCTTTAGTTCGTAAAACTAACTTTACTAACGGTCTGATATATTTTTTACTATTAGTTACTTCTCTGACTATATGAAACTTTTTTTGACTATAGACTACTTTTAAGCGTAACTACTTTTGAGATCCTAGGGATTGTGTTGATTATGTGGCTTATGGACAGTTATATTCTTGAAGCTTAGTGATACTGATCTTGAATGTTCTCATGGTTATTACTGAGATGACTGATGTTGACCTATAGAGGAAAGTTAATTTGACTTTTAGAGGAAGGTAATTTCGACGTCAAGTGTGGTAGTGGATCTTATGATGCCTAAGTTTTATTGAGAGTGCTTTTTATTTGAGCTTCTTGTTGAAGTATTTGTAGTTCGGTTTATTTGATGTCTTATATTGAAATCTTCTTTGGAGTAAATTCGTGAAGGCTTGATAAATTTAGCTAATTTTGGGACTTGTCTTAGGAATATTGTTCAACATGATTTTATGGGCAGTGTTGTGTTTGATTTTTGGGTCTTGATGATGAGAGTTGAAAACTTGTGGGGTTGTTCAGCTGAGAACCAGTTACTAGAGAATATTTTACTTTATTTTGATTTATAAAATTAGTTATAGAGTCCTTGAAACCGATTTTTTTAAAGAACGGGGATGTTTTTACTAATGATTTCTTATCCAACTGTTTGAAATTTGTTTTGACAATTTTTTTTAATAGTGAATAGCTATTTTTCCGGGCCTAGAGACTGTTATCATGTGCTTTATGGAAAGTTCTTTTGGAAGCTTTGGAGAAAAGTCTTGAATGTTTCAGGTGGTTATTATTGGGAGGAACGGTGTTTACTGACTAAGGTAAGTGATTTTGACAGTGTCGTGCTCATAGGAAATTTGATGGTGCCTAAAGTTATGAGTGAAGGGAAAGTCTTTTATTGTAAGCGTACTTCGGAGTTAATTTGTGTAGGCCTAGTTTCATTTAAACAGTATTTGGAGTAATATAAGGAACCAAGTTCACTGTGCTTTGGTGGTTCTTGTGTTTGATGTATGGGTCTTTCTTATTAAAGGAGTTGTCTCGATGCTGGATTAGTCAATTAAAATTTAAAATGTGATTGCTGAATTTTTTTTCTACCTCTTGATGGTTATAGGTAGGCAACTAGGTATATAAGTATGTAAAATTTAGTCTATCCTTTAGTTCGTAAAACTAAATTTACTGATAAACTATTTTTTTCTATAGTATGTGTTACTTTCTTTTAGTGCATAAGACTTGGTTTGACTGAAGACTTCTTTAAGCATAACTACATTTGAGGTCCTAGCGATTATGTTGATCACGTGGTTTTTGGACAGTCATATTCTTGAAGCTTAGTGAGAGTGATCTTGAATGTTCTCGTGGTTATTACTTGGATGACCGATGTTGACCTGTAGAGGAAAGTGATTTTGATTTGTAGAGGAAGGTAATTTCGACAACCGAGTGCTTTTTATTTGAGCTTCTTGTGGAAGTATTTGTAATTTGGTTTATTTGAAGTCTTATATTGAAAGCATCCTTGGAGTAAATTCGTGAAGGCTTGATAAATTTAGCTACCTTGGGAGTTGTTTTAGGAACCAAGTTCACCTTTTTTTTATGGGCATTGTGTTTGATTTTTAGGTCTTGATAATGAGAGTTGTTAACTACAAGTGGAATAATTCAGTTGAGAACCTGCTATTAGGGAATATTTTGCTTTGTTTTGATGTATTAAAGTTAGTTATAGAGACCTTAATCCCAAGTTTTTAAGAACGGGATGTTTTTACTAAAGGTTTCTTATCTAACTGTTTGGCATTTGGTTTGACTTATTTTAAAGAAAAAATAGTGAATAGCTATTTTTCCGGCCCTAGGGACAGTATTTATCATGTGGTTTATGGAAAGTTCTTCTGGAAGCTTAGGAGAAAAGTCTTGAATGTTTAGATGATTATTATTAAGAGGAATGGTGTTTACTGATTACGTTAAGTGATTTTGACATCAGTGTCGTCTCGAAAGAAATTTGATGATGCCTAAAGTTTTGAGTGAAGAACAGAGTGTGTTTGATTTTGAGGTTTTTGTGGTTGTATTATCACGCGGTTTATAGGAAGTCTTATATTGAAAGGACTCTTGGAGTAAGTTTGTGAAGGCCTAGTGCTCCTTATAATTTAAGCAACAGTATGCGGAACCAACTCATTGTGGGATTGTTTAGAATATCCTATGATTAGGTAACATTTGACTTCCTTTTGTTGGATTGAAGTTACTTATAGAGTCCTCTAAAACTGATTTTCTAAGAAAATTAGTTTTTTCACTAATGGTTTCTCCAATTGTTTCAAATTTGTTATAAATTTTCTTCGTAAGGCACCTATTTGAGGTCCTATAGTAGTGTTTATTTTGTGGTTTATGAAAAGTTCTATTTTGGAAGCTTATTGAGAATCTTAAATGTTCTGATGGTTTTATTTTAAAGAGGAACAATGTATACTGGTCGAGGTAAGTGACTTTGACAACAGTGATGTTACAAAGTTTTTGATTACTAAATATTTCTAGTAAAAAGAAGAGAGGTGTAGTGTATGATTTGGAGGTTTTAGGTGTTGTATGCACTTTATGGATAGTCTTACATTGAAAGCGAAAAGCGTGTTTTGAATAAATTTGTGAAGGCGTAGTTTAATTTAAGCTTTCTTCATTAAAGAAGGTTCAATTTAGGGAAAGGTCACAATGCTTTGATGGTTCTCGTTGTGTTTGATTTATGGGTCCTAGTCTTACTGATTAAAGGAGTTGACTCAATGCTGGATTGTTTTGAGAATTGAACTGTGATTGGAGAATATTTGACTGCCTATTTAATGTTTATTGATAGGTATATAAATATGAACGATTAGGTCTTACTTATAGTTCATAAAACTGACTTTACTAATAAACTGATTTTTTATATAATTATCTGAATGTTTATAACTTGTTGTGACCTGACTGAAGATTTTTTCAAGTGAAACTAGTATTAAGGTCCTAGAGAATAGAGTTTGTGTCGAAGGTTTATGAAAAGTTATATTTTGGTAGCTTAGTGAGGATATTCTTGAATGTTCTGATTTTTTATTATTGAAAGGATTGATGTTGACTTGTAGAGGAAAATGATATTGACAACCAAGTGTAGTGTGGAGTTTTTGATGCCTAAGTTGTCTTAGTGAAGAATAGAGTGTCTTATATTTGAGGTTTTAGTGGTCATACTTGTTATTGGGTTTGTTGTAAGTTTTTTTTATTGAAACCTACTAGGAGTAAATCCGTGAAGGCTTTATGCCTTTATTTAAGAATTTCTTTAGGAACAAAGTTCATTATTTTTTATTGTTATCATCGTCTTTTACTTGTGGGTCTTGATGATGAGAGGTGTTTACTTAATGTAGGATCTATTTGTTGAGGGGTTAACTATGATTAGGTAATATTTGACTCCTTGTATGGATTAAATTTAGCTATAGAGATTTGTACTATTATATCTGATTTTTAGTTTTTACTTTTTAGTTTTCCAAAATGGTTTCCTATCTAACTGTTAGAAACTTGGTTCGACGGTAGATATTTTATAAGTCAATTGCTTATATTGAGGTTCTAGTGATAGTTTTTATTATGTGCTTTTTGAAAAGTTCTGTTTTGGAAGAGTAGTGGGAGTATTTTTAATGTTCCGGTGGTTATTATTAAGAGGTTCGATGTTGCCGGACGGAGGAAAGTGATTTTGACAACATAGGGTGGTAGGGGAGTTTTTGATGCCTTGGTTTTCTTAGTGAGTAGAAGAGCTGTTTTATTTTTTGGATAGAGAGGTTGTATTTATTATGCAGTTTATGGTGAATCTTACATGGAAAGCATACTTGGAGGTAGTTTGTGAAGGCTTAGTTTGAATTCGGGGAATATTACAAGGATCCTATTTCACTATGTTTAGATGGTTATCGTGGTGTTTGATTTGCGGGTCTTAATGATTAACTCAATGGGGAATTGTTCTGTTGAGAAATAAACTGTGACTGGGGAATGTTAAACTACTTTTTAATGGATTTAAATTAGTTATAGTGCGTTCTACAATTAAATCTGATTTTAAGTTCTTCAAAACAATTTGCCTAATAGTGATATTTTACTAATGATTTTTTATGTAACTGTTTGAAACATGTTTTGATTGAATAGTACTAGTACATATTTAGCTGTTTTTGAGGTCCTGAAGATGTGTTCATTATTTGGTTTATTGAAAGTTCTATTTTGTATTCCTAACGAGAGGAATCTTGAATGTGTCCTGATGGTTTTTATTAAGAGGATTGATATTTTCTGTCACAGGAAAGTGATTTTTACAATAATGTGTGTCGGGAGTTTTTGAAGCCATGTTTCTTAGTGAAGAGAAGAGAGTGTTTTATTTTTGCGGTTCTATGGTTGTATTTATGTATGCGGTTTATGGTAGTCTTATAAATGAAAGCATACTTGAAGTAAATTTGAGAAGGCTTAGTCTAAATTAAGTGTTTTTTGGAGTAATACAAAGAACCAACTTATATATCAATATATGTTTCAAATGTTATCATGGTATTTGATTTTATGGTCTTAGTGATGAGAGTTGTTAACTCATGTGGGATTGTTCTGTTTTGAATAACCTGTGGTTAGGGAATATTTGACTTCATTTTGATGGCTTAAAGTTTGTTATTGTGTCCTTAGACCTGATTTTACTTAGAAAAGGATTTTATACTAATGCTTTCTTATCCAACTGTTTTGGGGGTGGAAAAAAGTTAAACTACAGAACCTATTTAAGTGAATAACTATTTTTGCTGGCCTAGAGATGGTATTTATTATGTGGTTTATGGAAAGTTCTATTTTGGAAGCTTAGTGAGAGTAATCTTGAATGGTCCGTTGGTTATTGAGAGCACAAATGTTGACTAACGGAGGAAGTGATTTTGACAACATAGAGCTGTAGTGGAGTTTTTTATGCCTAAGTTTTCTGAGTGAAGAGAAATAAGTGTTATATTTTGAGGTTTTAGTGTTTGTGTTTATTATGTGATTTACGGAAAGTCCTATATTAAAAGCATGCCTGGATAAGGAGCTAAGTTCAGTATGTTTTGATGGTTTATGGTTATCCTTGTGTTTGATTTTTAGGTCTTAATGACAATATATGTTACTCAATGTGGAGATTGTTCTGTTGAGAATAAACTGCTGATTATTGAAGTGTTCAACTTCATTGTTATGGATTTAAGTTAGTTAAAAATATTTGTACAATAATCTGATTCTTAGTCCATAAAACTGGTTTTACTAAAGAGAGGATTCTTTACTAATGGTTTCTTATCTATCTGTTTGAATCTCGGGGCTAGCTAGTTTTGAAGGCCTAGAGATATGTGGTGTATGGAAAGCTCTATTTAAAAGATCAATGATAATGGAGGATAGTAATTTTGACAACAAAGTGTGGTAGCGAGTTTTTTATGGCTAAATTTTCTTATTGAAGAGAAGATACCGGTTTTTTTTTTGAGGTTCTAGTGGTTGTGTTTATTTTGTGTTTAAGGAAAGTGTTATGAAAGCATACTTTGAATGAATTTATGAAGACTTGGTTTATAGTAATCAACTTTTGGGGTTAATATAATTAACCAAGTTCATTATGTTGTGATGGTTATACTTGTGTTTAATTTGTGGGTCCTAATGATGAGAGGTGTTGACTCAATGCGATATTGTTTAATTGAGAATTAAACTGTGATTGGGGAATATTTGACTGCCTTTTAATGTTTCAAAAGGCAGACATGGAAATTTGTACAATGAAATCTGACCTTTAATTCTTGGATTGATTTTATTAACAAATTGGGTTTACTGATGGTTTCTTGTCTTACTGTTTGAAACTTGATTTAACTGGAGATTTTTTCTGTAGTGAATAGCTACTTTTGAGGTCTTAGAGATAGTGATGAGTATGTAGTTCATGGAAAGTTCTATTTTTGAAGCGTAGTGGGAGTAATCTTAAATCTTCTATGGTTATAATTTTAGAAGATCGATGTTAAGTAATGAAGGAAAGCTATGTTACCCTGACACTCTGGTTGAAGGAGGGTGTCGGTGTCAACACGACCCGACTCGGGGGAAGTGTCGAAACCGGTGTCGGAAAAGAATCCGAAATCAAGTATCGAGGTCACAAATTTGAAACCCTAGCTCTAGCAATTGAAGGTGCGGGAAAGCGAAAGAAGAAAAAATATGTTGGGGCTTTTGTTGTAGAAGAAAAAACGAGATGAAAGCACTTATCAATTCTTGTTTTCATTGATTAATGCTTCAGATTCAGCCGTGGCTGTTGCGTCGTCCTGCTTTCTCCTTCCATTAACGCGTTTATGTTTGCTGCCTTTTGCTGGTGGGCCTTTGATTTTTCTTTTATTTTTTTAAAAATAAGTAGGGTGGAAATCAGGAAAGGGAAACAAATCCACGTGACTACTTTTTGCCAATATTCACGTGGGTTTGTGCCACAATTTCCTTTCTTCTTTTTATATGTTTTTTTATTAAAGAACTCTAATTCTTATTAATTTATTATCTTTTTCTTTATTTTTTATGTTTACTTTGAAAAAATAATTCATTTTTATTTTATGTGTAAACCGTGTAATGTTTTATCGGAGACTTCGTATGGGAGCCGTGTCTAAAACACAAGTCAAGTCACTCCTTTGACTGCGTCGGAATGTACAAATATTTGGATTGGAGTGTCAGATACTCCGACACCTTGTCAGACACGACTGTCTCAGTAACATAGAAGGAAAGTGATTTTCAGTATTTGACAACAAAGTGTGGTTGGTGGTGTTTTTGATGGCTAAGTTTTCCAAGTTAAGAGAAGAGAAGAGTGTTTAATCTTTGAGGTTCTAGGGGTTGTATATGTTATGCGGTTTATGGAAGCCTTTTATTGAAAGCATACTTAAAGTAAATTTCCGGAGACTTTATTCTATTAAGCAACTATTATTAACCAATCTCACTGTCTTTTGATGATTATCATGGTGTTTGATTTGTGGATCTTTTGGAGGTGATGACTCAATGTGGGATAAGCTTTGGAAACTTTGATTGCCTTTTGAATTAGTTATAGAAATTTGTACAATAATCTGATTACAGTTTCTTTTCTAACTGTTTGAATCTTGTTCTGACGGAAGGATTGTCTAAGTTTTAAGGGCTATAGATCATTTTTATTATGTGTTCTGTTGGAAGTTGTATTTTGGAAGCGAGTGAAAAAATCTTGGTTTTGTTCTTGTGGATATAAGGATCGAGGTTGACTGACGGAGGAAAGTGATTTTGACAATAAAGTGTGGAGAGTAGTTTTTGATGCCTACGTTTCCTATGTAAAGGAAGGGGAGTTTTTTAATTTTTGAGGTTTACTGGTCGTGTATATTATGCGGTTTATGAAAGTCTCATATTGAAAGCATACTTGGAGTAAATTTTTGAAGGCTCGGTTTAAATGAAGCTACGTTTGGCCGGTTGGGAGTAATGTAAGGCACCAAGCTCAGTATATTTGTATGGTTATCATTTTGTTGGATTGTGAGTCTTAATGATGAGAGACTGTTTGTTGAATGTGAGAATGTGAGATTGTTCTTTTGAGAAATAAATTGTAATTGGGGAGCATTTGATGGCTTTTGATGGATCAAAGTTATATAGATTTGTACCAGTAGATCTGATTTTTAGTTCTTCAAACAATTTTTACTAAATAATACATTGATGTTTTATCCTAATGGTTATTAAACTACCAAGTTCGACAATATAAGGCTTATAAAGTTCATGTAAGATTACATAAGGGCTAATAAGTTTAGATAACATAAATACAAGCTAATAAGTTTAGATAAGATATAAGGTTTATAAAAAGAAGTTACGTTTTATAAGTTTCGATGAGGTGTAATAAGTTTCAATAAGGGCCAAAAGCAATATTGTTCAATAAGTCAAGGCTAATAATATAGAACTAGCAATTTGGCCCGTGCAATGCACGAGAGCAATTTATAAAATGTTAAAATAACTTACATTGCTCGACATACAACAAATTTTAGGTGTTATGAAATTTTAAATTATTTATGTAAATTCATAAATTTTGTTTATTGTAAGATATAAATATATAAATAAATAACATTTAAGGTTATTACTAAATTAATCTAAATAATATTTAGAGAAAACAATCAACAACCGTGATAATATACGTACACTATAATATCTATGATAAAAAAAAATGATGATTAAAATAATCATAATAAACATTGGCGAAATTTGAGATTTGGCCATAGAAAATTAAAGAAGATACACGCGACACATAACATAAAACACGCACACATACCACGGGAAAATGTATGATGATATTATTTTGTTGAAAATGATGATGATATGGAGTTGATGGTGTGGTGATATGATGAAATAGTTGACAGTTCAATTCATTAAGGAGTGCAAGGAAGATGAGAGGTTGATGGCTTATTTTGGTTAGATGTTTAGTTTTCTCTTTTTTGTAGTTAAGAATTTAAAAAGACTATTAACTTATACAAAGTAAGTATTAGTGTTTATTGTTATTGTTATTGTTATTGTTATTGTCATGGAATATTGGTTGATTAATATAATTTAAGTTAGTTTATTAAGTTATGATTATTTATTGTATGTTTTTGTTATGTGTGTCTTTTGAGTTGTTTATTTATTTAATTAATTTATTTATTTTAATAAGGGTGTCTTTTGAATTTTCTCTATTATAATGATAAAAATGTAGAAAAAAAGGTAGATTGATGAGGTTACAGTTTTTAAATATTAGGTATAGATAAAGGCTTTTAATTGATTACCAATGGTGAAGTTTAAGGAAATTATATATGGAGTATAAAAGATTGAAGATGAAGCAGTTGTGGAAGTCGAGCAGATTGACGTTTCCTTGGCAAAAAATGATTATGGCTTGATTTACTCCGTGTTTTTAATTATTTAATATATACCTAGTCTATAAAAAGGAACACATAAGTTATTAGAAGCCATGTGGCATCTCTCATTTCATCCGCCCTTTTTTTTCCAAATTTTCTTTATTGTTTTTATGATTTACAACTTCTAATGCCTCTTCCACTCAATTTTCCTTATTCAACATCAAGTTATTAATAGTCTAATATACTCATTAGTCTCTTCCACTTTACCCTTTTAACATCCAATATTTATTCAACATATAATTTTAATATTTTTCCAAGCTTCAAATTACACCTCTATTTAATTAATATATTACCAAAAATCACAAGTACTCACTAATTAAAACTTCAAAAGACATCTGAACAACCACTATACAACTGCCCGTTCTATGAACGGGCTTAAAAGCTAGTTCCTTTAAGTCTAAACCAAAAAATTATGAAAGGAGAATGACATGTGGCACTATGAGTGTAGAGAGTGACATGTGACATTAAAAAAATAAGGAAGGAGAATGACATGTGGCATAGTTGTGTTTATGGTGTGGGTTTTTAAATACTAGGTATAGATAAGAAAAGAATTGACAAGTTCAGATAAGATAAGCCACTTTTTTCTTATGTTAGAATGTAAAGATTAGATAAGTTCTTGGCAGTAAGATAAGAAATGGGTAAGTGAACACCACCTCATGGCTTCTTTTGGTTTATTGTTTTGATGATTAATGACCGAGTAATGGAAGAGCAATGTGGTATTATAGTAAATGCACATACAAAAAATAATAAATAGTTCTATGCTTTTTGTAATAGTTGTAGCCTCCTAGGGTCTTGTATAATAAAGAAAAGAAAAAGGAAGATATATTTTGGGTGCTCATGAATGACATGACTCATGTTGTTTCGGGTTTATATTGAACTTTATATTTGGCCTGCGTTTGGGTTTGATGAGGTTCCGAGTTTAAATTCTGATCTATGACTGATTTTTTGCTTCGTGGAATATGTTAGGATGTAAAGTGGTAACATTTGTTATTGGAGTTTAGCTGTTTAGTTTATCTTTTTCTTGTGTTGTTGAAATATTTTAGAATGTGTCTTGAAGTGGCAAAATGTCTCACATATATTTAGGACAGGTTATCACCTAATCGGTTTTAAAAAAAACAATTATTATGCCATATTCTTTGGCATATTGTGTCGTGTCTGTGGGGTCAAAGGTCAAACCTTTGACTTGTTAATGTGTTCGTCTTTAATAAATGCGACGCTAAGCTATGTGAATTCCGGTTGTTGTGTGTATTTGATTTGTTGGTCTGTAAGGTTTGGTTGCAGAACCCGGTGTTTGCTTAGACTTTGAGAACAATGGGGCAGCCGTTAGTTGTGGTGATAGTTCATGGCTCTTGTGTAGTTTCATATGGTTCATAGGCAACTTTGGGATATTCATAATGGAGTTAGTGAGTTGAAGTATGTAAGATGGCTATCATGGTTTTTTGTGTGTGTAGTTTTCATATGGTTTGCCTCCAATAAAAATCCTTTTCCATTGACCCTAACTCTTTACCCAACGAGCTACCTTATTCAATAACCAGGTCTAGTCCCTAACCTTTTCTATGATGATGGCTTAGGAGATGGAGAAAGAAGAGCTTTTGTTGAACATACCATGGAAACTTAGTTCTCCGCTATATAGATTTTGTATTATAAGTTCGTCAAATATCCAACAAATAAAGTATTTTCGGATTGGTACCCGAATATTTGAACCTATTGGAGTACATGTCTTTTGCTGATCAAGTCTGTTATGCCCAAAACTCCATAAGAGAGTGCAAACTTATGCGGCGTCGGGTAGTGTTTGTTCCCCTTTTGATTTGTTGGTGTTCCACAAAATTTATCAAAAATGTGTCGGGCAGGGTTTGGTCCCCTGTTGATTTCTTGGCGTGAACAACATTTATCAAAAATGTAAGATAATAGCATAATATGTCAAATTTATCTTTTTACCGAAAAAATAATATGCCAAATTAATCCAAAAGGGTCTGCGTCAATTTGTTACCCCAATTAATGTATTCACAAATTGCATAGTATGACAAGTTTCTCATTGAGGAGATGTGAAATCATGCATTGTTCTCTCTTTAAAAAAAAAGAGAGCATATGGTATTCAATTAATATACTGAAGCGTCTATAAATAAAAGCGTAAGTTTCTAGGGTTAACTATTAACTATCTCATTGAGTCACCATGCTTATTTTGGCTGTAGTAAGGTAGGACGTTCTTCACTTACATTTTACTTATTTTATTTTAGCTTTTCTGAAGTATTCTGTTAGTCATGAACTTACCTAAGACCTAAAATAAGTTAAAGTAAGGCAGAGATTTTATTAGCCTTGAAATAAATGAAAATAAGGTGAGGAGAAAAGAAGCTAGGAGGGATGTTGTTTCAATTGCTACCAAGAATCGTAGCATATATAATGATTGTTAATCTTAGTTCATTTGTTAATTTTTTTCACACGACATATTAAGGGGGCGTTTAATATGGAATAATGAGGAAAAGGAACAGGAATGAGTACAACCAATTTCACTAAAAAGCAATAACATGTCAAAAAAGAAATATCTATGTTTTAATAAACAATGATACTCCAATTAAATACGTATATCAATTTTGAAAATATTGTCTTAGCAGGTTTGAACCTTCTAATTGCTTGAAGTAGAGACGGAGAGCAAGGTGTTGTGCATAAATGTTTCCAAGTCAAGAAATTATGTAAAAGTTCAAGTGGACTTTCTGGTCATTTCAAGTTGGAGGCATTTCTTTTCCTGTTGTAAGGAGCAATTTTTTCAGAGGAAACAAGCCGTCAATGTAAAACTTGGACTTTTGTTTTGACTAGTTGTTGGATCGTGAGCTAGCGCGCACGATCCCTCAAGGTATACAAAATTATTTTTGTAAAAATGTTACTTAAAAGCTAGGAACTTATAATTTATGGTAAATGCTAGAAAAGATATGTTAAAGTTAGATGTTGGATTTACATGTAACAGGAAATAGAAACCATATGCGTTTTAATTGATAGTTCGAAGGTACAATATATAGGAAATTATACCCAAAGAAAACAAAATATTTTGTAGCAATGGAAGGGTGAAACCGTAAATGCTCTATTGTTAAGAATAAGACAAAATAAAACAAAGAAGGAAATGAGGGGCATGCACGTATATACACTATTGGGTGAATAGTAATCAAAGTATGAAGCTTTATAAGTGTTAGGATTCACGAAATTGTGATATTTTTTGTGTATACTTGCGTTCTCTTCGCTTGAAAAATAAGTTTCATGGTTATAAGTTCAAATACATTTCAATCGGGTCTAATAAGCCATCTCTTTTGCAATCATGTTTTGAATTGTGAATTTGTGATAGTTATGACTTAACTTGCTTTCATGCTTATTCTCGTATATGTTTTTATTTTTTGAGAAATTTTTGTGTGAGACCGTCTCACAGGAAAGACCGCCTTGTTGGCAGTCTTGATGGCAGCCCCGTTGGCGCATGTGCTGACGTCAGCATGTAAATTTTTCAAAAAAAAATTCAAAAAATTTTTGGATTTTTATTTTTTTTATTTTTTTTTCAGGCTTAACTAATTGTACTTCAGACTTAACTAATTAGACTTCAAGCTTAACTAATTGGATTTCAGACTTAACTAATTTGATTTCAGGCTTAAATTATTATTTTTTATTCAAAGTTTTTTTTTAAAAAAAATTTGAAATTTTTTTTTGATTTTTATTCTCCAGGCTTAACTAATTGGATTTTCAGGCTTAACTAATTGGACTTCAGGCTTAACTAATTGGACTTTAAGCTTAACTAATTGTATTTCAGGCTTAACTAATTGTATTTCAGGCTTAAATTTTTTTTTCGATTTCAATTTTTTTTTTCGAAATTAAAATTTTCAATTTTTTTGGGGTACTAACTAAACTAGTGTAAAACATAACTAAAAGTAATAAAATCATAACTAATTGAATAACAAAATAGTTAAGGTATAAAAACAAATAGTTAAAAGAATAAAACTACCATGAGTGATCTTGGCACAATAACACCTTGTTGGTGGTGTAAACAAGGTTTTGACAATCAAGGACCGCCACGGGAAGAGCCGGCTTCCCTTGCAGCTGTTAGGCATTTATTTTTAGTTTGTTTCGTAGTACTTGTAATGGTCTATAAAGGCCTTAGTTTAATTGTTTAGTTTGTAAAATTCTTTTATTTATGTTAAATTGAGCCTATGTCAAAAAAAAAACAAATAGTTAAACTTATGAGTCGAATAGTTATTAATTTTAAACAAACTTATTATTAACTAAAACTCATAAAATTTTAACTAATTAGTTGCAATGCTTAACTAATTGATTCCATTGCTTAACTAATTGGTTTCAGTGCTTAACTAATTGGTTCATTGCTTAACTAATTGGTTCATTGCTTCACTAATTAGTTTCGTTACTTAACTAATTGAATCTCAAACTTAACTATAATTAGTTCCAGTGGTTAATTAACTTAATTAAATCTATTGCATAACTAATTGCTTCCAGTGTTTCACTAATTGGTTTCAGTACTTCACTAATCAGTTGCATGGTTTAACTAATATGTTACGTTACTTAACTAATTTATTACATTGTTTAACTAATTGGTTTCGAAACTTAACTTATTAGTTTAATTTTTTAACTAATTGATTCAATTGCTTAACTAATTGGTTTCAATGCTTAAAATTTTGTATCTTAACTAAAACTCTGAAATTCGTTATCTGAACCTCAAAAATACATAACTAAAACTCAAAAAATCTTAACTAAAACCAAGAAAATCGTAACTTAAACTGGTAAAATAATAACTAAAACTCAAAAAATCATAACTAAAGCCCTGAATAGAAAGTCAAAAATACGTAACTAAAGCTCAAAAAACCTTAACTAAAACCAAAAAAATCGTGACTAAAACTTAAAAATCATAACTAAAACATAGAAAATCAGTCCAGTAATTCCACTAAGAGACCATTATTTCAGAATTATAATTAAAACTAAAACATAATTATTCTTAACTAAATACAAAAAAAGTGTAACTAAAATATTACGATTCTGAACTAAAACGAAACTAAAACAACTAAAATCTGCAGTCTGCAGCGATTCTGTCGCAAGAGTTGACCTAATTTCTCCTCAAATCTTCACCGGCAGCAGCGAAGGCCTCCACTATCACCGCCATCGAATACTCCGCCTCCGCCTCCTCGTCCTTGACCTCCACTAGCTCATCTCCAACGAAGAAGCCTCGCCTACGCATATGTAACCACACAATCAAATTAAATCAAAACACAAAATCGAAACCAAAATCAAACCACAAAACAATTCGATTAACATTTGAATGATCAAACAAAATTGAAATCAAAGCAAAGCAAAACAATTTTATTCAAACATGTATCAACTAGATCTGGCCTTCATCGACGGAATAAACGCCTTCGATTTGTTTCTCAATTAGAGCGGCGACAAGGCCTAAAAAGTCAAAAACCTAAATCGATTGAAAAATCAATCGAACATCGACCATAAATCCAAGTCACACGATCTCCTTCCTTCGCCGCTGCATCTCCTTCGTTCGCCGTTGCAGCCACCGCGATAACGTCGAGGCCGAATCCAAGACCACAACGAATCGCCGCAACTTTGTGAGGAGGTGAATCGGCGCCTCTGCTCTCCGCCTTCCTCTCCTTCCTTCGCCGTTCTCCTCCTTGTCGAATCTTTACGAGCAGCGCCGACGAGATCAAAAATCAGAATGGCGCGGTGGATCTTGCGGTGGCCTAAAACCTACAACCATTGAAGTGGAGAGAAAGGCGGCGATTTGAGGAGAGTGAGAAGCGGCGAGGATGAACGACGGCGGCGGATATTTGTGGAGAGTGAGAAGAGGCGAGGATGACCGACGGCGGCGGAGATTTTGAGGAGAGGGAGGGGCGGAGAGGTTGAGGGAGGAGAGAGAGGGAGAGGAGAAATTAGGGTTGAAAATGAAATGAAATGAAAAATAATGAAAAATATGTATTTATATTTATTTATTAAAAGTTCTCAGCTGACATCAGCGCTTAGTTGGCATCTTGGTTGCCAACAATGCGGTCTTTTCTGTGAGACCGCCTTATACAAAAGTTTGTATTATTTTTTTGTGTGGAAAGGTAAAGAAATGCTTGGTCTTGTTTTATTCATTTTATACTACTACATACAGGCGCTGTCTGGTAACTAGAATGTAGAGTTTAGCGGTTTACTGTTTGCATTAGCGGTTTACTGTCTGGTAACTATAAATGTAGAGTTTAACTTTTGTTAGCTGATTTGACTGTTTGATTATATAAATTTATTTGGTGACACTTAGTTGATTGCTTTTTGAACATTGATTTGTGTAGCATTACTTTATTTTCCTCCTTAGTTATTAAGATAAAAATGGTGAATTTCTAATGTATTAATTTAACTTTGGGAAAAATTACAAATTTAGGTGGTAAATGCTGCATGTAACTCCATAGTTGTGTACTACTTCAATTTAGACATTTTAACTGTACAACTTGAAAGTAATGGGCCTTTGGGTGGAGGGTTTGTGCGAGGTAGCCCAGAAGTTTTGTTACAGTCGGTAATAGTTTTTAGTAAAGTAAAAATAAAAATAAATAAAATAAAAGCAAGGAGGACATGACCTTACTGTTTAAAGTCAGTCTAAGGTTTTTGGGGGATAAGTCCATCTTTTTTTTGATGCATATGAAAGGAAAGACTTACAGAAGCAAAGAACAAAAAGTTAATGAACCAACAGAAGAAAAAAAAACAGTAAACTACAATTAGCAAGGGCGGTAACTCCACTCCACGAATGTCCTCAGCTATAATCCGCCTTAGCTCCGGGGGAGGGTCTTCTATAACATCCACCTTGTTGGCTTGGCCAACACCCTTATTTGCAAGCCAATCGGCAGCCCGATTCCCCTCCCTATAGCAATGAACCAGTACAACTTCCCATTCCTGTTTATTCAAAAGAGTACGGCAGTGATTAATGATGTGCACACAAACCCCACCATACGGTTCCATGCTCTTAAGAGCAAGGATACCAGATAGACTGTCAATTTGGACTATCAGCTTCCGAATCCCGATTCTCCAAGCACAGTCTATACCATACGCTACTGCCCTTATTTCAGCTCGAAAGGCAGTACATACTCCTAGTTTGATGGAGTAAGCCGTCTGGAAAAAGCCTCTATGATCACGTACTATACCTCCTTCTCCTGCCAGACCAGGGCACCCTTTTGCAGCTCCATCAGAGTTCAGAGTGAACCATCCCATTGGAGGAGCCTGCCACCTTACATGAAGTTCCTCTCTCACCAGATTACGATCATTCTGGACATTGGGGGATAAGTCAATCTAAGTTGATAAGAAAGTAGTTTTATATTGATGGTTATGTATTCTATATTAATAGGTATTGATCTATACTAATATATTAAAAGGCGGCGTAAAAAAAGTTTATGTGTCACGTCATCACCAAGGTATGTGATGTTATTGAGTTATTGACAATCAAAAATCAATACAATAAGGCTCGGACACAAGACCTCAAGTTTGGAAAAAAATCACATTATCATCTTAAACAACCAATAATTGTTGTTTATCCATGCACATTAACTTATAAATACATGTTAACATGAAGTCCGAAACAACTAAATCTTTATATTGCATTTTATTTCTTCTGGATTATATTGGAATAAAAATAACAATTAAAACATAAGGAAAACCATGAATTAAATATGATATCATAAGTCTCATAAGCATCAACTATAGAAATTCACTACATATGTCTAATTTATTATTATTTATTAATTTGAAGCACTTAGTTTCATTAGAAAATAAATTAAACGAATTGTAAAATGATTTAATTGAAAAATTATTTGGCATGATAAATGACGTAGTGTACATGTGTGGTTGATGAACTTAATGAATCTTTCCACTTTTATAGATTACATTTATTTTGGTTAAATGTTGACCCGAAGAAGAATGTTGAATTTTAATTATTTAAAGTAGCAACCGGGGCATCTCCTGCGCCACACACTACGTGTATAATATTAGTCGTTGGTTATTACGTAGGGGTTGATGTATTCCTAAAAATGCGATGCTGACTATAATGATGCTCACATTAATGACGCATGATTGTTCTTGGGGGCTAATTTTAGTAGTATTTACATAATAAATGATCGTTTATTTACGAAATTGCCATTTGATTGGGAAATTCAATGAGATTAACACGGAAGTGCTCCATCGTTCGGTATGAAAACAAAAATATAAAATCACAAAAGATAATTTACAATTGTTTATTGTCCGTTTTCAAGACAAATATAATTATTATAGATATTAGTGATATATGGAATAGGGGCGCAAATGAGCCGAGATTCTCAATAAACTACTTGAGTTCGGGTTCGGTTAAAGGTCGTTCATGTTTGTTTATTTAATAAATTAGGCGACTTGAACAAATTTTGAAGCTCGTTTAATAAACAAGCTTGAACATGAACATACGTATGCTCGTTCATTTATGTTCTTGAACAACTCGTTTATTTATGTTACTAATCAAACTTTTCATACATATTGTGTGATTAGATAATAATAGTATTCTGACTTTAATTTTAACAACCAAAATATTTATCATAGAATGAAAATATTTTGAATTTAAATGACTTAATTAGTGCACATTCAAAATTATGTTTTCAAATCGTTAAAATTTAAACGTGCAAAGTTCGTTTAAGATAAAAACTCGTTTATGAACTCGGTGGTTAATAAACGAGACGTTCATGAACCGTTCACGAACACAAAATCTTTTAAACGAACCGAGGTTGAACGAATTTTTGAGCTTGGTTGAAAGCTTGGGCTCCGGCTCCGGCTTAAGCTCGCCTAAATTAAATGAACTTGAACATGATCAGGGCAGTATCCGGCTCGTCTCGGCTCATTTGCACCCTAATATGGAGCAATTATTTTCCCAGTTCATGATCCAACCAAAATGATATAGAGTCAAAGAACTCACATTCTATTTGATAGGTTATTTTTCATGATACTCCCTCCGTCCCTTAATACTCGCACCGCTTTTTTTTTTGGGTCGTCCCTTAATACTCGATCGCTTTTATAAATGTAATTTTTTTACCAATATTATATTATTTCTCACACTTACCTATTAACCCACTCCTTGCAAAAAATATCATTTAAAAATTCACATTTCCACTACCCTTTATATATTTTTCACTAACTATATTAAAAAAATAACCAACTATCAACTAACATTCATTAAATTAATAAGTCAATTTAAGTGTACTCTACACCGAGCAAATCGGTGCGAGTATTAAGGGGCGAGGGAGTATAAAATAAACCTGTAAAGAGTTAGAGAGCAAAACATAAGTGGCTTGTTGGTAAAGAAAGGAAGAAAGTGAAGAAAGAACGAACTCAGAGACGAGAGGAGAGAGAAATTGCAGAAAACAGGAAGAATGGATCCGAAGCTAACAGAGATTGCTCAGACATTCGAACGTTTCAAAGCTGCTTCGGTTCGCAATGATTTCGATACCTGCACTCGTCTCCTTACTCAGCTCAAGGTAATTTTCTTCTTCTCTTTAAACCCTAGATCCTTCTTTCTTCTTCCATTGTTATGTAATTTTATTCAATTACCTTGCTTTTATCAATCGACAAGATTTTGTTGAATTTTATTTGAAGTTGTTCTTTATTTGCTCCATTTTATCGGGATTTTTAGGGTTTCCTATTGTTGTTGTGCGGCAAAAATGGTAGATTCGAGCTAATTCTGCTGTAAATGCTTACCTATTGGTTTAATTCGGTTGAAAACTTCAAATTCGAGCTCGAATTAACTCGATTGGTGATGAAAGGAATTAGCATTTTGTTTAATCTACGGTGTCAGTTGAAATAGTTGTCAAATGTTGATTGCGGATGAGGGTGTTATAGCGTGAAAGAGATTTAAACAACTGTACTGAGTAGATTATGACTTTTTTTCTTCAATTTTGGGGATGGAAGGCTCAAGAATGTCAAGCAAAGCAAGGAAAAGAGGTTTGGAGTTTTGGATTTTATCTTTTCGTTTTTGCTTGGGGAAAAGAATGACAGTTTTGAGATTTAAGAGAACCCTAATTCTTAGTCTAGATTAAATTTTATTTCCTACGACGACTCTCTTACATGAGAGTTTTTATGGGAAGGAAGAACACAAGTGAGTTATGGGGAAATCTCTGGTGTTAATATAGCGTCAATACATTACTTGGTTGTTTTCTGCTGCATTTTATTTTCTGAAATTGAAGTAATTCCTTAATCGGCGTGGCATGTTCTTTAATAGCTGAAGGGAGAGGGTTAGTAAGTTAAATATAGCTTAAAATTATTATGTATGGATTGCCGGTCACGGTGAACAATTGTGGTTAGTCCTTTCTACCAAATAAAATTAGCTGCTTGATTGACATGCTTGACTAAGTCTCTGTATTAACCTTCTGTCAAATTTGCTTGTATGATGCAGGTGTCGTTGATAGAATACCGAAGCCTTCCGCCAATGTTTGAAGCAACACCAAATGCTGTTCATGAATTGACCTTAGCAAGTAACTCCTTGTGTTCATCTTTTCCCTTTGATATTGTGACATATACAGCTACAGAGTATTTCATTTAATCTTTCTTTATTTTTTATAGTCTTTTACTGATGGTCATTTTCATTTTTCCTTTATTGTTTGATAATATTCAGGGGATATCTATGAGCATGCTGTTGTTCTAAGCGTCAAGATGGAGGATCAGGAAGCTTTTGAGAGGGACTTCTGCCAACTGAAACCTTATTACACTGATGCCAGGTAAATTATTATCCCTCTGCAAGGCAAAATTCTTCAAGTGTTAGTGTTAGGTACATTCTAGATGCGTAGGTAACCAAAAATCCCAGTGTTTTTGAATTTGATTTACAGGGGAACCTCCAATGTGCTTTAGCAAGTAGGACTAACCTTTCTATTTGGTCATCCGGTACTGATAGATAGCAATTCTAAAAGTCAATTAGCATGGTTTTGTATAACCTACTCATGAGAATGTGGCTTTAATCCTCTGATTCTGAATTAGTGTTTGATCCATGAGGCTCCAAAGAATTCAAAATGACAAGTTAAATTATGTTATTTTGAATCCTCAGCTATGTTGCCTCTTCCCTTCTCACCCCTCAGCTAACTCTATCTCTAATTATCTAAATTGTACCAAGTTCTTCTAAGCAATAGATATTTAGTAGAATTCTAAGTAGTACCACTTCTCTTTTGGACGGTCTATATAATATGACAATGTGACCTATGAAAATCGTTTCTGTGGATCTGAGAACAAACCTCCGCAATGTAAGCTGAAATTTAAAAAATTGGTCTTCTTTTGTGAGCGTTATTCTGCTCATTCACGAAAATCTTGAAACAAACATAGTGTTCTTGCTCTTCCCCACCCCTTTCCCTCTTTCTTTCCAACCCCTCTATTACTGTGGGGCGAGTCATGGTCAAACCTGACAGAAAGGTAGAGTTAAGGGAAGTGGAGGATATAGGGGATATTTTCTTATCTTAGTAGCATAACAGAAATATTATAGGCCGTTATTCTGTGGAAGCAAGTACTGAGGGCAGGCCTGAAAACTATATTTTGGATGACAGTTAAGTCAGCTGGCTTTTCCACATTTTATACAGCCTTAGTCTAACCCACCTTATTTGTCCTACTCAACAATATGGCACAGTCTGGCCGCACTTGATGTTAGTTTTTTTCTAGAATCCAAAAGAAAATATTAAAGGCTAGGTTCCAAATCACTATATCTGAATCAGCCCTGGCCAACTTGCTTGGCACCTTAGTTTAAAAAGGCGCAAGGCGCACTAAGGCGCTCAAGGGTCATGGAGCCTAGGCGCAAGATGCAAGGCTCAGGCGCGCGCCATTTAGATACGAGGCGCACATAATTTCCTAGTGAACCTTAAAATTCTGTATAGAACAAAATTAACACAATTTGTACTCAAAACAACATAATACTATTGGAGTGCCATATTTTCTTGCCGGTTTATAAGCATCGCATGATCCCGTCAATGGAGTGCAAGAATTAGAACCTTTCATGGTAATTACAAGCTGGAAATATGAAAATTAACTCATATTATGCTACTGCCACTACCCAAAAAGCTTAGCTTGTAGAGATATAACCGTTGATAGGTCACATGGGTTGTGTTTATATCATTAGGAGAGGAAAAAAAAGTAAATAAAAGGATCCATGTCACCCTATTCCGCCTGAAGACCGAAGGCGCACAAGCGCAGTGAGCCTGGAGAGCTGAAGGCGCCAAAGGGTGAGCCTTGAGCCTAGGCACACTTTTTAAAACTAAGCTTGGCACATGCTGTGAAGTTTGTAGACTTTTGATCTCAGCAAGGTCTAACATGGAGTTTGTCACCATACTTAGTGAGTTAGTGGTATTATAACAGTCTCCTTTGGAAAAAAAATCTGTCCTGAAATCTCTTATCCTATAAGAATAACTCTTTGGATGACTTTTGTGTACAAGGACAAACTGGACATTAACCCACCTTCTCAAGCTAGTCTGAAAACAAGGAATTGAATCCTGTTAAAACTGTGTTGGAATCTTGGGATCACAAGGAGAGGCGATCATCCTCCCAGCATGTTCATCTGGTTTATGGCCAGTGTATGAAAAAGCGCAGCAGGGCACATAAATGTTTTTTACCCCAAATCTTTTACTTTGCCTCACTTAGCGTGATGCAACGAGGTGCAGAAGGATCTGCATCGCCTCAACGTGCTAGGAGCTTTGTAATATTCCATCTGTTTGTTTAAGTGTTACAGTTACGTTCTTTAACACACAAGTTTGACTAATAGTATCTTTAGTTTTATACAAGTAATAAGTCAAAATAATAAGTCAACATTAGCATATGAATAGTGCAAAAGACCAAAATGTAACACTTGAAAACTCGGAGGGAGTACATTGGTTCTGATATGAGCACATTGTAGAACAACATAGAGTTTTTGAAATGATATCTTTGATACATGGTGCTCCGTCATTTCTATGTTCTAGGATTAGTTGCTAGGTAAAAATAGAGTCTGAAGGCCACTGGTTTTTACACATTTGTATTGGTGTTTTCATGTAAGATCTAATGTTCTTGATGTTTTAGAAACAAGCAGTACTGACTTTTTGTTTTTGTTGGAACAGGGGTCGTATACCACAATCTACACAAGAGTACCCAATCTTGGGACTGAACCTGTTGAGGCTTCTTGTCCAAAATAGAATTGCAGAGTTTCACACTGAATTGGAGTTGCTTTCATCTACTGCCTTGGAGAATCCTTGCATTAAGCATGCCGTGGAGCTGGAACAGTCCTTTATGGAAGGAGCCTACAACCGTGTTTTGAGTGCTAGACAGACTGTGCCGCATGAAACTTACGTGCACTTCATGGATTTGTTGGCCAAAACTGTGAGGTATATCCTCTTGTGTACCTCTCTATTTTGATTGCAACTTCGCCTCTGTTTGATTTTTGTATGGAGTGGTATAATGGATTTGATATGGTTTTTGGTATTAATGCGTTCCCTGTAAATTGCAGAGATGAGATTGCTGGGTGCAGTGAAAAAGCATATGATACACTTTCAGTAAATGATGCGCGACAACTGTTGCTGTTCTCATCTGACAAGGATTTGCTCGAGTATATCAAGGAGGTAATCATAACAGATTTGTGGTTGAAGGTTTTTCCTTGTGATTTTATTTTCTCCCTTTGAATAAGCTCTGTAGATGGAGTAATTACCAGATAAATTGAGTAGAGTGTCGATTCATGTTATCTGCTGCAACATCAGAAATCAAATGTCTGGAACTAACATCTCATTAAGAACAACTGTTATACAGTGTAAGCTGTGATCCTAAAAAGCTTGGTTGTGATACTGTCTGCTGTTAGCCTACTACAATGAATTGAAAACTTCAACCACTTAAATACTTCTCACTTTAGGAATATTTCTGACTTATTCAAGCATGATTGACCTATTTGCTAAAGTTAAGTTGTTATTATAAATTCTAATCAGTTGAATGTTCATCCAACATTGTTGATGTCCTTATTTACACCTTCACCGGTGACATGATTCAGCTGTTTGAGGAACATCCCGAGTAGGAGATCAAAGATGGATGTATTAAGAAATGATTATTAGAGTTTAACTATAGGATCAAATAGTAGTTAATGGCAAAAGCCAAAAGCTACTTGACAAAAACAATATGTGTGTTCAATCCATCGCATCTACCACTCCATTGCAGCCTACTCTAGTCCATAACACAAATTGTATACACATTGCATGCACACATCAGACAATGCGCATAAAATTTACTCCGAATGCAAGTATTTAGTAAATACTACGGCTCTGTTCTATTCACCTTATATCCACTTAAGTTCAGATAAGATAAGTAAAATAAGGGTTGACTAAGTACAATTTATAACTATAATAAGTTTCGATAATTTCTAATAAGTTCAGATAAGTTCAGGAAATAAGTGAAAATCAGGTGAATAGAACGCACCCTGCCTTGTATTTACTTAGGGTGTCCTTAAATCCTTATCAGAACTTATTTGAAATTATCGTCCTTAGGGTTAACAACCCTTAAACTTAACTGAACTTATCTAACTTTTCCAATGTAAGCTGTGATCCATAAAAAGCCTGGTTGTGATACTGCCTGCTGTTAGCCTACTGCAATGAGTTGAAAACTTGAACTATTTTAATACTTCTCACTTTAGAAATATTTCTGATTTACTCAAGCATGATTCACCTATTTGCTAAAGTTAAGTTGTTATTATGAATTCTAACCAGTTGAATGCTCTTCCAACACTGTCGATGTCCTTATTAACACCTTCATCGGCTACATGATTCAGCTGTTTTATTGAATACGTTCCTATTCATATTATTTAACGTTGCTTCCAGGAACATCCCGAGTGGGAAATCAAAGATGGATGTGTTGTTTTCCAGAAGTCAAAAGATTCTGCAACATGCAAGGAGATTCCTTCTCTGTTACTCATCAACCAAACTCTCAGTTACGCCAGGGAACTTGAGAGGATTGTGTAGTGAAGTAGCAGTTCCAAACAATTCCATTTCCATTGCAGCATTTGATGCAAGATGGCCAATGCATCACCTACTCATGATTCACCTATTTGCTAAAGACGGAGAAATTGAGCTTGTGAAGGTGCATACCGCACATGATTGCAGGAACGATTAGAATTTTGATTTTAGTGTTACATTTGAAGATCGTATGTCCTGCAATTACAGTTCAAATTTGGCTTATAACCTTTATTTTCTACTTATTAAGACCTCTTTGCTCTTTCAAAGTGTTCTAGTATGATTATCTTTCTATTTTGATGTTGCCTATTATCGCTAAGACTTTATTGGAAGATATGTACCCCGTTATAATTTGTTTCAATATTTGTTAAATTGTTATTTTTGTTCAGCCGAGCTTGTCATGGAGTGTTAAAATGCCTGGGATAGTTTTGTTTCAGAAGAACTAAGGGGCGTTTGGTATGGGGTATTCAGAAAGGGAAAGGGAATCAAAAAGACTAATTCTCTTTGTTGTTGTTTGTATTGCCATTTTAATCATTCCCTTTACCCCCTTCATTCCCCCAAATCCCTCTATATAGATTCTCCACCCCCTCTATATTGATTCCCTCCCCAAAGGTATTGACATTCCCTGTCCTTGAGCTACCACACCACCCATCTATCACTGCCAACCCAACACGTTGTCACCCTCACCGAACGGCTCCACCACCATCTCCCTCAAACACCACTGTGAAACCATATCTGTTGCCGAAAGACCCATCTTAACCGCCGACTAAAACCCTCACCGGCACGGCTACACCACCATCTCCCTCAAACAGCAACGCAAAACCCTAGCTGTCACTGGAAGACTCATCTTAACCGCCTAAAACCCTAATCGGCCGAAAATCCTAGCCGCCACCAGAAGAGACCTCATCCTAACCATCAAAAGATCCCACACTAGCCGCCAAAAAACTATTACACGGTGATGAGACGTAAGATAAGATGAGAGAGAAAGGGAGCGTGAGAGTGAAGCGGATGTGAGAGGCGGCAGTAGTAGGGGAGAAGCGGCGGGTGTCTGTGGAGGGGAGGGGAGGCCAGCAGTAGAGTGATGTTCATGGTGGAGAAATTTTGTAGGGGTGCAATGCTGGAGAAATAGTCCAGGAAAAGAGGTGAAATAAAATGTCACCAAACTCTACATATCAAAGTGTTTTCCTTTCTATTCCCTCTCAATCCCTTTCTTGATTCCATTCCCTTTACCCTGTGAACCAAACGCACCCTAAAGGCAATTGTAATGAACTTTTGGGTACGTCTCCCCGAAGACTTTCATATACACATGACGATCAGTTGTAAAGATCATTAAAGCAAATAGCTAAAAAACCAGTGCTAAACTGCTAACTGCTAATTGCTAATGGTAAGTTATCTCTGGCCATCTAAATCACTCATTGAACTCGCGTTAAATTCCCAGATCAAAACTAGGGCACTCCATCTTAATATTTAACTTCTCATTCTTCACAGATTTTTTCGTCTTCATCCTCATCAGACTACCAAACCTTTTTGACATATCTTTGGTGGAAGCTGTTTTTTCTTTGTTTTCTGGGTCTGTCTCTGGCAGTTTTGTAGTAGAAGGCTGCACAGTATATGCAGATTTCAACGCATAATCCAAATTACAAGTTTAACATCAAATTACAGAAAAGCTAATGAATCCTGATTATGTACACAACAGTAGTAGCAGATGGTATTCAAACCTGAAGATGAATTGTAGTTTCACTGTCCACAACTGAACGATTGTCTATGGATTCTACTCCTGCAAAAGTTCAGCAAAGATTTTCGTTTCAGTTGGGTGAGAAACTGAACGATGTAGATTACTCCCTCTGTATTTTATTAGCAGTCACATGTTGACCGACACGCGCATTAAAGAACGAGAGTTGAATCTAATAAAAATAATAAAGCAAGTGGGGGAAACAAATAGAAAAAAAATGGGAAAAGTATTCTAATCAAAGTAGAGAGGGAGTTTATTGTAGTGGTGGGTAGTGGTGGTCCCTAGAGGAAATTAGATATATAAATAATTAGGTGTGTAGAAAAGTTACTAAAAGTGGAAGTCTCCTAGTAAAATACGGCCAGAATGGTAAGTGTGACTCCTAATAAAATACGGAAGGAGTACATGAAAGTCAGGCAAAACTTACTCTTGGAAGACTGAATGACAATTGGTCTTCCATGATCAACACTTGATCCAACTATAGGTTGGCTTTTTGGAGGAGACTCAAATTCATTGGATCTTAGTATCTCAATCCCTTGTGTACAGAGCCTTTCCAGATAACTACAATTTCCTTCGGAGAATGTACTACTCTGCCCTCCATCTACAGCCTTCTCATTGTTATGCTTCTCCACTGCCTTTATTACTGGGCACTGATCAACTTGAAGTGAACTGTCAAATGCCTGACTATCAGCATGTATCTGAACCGGCTCTGAAGAGGTGGGAGGGCATTGCTGCATAGGAGCTTCTTCAACAGCGGAAATGGTGTCTTGAGTAATAGGTTTCCTCAAAATTGATAAGATTTGATTGGCTGCAAAAAGAACGAGGGTTTGCAGGAGAATTATTATGAGTCATACAAGTCATTGCTATTGAAATGGATCAAGTATTGTTTCCAAAAAAAAAACTTGACTCAACCAAGTTAATGCATTGCTGACTGAAACCTAGAGGTGCATGCTCAGACATGAGAAAAGACCCTTATCAGCTCCTATATGCCAAGAAATTGCAGGCACAAATATTGATAGCAGAAAAGATATCTATAATGTTCACGCTTTCCCACTAATTCAAGAACTATAGACAGAAAAATACCAGTCGACATTTTTCACAAATTGGACGAACAGAAGCTCTTATATAAAAATGCAAGGCAAAGCCAAATAGTGAAATCTACTTCTTAAAGATATCTCACATTGAAAAGGTTTATAATCAAATAACAATATTCCAATACTTATTTCCCTTCTAGTAATTTCTCAAAGCAAAATGTGAAAGAGGAGAAAAGATTAAAGCCTCATGAGTCATGACTAAGATACACAGAGAGGTAGAGCGAACACACCATCACGTAAAGAGGAAGATGAAGCAAAATTCTTCTTTTGGTTGATCTTATCAAATCCAAAGCTTCCTGAATCAGAGTTAACACGTTTGGTGGAACAAGCATCATCTCGGCGTTTTCCTGCAGGTAGTGATTGAGTAAAAAAAACTATAAGATTGTAAGCAAACATAAATGTCACATAGCTTAGGCCCCGATGGGTATTGTTTTTTGTTTCCAGTTTTCTGTTTTTTACAAAACTAAAAACCAAAATATGAAAACCACAAAAAGTAGTTTCCAGTTTTTCGTTGTCGGTTTTCAAAATCAACATGATTACTATAAGTATGACTATTTTTTAGTTCATGATTCAATCTAAATCATATGACTCTTACAACCAAAAAACCAAAAACTGGAACTGACCGTGGTACTGAATGAGCCCTTAGTTATTAGCAAACGAGGAAGTTCAGAACAAAGACATGCATACTGGAAGGTTGATGTTTTCTTTGATATTTTGATGAGAAAATCAGTGAACATAAATAAAATATACCAGCATAGATCCATAGGATGTACCAAGCTGAACTTATAGCTACTCCTAAAGCATAATTTTATAGATGGAAAGAAACCACCAACAGACCTATCACACCGGAATTGCCAGAACCAACATGATCCAGCAGTGTAGATTTTTTGCTTCTTTTTGCATCTGAAACCAAAAAATCTGTAATCAGATTCAAATTGAAAGACACCCCACTGCAGCGAGAAAGCTTGTCTCAGACTCTCAGCTTAGTATGTTTAATAATGATCACAGAAAACTGAGAGTTAATAAATCATTTGGCACAAGGGTCCGACTGTAAATGCAGATACCACTAAACGACTTTTGACATAGGCGACCAGTAAGTATCTCTGATTTTTCAGTAGCATTACTGTTTCTTTCTTGTATCTTCACATCTGCATCATCTCCGTTGGTTCCCATAGGATCTCCGATATCAACCAAATGAGAATCAAATGTCAATGATCCACCAGTATCGATAACTTCATCTTTCTTCATGAACCTCTTAGCTATTTGATTTTTGCTGGAGTCATACAGCATAATCTGAAAGGAGATAAGAAATGGGTATATGCAACAGCAAACAAACAACAAGGGCATAAAAGGATTAACATAGCAAAGCAGCAATAAAATGGATGATTAGTGCCTACCCAAGTTAAAATCAAAGAAATCAACAAGGTTTTGCATGAGGAAATGAGCAACAAGTTCATTCTCAATAGAAAGATCACTAGATCAGACAGTGAAGAAATTGATAGTCATAATTAAGAAGAGTGGCTTAGATTAGAGTCAGTAATTTTGTCAATGTCATGTAGCGCAATTCTAGTCTAAAGGTCGTCCTCTACTTTTCCACTCAATATACACATCAGAAGGCTATGTTTAGGACTAGCGACTTAATGATAGGAAATGCATAAAATTCCCTCCTCAACTCAGCTACACATTATCTAGGCTTAATGTTGTCAGTTATCTAGACTGATTCTTCATTGATATTACCTTGTTGTTATAACTTGTTTCAGAATAATCTCAGTCAAGAACCAATCAGGATAATTGACAATATCAAGTGTTGATAATATCTTCAGTAGTCAGTACATATAAGGTGGTAATTGTGGTGTAGTAATGTTCTATATCAGTGTACTACTCAAATACTCGCATAAAAATGAGCTTTCTGTGAAGATAAGAGGAACTAGTTTGCCTTATGGAGAGTGTGAAAGTGTTCTTTAAAACAGGTTTTTGCACTACAGCATAATCACTTAATAATTATTTTACACATGCATTCTTCATCTACTCAATCTCATCACAACTTCAAATCAATTGTGTGTTTGCAGCAATTCAATTCCATTATAGTAGAATAGTACAAGGCTGGAATATGGATAGAACCTGCCTCCCCTGGGAGCCGCAATAGATCATGCGTATGAAGCCATCATGATACTTCTTGGCCTTTTGTGTAAGTTGTGTTGTATACAATGCCTCCCACTCTACAATGCAAAAGAATAAAAATTAGCTGTAGGACAGAAGGAAATGTATCAGCTCAAGAGAGACTAAGGAAATGTGCAAGCTCCACTTTTGCACTCGGCTTTTCAACAGTATTTTGAAAATCCAAGATTGCTGAGGGAAAAGGTACACTCGTCTACCTATGCTCTCTCGGGAAAACTTTGAGAAGATACTAAAATCAAGACCATAATTTCAGAAAAGCTTTGGTATCCAAAATATGTAGTAAGAATCAACATACTAAGTATAAAGAAAAAGTAGCATATCTGAACACCAAATCAATTCATAAGGCTGGCTGCTTATTTACACGCCGACCTTTAAAGGATGAGGTTCCTGGACTTTTCGGACTGTGTGCACCATACTTGAGCTCTTCATTTTTCTTGAACTCTGCAGTGTACAAGCATAAAGTACCAAAAAGTTGATGTTATGATATAATGAGGACGGTATGTTATGCAACAAGAGTCGAACATAACGCTTCCTTGTTCCACTAATGAAATGCAGTTGCACAGTTATCCATTCTCCTTGACTGGCAAGATACATTGCAGATATATAACAAGATATCAAGATTAGGCAGATGAGGAGAGCAGCAACTAAACCTCTGATAATCTTCTGAGACGGACTAACAGAGACCAGGGAAGTCTTTCTTCCTGCTGTATTAGGCTTCATACCTTATAATATAGAAATGATAGCCAGTGAGGACCATTTATGCCAGGTAAAAGAAATTCAATGAAAACCAAATAGTAATTCCTCCTTACTAGAGAAAGTATGTCTTGATTTCTCTCTTTGTGGCATTTGAGTTTTGTCACGAGGCTTGGGATTCGCATTGGAGGTTGGATTACAGTTGTTATCAAAATCACCAATATCGACAAGAAATGAAGCAAATGTTAATGATTCACCAGGTTTCACTGCTTCATCTTTTGTCAAGAACTTACTGTCTAACAGCTGCTCACTCTCATCATACAGCATCACCTATTACATTAGTAATCAATCTGATTATGCAAAAGAAGTTTTCGTTTTACCAACATTCTAACATTCGAAACTAAGAATTAATGACAGTAATCATCTGCTTAACTAACTAACTAATTGACATCAAAATTGGTCGGCTATTTAACAAACTTCGGAGTATAATGCAACAACACAGAAAGTTAATTTGAAACATTCTCAGAAGCAATTGGACTTTTGATAGAATAACCACTACCATACTTGAAGTTTCCAGTAACTTCTAATTAGATGATTTCCAGTCCTACAACAGAAAATTAATCTAGATAGGTGTAGAATTAGCGAATTACAGCTAAATCGAGTCAAATTTGATATCAATTTATTAAAATTAGCCAAATCAAGTTCTACTTAAATTCCACACGCAAATGCTTCAGGTTTTGCAATTTCACCAACCAGAAAGAAAATTAAAATCACTCAGATGTCAGATCTCTTACATATTGCATATTTTGCTCCAAAAAAATAATTCTATTAAAAAAACTGAATCATAGTACTATGATTTCCAGTGAAAATGTAGCAGAAGATAAAGCTTGATAGGCGCAAAATTAGTGGATTTGCAGTTTGCAACTTGTTTAAGCCTAAATGAGCATCAATTTTTTCGAAATCATGGTAAAATTAGCCAAATCGACTACCTAAATTTCGCGCGAGAACCGATTTAGGTTTTGCAATTTCATCACGTAGAAATTCAAAATCATTCAAAGTTTCACAACAATATGCGCAGTTGTACTCCAATAATTATAAAATTCTATCCAAAATATAAAAAAATCACATAAATCGAAAAAACTAGAGAGAGTTAGAACAGGTAAAAGATGACAACACCTTATTGTTAGAAAGGAGATGAAGACTGCCATCTTGATAAACCTTTCTCTTCTGCTTCACATGTTTCGTGTACGTTACCGTCCATTTCTTCACATCATCCATTTTCTCTCTCCTCCTCCTCTCTCTCTCTCTCGCTCTCTCTAATTTAAAGAAAAACGTTAATGGCAGATTGGCGGGAGGCGGGGAAACTTTTTTAAAAATATCTCCTGAAAACTCCACACAAATAAAAATCCAGTCTGCTTCCAGAAGTTCAGAACGTCACCTAATCATTTTGGGCCTTTGGGCCAACTATCATATGTGAGCTTGGATAAGATAAAGCCCAAGACTAAATTTGTAGTTAGACCGTAATTTGGTTTATGAAGCTTCACTTACCGTGAAAATTCTTATATGCACCCGGCCATCTAATGCACGCAAGTAGGGGTGAGCATGGGTCAGGTATCCGAATCGATATTATTATCGGATCGGCTAACTGATAAATAATAATGCTAAAATTAATATCCATGAACCGAACTGTTAAGTTTGGGTACTCATACTTCGGGTTACTTCCTGATCGGCTACCGGGTACCTTATGATATCCAATTGGAAAATTAGACTTTATAACTAGGGATGTCAGTGGGGCGGGTTATGCGGGAGACCCGCCCCGCATCCGCCCCAAGTAGGCGGGGATGGAGGTGGGTTTGGCGGGTGATGGGGCGGGGATGGGTATAAAAATCGTACCCGCCATGGGTGATGGGGCGGGTGTGGATTTTGTGTTGAACCCGCCCCATCCCCGCCCGCCCCGCCCCATCCCCATTCGCTCCGCCCCATCCCCACTCCCCCCGCTTCATACCCGCCATGGGTGATGGGGTGAATTTGGATTTATTTGCATCTTTAGGTGATAATATAAATTTAGGTGAGATTTTTATGTTTTTTGTTTGGATTTTTTTTGTTATGACGAGTATTTTTTTCGATTATATAGGTTACTTTAGTCATAAGGTATTTTTTTTCTATAGTTAACTTTGATTACTCCGTATATATGGCAAATGTTTGCTAAATAAGAAAAATTAGGCGGGTATTAGCGTGGGTATGAAGCGGGGATAAGATGGGGATGGATACCCAGTTGGGTGGCGGGGCGGGGATGGATTTTAGCTTACACCCGTTGGGGCGGGGATGGGGATGAATTTTGTACCCGCCATGGGTGATGGGGCGGGGATGGGGATGAAAATTTTAGGTGGGGATGGGGATGGAGGGACCTACATCCGCATCCGCCCCGCCCCATTGACATCCCTATTTATAACTAGATATTTATAATATCATTCAACACTAAATACCATCTTTAGCACATGATTTTGACTACATTACTAATGAAATTATAATTTACTCAAATTATACATTGACTTTGACCTCTTGAGAAAAAATATTTAAATTGGAGAATTTTTTTAAAAAATGGCTTATCGGGTCGTTATCGGGTACCCGTTATTTTAAAACAATATCCATAACTATATCCAATACCCGGATTTTGGATTGGGTACCCGAACGGATAACCATATCGGTTCGGGTGCCCACTTTTTCGGATCCGATACCAAGTCATGTTTCGGATTTTTAATTTTTCAGATAGTTTTGCTCTGCCCTAAATGCATGCACCTAGAGTTAGTGATATGTGTGTTTTATATAGAGTTTTTACCCCCGTCCCTTAGTACTTTTTGATCTCAAATGAGCTCTTCGGAGCGATTTTTAGTACTAATGTGCTCCTTGTAGTGTGTTTGTAGTTTCAGGTTCATCATTGTAGGAATTAGCATATTTTTGTGCATTTCCTACTCATTTGAATCAATACAAGAGATTATGTACTTTCGAGAGCACAAACATTAAGTTTGAAGAGTTTTGAAGCAAAGCGAATAACGAAGTAAGTACAAAAATGACAATAGTCCACTATTTTAAGCATAACTCAAGTTTTATAACTCCAAATGATGTAATTCAAATTGGGTTGGATTCTAGACTTCAATAGCTTTCCAACAAGTGGTCACTCGCCTAATTCCGACGAATAACGAAGGAGATATGACGTTTTGAAGATAGAGGATCGTGCAGTTTCAACACGCGCACGATCGGGCGGGCGATCCGGATCGGGCGGTCATTCTGGGCGCTGTTCTGGGCATTTTGCAACCGCCCGATCGGGCGAAATTACTATCGAGCACATCGCCCGATCGCCCGATCGGGCGACGCCAACTTCCAGCGTATTTCGCGAGTTTTTATTTCCGATTTTGGGCTCTATTTTGGGCAAACTATAAATACTAGCCCCTTATATTTTTAGTGACATCTTATTTTCTAGTATTGAACCTTAGTATTATTTTCCTTAGCCTGGTTTTCTCTCTAGTTTATGCAAAAACACTTAGTTTTATTCTCAATAAAAATTCAAACTTTCACTTCCCTTTGTTCTTCAAATAGGTATTATTTCTTATTTCAATTCATTGTCTTGCTTTAATAATGTTTTCAATTATGATTATTACTTTGTTTATTGTCAACATGCTTGAGTAGTTTAATTTCTAGGGTTGGGGATCCATGAATAATATGAAGGGATGATTGAATGATTATGATTGTTGGCATTCTAATTGATTCCTATTGATTGGTTTATTTCACTATACAATTAGATTTGCGCAGGTTTAATTGTGGTAGTTATGCAATATCAAATTAAGATTCGAGAGATGCAATTTGATGTTTAGGCTTGTGTCAATAGGTGGAATTAGAGTTAATACGTAGCGAGAGCCCGTTAATTTTAAGTCTATGATTAGTATCGACTTGAGAGAGCATGCTAGTCTAATCAATTACTTTGTTGATTATCGTGATTGTTCAATGTCCTGGATTATTATTTGTTGGCGGACCTATACCCTAGATTCCTTAATATATTGATTCATTCTTGTTTAATTATCGTTCGTAGTCTTAGCATACAAACCACCAACCAACTCTTATTCACAATAGTCTAGATTAAATAATCGATAGTAGAAAGAACGCCTGTTTCCCTGTGGATTCGATCCTGACTTCCCTTGCTACCTAGCTAGTGGACCTTAGGTTATTTTTTATTAGGTGATACGACTATAGCCTGTCAGTTAGTCAGTTATGTGAACTCGGGTTTGAATAAAGCGCAAAATTTATCAAATAAGCGGAAATAAACTCTTAGTCTCTTACGTACACTTGGTGTATAACATAAACTCTTACTTTGTTTTTAAGTCTGGTGTAAGATAAATATTGTAAGGTAAATGTAAAGTTAACTTAAAATGCTTAAAATTCTTCTTTTAAATAAATTTTATATTCGAAATCTAGTATATAAAGATAATGTAACCTTTTAAAAAGTTTGTCCATTAAATTTATTTTATTGTATAAAAAGTTAATCAAACATGTTAAAAGTTACCAGAAATAGGTAAAAGTTAAACCGGATGCATGCAATACCTTTTGAATGCATAATAGAACCTTTGCAGTTAGTATAATAATTGTAATGTTTTATTACTAATACTCCGTATAGTATTATTGAAATAAAATAAGATTTTGTCGGCTAGAGATAAGTATTACTCTTATTAGTAGTATTTGTTAATGAATCTTTCAACTTGGTTAATGAATCTTTCAACAACTAATCAAACATTTTGCCAGTTTAAGAAAGGTTGAAAAAGCACCTCCCATAAATTAAAATATTAATTAAATGAAGTACAGTACGTATTAAGAAAGAGAGGTTTGATGAACAAATCTAGCTTAATGTCATGCGATGTAGCAATGTATGAGGGGGACTGGGTGTGAAGTGTGACATTATATACAAGTATATAACAAGTTCTATGATCATCACCAAAGAAAGAGACAAAAGACGTGATTAGGGTGCTTTTGTATAGTATTTGTGCTAAGAGTATGATTTGATTTCAATAATAAATTAATACAAGTATAGCACATTTATTTTAAAAAGTGAAGAGAAATATTTTATTGGATTATATAGATAATTGGATTTACGGTTATTTCATGAAATACCCCCGAGTTTTGAAGTAATTCACCAAATGCCCATCAAGTTCCAATAATTCACCAAATACCCCTGACAATTGACTTAATGCCCCAAATACCCTTGTTGATAACGGTCCGTTAGTCCGTCGTTAGCCTAGTTTCATAATTCACCAAATGCCCCCTTTTAAAAATTTATTTCACCAAATACCCCTATTATTAAACTTATTTCACCAAATGCCCCAAACTTAAAAATAGTTATTCTGATGTTCCAACGGCTAGTTTTTTCGTTTGAAAAGTAGTTGTTGCTTATTGTTTGCTTATGCCTTCTTGATCCACTATAGTCGTGATAATATCTAAAGGCTAATTATGAACAAACGGGCCAGTTTGTACATCCAACTCTATACCAATAATAAGACCCTGCCCTCGGACTTCTTTCACATGTTGGTTGCCTTTCAATTTCTTTGCTAAGAGTTCTCTAAAGTCTTGACCTTTTTTTTGCTAAAAGTACTTGCGTGCTCTCCTGAGTCCTAAGTTCTGCATGTCCATCCCAAACCATGACATAAATAGGGTTAGCCTTTCTTCATTTCAAAATCAAAGTAAGATGCCTTGTATTGACATTACAGTATCAACTTTTTCTTCATTTGCTTCAAGTCCTATTGCATATTATTGTTTCCCCTGTTTTCAGTACTTTCTCCTTCATCTAAGCTTCCCCTGTATTGTCCTTCATGATGTTGCCCCCTGTTTTCTTGCTCAGCTACTCCCTTGCACCATCTCAGATTGTTGCAAGGATCACACTTGTAGTACAACCTTTGTGGATTGAGTGTTGTATCGGAGCTTCGGATGACAAATTTTCTACCACAATAGCAAAATTGGTTAGGTACTCTAATATATGTGGACTCATTGTGTGTGGATGGTGATTTTGAAACAAAACTCATAACACAAATCTAATCAAATTAGCAAAGCAAAGCAAAACAACATCTAAATTACAAGAAACATTCAGAAAATGGGTTTTTATAGCCAAGCAAGACCAACGGCTACTTTGCAAACGAAAAAACTAGCCGTTGGAACATCAGAATAACTAGTTTTAAGTTTGGGGCATTTGGTGAAATAAGTTTAATAATAGGGGTATTTGGTGAAATAAATTTTAAAAAGGGACCTTTGGTGAATTATGAAACTAGGCTAACGGCGGACTAACGGACCGTTATCAGTAAGGGTATTTGGGGCATTAAGTCAATTGTCAGGGGTATTTGGTGAATTATTGGAACTTGATGGGCATTTGGTGAATTACTCCAAAACTCAGGGGTATTTCATGAAATATCCGTTGGATTTAAGTTGATTATTGAAGACTTTTTTTAATTGTTAGGAATTGATTTTTAACTTGGGTTGTATTGATGTCAAATTGTGTTTATATTATATACAAACTAATATGAGGCCTAAACATCCAAGGCCCAAAGACTATTACAATAGGAAGGCTTAATTATCAGTTACCACCCCTCAGTCCTCACATCGAACCATGCAATTTTATAAATGCTCAACTTGTCGAGTAAGTATAAAAATTGTCGCTTGTCTAATTCTTGTATATCAGCAAGTTTGTCATTCGTTCACACGTATATGGCTAGTACTACACTACTACTAATGCTCTCCAGAATCAACGTTGTTTTGTACATATGATTTGTGCACCCGTGACAAAAATGATTTTGAGCAACATGCAACGCCAACTGGCTATCACAAAATAAGCTCATCACACGAGGATGTGCCAGACCCAAACTAACAAGTACTCCCTCCGTTTCTTTTTGTTGTATCCGTTTCCATTTTAAGCGTTTCATATTGTTGTATCCATTTAGAATCTATTCTATTTTTGGACATACGTTTTATCCTAAAATACCCTTACATTTCTATCTAATTAACAAAATACCTAAAGATTCTACCCATATTCCCACCTAATTTTCCCCATCCATAATATTTAATTCTTTTTCCTTCCCCATATACCCACTCTCTCACCTCCTTTATCACTCATCATTATCACTCCTCTCTCTTACCTTATTTCTTTATTATTTTTTCACTCCTTTATTTATTATATTCTCTTACACCCAATCATTTCTCTTACACTCAATCATTACACTTATACCCATACAAACCAATATTCCAATTTTCTTAAAAACTACACCAGATTCCAAATGGATACATCAAAAAAAAATGGAGGGAGTAGTATTTTGAACCATTTGTATGCCCCATGAAAGATTCTCCTTGAGCTCATTGAAATATAAAGTATACTTTGTATAATATTGTCGCAAATTCTGGTAAGAATCAAGAAGTAAAGAGTCTAATTGTGAAAGGGAAAAAGTAAAATTGCAAAGATGAAATGAATCTCACACGAAGTTAATATCTTATTTAATGTGTATAATCCGAAAGTACTCCACGACTCTTAATATATGGAGTATACAAGTAATCGAGGCTTGAGTTCCCTTTTGATTTTTTACTTTAATCTATTTGGATAATTTTTATTTTTATTTTATTTTTGCATATAAATGCAGAGTTAAGCTAACAAATGGGGTCTAACCTTTCACTTTTTTCACCGTTTGGGACCTATACTTTTTTTTTTCACCGTTTGGGACCTACTATTCTTTTTCCGGCCAAATTTAACCAACGCACAAAAAAGATTAGCTCCTTTGGTTAAAAGTTTGAGTTAGGATTTTTTTATTTCCCTTTTTTATTAATCCTTCAACCCACATTCATTGGAACCATCATCATTGCCGTTAGAACTGTCACCCTCACCTTCATCCTCACTGCCACCATCACCAAAACCAATCACGCACTAGTAAACCACCCTCAACTTCATCCTCACCGCCACCGCTGTCACCAAAACCAGCCACACACCACCCTCACCAAAACCATTCAGTTAAAAAAAAATGCCTCAAACAAATTCTTACTTGTTAAAATAACCCTTCAAGCTCATCTCCTTACCCAAATCCATTAACGCACAACCCAATCTTCATTTCGAAACCCAACCAACGCAATATCCGCCTCCCAATCCATTCAAGAATTGATAATCAAAACACCATTTAACACTACCAACACCAACACCCATTGAGTAAAACCACCATTCAACACCCACTTTTTTCCCTCTCCTCTCCAAGATTACCCGACAATTTTTGTCCAGCAATCTCAATTCTACCCAGCTAAGGAATTAATCAAACACCTCGTCACTTCTAAAATCCTTATTTCTGTTCTCTCAAAGCTCTGTGCCGCATTTTTCTCTACAGTTCGCTGCTAACATGGAGTTTCTCCAGCTTGGTTTTAATTAAGATGCCTAAATGATCAGAATGTTCATCATCGTAAAAAAAATTAAAATGATAGGATTTTAATTCTTGAATTGGGGTGTTTGATTGCGATTGAGGAGAGCAATTGAAAAAGAGGAAGATGACTGATAAAGAATGTCCAATGATTTTGACCCATTAATGAATACATGAGCAGCAAGGATTGAATCGCTAAATAACAGTGGGATTGCCATTTTTGTTTTTTTTCTTATGAAGTTATTGCATTAAAAAAACATTTTAGATAGATTAACCACAGGTGAGTTAAGGTTGAGTTAAATGGCTGGAAAATGAGAATGAGGTCCCAAAAGGTGAAAAAAAAAAAGGTATAGGTCCTGAATGGTGAAAAATGTGAAATGTTAAACCCCAAACATTACCTTAACTCTATAAATGCATGTACGCGATTCATACACGAAGAGAGCATCAATATCGTGCAAGCTTCAAGTAGTGCCAAAGTTACATGGACTACATAATGTAATTTGGTGATACATTGATAGCTTTACCGGACCACTTGCTAGAAAGCCTAGCTTAGCTTACGATTAGTGAACAATGACCTTTACTTGTTGACTGTTAACTCTTAAAAGAACCAATTAAATGTGTTTGCTTGTCTGAGAAATTATACACTTGGAGATTCTCATTTTAATTTACCTAAAATATCTAATGTCTTATTCCGAATCTAGTTGCCTAACCCCACTCTACAAGAATTCCTTATTTGAGTATAAATCACATTTTATTTAAGAAGTACCTGATAGAGTATAAAACTAATCTTGAGATTTCAACCATAAGCTTAAATTTTTGGTTGAGTTGGTCCTTTGACATGGTATCAGACCCAACGTGACGCAAAGGTCACGGGTTCGAATCTCATCCACCCCTCTTTTCAAAGTGGAATATTTCGCGCTAGGTATGAGGAGGCCTATGCTGCATCCACACTTCAAGCCCAAAGGGCTTTCATGTGAGGGGGCGTGATAGAGTATAAAACTAATCTTGGGGTTTCAACCATAAGCTTAAACTTTTGGTTGAGTCGTTGGTCCTTTGACAGTACCATTACCAATTTACCATGTGCTAATTACTTCCTTTGTTCCACATTACAGAGTACTCCCTCCATTCCTTAATGTTCTTCCCATTTGGAATTTTGATATTATTCAAAATAGCAGAGAATATTTTGAATCATGTTCAATATATAAGAAAAAAACATAATCATGTGAGGTCTTGCATGTTTTATTCATCTCAATGATTACTGTAACAATATAAAAAAAAATTAATTTTTAATAACACATAATTAAAGATATTAACGATTTAAACTGTACATTGACAAGTGTGCCAAGAAGAAATGAGAAGAACATGTAAGAATAGAGCGAGTAATAGTCAAGTATGATGTCCGATTAAAGTAGTACTACGTACGTCGTACACTCGTACGTAATTCCTAATGGTTTATGATTGGATTCTTCTATGTGTCGTGTCACCACTCAATGTTTTACACACAAATAATTCAACTATTGTTTTATTTTACTTCTTTGTAATGTACTCCGTATCATATTGTGCTGAATCTGTGAGGAATTTAGCCGAATCGAGGAAATAACATTAAGACAAGGGTTTTCTTGACACTTTAAAATAAGTTGATGGGGGCTAGAGGTAGAATTGAAGTGTAATTTAGCACCGTTTTGTTAGTTTGATTTTCACTTATTTAAATAATGATTGATAAAAATTATTCAAGTTTAATTTACAACTAAAATAATTTTTAATAAAAATTCAAATAAGATAATTAAATTATAAGTATTATATTACTTCAGATAAGTTAAGTACGGAGTAAGTGAAAATCAAGTGATAATTCACCAATATTTTTTATGGTAATGATTTTCACTCTCAATTCTCGAAACAGATACCGACACGTTGCTCACGCAATGTATTTTGAATAATGAAGATATATAGTACGGAGTATAAAATTAAGAGCAAAAAATGATATGAAAATGGAGGATTTGACTAGAAAACCAGGTTGGTGGAAGCAGGTGAAATAGAAAATGACGAGCTAAGGGTGGGCGATGAAATCATTAATAGGTGATTGGTTGGGGTTTAATAGAGGCTTTAATTAGCTTTACCCTTTGATTTGATACATCTTAATTATTAGACACACTATTTGCTGATGTACTACTTGTCTACTTCCACTTTCTTCCTTTCTTTGTGTTGGGTTTTTTTTTTTACTGAACTGGATTCCCCTCTTGTTCCATTACTTTACAGGTTAGTGTTAGTAAATAGCTAAATAATTACCCAATAATGATTATTATATACGAAGGATATAAAAAAAAAAGTAGAAAAGAATTTGAAACTAGTTGATACAAGTTCAAGAACACACATGCATGCATATATACCTAATAAAACATCTATCTTTAACGACATTAACGTACAACAATATAATATGATGCAATGGTTAATTAAGCAGTAATATTAGTTAAGTTTTTGGAAGTAATACTTGTATAGTTTAGGATATAAAGTAAAAATGTGATTTTTTTTTTTTAAAATGAGTCACAATGACAATTCAAATTACAAATAGAGGCAGATGATTAGAATACAAAATCCATCGTATAAAGGCCTTTCAATTTTAACCATTATACCAAAACCTCATTGATAGGTAAACAACTTGATGTTAGTTTTGCACCAAAGAATATAAATTAAATATGATCGTGTACAAGTTTATGGTAAATGGGGAACTAGATCGACTCTTAAATCATTTAATTAGGAAATAAACTTACAAATACATTTGCATTAAAAAAAAACTCCCAAATACATCCAACGTACCTCTGTCATGAGATAATAAATAAATTTAGCTAAAACATAAAAGGATAAAAATAATAAGATAATTCACAAATTCTTATTTAAATATGGCTTACATAATTAAATAAATATTTTACATTAGAGAAAAATTAAGTCAAAATGTTTAGAAGTTACCCTGATATAATTAATGTAAAAGTTATTTATTTTTAGTGATAATATATTTCAATTTAATAAAAGTATCCATACAAAATCACTAATAATGTCTAAAAGTAATTATATAACCTTTTAAAATGTTTATCCATCAAAAATATTGTTAACATAAAAACTAATCAAAACCTGTTATAAATTATCAAAAACTGGGTAAAAGTTACCTTAATGTGCAATAAATTTATTGTACATTAGTGTATGCAAGACTTTTTGTAAGATAATTCGACTCATGATATTGTTTCGTAACAATATTCAAGACGGTGTTAATTGACCTGTTGTATATATATCTCGATCATCTACAATATTTTTCTTGTATAACTCTTTAAACACTAGCGGAACAAATTATAAGATAATTCGATCTATAATAAGTACTTCCTCCGTTTCTGAAAGTTCTTTACGTTTTGGAATACGTGTCCAAAATATAAAAACTTTGACCGTAAATTCTCACTATTATATACATCAAAACGTTACATGTAAGATCTTGTTAGATTGGTCTCGGTATGTATTTTCAGAATATCAACTTTTTATAATTTTTTCATATACGAAATTGGATATATTAGTAGTTAAATATTGCATTAGAGTCCGTGCAAACAGTAACTGTAAAGAACTTTATGAAACGGGGGTAGTATTATGTAACGTATAAAGATGTCCAAGAACATTCTCTAGCCAATTGCATTCCGTACGTAATCACACACAAAAAGATCATATTATTAACGCAATGGACATATCACATACGTATGTATAAGGCAAGGTGTTAAATATGTGCTGGTCATTTGACCGTATATACTAAATTATGCAATTGAAGGGTGTGAAAAGTTGATTTAAAGTAAGTAATTAACACTAATTAATTTTATCAAGTACAGAAGAGTCTCCGATCCTTTCTTCTTTCTAATGTGGTGCGGCGAATTGTGAAAACTTGTATGATTAATTGATTATTGCATTATTATTGGCAATTGGGCATGGGAATTAGCTCAAGATTAAGTGAATCTTTTATGTTTACTGGTAATCAAACTCCAACCATACAAAGATCTCATTACGTGCCCTACCAAAGAAAGTGATACGCATGTTCTAATGTCCTACTAATTTATTTATAATTTTGCTTAATTTTAATGATGGTCTTATATTATTCTTCTAAATCCATACAGATATTTCCAGTGAAGTTTTCCTCAAGCAATAATTGGTTGATCAAAAATTAATTAAATTGTTTTTCGTTTTTGTTGTATGATGTGAGCTTCATTTTTGGTCCCCATCTTGGTTCCTTTCCTCTTACGAAATATTTCATTTTAAATAGACCACTATATTACATTACATTACATTCTTGGCAATTATATGATTTTATTTAATACGGAGTAGTCAATTTATATAATTGGAGAGTACGTCTAAGAAACTAATTTTCTATTACGGATTACAACTGATTTTTACTAATAAAAATTATTTATATCAAAAAGTATAACTATAATTAAGGATTATTATTTTTAAGATGGAGAGAACATTGCCTAAACTACACTTGAAAAAGGAGGAAATTAATTTTTCATTTTTATTTATCCAACTACTCCATATTAGTAGTCCTACAAAAAAATAATGAGTACTTTGTATAATTTGTACTCTGTATTGCCGTATTCAACTTTATACGTATGTGTTAGAACAAATTGTTTTTTACCATCTGAAAAAATCGATTTTTTTTTTTTTACCACCTCAAACAATAAAACTTGTATTTTACCACCTAAAAAAAGTGTAAAAGTTGTTTTTTACCACCTAACTCAAACTTTTCTTTTGTTTTGCTATGTGCTTTACTTCTGCTTTGCTATCTTCTGTTTGCACGATAACATTAAAGGATTCAACAAGGCCACTGAATATGTATTGGGTACTAGCCAAAACGCAGACATGAGAATTGCTTGACCGTTGGTAACTGCTTGTTCCCTTCGTATGTATTCAACAATTCCAGAAACCAACATGGACATGAATGCACATAATAGTCGTATCCCCATCCTCAACTTCACATCAAGGACAACATGCTTTCCATAGCAAAGCGGATAGCAAAGCAGAAGAAAAGATTGATTTAGGTGGTAAAAAACAACTTTTCCACTTTTTATAGTTGGTAAAATACAAGTTTTGTTTTTTTAGGTGGTAAAAAACAATTTGTCCTATGTATTATGCAGCGCAGTACAACTTTTTTTTTCTCAAATAAATATATTTACTCCGTTTTAAAAATGTACATAGTATTGAATTAGAGTCCCATATCCAAATGTCTCGATGTTGTGGTTTTTAGTGGTATCAATATTCAATACCATCAAGTTTCAACAAGTTATTGTCCATGTATTCTATACCAACAAACTCGGTACATAAAATTCTATCTAATTTTACACAATTAGTTATTATGTACTCGGTAATCAATTACTCTGTACTACCGTACTACATACTACCACCTCAGTTTCAGAAAGTTCTTTACGCTTTGGAAAATGTGTCCAGAGTATAAAAACTTTGACCGTAAATCTCACCATTATATACATCAAAACGTTACATGTAAGATCTTGTTAGATTGGTCTCGGGATGTATTTTCAGAATATCAAATTTTTATAATTTTTTCACATACGAAATTGGATATATTATTAGCTAAATATTACATTGGAGTCCGTGCAAATAGTAACTGTAAAGATCTTTTTGAAACGGAGGTAATACATACTACGCATTATAGGTGGATAGCTCATAGCATTGTACTAAATTATTAGACTCAAAAAGCCTCCAACGTGACCGTACGTAACAGCATGGAACAATATGAAATAGAAATTATAGAACTACAAAGAATAAATATTGACATTCAGCAATCGCTGGCTGCAGTCTGGCATTACCAAATGACTTTCACGAATCTCACGATGGAATATCTTTTTAATCATTAGCAACCTTAATTATGATCATTTTATTAATTAGGTAGCCCTTATTTGAAAATAATTTGATTGATTTGACTTACTAATTGAAGGTTCAATCCAATAAAACTATCTTAAGAAGTGAAGGGATTAAAATAATTAAATACTACTCTTGAAAATCATAACAAGCTCGGAGTTTCTTTTAACAATTGTATTCTATATACCCCTACATATAATAATATCTACTCCGTAACTTAAATTAATACGTAATACTAGTAGTAGTAAACAATGATCAAATATCGGTGAGAAGTAAAAAACAACACGAGCATAAATTTTTGAAACCGAGTTGAGTTTTATGGTGTGTTGAATTTGAGATTTTAAGCTCGATAAAGCTCGAGTTTGGATGAAAGTGTAACAAGCAGCCTAACTTGAGCAACCCAAACTCGAAATCGATACGCCTAATTAGCATCCCTAGTTCTTCCATTCCCAATAAAGTCACAAAAATTTTCCAATCTGACTATCGCGGGATTAAAACTAATTCATTTTAAAAAGTCGTTATTTAAAATAAAATAAAAGTAGAAACTTATCCACTGATTCAATATAACATCACTATTTAATAAGTACTCTGTATTTAATATCAAAAGAAATAAAATCTTATCAATGTAAAACTCGTGGCATTGATCTATTGGAACACTCACTAGTTTAGCTAACTAAATCTAAGCCAGAATTTAATTTAAACACAGTTGCTCAACGAGTCAGCATATGTAGCACCGTACGGATTTCTGCTTCATGAGTTTGTGACAATTTAAAAACAATTGGGAAATTAATCATCATGCTACTTGGTTAATAATAAGAGTTGACTAATTCCCCAACTCAATTTAATTGATATGTTGTTTGACGGGATCAACCACTAATGTAAAATTAAATTGTAAAATTGCCAATAATTTTAAATTATCTGCACACGTCATTGTTGTTTGTGTTAATGTATCTAGACTTATTCTAGTACTACAAGATGAAGTCCAGCCTTTATTTTTTTCACAATAAAAAGGAGAAATGAAATAAGGTCGATTAAAATAAATGCAACAGGGCTATTGGCTATAATTATTTTTCTATTTATCAAATTAATTTCCCTGATTTGGAAAATACGATGTCAAGGACCTCTCTATCTCATACAGCTACTTGATTTTTTCACCAAGTACACTTTTTATTATTTTTTTTTCCTAATTTTATGTTATCGATCATAATAATAGTACAGTTTGGTCATGGTATTGCGATTTATTAATTGATCCATTGATTTGGTATCAAAAGTAATGCTCCGTAATGATTTTATATGTTAACAAAAAGTTTAATTTGAAGGGGAATATTATACAAAGTTTTATGTATTTATGGATCATCCATTTTTGAACTTAAAGCCATAAAATTAATAGGATTGAAGTTATAATAAATACGCGGAACTATATACATAACCAAACACGTAATTACTCCCTCCGTCTCTTTTTGTTTTTTACGTTTGGTATTTTTCACGCGTTTTAACGACTAATTAATTTGCATCGCGATTTTTTTATTTAAACAGGATAAATTACGTTTATTTATAATGTTTTCACTTTTATCAAAATTCTGATATTGGGAAATGAAAAAAATTTAATGTCCCAAAGAAAAAGTGTGAAAAATTTAATGTCCCAATGAATTTAATTGGTTAAATAATAATTGGACATAAATTTTGATAGAATAATAAGTCATTTATGTGATAATATAAAAGGAAATGTAAAGAACATTTTAAAATACCCAAAAAGAAAAACGTAAAAAATAAAAAGAGACGGAGGGAGTAGTAAGGAACACAAAATTTACAAACCCGTGACAATGATGTACATTTATGTCCAGCTTTGAGTGATTTGTGGATAGTAGATAGTGATCGATAACAATGCACTTCAACCTTTACGCCCTCAAAAAAAGTAATTAATTAACCATAGCGCCCTAAAAAAAGTAATTAATTAACGATAAACTAGGTACTTACAAAGAAGTATATATACTTAACATGAAAATGCGTGATGGAACCGACGTATATAACAAGCTAGGTTTGTCTAATATTGCATGTAACTCCAACAAAATTATACGTATTACACTATTACGTAGTACACATTTCATGCATGTCCTAATATATATATATGAAATTAAGTATGGAACCCTTTATCTTACATATTTTCAACATCTTAGGATGTAATCTTCAACTAGGTTAATTAATTACTACCTCCGTTTGTGAAAGTTTTTTACGCTTTGGAAAATGAGTCCAAAGTATAAAAGCTTTGACCGTAAATTCTCACTATTATATACATCAAAAGGTTACATGTAAGATCTTGTTAGATTAGTCTCGGTATGTATTTTTAAAATATCAAATTTTATAATTTTTTCACATACAAAATTGGATATATTAGTAGTTAAATATTGCATTGGAGTTCGTGCAAATAGTAACTGTAAAGATCTTTTTGAAACAGAGGTAGTATATTATAACATAATTAATCTAAGTGGGGTTATTATTAACAGAAAGACGAATATATCACTGTAATTACTCCTCGATACTTCGATAGTCAGATACCTTATGTAGTGAAAAGCTAGCTGAAAAGAGGTGGCGTGGAACACATTTGGTCACCACTTTAATTTGTCATATTCGGTGGAAGTGTATGTGCAAAGTGCAAACTTCCTATGCAAATGTTGATATTTCTTCTTTGATTATTGTGTACAGCCTCTATTATGCATGCGAGAAGATTTAGGTAAGTTACCCTATTACGGAGTAAAAACTAAAAAGACTAGCTTTATATACACACGATGCAATAATAATTGAATAGTGATGATTTTATTTTATATATGACATATTTGATGAGTTCTTATTCGTTGGATCAAGTATTGATTAAATAACGAAAACTAAGTTACCAAAAGTAAAAAGCTAAGTAGTCTAGCTTGCATGCATTTTAAAAACACGCATGCATCACGTGTATAAAAGACTAGTGCATGTTATATAAGGAAACGTCTGAAGGGGCTTTAACACTGTTATTCTATATGTTAGTCTTTACTTAAATGAGAGAAAATAAAAACAAATTAAACACAGACAATTTTTATATTACAAAATAAATTTAAAAGATGTTTACCAGAATTACCAAATACTCGATCCGTATATATTAAAACTGGGAGTTATTACGAACACATGATTCGACAGATGTGCAGATCATGTGGACGATTTCGGAAATCGAGATTATTAGTACTCGCATACCACAGGAGGTCTGACATCGTGTACAACAGGCGCATGAAGTTGCGACATCTGCTTCTAGTTCATTGTTGTCTTTTAATCCGTTTCCTTAGTTACTCCGCAGTTTGCTTCGTTTGCTTCTGTAAGCTTATGTCAAAAAAAAAAATCAATAGAAAGGGCAAGAAACAATTTACAATTAAGTATTATTAAATGTGTATTTTTTAATTACAAGCACACATCGCGTACATAGAAAACTAATTTAATAAAATACGACCGTTTTAGAAAAGTACATCATTTAATAAAATGAAAATGATAAAGGTCGCAACATGCGATCCTTAAGCCGTGTCACAACGATAACATGTTTATGTGTTATGATTTAAATTAAAAACTAAAATATTAATAAAACAGGAGGCCAGGAGCATATATTTTTGGAGAAGAATGATCCCTGCATCAAGGATTCAAGGATCCCTTTATGTGGCTACAAAGTACGAATAACGTGCCCTCTTGGATGGGGAATTGATACGTACTCGTATATGATGATGACAACAGATTGAAGGTGGAGAATTGTAAAAAATTAGTGATTCCATTTGTAAGAGCATCAATTATAGCTCCCTCTTAGCCCCCTCTTAAGGAGAGAGAATCTCTAAGAGTTAGCTCTTAAAAAAAATAAGGTAACTCTTAGCTACCTCTTATTTAGAGGTTGATTGGGACATCCTCTACTAAATAAGAGATAGCTCTTAGAAATAAGAGGGGATGATGTGGAAGAATGTGGTGTATTTTGGTATTTTTTTGTATTAAAAATAAAATTTAAAATATAAAAAAACTATATAAGAGGTAGTATTTAAGAGGTAGTCTATTTCTTGATGTTTTTGGTAGCTAACTCTTGTTAAGAGGTGGTGATGAGGTGTATCAGGAGAGAGATTAAGAGGGGGCAAATTAAGAGTTAGTCTATAATTGATGCTCTAAGTATTACATTATTACTTCGTATATTACTTTGACAATTAAGAGATGACTATAAACTTTGCATATAATTAGATAGCTAGATCAATTAAGGGTCTTTTACCAAAACGGCTACTTTGACGAATTTATTTACCAAAATGACTAATTTTAAATTCTAATTTCCAAATTAGCTAAAAGTTTACCTTTTAGAGCAAAAACCAATAAAACGGTTAAGTTTTTTTTTTTTTACACTACAAGAATTTGTATCTTTAACGACAACCTAATTACGACGGGTTAAAAATTTCGTCGCAAAAGCCTTTTGCGACGGGGCTAATTAACAACCAAACAATGACGGGAATAACCGTCGCAAATGTCTTTTACGACGGGTTTACGACGGATTTACGACGGGATTTTCTATTAACGACGGCCCCTTTTATGGCGGGTTCGCGACAGGAAATCCCGTCGTTAATCAACGATTATTGGCCTTTCACGACGGGATTTCCCGTCGTTAATAGTACAATTTCTTGTAGTGTTAATACTTCACCGGCTAGGATTTTTTTTTTTTTTTTGGGAAGTTGGCCAACATCGTGACTTCAACGTTTCCAACTCAATTAAAAGGGAGTAATCAACATCCTTAAATCCTTATGTTTTCCTAATGAAGATTCCAAGAGTAAAATTAATAAGTATGTAATTCTCTTTCTCTTTTTTTTTTTTTTTCATGTTTAATTACATTCAATTATTTACTTGTAGTGATTAGGGAGTTCTCAATTTCCAACTTTTGATAGATACTAGAAGCAAACAAGAGAAAGCATATCTTAGATTATCTTTTATTCAATTATATACTCGATTTTATGGAGTTCTTAAAATTGATAAATACGTAATATTATTTGTCATTGGAAATCTTATGGAATTTTTTATATTTATTAATGGTAATCAATTATTACATAGGTTAAATAGCCCTACATATATTCTTTGCGCTCACCACGGGCATATGTATGGCCACGATACTCTACAAAGTAAATACGGTTGGTAAGTATTCCACTTTATTATAAAACCTATTATCGCTTGTGCAATATTATTTGTAAATAACTAATATTTAAACCCATAAAATATTATACGTATAAATTCTTAAAAAAAAAAACCAAAAAAATCAGACCGGTTCAATAATTTTGGCTTAAAGAAAAAAATAGTCATTTTGGTAAATTAAATTTAGCTAGTTTGGGAATTAAAATTTAAAAGTAACCGTTTTGGTAAATAGATGTGTCAAAGTAGCCAATTTGGTAAAAGATCCATCAATTAATTATAAGACGGATATATTGTTAATAGTAATAACCTACCAAGTGAATTGAGGCTCATTGTCTTACATGAAGGAGAAAAAAAGATCGGGGGAGGGAGGTTGACTAATATATATACTTTCTCAGTTTAAAAATAGTTGCATTATTTTGACTTTTACGTTTGCCAACACATAACTTTGACCATCAATATTTATAATTATGTATTAGTAAAAATTTGATGTATTTAAGATATATATACATTAAAACAAACCTTATAACATTTTACACAATAATAAAATGTTTGCACCATATATCCATTTTGGGAAATAAGATGTTTGCTTTCACACTGCAAATACCCAATATACCCTTCATGTTTACTTTTGTAGATTTATCTAATTTTCAATCACATACGAAGTACAAGTTTGTATTTTTGCATTGCTCTCTCTTACTTTTTTTTTAGACCTGATCAAATTGTGGGCTTGGTCGGGTTCGGGTCAGACCATTACTTAAAAATTCTGCCCACTAGGTCAGGTCATGCCAAATTTCGGGCCGAAAATTTCTGCCCAAATTCCGCTATTTCGGGCCAAAATGGCCTTTGCTGGGCATTTTCCGGTCGGGTCAGACTTATAACTAAAATTGCAGTTTTGAGTTGCCCAAAACCCAACCAAAAATTAAAAATCCAATTTGGGCCTGAAAAACAGGCCTAAAAATTCTGCCCACGCTATTTTCGGGTTGGGCCAGCGGGCCGTTCATTATGATCAAGTCTACTTTTTACTCAATCAAAAATCTAGTTATCAACCCCCATGGTGCAATAAATTTAGAACGGGAAAAGTATAAGATTGATGGCTACTTCACCTATCACCAATTGGTTTCATGTTAGAACACTATCAGACTTATAGGTGGTCATACTTTCCTTCGCCTTTTTGGACTCGACTTGGCCCGATGGAGTTTTTCATAGTATCAGAACAAAGGTTTCTGGCTCATTATCAACACCCAAAAAGGACATAATTGATTGCCCTGAACAGGAGTTATTTAAAGATGGAGAATGACTAACATATACTTCGTATAGAACGAATAAGATCAATGGATTACTCTACCCTCCGCCGGCTACCTTCTCTCACTCTTTGAGTGACGTATTATAAAGATGTGATATGTATGAATCCAAGCTTCAAAAGTGTCCACAAAAATGTGTAGTGTGGGAGTGGAACCGCAGATTTAAATTAGGCTTTCCACTGAGTGTGGAGCCCAAACAATGATCTCACCCAGATTTTTGATAGTAATGCTTTTCCCGTTTGGTAGCATCTGAGATATGTTTCAAACCGGCTAACCCCACAATCCCCACTTGAGGTTGACATGGACTCAAATTCTATGAGAGTCACAAACACAAAGAAACATGTTACATGTACATGTACGTCGTTGGTACCACCACCAGCTACCTAGCTAGCCCCTTAAGGTGGTGGTCCATCATTTGAGTGGTCGACGACTCGACTCTTAGCGATAGAACCGCGCGCCCCACATCCGAGGTCCGTTCCTCCATCGATCTTCCACGTATATCTCGCGAATTTATATTGGATAATGTTCATTATTCTCTCCATCGTATTTAATTTGTTAGATTATGAGAATCTTTTTTTGAAAGCAGTGGCGAATCTTTGTGATGGCTGGGGTGGGCCTGGCCCCCCCGGCCGAAAAATTTTATAGTGTATTTTTAGTTACGGCCCCCCCTAAAATTTGTGTATAATTGTATAATTACATAGTATAATGCTTAACTTTTCTCTACCGACCCCCCTTATAAAACCGTTCAAGATCCGCCACTGTTTGAAAGGGAGATTGTCCATGCATTTATCATATTTACGGAGTATGTAAAATACAATAATAGTTATAATATATAAGTGTGTCAGCTTAGAGATCAACCTAATGCGTCAAGGATTATATTTGGTTTAGCCACCACTTGCCACTTTACCACTTTACTAGGTACCACCGTACCACGCTCTCGGCTCTCCTTCAAAAGAGATTTGGAATCATATCGTAAAAGAAAGGATATGACATGAATGATATATGTAACTCATATGACTGCATATGAAAAGCTAAAATGGAAATATTAACTTATAAACATTAATTATGGAAATCAACGCGTGATTTTGGCATACATTCTCCTAAATTGATTCTAATTTAGCAAATACATTAAATGCTTATTTACAGGCCTAAGAGCAGCTTATATCATTGTCCCATAAAAAACACTAAAGTAACCCAGTCCGTCTTCTGTGTGACCAGCCACACCATCAACTTGATGGTGTGACGCGCGCATCTATTATGGAGAAAGTTTTGACTGGTGTTACTTGACTTTCTATGCTGGTGTTACTTATACATTGTATTCGTTGTTATCTGTCTTGGTTTATTGTAGTTTCTTCATTTTCCATGTTAGAGGTTCCTTGTAGACGGGATTTACTTGACTTTCTATGCTGATGTTACTTATACATTGTATTCGTTGTTATTTTTCTTGATTTATTGCAGTTTCAGGTTAGAGGCTACTTTTATAGACTGACCGGTGTTACTTTGTTTTCTATGTACGTTGTTGTTACTTTTAGATTCCGCTAACCAACACGTTGGGTTTATTTATAAGTATGAATACGCCACACCATCAAGTTGATGGTGTGGCTGATCACATATAAGACTTGAGGAAAGTAACCTATATTTGAGGCGTAGTATGGATTTCACCGCATAACTTTAAACAAGTTAGTCGTGCTATGTAAATATAAAAGCGACTCCAATGATTAGCTACCTAGTTATCCTTTTATTTTTCTATATCAATTCCTCAAACAACATTCCTACCAAGATACAAACTATCCGAATGTTGCATTAGGAAATTCTCCATTTCTTTTCATCCACTTCCTATGCTAAGATCGATGATGATACCTAAACTAGCTATAAAATAATTTCCAAAATCCCCTATTTTTCCCTTTATGCATTCACAGGACGCCGATTTTAAAAATGGAAGAAGAAATGGAGTGGACAACTTTTAACAATGAACATTAGCTTTACAGAGTAATTTTTCTTACCAAAGCTAATTAAGAAAATACTTTGTATGCGACAATAATACACTGCAACAAATAGCTTAACACTCTCCAATGCCCAAAAAAAAGCTTAACATTCCCTATTTTTAATATTTGTATGCAAGTCTTTTTTCCCCAACCATTTTAGTTGTTTTAGCTTGCTTATTTATGAGTATTAAGGCTTTTTTTTATGTTCGCCACTTTATCTTATTTTCACTTATTTAATATTTCATGCAATAAATTTAGATCAGAGTTAATCAGATATAATTTATACGGAGTAACTAAAATAAATTTTAACAAGTTTAGAGGAGTTTAATTTATTTTAATAAATTCAGATAAGTTAATACACATGAAAATCAGGTAAACAAAAAAATAATGACAACGACACAGGAAATAATTTTGGCAAACCACTGTAATATACATTTTTTTATGCTTTATTTACAAGATTGTGTGCCAAAATTAACATTTAGGTGTGCCAAAATCAATTTCTTATAAGATATTATGTGGATATTTGTTTTTCGAAAGCAACTCTATCTAAGAAATGCCATCACTATTTGTGACGGGACCATCAAATCTAAAACCCTGTTAATAAAAAGATACTATCCAAGTAAACAATTCTCAATTTCTCTTTTTTTCTAGCTTTCTAGGAGTATTCCTTTTTCCAAGTCCTATTAGTTGTCCTAGTTCCATTATCTACAATTCCAGATATTCGAGGGGAAAGTATACTTGCTTTTTTAGCCTTATTTTGAAATTTAATTATCTGAACTTATCTAATTTATTTAAAATTATCTGAATTAGTAAATTTATTTTGCATGTGGATTTTTTTTTTCCCGAATTTATCTAAATTTATTTTGTCTGAATTTATCAACATTATATTGTCTAAACTTATATAAACTGTATCTGAACTTATATGAATTTATTTTGCATGAAATAAGTCAAAATAAGTTGAAACAAATAGACTTTTATTAGGTCAAATGGTATTTTCATTAGGGTGTATTCTTTTTAACTTATTATACGATTGTAGTTGATTAGAAGTTATTGGACATGTTCAAATCTTATTTCAAGAGAGTACTTATCTGTAAAAAAAAAAAAATACAATCAATCAGAATCAAGAAAAAAAAAAAGTTAAGAGAATCGGGCTCAATAGAGTTTTGAATCAAATACTGATCTGAAAAAGAGAACTTTGGCCCAGGCAATGTCCTGGGCGTAGAGGAGATTGGGACCCGGCGGTAAGGATAGAATCCAAGTCGATAGACCAGAAGGGACTCGATGAAGAAGCAAGAACTCTACGAGCCTAGGGTAAATACGAGTCCGGTTCATTCTACATATGTAAATTTAGTCTATCAGAGGGTTTATTGCACAATGAATTTACTAAATTTATTGAAATTTATTAGACTTAATTAATTATAATTTATTGAATTTTATTGAAACTTCTGGACCTTATTGAATTGATCTCATTAGAACTTATTTGAACTTATTAGACCGAAAACATATATTAGGAGAAGAAAGCGCCGCCTAAAATTTCACTTAATGTAAAATTGAGGTTTGGGGAAAAAGAATCGATCACTGATTAAATTTAGACTAATAATGAAAGTAAAGTACTAATATTTAGGTCTAAAGTAGCTTTTAGGCTCTTAAACAATTCTAAATGGTACTCTGTAATGGCTAATCTTGCAACAGTGATATTCTAATCTTAGTTGATGTACTAGAAAGTCATGCAGGTGAATATTCTATTGCTAATGCCTAATGGAAAAGCATAAAAGAGAGTTGGTAGACAACCCTCACTGTTAAATGGTTTAATTAATCAAATTAAAATTAAACTTACTTTAAAATAGATTTTATATCATTAATTGTACAATTTTGATCTATGTTGAACTCAAATAATTCTGGAATACATTCAATATATTAAAGGACTTTACTGTGCACAAAAAGAAATGTCTGCACTTAAATAATTCATTTGCATTGCATTTTTACTAAGTGAGTTCTCTGCATATATAAGACGTCCCCGGTTATCGTATACCCTCTTACATTTTGTTTTTACATGTGCATATCATGTGAAGAGAATATATGAGAGAGACACCAATGAACGTAAAAATACCATTGGATACACGATGCACCCAAAAAAACCTAATAATTTTTAACGAATTCTATGTTTACTAAACTGTACGGAGTACAAGTGTACAACTATACTTTGTTTGAAAATTAACGATGTTAAATGGGAAAAAAAAATCAAATTAGAGAGAAAATGATACTGTAAGAAATAAACAAAATTTCCAAGACTAGATCAATTACCTCATTTACTATACTACCATATAGTGTGTAGGGTAGTTGTAAATTTGTGATCAAATTGATTCAATAAATCGTTTATTTATTGCGAGTATTATAACATTGGTCTACCTTAAGTTAAAGGGGAAGGGAAAGACAGCCCTTAAGGGACCCTAACAAAATTTGGGCCCTTAACTTTGGATTAGGAGGAGAGGGGGAGGGTTGATGTCCTACATTTATAAAGTAGCACTTTGAAAATCAACACACGCACAAAATAAAACCTCCTTTTGTTAAAGAAAAGGAGTTCTCACAAGGAGTTAAAAGGAAGATGGAGAAAAGTCATGGACGAGGAAAATAGAAAGCCATCAAGAATATGGCGCACCATGCAAATAACCATGCATTACAAAGTAGATCATTTTAAGATTCCATAATTTCACGAGTTAAGTACTTAATAAGGGGGATAATTTTGGAAGATCTTTTGTGGGAGCATCATTTTTCATTACTTTACTAGTCTACTTACATGGAGGTGTTTTAAAATTAATCTGTTGTGTTAAATTATTATTCTAGAGTATAAATGGCAGGGTACTTTGCACCGGAATATGTTGCAACAAGTTTCGTGACTCATTTTCCAAGAACATGCTCAAAAGGTTTCGGTTTCCATGAACATATTGCACCAGGCTTCGATTCCGATTTCGAAAATTATGACACGGTATCTTGTTCAGTTGTTCTGCTCTCCCATAGATGTGAGATTGGGACAAGAAAAATGATGTAAGGAAGTAGAGAGATGTGAATGCAACATTCATTTTTTTACAAAATAAATAAATACTTCATTTTTCACCCAAAACAAAACCAACAAATTAAACAGAAAAATCAGAACATCATAGCATCTCCATTGGTAGTGACTAGTAGCCTGTAATTGAAGCTCAAAAAACACGTTTTATTTCTCCAATGGTAAGTCGTAATATCTACTTTATATTTATCATCGACATTAGTTGAAACTGCTACCTACCTATTGTAAGTGAGTAATATCTACTACTTTATATTTGAATTTGACTTTGAGGCTCAAATATCCAGTGATTAAACTGTCAGAAAGTCACTTATCATTTATCATTTACCAACCTTTTAATTTTTATTTTATAAAAAACAAAACTAACCGTTGTCAAGTGAAAACATCTCTAGAAAAACGTGTTGTCATTTTTCTTAAGTTCATTTTTAACAACTCTTTCTCATTTTGAGTCAGGATGAAAAGTATAATCGTATTTTTAAAAGGCAAAACCCTCGCCCCCAAGCCTTCACCGCTCGAGTGCTCGACCACCCGAGCAGAAAAATATACCTTTAACTCTTTAAGTATAAATATTCGTGATATTCAAATCCATAAGTCCACAACTGACAACTCCCACTTGTGTTTTTACGTTTTATATGGGGGAGTAAAATCAACCAACTAGCAGCTTGCGCATAAACTGAAACACAAAAACGACAGCAATTATACAAACCCTCCCTGCAACATAGTGGGAGAAGAAAGAAAGAAAGAGGAGAGAGAAAATGTGGGATTCCATTCTTATGGAATCACCATCAACCCAGAAAAATAAATTTAAATTAAATTATTATTCCCACCCCAACAAATAACCCATTTATCATTTTTATTATTTTACCTCCATAAATATATTTATTTTATTTTTAACTTTGGTGACAGATTTATCTAATCAAAAAAATCCCATCTCTATCATCATTTTTGTAAGGAAGAGAATACAAGAAGAGGAAGAAGAGAGGAGGAAGGAGGAGAGAGAAAATAAGTAAAAAAAGTTGAGAAGTCATTTTGATTGATTATGTCCGAAGCAGCAACATCATCACCAGTTGAAGAAGGAAATCAGACGGCGGCGGCGGGGGTTAAACCTTTTCATCATCATCTTCTTCCAAGAACTCGGGAGCTACAATTTCAGCAGCAGCAACAGCAACAGCAACAGCAATATCATCATACTGCGATTCTTGACCCCTGTTCTTCAACTTTCATGGACCTTGATTTTGGGGATCTAGATGCTTCTTGGTCGTTTGATCAGATCCCTACTTCGCCGCTTTTAGTTCCTAACTCTGACCAGCCTTTTTCTCCGCTTTGGGCTTTCGCCGACGGTGGAGCTGCCGCCGTTAACTTTTCCGACGACCGGAATCTTCCCGGAATCCGGATTCCTGCTGACCTTGCTCGGTTTACTCCCTGTATGCTTTCCCTTTCCCGCCCTTATTCTGAAAACTGGAAATTTTTTTTTGTTGCAAATTTTGGTTGGTTTTGATTGGATTGACTTAAACTTCTACAAACAAATTGCGTTTTTCAAGTGGGATGTGTTTGAACAATATAAACAATTAAATAAAATGAGAGCAAAAATTAATGGATTTTTCTTATGGAGTATTTTTGGTTAATCTCACTTGTTATTTGACTTTATTTGGTATATGTTCAAATTTAAGAGTGTCAATGGTGGATAAGCCTATGACTCTATGAGGGTTTAGGCCTTTGACTTCTGATGGAATATAAATCTCTTGATTTGATGGTTTTGAGTGACTGATTGATTGCAAAAATGTGAAAGGAAAGCTGAAAAGCACTGAATGTTAGATAAAATTAGTAAATGAATTTTCTAAAATTGGTAGTAATTTGTTATTTATTTGATTATGTAGGTAATCCAGAACCTGTGGGTGAAAATGGAGGGAACGAGGGTGGCGGTGATGATGATGATAAGAAGAAGATTCCAGCTCCAGTTATGGGGTTTACACCATTGGATAACTTTGATGTATCCTTTATAGTCAAAGAGAGGATGACACAGGCATTAAGGTACTTCAAAGAATCAACAGAACAAAACCAGATTTTAGCTCAAATTTGGGCACCTGTAAAGAGTGGGAACCATTATGTGTTAACAACTTCAGGGCAACCCTTTGTTCTAGGTCCACACAGTAATGGGTTGAATCAGTATAGGACTGTTTCTTTGATGTATATGTTCTCTATTGATGGCGAGAGCGTATCAACTCTCGGTTTACCTGGCCGTGTTTTTAGACAGAAGTTGCCGGAATGGACACCAAATGTGCAGTATTACACCAGCAAAGAGTATCCAAGGGTTAACCATGCCAAGCATTATAATGTCAGAGGTACCTTGGCTTTGCCTGTCCTTGAACCTTCAGGGCAGTCTTGTGTGGGTGTGCTTGAGCTTATAATGACTTCCCAGAAGATCAACTATGCTCCTGAGGTTGATAAAGTCTGCAAAGCTCTTGAGGTTGGTTTATCCTTATTCATAAAGGCGAAATGCCTATTATCTTCAATCTCCTTTGTCCTGCTCTTTGCTCCATGTTTTGGTCTAGCAGTGTCGAATGTGATATTGATTTGAACACAGATTCTGTCGATTATCTTGATTGAAAACTTTTTAAGATATTGTGAGCCCAAATATCAGGCATTAAGCTATAATAACTTGTGTCTCTTAACAAAGTCTTTATAAGTGTGTTATGGCTGAACTATGTTGCTTCTGTATTTGGCGCATTTCAAGTTTTGAACTATGTTTGGTATTGAGGTCTTTCAAACTCTCGGGGGTAATGCTATGGAAGTATGGATTTGATTATGTGTTATTGTTGATCTGATGTTGAGGAGGTGTTCGGAATTTAATATGGATTTTCTGTCGATGGTGCAAGGGAATCTCTGTGCCCGAATTACATGGATTCGGCAAGAACTGTTCATCAGAGTTATGTTTGAGTTGGCCATTTCCTTAGACTTTCTCTTATTTTCTCCCAATTGAATTGTCCATGTGTTTTCTTACCTCATCACATAGAGGTGTCAAGTGTTTCACAATTGATACCACCTAATTAAGGTGGATCAAAGAGTCTTGGAACATAATGCATGCCATTTAGTGTATGATTTTTCAGAGGATTGTAGCCACAGTCTCCACAGGGATCCTCCTATTTGGTTTGCGATGTGTGTGAAGCAGAATAGCAGATTAAGGAACCAGAGTAAAGGGTTTCTCGTAAATATGGGTTATTTCCACCCTTCTTGGCTTCTTGCAAATAACCAATATTGCAAGAGTTTAGCAGATGGCCATTGAGCTCTTAATTTCCCTGAAACGTGGAAGTTCTATATTACCTGTAACTCCCTCTTTCCAAATAAGTGTTTATTTTTATTTTTATACTTCACTTTGTCTCAAAAGAAGTATCATTGTGCATATTCATTCAGTGTCAGATTTGGTCAAAATTCTTATTCAACTTGTTAGTATGCCTATATTCGATTTTCTAGCCAACAAATATGAAAAGGGGAAATGTGGGGATTGTCATTTGAGAGGGAGTTGTAGGTACACATCTTAGTCTGCCCTTAAATGATGTTACATATACATCTTCTGTGTGCTTTCAGCATATATTGAGTTAAGACCATCTTTTTGCTTTTAAATGTTTGACAAAGCCTCAATTACAGAATTCCAACTCTTTTGCAGGCAGTAAATCTGAAAAGCTCAGAGATACTAGATCATCCCAATATCCAGGTAAATGATCTTGCAATGCTTAAGTTCCAGTGACCCTATAATCTCTTAAGACTAATAATATGACAATGATGTCTTATCCAGATATGCAATGAAGGCCGCCAAAACGCTCTTGCGGAAATCTTGGAAGTATTCACAGAGGTATGTGAAACTTATAAAATACCTCTGGCACAGACTTGGGTTCCGTGCAGGCATAGGAGCGTTCTAGCCTACGGTGGCGGTCTGAAGAAAAGTTGTTCCAGCTTTGATGGAAGTTGTATGGGACAAGTATGCATGTCCACCACTGATGTCGCATTCTATGTTGTAGATGCTCATATGTGGGGCTTCCGAGAGGCCTGTGCTGAGCATCATCTTCAGAAAGGGCAGGGTGTTGCTGGCAGGTCATTTTCGTCCCATGGTTTGAGTTTTTGCAGAGATATTTCAAGGTTTTGTAAAATTGAGTACCCGTTAGTGCACTATGCTCGTATGTTTGGGTTAACGGGCAGTTTTGCTATCTGTTTAAGGAGTAAGCATACAGGGGATGATGATTATGTTCTTGAGTTCTTCCTCCCTCTAAACTTAAGAGATAGTGCAGAACAGCTTAAGTTGGTTGATTCTATATTGGGAACAATGAAACAGGATCTTCAGAATTTAATGGTTGCTTCTGGGAGAACATTGGAAGAGGAAAAGAAATATATGGAAATCATTGAAGTTTCTGGGGATGAGAATCTTGACCTACAAGGTGAACCTAATTTGTCGACTAGACCTTTATCAGATACAATAAATGGTGTACTACCACCGATAAGGAATTCACAGCCTCAGTTGGGGGAACCAGATGCTAGAAATGCAGGAAAGAGTGTTATAGGTGGGAGCCTGAATGGAATCTCTACAACAGAAAATAAAGAGATCAAGAAAACCGGGGAAAGAAAACGTGGGAAAGCTGAAAAACAAATTAGCTTGGATGTTCTTCAACAGTATTTTGCCGGGAGTCTTAAAGATGCTGCAAAAAGTCTCGGAGGTATGTCTTTGTGCCGTTGCAAATATGCAATATTTTTAAATTTGGTGTATGTTCTGTTCCACTTATTTTGACTTATTCAGACAAAATAAGTTCAGATAAGTTCAAATAAGTTCAGTTAAGATATTTTAATGCACAAATAAGTTTATTTTAGTCAAAATAAGTTATGTTCAGATTAAATAAGTTCAGAAAAAATAAGTTTTTTCCAGACATTTTAATACACAAATATGGAGTAAGTTTATTTCAGTCAAAATAAGTTCAGATAAGTTAAGTTAAGTTCAGATAAGTACAGATAATATAAGTTCAGACAAAATAAGTCGAATAGAACAGAGCCTACGTAGTCTTTTATGAAAGGCAAGTTTTCTGTAAGGTTATGACTGTTTGTTATATTAGATTAACCTGTACTCAAGGGTATTGTATTGTTTTTAACAGTGTGTCCAACAACTATGAAGCGCATCTGCAGGCAGCATGGCATATCACGTTGGCCATCTCGCAAGATTAACAAAGTAAATCGCTCCCTTACAAAGCTCAAGCGTGTTATTGAATCTGTCCAAGGTACGGATGGAACATTTAGCTTGACTTCCCTAGCTCAACCTACTATCCCTGTTCCTGTCGGGTCTATTAGTTGGCCTCATGGCGTGAATGGAACTTATCAGCAACAATCTCCGACCTCTAAACCTACTGAACTTCCGGATGAAAGGAGTGAGATGCCACAACGTAGTCAAAGAGTAGATAAGCAGACCGAATCAAGTCATGAAGAAAGAACTCATGAGCAAAACGGGTTTGTGTCAAAACCCGGGAGTGGGTCCCGGGAAGTAAGTGCAGGGACATCAACTTCTCATGGATCGTGTCACGGAAGCCCTGGAACCGAAAGCAAGCCACCAAATGGCCATTTTATTCCCAACTTTCATGATCAAGCAGGTAATTCGACAGGGTTAATAATGTCTCGACAAAATGGAGGAGAATCACATTTGGTATCTGGATTCTCAATGCCGGATGCCCTCCTTGGGCCACATCATCATCATCAAGAAGAAGCATTTGGGGGCATGTTGCTTGAGGATGCAGGAAGTTCAAAAGATTTAAGAAATCTTTGTCCTTCAGCTGCCGAGGCAAACGTAGACGAAGTAATTCCAGAAAACGGGTGGGTAAACCACCCATGCCCGAACCCGTTTCCTAGAGTAGCTATGAGTGCTGCTGGTATGATGCCCAGATTTTCAGCTAGACAAGATATGAAGACTGTTACCATAAAGGCCACATTTAGAGAAGATATCATCAGATTCAAGTTTTCTTTTAGCTCTAACATTGTGGAGTTGAAAGAAGAGGTTGCAAAAAGGTTTAAACTCGAAGTGGGTACTTTTGAGATAAAGTATTTGGATGACGATCACGAGTGGGTGTTGATAGCTTGTGATTCCGACCTACAAGAGTGTCTAGATATATCGAAATCTTCAGGAAGTAATATGATCAGATTGTTGATTCAAGATATATTAGGTAATCTTGGAAGTTCATGCGAAAGTTCGGGTGAATGAAAGGGTTTTGATTGAACAGTTAGATACTTGCTTAGGATGTTGTAACCCATTCTTGTAGTAGTATTAAGATGGTGGGCAAGTCAGAATTTGTAGATTGGTGTATCAGTTGGTTGTTCATGCAAGCTGTATATAGTTTGCTGGTAATATTTAGGGGTGAGCACAATGTGGATGTTGTTCTCTTTTGTTTTCAGCTTTTGCTGAATTTTGTTCTCAGTTCATTGTAATTGTAAACAGAAACATTTTCAGTTATATAACATGGTTTTTTTCCTGGAAAGTAAAAAAGTAGTTGCTTTCCACTAGGTGTAATTCAGCTATTTAACCAGCAATAAATGATTTGTTGTATAATTCGGAGTGTATATTCTTGTTCCTGAATAATAGCAACAATTTGATTGTATTGATATATACTGTATATATGGTTGTGTTGATGGACTTCATCTGATTTTGAGTAGCAGACTAGCAAGTGCAACATGTATGGTACTATGGTGTAGTTGTGTATTTTGAACAATCTCTTGATTTTAATTCTTTCATGAATAGGATAATAGAAACCTATTTTAGTTTAAGCAAGAACTACTCTGTGGAAGTAATCTATGATTTTCGAAACCAAAAGAGTAAGGCAATACATACTGAGTTTACTAGACATTGCAAAACTGACCCGTATTCGATTACCCAACCGTGGACTCAAACTCTATTCGAAATTCCTTGACCTGAATTGTACAAACTCGACATGACCCAAAAACAATGTGTCTAATAACAACTATGGAGTAGTAACTTTTATCATTGTAAGCCTATTGGCAATAAACCAAATATGACCAAACCTAAATCAAACCCAAATCGACCCCATTTATTCTACACTTAAACTTGATCCAACCCAAACCCGATCCAAACAACCCGATTGCCACCTCTGAAATTTACACGAAACTAAAAAGGTTAATATACCCATGCAGTCGGATCATCCAACCCTAACCCGTTACCCACCGAACCCGTCTCACAAACCCAACCTGCCGGCGGCCACGGTGTCGATGGCCACCTTTAACTCGCTAGTCAAAGCCGTTTAAAAAAGTACGCACTCCGTAATTCGTTTTACCAGAAAAAGGTCCCACCCTCCTTTCCATTTCTGTCGTATTTCCCTCCCCTGCTTTTCTTACCAAGTTCCTAGATTTTGAAGCTTCTCCGCCGGCCACCGGATGTTCAATCGGCGACGTTAGTACTTCCGGTAAGTTCTTCTTTCATCAATGATCAATAGCCCTAAGTTTTCATCCTTCATTAACATTTAATTCATGCATTAATCAGTAAAATCAATCAAGTTTTGAACTAACCCTAGATTCGATTTTTTTTTTAAATTATTTGTAATACTTTTGCCATTGATCTTCCCATAGATGGAAATTGAATCAGCATCAACAGGAGAGTTTGATTATGTGTGGTCATCTGTAAAAAAGGAGCTAATTCAAAAATCCCGCGTATCTGACAATGGTCACCTGTATTTGGAGGGGGACCCACATTCATGGATTCAATCCAATCCAGCTTCTCTGCAATTAGTTAGAAGCTTGGAGTTGGTATTTTATGACGATGATGTGAAGAATCTAGAAGATTCCATTGGTCAACTCTCTGAACTCTCCCACTTATATATCTTAGCAAGCAGATTTCTCAATTGTCTACCTAATGCTATCATAGGGCTGCAGAATCTCCAAGAATTGCGAGTTAAAGATTGCTATGATCTTGAAGAATTGCCACCCAATTTAGGTCACTTGATTAGCCTTAAACACCTCTATGTTTCGGGTTGTGGCCGCATTAAATCACTTCCTAATAGCATTATGAAGCTACACCATCTTGTGACATTAGATCTTACACAATGCGATTCATTTGCGAAATTGCCTGAAGGTTTGAATGAGTTGGTTAGCCTTAGATACCTATCTGTTTCTGATTGCCCCATTAAGTCACTTCCTGATTGTATGATGAAATTGTCTAGTTTGGAAGGTTTAGATCTTACTGGGTGTTGTTCTATCAGAGATATTGTTGGGAATTTGGGCCAGTTGATCAATCTTACCAGTCTATCTATTTGCTTTTGCTGTCTTAACTCCATTCTTCATAGCATGCCAAGGCTATGGACCAACTTAGAAATTTTACGGCTCAAAGGAGTATGCGATTCCATCACAGAATTGCCCGCCAAATTGGATCGACTTGTCGGTCTTAGGCGTCTCTCTCTTTACGAGTGTGCTGACATTGAGTCACTTCCTGATAGCATGTCAAATTTATCCAAATTGGAAGCTTTTGATCTTCAAGGTCAATGTTTTTCTGAATGCTGTCCCATGGTATTGCCAAAAAATTTGGATGTGTTAGTCAGCCTTAAACATCTATCCCTTGACCAAATCTGTGACATTGAGGCCCTTCCTGATAGCTTGATGAAGCTATATAACTTGGAAACTTTACATATCTATGGAGTGTCTGATAATAGTTTTCACCTTGAAAATTTTCCACCTGGTTTGGATCAGTTGGTCAGCCTTCGGCGTTTTTCTCTTGGATATTGTGATATTCAGTCTCTTCCGGATAGCATGACTAAGCTGTCAAACTTGGAAACTTTAATTCTTAAAGGGTGTGATGATCTGTCATCATTGCCAGCGAATATGGATCAGTTGGTCAGCCTTAGACATTTATCACTTGAGTGGTGCATGATCAAGTTCGTTCCTAACATAGGAGGACTGCGCAATTTGGAAGACTTACAACTCAAATGCTGCGACTGCCTTGAAGAATTACCAGCAGATTTGGGTGAGTTGGTCAATTTGTGGCGCCTCGATATCAGTGGTACCCAAATCAAGTGCCTTCCTGGGAGTATTTCAAAGCTATACAATTTGCAGTTTCTAATCCTCCCCGGGGGATTCAGACTTGAAACATTGCTTCACAACATAAAGGATTCTGTCTTAATTTCTGTTGATGAACCACTAATTCGTAACAGAGCTTGGAGTGAACTCAGAAAAGAGATCACACGCTTTTCTGAGCAGATAGACAGTGAAGCCACCTGCTATTCTGTTTGAATCAGTGCCGGGTGCTATTCTGTTTCCTGAAGGTGTGTGCCTTTTGTTTCTTGTATCACTGTTTACACAGTTTTATGTTGCAAAATTGTTCCTTATCTCTAAATTGTTCACTGTGTGTTAGTAATGCTCGATTTTTGGTCATTATGAAAGCAAGTTGAAATTAAATTTATTTATTTGCTTAATTGATCCGACTACAATGTAATGAGATCACACTGTACTAGGCCTGGTTGAAGGAACATGAGGCTGGTAGATGCCATCAAAAGATTTGATGATATGTTTTATTACACTAACTTACTGCATCTATCTGATAGATTTGTTAATTTCAGGCAAAACCATGAATATTCCACGTATGGTGCAAAATAGGTGCTTTATTTCAACTGTCATGCCATCAAAAGATTTGATGATATGTTTTATTTCACTAACCATCATTTTTCTCTGAACATAAAACGTTTTTCCTTGTCTAATAATAAACAATCTGTTGTATATAACTATATATACCTTCATAATCCTTGCATGACTTACTGTTGAAAATTTCAAACCAATCTCAAAATTTAAAGTAACCATATAAATGCTTCTAAGTTGTAAGAAGTTCAGAAACATTTAGATAAGCGTTTCCCGAATGAAGTGAAGTGGCTCTTTGTTTATATTAAATCTGATTCACTTTTCTAACTTGAAAATTCTGTCTACAGGTTGAACCGTTGGGGGGTGTTTGCCATGAGATGATGCTTCCAAATTCATTTAATGGGATTTGCTCCTCTGAATAACTTTTATTTGTCATCAATAATCAAAGATAGGATGACTCAGGCTCTCAGGTTCTTAAAATCACCGTTCCTACAAGATCATATTTTAGCTCGGGGCTTGGGCACCCGTAAGGAGTGGGACTCACAGTAATGGTTTGAATCAGTATAGGACTGTCTTTGATGTGTATGTTCTTTGTTGATGCTGAGAGCTACACATCAAAGACAGTCCTGGTAGGCTGGCTGTAATTTTAGTCAAAAGTCGCTGGAGTGGACACCCGAGTATTACACAAGGGCGGATCATGCCTAGCATTATTATGTCAGAGAAACCTTGGCTTTGCCTGTGTCCTGTGTCAGTGTGCTTGAGCTCATAATGACTCCGCAGAAGATCAACTATGCTTCTGAGGTTGAAAAGATGCCAAATTTCTTGAGGATGGTCTGTGGAAATAGTTGAATATGGCATTGGATTGCGACGGTCTGTGGAAAGACACGACCTAGCATGAAAATTACATGACATGGTACAAGCATGGAGAAGGCAAAGGTTACATTTGTTTTGAAAATCATATGGCCGGACACGACAAAGCATGTTAAATTAAATGCAATTTAGTTTGGGCACGTAAGCACTACACGAACCTCCCGCACCTGGGCCTCTTTTTTTAAAGTTTCGGAATGGCATAACAAACAGGCAATGGGTTGGATGTGGACTGGCCCAACTGTCCAAAGCATAGTACAATGGTTTGAATGCACGACTACATTTGTCTAGGTATTCATTATTTACACCACTTTTTCTATGCATAAAAAGCTATTTTTTGTTTGTTTGTGTTTTTAAGAGGGAATAAATATAGACAATATTTGGTTTCCTGTTTGGGTATCACCTCACTTAACCAACTAAATTAGTCGACATTAACATGTTTCTCTTTCTATGTATATGAAGTATTATATTACCTTGTCAAATGTACATGTTTCTCTTTCTATGTCCAAAGTACTTTGTTAATTATATTACCTATTTTTGAAGTCTTTGGTAACATGCTTCTGGAATATGTTTGAAGTTGAAATCCCCTGCCTAAAATTCTTCCGGTCTCCTTAAAACATCTTTCTCCTATTTCAGAGTAGTTTCGTAGAAGATGCCAATATTGAGAACACAAGTTGATAATTGAGTTTGTGGTGTTTGACACTTTGGGCCATACCAATAAATGTGATAATGAGTAAATGGTTTAGATTTGGCCTTTAGATTGGTGAAGGTGTTCTTTGAATCTGTTCAACTAGTCAAAATATATGGGACCACATTATTAGGGGTTCATTATTTTGGGGTTCAACTGAAATGTTTTTCTTTACTCTTGGTGGTAAGGGTTCAATTGACCTTGACTTTAGGGTTTAGTTGATTGGTTCTATATGCAATTGAGGGGAAGGATTTTAGAGTACGATTTGTCTGCTTGAGACAAATACTCCTCTAATCTGCTCTTATTTTTCCAATTTTACTAATAGATCAAACTAGTTGCCTCTTTCTCTTTTTCCTCCTATTCCTGCTTGGAAAATGGCAACTGATGCAGCTATGGTTGAATATGAATGGTCATCGTTGAGAAAGGAGGCTAGTTACCTTTGTTTGGATGAGGATCCAGGGAAATGGATTCAGGCTAACCCATCTGATTGTCTGTCAGTACGAAGCTTGGAGTTGAATTATCTGAAGAATGTGGAGAAGATAGTGGATCCGAGTTCAATAGTGGAGCTGTCTCAGCTTATTCACCTCCGTTTCTATGACTGTCTATCCCTCAAGTATCTCCCAAACACCATCACAAGTCTGGCCAAGTTGCAATCGTTGGAAATTGTAAATTGTTACGAACTGCAAGAATTACCACCAAATTTGGGTGACTTAGAGAGCCTTACACATTTACATCTTGATAGGTGTGCAGCCATAAAGTTCCTTCCTAATAGTCTTGCAAAGCTATCCAAGTTAACAGGTTTACATCTCTCTTCTTGTAAATCACTCACAGAATTGCCTGCAAATCTGAAAGTTGTGAACCTCACGATTGCAAGTTGCGGCAACATCACGTGCCTTTCTGAAGGTCTAAGCCACCTGCAAACTTTATGTCTCTCTTTTTGTGAATCACTAACAGAATTGCCTGCAAATTTGAATGTCATAAACCTCAAGATTATGTATTGCAGCCACATCATGTGCCTTCCTAAAGGTCTAAGCCACCTGCAAACTTTATTTTTCGAAGCCTATTATCTCTCCAAAGAATGCCTTGTAAATGTAAAGGGCTTGGTGAGTCTACGGCGCCTCACCATTAAGAATTACGCCCGTACTCATCAAAGTCGTCGTAGTATCATAGATTTGCTTGAAAACCTGGATGAGCTGCCCGAATTATTTCTTCTGAATATTGAGTCAACCACAATCAAGTGTCTTCCTTGGAGCATCACCAAGTCACCCAAGTTGCGTTTCTTATTTCTCCCCATGGGTTTCATACTGCAGACATTGCCATATCATTTGAATGATTCCATTATTATTACTGTTAACTATGAGCATGTTCGTAAAACCTGGAAAGAACTCAAAACAGAGATTGGCCCTCTTGTTGTTCAAGGTCAGTGTTTCCATTGTTACTCAAGTTTCATTTAACCTCTCTTCTTTTATAGATTAGATATCCGTTTGTGGATCCAATTTTTAAAACTACGAAAAGTTTACACTCGATTATACTTCATTATTTTGAGTGGTTCCTCCTGAACTGCATATTTTTTTATTGCTCTGCTTCCTCTAATTTTAGTTCCTTTCCCTGTTCCCCATCCTATACAGTGGGAAATCGGGAAATGCCAATGACTGCAGCTCAGAATACCTTTATACCTGTTCCTGGCTACCTTCGATGGTATGGGGATAACGCAGATACAGAACAACAGATTCTGCATAATTATGATTCTCTTATGTCTGTAAAAATTCTGGATTTGGGAATAGCACTTATCACAATGGAGCTTATACGATTTATTGAGGAGTTGCCACAGCTCACTCACCTGTATATTTCTGACGCTGAATTCATGATCTTAATCATGTGGATTACTAACGCTGAATTCCTCCAGCATCTCCCGAACACAATCATGAGGATGACACATCTCTCTATGCAGTATTGTCACAAGTCCCCTTCTGATGTACTGGGAAAACTATTTAACTTGAAAAGCTTAGATCTACATATGTCGTGTGAATCAGAACTGCCAGCAAGTATGGATCTGCCTGTCAGCCTTCAATGTCTAACTCTACAAAATTGGAAGTTTGAGTCACTGCCTGATAGCATGGAAAAGCTTACTAACTTGAAAGCTTTGGAACTCCATTACTGTTCTGATCTCGTATCTTTCCCAGCAAATCTAAGTCTCACCAGAATCAAGATTGTTAGTACCACCTTCAAGTCACTTCCTATAGGTCTATGCCACCTAGAAATCTTACATGAGGTAGAAGGTTGTTTGGAAGGATATTATAACTGTCATGATTTTAAAGACTACTTGAATCATTTGGTCAACCTGGAGACTCTATCTATTACATGTTGTGCCATCAAGTCATTTCCCTATACAACAGAATTACACAACCTGCGAGAATTACAACTCAGAGACTGTTTCCGCCTCAAAAAACTGCCACCAAATCTGGGTGAATTGATCAATTTGCACACTCTCGATATTAGTGGTACCAGAATCAAAACCCTTCCTGATAGCATCGTGAAGCTACCCAATTTGAAGCGCTTAGTCCTGCCCAAGTGTTTCATTGTGGAAAGCCTGCCGCCAAATGTTATGTTCTCTGTTGATGACATGGATGAAACTTATTACCAGAAGATGGGCTATTATGATTTGGAAACCTCCGATGAAGACAGTGAGATCTCATTACAGTCCGCAGAGGGTGTCGTTGAGGTGATTTCCGAAGAATCAGAAGAAGAAATCAATGTTGAGCAGCGATCACCCCGTCTATTGCAGAATCAACTTGATGCTACAGTTCCCGGAGGTAAAATGTTCTAAACCCGTAGTACATCACATATTCACATGCCACTATTTACAATACTACTATTTTACTCCATATTTTAAAATCAGTTTCTCTTGGTTAAGTTATTTTGCTTCCAACACTCTATCAGTGATAAGCAGGATTAGGTCATTTGCACACACGAATATTCTAAAATTAGGAAAATTTGGTAATATTAATCCAACCTTTGACCGATTTTCTTTTATTAAGCCTACCTATAAGATATTTTTTAATAATCCGAACTTGTAGACCTATTTTCTTTTAACGGTCCCTTATGACTAGTTACCTGAACAACAGGTAACTAATTGTAATTAAAAAAAAAATCTGGCCAGAGATCCCATTCCCTTTAAAAGATTACTAGAAATTCAAATGAATTTATGCTGTGTTTGGGAATAGGAACTTGATTTTAAATTTTAAAACTTTCCCAGTTCCATTGTTTGGGAACCAACATAATTTGGATTTTTAATTGGTCAAATCCATGGAATTTCAAGTTAGCCATTTACGAAGGTATTTCAATTTCCATCCCAGCCCTTGTCATTTACAAATCCCAACCCCACTCTCTTTTGATGTTCTGTAATTTTCTACTGGAAGACACTCCTTCATTGAAGCTTGATAGATATGATTCATGGTTGAGTATAGTAGCACTAGCACATCTTTTCATTGTTTTCATTTCTTTCATATTCGAGTTCGGACGAAGTTGAGCGCACCTAAAACCAGTATTAATGTCGGCGTTGTAATGATGAAGATGATAACTAGAATATTGAGGAGAGAGAAATGAATTTGATTAACAAATCGAAGTTGGTGATGAAGAACACCGCCTTTACTTTAAATTTGACTAAATTTGACGCTAAAGAAATCAATTGGGTTTTTTTTGTCATATTAATTTTCAAGCAATACTACTTTGGTTAGTTGAAATCCATTGTTGATGAAATCAATTGACTAAATCCATCTACCCAAAAGATGAAATTTTCATTTGTAGTTTATGAAGTTGAAATTTTCAATTGTAGGTTATAAATTCCGATTCTCTCTCCCAAACATAATAGTGCAATTGAAATTTTTTAATTTCAATTCTTATACTCCGTATTTTCCAAACATCGTAGGTGTGTGGAATTGAATTTCCAGATTTCAAAAGCAGCATGAATTCCTATCATTTTAAATGAATTCATGGTTTCCAAACACCATCGTAGAAGCTTTGCTGAACAAATCCGTAGTTTCTCTGAATTGCGTGAACATCCCTCCAAATCGATAAAATTTTAAGTGAGTAATTTAGGGTTGTTGAAATTTGGAAGTGATATTTTTCGATTTCTGGAGAAAAAAAAAAGTTGGATTTGGGCAAGAACCCCATTAGCATTGATCCTTGGTGGGCTGGGTATGGAGGAATAAGGGGTTCTGTCAGCAGAGAAAAGAATAAGAGGAAGAAAAAGGAAAAGGAAAAGAAAAGAAAAAAGAAAAAAAGATGTTTTTTGACGAATTAGAAAGAGACATGTGTATAGGTAACCTGCTGTAATGGGTGGGATACCTGTTGGGACCATTAAAAGAAAATAGGTCTACAAGTTCGGATTATTAAAAAATATCTCATAGGTAGGCTTAATAAAAGAAAATCGGTCAAAGGTTGGATTAATATTACCAAATTTTCCCTAAAATTATGATTTGTCCATTTTTTTATAAAATATTTCTCCTCTTGAAGCGAAGATTGAATAGACACCCAATAAGTTATAAGTTCTTGTGCAAACAGCAGTCACCAAGTTTTTCAAATTTCAGAAAAGCAAATATAGAGCAATTTTATGACTTGATTCTAAGATCCGATTCTATATTGCTGTATCGATTTTGAGAGCCTTGTTTCCACCTTTGACAATATTGTTTTCTACCCCTTAATTAAGCAACCAAAACAAAACAAGATAATAATTGAAATTCTGAATACTTTTTACGAAACCCCATTTCCCCATTGACACCAATTTTGTTATCCTCATTGAAACCTTCCATGAAGGTAATGAGAGAACCGATAAAGTATTCTCAAAAGATCAGGACAAAGAATCATTGCTGAGCGTACATCACCACACTCTCCATACAAACACCAGAAACTCCCTGTGACGTTTGATCAAATGATGTGTGTATTCCTTGTAGTACAAGCTTATGGTTGAAAATTTTAATGTGCAAACAGATTCAAATGGCTACAAAGATGATTTGATTAGTGAAAGCAGTCAGCGTCCCTCAAGAGACACCTACAAAGAAGACAATGGGATCGTGGAAGGAGCATCAGAAGAGGGCATTATTGCTGAGCAGCAGACACCCCACTTATTGCAGAATATATCCTCCAACACCGCATATGATAGAGGTAAACCCTGCCAAGAGGGCTTCTGTTTAAGTTTTCAGAACTTCAAACACTTTATTCAATTGTGTGGGTTTTAATTTATAATAAGTTCTTTGTGCAAACAGATTCTCATTCTTATTATGGAAGAATCGATCCAATTGGCAAGGACAGTCACCATGCCTTTTGCAGTTCAGAAGATCAACTGACAGAAACCTTTCCTTTTGGAAACGAAAATTGTACGACACACTATAGATTTTCGAATTCACGAGAAACAGGGCTCCCTGGTCAGAGCAGTCAACCTTCTTTACAAATACAAACGGCCAACACGAGTTTGGAGGTTGAACCTGCTCTTGCACCTATTTATCAACATGATTCTCGATATGATACAGGTCATGGCATTGACTCTTTGGAGGCTGAACCTGAGCTTGCTCCTATTTATCAACATGATTCTCAATGTGATGCAAGAAATCTTGGTGATGGAATTGACTCTTTGGAGGCTGAACCTGCGTTTGCACCTATTTATCAACATGATTCTCGACGTGATGCAAGCAATCTTGGTGGTAGGATTGAGTCTTTGGAGGTTGAACCTGCTCGTGCACCTATTTATCAAAATGATTCTCGATGTGATGCAAGAAATTTCGTTGATGGGATCGACTCTTTGGAGGTTGAACCTGCACTTGCACCTATTTATCAACCTGATTCTCGATGTGATGCAAGAAATCTCGGTGAAGGAATTGAGTCTTTGGAGGTTGAACCTGCGCTTGCAACTATATGTCATAATGATTCTGGACGTGATGCAAGAAATCTTGGTGATGGGATTGACAATCATGTACAAGAAAATGGACAGAATAACGAAAATCTGCAAACGGGATGGGATAAGCGCAATAGTAAGAAAATTACTAAGGAGGCTATCCTTAACCTCTTTCCTAGAAACATAACGTTAGTTTCTGCTGCAAAAGAGCTTGGAGGTACATTTTTCTCTATTTGGTCACAACTGCACACTTAAACCACACTGCAATATCTGTTTATCTTCTTTAGATGCTTAATTGGAATAACGCTGCGGTTTTGTTGTTGTTTAGACGCTTAATTCATTCACATTTCAACTGCCTAGTTTTGGTTAGTGGTTCAAGTGGTATTGCACTAGGTAAAGTCTTTGTTGTGAGTAGTGACTGACAATGAATACATGTTTCAATTGCATTTGCAAATAATCAACAAGCCCCTGTTTCCCTTTTACCAGACTGAAGAAAAGGGAGAATTGTTATAGGCAATTGAGAATCAATATGTGTGGTGTTTTATTACTTTCTAACAGACGAAGCAGGGTACTTCGTATTAATTTGCATGGTTTTAAGTGCTGCAATTAACTTGCATTTTTGCATATCTTTCCTGTGCATTGTATTTGGGTTGAGTTTTTGGCTGTAGTTCAATGAACGTACTTAACATTTCAAATATTCATTTTGAGTTCAGTTTCAAGGTCTACAATGAAGCGCAAATTGATAGAGTTTGGTATCAAGTGGCCATCAAGCAGACATGCCAAGAAGAAGAAAAGCACTACTAAATCACCCTCCAGCAACAATCCTTCACAGATCAATTTGGAGGGATTAGATTCTGCAAATCAGCATACATTGTCTGATCAAGTACCGTCCAAATGTAATGCCATTGACAACTCAACAAAAGAAGTGCCCGTCATGGCAACTCAACTCCATACAGATGTGAATCAGTGTACATTGTCAAATACTGTACAAGAAAGCGGAAGTTCATGGAGGTTTGTGGTGAAGGCTACTTATAAGGAATATCCGGTGAGGTTTGAATCCTTTTGTACCAGTGTTACTGATCTTAAGAAGGAAGTGGCTGACAACCTGGAGCTCGAGTTAGGAACATTCAGAATACAATATGAAGACGATGACAAAGAGTGGATGCTAATGACCAAGAACAAGCACTTAGAGTATGCTTGTAACCTTTCAAAATCATCTGGAAGCAATATTCTAAGGTTGTTGATTATTGATTTGTGAACTCAAAGATTGAGGGTTGAAGAGACATACCATGAGTGACCTCTGGAGTCAACGAAGCAGTCTTGAAAGAGTCAGGACCAGAATCATTAGTGAGCAGACATACAAGAGCTGCTGAATCTTTGTGATGCAGATCAAGTGATGCGCATGTTCCTGGAGGTATGTGCTTACCCCATATGTGGCATGCTACGTTACTCGGACTCTTTGTTTCACCCCAAGTACCCGTGTCGGATCCTTGACCTTCGGATATGAGTATGACACTCCGACACTTTATTTTGGTCTAAAATCAAGGAAATTTTCCACAATTTAGCAGTGTCAAACACTTGGACACGTACCCGTGTCCGACACCAGTACCTGAGTCTGAGTAACATAGGTGGCATGTTCTACGCGACTACATCACAGCTCTTATATTTTAAATCTAGTGTCTCGTGCTCAAGTTTTTGGAGGGGTGTTGTGCTTCTAGTCTGGGAACAACCTTACAAGTTACAACCATATTTCTTCTAAAAATGGGAAGAACAACAAGAATCTGCATAATGTTTGTGTGATTTAAGTGTTAGGAGTTTATATGTTGTGATTAATTGTGACTAATTGGTTTTTAGGCCCATTGTGTATACGTGATGTATAGTTGGGCTTAGGGTTAAGTTATGTGCACATACTATAGCTTATACTCTCGTATACTATATGTAAGCTGAATTGATGAAATGAAAAGACAAGGAAACCTATTTTCTGGCATAAAGGTATTAGATATTCAACCGTTCTTGTCCAAAAACATGAGGTTGATAATTGCTCTTAAAGAACTTACTGGTATGTTTTTGCTATCAATAAATTAGTATATATGTTTATATTCACTTCATTTATCTGGTAAATTTGTTTATTTTCAGACCTTATATACGTTCCTTGTATGGTTCAAATTGTGCATCCTTCTTTAGGCATTTAGTTACTTTTTCTAGTGACCATAATATGTGTTAATCAATGGTTCAGGTTGCCAGTCACTACTGATTGAGAATGAATGCAGTCGCCAGAGTCACAGCTCAATCTGGTGAACCCTGGTAATAAACCAGCTACTCATGATTCTCATGAACAATCTAGCCCACCATCACTCCTCACTGAAGATCAACTTTACTCTTCTGGTTGATAATGATATAATAGCTGTGTAATGTTGTTGGTGTGTTCTGCAAAAAGATTCACAAAAATGGAGGTTTTACCAATTGATTTAGGTTGATATTCATCATTTTGGCCGAAATCTCAGGGTAAATCATCAATGATACTAATTATCAATGATATTTACTGTGTTATAATTAATTATTATCAGTAGAATGTCAATATATTTATAATGGAAAAGCTTGATTAACATTTTAACAATTACGTGTACATTACAAATTAATGCATTAATATAAGACGTAATAATTATTACTTTATTAAGTTCAGGTCCTTTAAGTTGAAGATAACGCACCTTTGTTTTGCAAAGGAACTTCCCAGATCATTCATATCTCCTTCTTATATTTTGACGGTTGTGCTTTTTAAATGAGGATCCAAAAGATATTACTCCTTTAAAACTTAATCAACTAACCTAGTTGACATCTATACAACTAGTCCCATAATACGGGTAATTATACCCTTTACTTGATTTTCTTCAATTAATTTACTAACACTTTATCCCCTATCATCAACTCTAATCACCTTAATTTTTCTGAGTCGTACTCATATTGCAATTGCTCTAAACAACTTGACAAACAAGACTTAACAAGTCATTATTAGGCCATTTTGGGCTTAAATAAGTTTGGGCCTCCACATTCTCTACTGCGGGTGCGGACTATGGGTGGATTTCGCTCCTCCGGTTGGTAATTTGGTATGGTGTACTTCACAACAACCGATGTTCTACGAGAAATTTCAAAACAATCCCCTTGATTGACCTATCAAGTGGCATTTTCGTAATTACAATAAGCAAATATACAATCTAGAAATTGCAATGTACAACATTTTTGATATTTAAAAAAATTAAAAATAAAAGAAAATAATTTTAATATAAAAAGATATTGTACACTTAAATATGTAGATTGTATATTTTGATAAAAAGATATTAAGAACATAGAGTCCAAATATGCTTGTACATGAACATTGAAATCATTTCCCACGTTCGTTAGATGCTCAATGAATGTTCATCAAAGTGCACAATGAGCACTGTGTACCCGAGTGTATAATCAAAATTGCACATTTTAATGTTGTTGTCAAGACTGGATCACAAATGTGTAGGATCAATTGTTGATCCATGAGATGTCAAGGTTGTAAGGAGAATACAAGGGGAATAATCAATTAATCCTTAGCGAAAGTCGGATAGCAGGTGCTCTAAAGGTTACTTACGAGTGACGATCTGTAAGGGACGTGTTCTTTACCTTAAAAAAAATGTTTCAGGTTCAATAAATTCAGATAAGTTACAATCAGGTCAATAAGATCCAATATGTTTTAATCAGGCCTCCAATATGTTTTAATCCGGCCTAATGAGTTCAAATAAGTATTTGAACGAATGTCTATGTGAATTTATGATTTCTAATGTTTAACACTTCTCTAGAGAAGTAGTGTCTTGTGAATTCATGATTTTCTAATGTTTAACACCTCTCTGAAAAATAGTGTCTTGTGAATTCATGATTTTCTAATATTTAACATCTCTCTGAAGAACTAGTATAAATGTAAAGTGATTTATATAAGACACGTTCTTAAACGTGTTAAATATTTAACACCTTCGTGGAGAAGTAGTGTGAGCCTGTGTCCTGTGAGGTGATTTATATACAACGACACATTCCTAGACATGCAACTTATGCACAATACATGTAAACTGTAAATCATTTGATAAACTATTTTAATTTCCATTCCTAAACAACACTTAACAGGTCACTATTAGGCAATTTTGGGCTTAAATGGGTTTGGGCCTCCACATTCTTCATTGCGGGTGCGGACTGTGGGTGGATTTTGCCCCTCCGGTTGGTAATTGCCTAATTGGTATGGTATGCTTGGTAGACATCACAATAACCGATGTTCTACCATTTGAATTAGGGTTCATCATTTTCAATTATCACTCCCCAAACTCCCAAAAAATCCCCAATCTGGAAATCTCTCTGCAATTATCCCACTTCAATTCTTGATGAAGTCGACGCGATTGTCTTCAACGAAAACATCAGAAGAAACAATTGAGCCTGAAGCTGATTGGACAGATTGGTCATATGTGCGTGAAGAGATCCCAGTATCAACAATCCTGAGTTGCGGTCACCTCTATTTAAGGCGGCCTCTAAGTCAATGGATCGAAACCAGCCCCCCTTCTGATCGGAAGTTAGTGCGGAAATTGGAATTGTATTTGAGGTTTAACACCATTAATATTCAATCTGGAAGCTGGTAGAGCTCACTCACCTTTACTTATATTACAGTGACGACCTCGAATACCTTCCTACCTCTATCACAAGGCTTCGTAAATTGGAATTCCTGGAATTCGAATCATGTATTGCTCTCGAAGAATTACCGCCCAATTTGGGGGAATTGAAGAGCCTCAAGCGTCTGTCCCCCGGTCGTTGCTCAGCTATTAAGTACCTACCCAGTAGCATTACTAGGCTACCCAAATTGATAGTTTTGAATTTGGAAGATTGTGGGAGTTTATTAGAATTGCCAGAAAATTTGGGTAATTTGGATCAACTTTTGCATCTGCATGTTAGTAATTGTTGTGAAATCAAGTCTCTTCCTTGTAGCACAACCAAGCTTTGCAATCTGGAAACCTTAGTCCTCCCTTCGAGTTTCGAGGTTGAAACACTATATCCATTTGAAATGAACAACTGTGTTGTTATTACTGTTGAGGGCTCTGGTATTTCTAATCGAATGTGGGATGAACTTAGAAAGGATATTGCACTGAAAATGATCAATGGAACATTGGATTTACTTAAACAAGGTATTGTTCGTTTCTTCTGCTCAACTGCCTTCCATTCTTTCAAATATAATATGGCATTGTTAGTTAATCTTTTATTTATTGAGTTTTTATTTATGTCTGATAAATAGTTCCCGGTGTGTGTTTTCCCCAGCTTAATTTGACTTGTTTAGTTGTAGTTTGAAGTAAGCATAGCTGTAGTTGTCTTGAAAGGGAATTAATTTGTGCATGTTTAGCTCTAAAGTTAATTGATTTGCACATAAACACTAATAAGTACTCTGGGCTGAAAGTCAAAGTCTCCCTTTTTTTTGAGAGAGAGAGATGCATACCTGATCTTTATTTGTATATGAGAATATTAGAATTAAATAAAAAAAAGTTGAGAGTAGATAAGTAATTTGTCTGAAAAGTTGCTATTACCTCTTAAAATTTTGATTTCATTCCTGGAGTAAACAAACAATAGAAATAAGATATACAACCTATTCCATGATTAAACCAGACACTTCAAGATACCTATGAGTCTATGACAATATGCGAGTATGAGGTTCTCAATCCATACCTATATGGTATGGGTTTTCCATCCATTCCGTTTCAGTTTTTTAACCGAACGCCCCCTTAATAGTTTGACCACATAAAAAAGTAGCAGTACCCACAGACAAAAAGAAAGAGCAATCAGAGTTCCATTCAATGTGATGATTCCTCCACCAAAATTGCTTAGCTTCTGGTAGAAAAAAGATGTACCCATTCTTGCAAAAACATAAATATGGTGGAGAAGAATTTTAGCATAGCTATTTAGATTATTCTGAACCCAAGAAAAAATTCAGATCGCCCAAAAAATTGAAACTTGCAAAAAAAAACTTATAGCAATATCTTTGAAATCCAAAAAAATGTTTGTAGGACTTTTGTTCTTGCTGGAAAAAAAATCCAACAGTGCGGAAGGATAGAAGTTGACGCCGTTAATTTCAGTCTCCCTCCTCTCTCTTGCCCTTGTGCAGCAGTTAGGGTTTGATTCTTGAGGGATATGGAGATTGAATCTTTCGGGGGAAAGGTAAGATTGAGGTTCCATGGATTGTGGATGTGGTGGAGTTTGATACACATGGGTATGAGATTCCAAATTAAAAAGGCCAACCAAACAGTGAATTGGATTTTCCATTCCAAACTACTCAACCAAACACCAACTTAGAATGTGTCATCACCAACTTAGGGTGCGCTCGCTTCACCTTAAAAAAAACAAGTTGCAGATCTTATAAGTTCGGATAAACTCATATAAGTTGCAATTAGGTTCTATAAGTTGACCCTCATAGGTTTACTCTCTTTCAATAAGGTATGATCAAGTCTAAGAATTTACTCTCTTGCAATAAGGTCTTACCAAGTCCAATAAATTTCAATCAGGTCTGATTAAGTCCTATCAGGCCATTCAGGTTTAATCAGTTCCAATGAGAACACTCCCTTATTTTACTACTTCATCATTTTTGAATGATCGCAACAATTAGACTTTTGCACTATTCATACACCAAAGTTGACCATATTTTTCTTACTAAGATATACAGAGTAAGCTAAGTAGCTTCTACATCTTATAGTCTTAATAGTAGAGAACTAAAGATGTTAGTGGTCAAGTTGTACGTTGGTAAACGTGAAAGTCAATTTGTTGCAATTATTATTTAAAAAAAAAAAAAGAGAATATCTCATATCTGATGTCTGGAATTTATTTATTTTCCTTTATTGTTAGCTTTTGGTTGTTTAGCCCATAAGTTGAATCATTTGCACATAAACACTAACAAGTCGTCGGACAAACTGATTTTACCAAACGTCTTCATAATTTCATCATGCGCTTTCTTTAGACCGTCATTAAAACTAACTAAGCCGTGAAACACATACTTATCGTCAAGCGAGGCTTATGTGTTTCCATGTAACAACAGAGTCCTTTGAATTTACCGGCATTTGCAAAAATTCTCGTATTCGTAGCTGAATTGTAGTTCTTTCTTGCAAACAGACTCTCATGTCAATGACAATTCGGAAAGTCAGCATACTTCAGGAGATGAACCTGTTTTGCCATCTTCTGCTGGCTGCATAACCACAAAATCAGATTGTTTTGTACGTGAGACAGAGCTTGGTGAGGAAAACATCCAGCATCCTACACAAAATGGACAGATGGAAAATGAACAGAATGTGAAGACTCCTCGTAGTGATGATGAAAAAGATAACAGACAAATGGTAGAAATAGCTCCAGGGGCAACTCAATTGCTAATGGAACTGGTAGATGCTGCAACCAAACGTGCCTGTATGTGTCCCTCCTCTGCAAATTATTTACTCACTGCATTTATTTGATTGATTTGTTAATTTCTTTGGCAAACCATTGGAATGAATGTGGATGGATCATGAATAGTGTTAGTGTGTAATGCACTCCTATTTTCCTTCACCTATCCATTGATAATGAACACTTGAGCCCCTGTATGTGTCATGTGAAATTCTGAGTTACCAAGTTTTTAGTTATTAAAAGACAAGGGTGTCCAGAAGTGGTCTATAAATTTGGGGCAGAAAAGGACATCAAGAAAATAATAACCGTTCATTTACTTCGTACTTTATAGTATAATTTATTTATACTTCGTATGTCATTTATCTCAGTCCAAATTACTCTAGGAGACTAGGAAAATCCTTTTATGATTTGAAGTTTTGAACATGTAATTATGCTTTTTATATCAGGGTGTGTACTCTCTCATATGCGCTCTAAGTTCCTCAAGCTCTGACAAATTTTCAGAAATAATTGCATTTCCGTTTTTATTGGCCCGGTGTAACTAAAATAGGTCATATAGAATCATAGTAGCCCAACCCATTTAAAGAAACAGGTCTATTGATAGGACACCCTGACTTTGCTAGTTGCTGTTCGAACAATCTTCAGAATCTCCATAAAATTATGCCACTTTTTCCTTGTTTACGAACACCACAATTGACAATGCTGAGAGATTCTCTACCGAGTCTACCCGAAATCAACCTCGAAATGTTTGGACAGTTTCAATTGCTATAGTTTCTGATAAAGCCTCAATTGCCATCCTTATTAATAGTAGTTTATAACTAGCTGGCTTGTGTTCTCTTTTTCTTTCTAATCTGTTACTGCATGATTTATACATGCTATGTTGTAGTTAAACTATACGCACTTTACCTTTCAGGTTTTCATCATTTCTGATTCAATTATTAAACTTGTATCAATTTAGTGAAACGCAAATTGGAAGAGTTTGTAATGCGATCAAACAAGGGGGAACAATGTCAGAATGCCAAGAATAGCACACACAATATGGAATCATCCTCGGGTCGTGAACATGTTGAAGAGTGTTTAGACCGTGCAAATCAACATACACAATCAGATCACGTACCAATTCCATTTGAGTCTATTCCCATCAACAACACAAGTCTTGATACATCAATGGGAACTGTCAAAGAGCCCCTAACGGTAACTATATTCTCTAAGGATGCTCACCTACAATCCCAGGAATATTAAGGTGGCGCAAACCAGCTCACATCATCAAATACTCTACATCCAAATGGAAGTTCAAGCAGCTTTGTTGTCAAGGCCACTTATAAGGAAGATACAGTAAGGTTTTATTTCTCTTTAACTACTAATATTGACCAACTATTAAGGAAGTGGGCAAAAAGTTCAAACTAGAGGTCAACAAGTTCAAGATGAAGTATCAAGATGAGGATAAAGAATGGATGATATCGACCTACACCTTACCTTCTTGGATTATGCTTTTCATCTTGCTATATCTTCTGGAATTCATTTTCTTAGATTGTCTATTATTGATTTATGATCTCGGCGTGTTTAACTGGATAGATGGACTACTTATTGTCTAATTTGAACTTATTCTTTCTCACCTGGTCTCATTAGGTCTGAAATAAGTAATAAGGTTTTGAAATAAAGTGAACTAAACAGACAGGTCAGTAAGAGTAAATAACGATGTTTTTCCATTTGGATTAGGGTTCATCATTTTCAATTGTATATAAAAATAAAAATAAAAAGAACCTCATTCTGACACTCTCTGTCCAATTAATCTACTTCAGTTCTTGTTGAAGTCGCCGCCGTGGTCTTCAGGCAAAACATCAGAAGGAACTGTTCAGCCTAAAACTGACTGGACTGATTGGTCATATGTGAGAAACGAAGAGATTCCAGTATCAAAAATCCTGAGTTGCGGTTACCTCTACTTGAGGCAGCCTCTAGGTCCATGGATCGAAACCAACTCTCCTTCTCAACGGAAGTTAGTGCGAAAATTGGAATTATATTTGCGGCATAGTTCTATTGAAAGGATAGAAAACTCAATATGGAAGCTTGTAGAACTCACTCACCTTTACATATATTACGGTGATGACCTCAAATGCCTTCCTCGCTCTCTCACAAGGCTCCATAAATTGGAATTCCTGGAAATTGATTCTTGTATTTCTCTCAACGAATTACCGCCTAATTTGGGCGAATTGAAGAGCCTTAAGCATCTCTCCCTCGCTCGTTGCTCGGCTATTGAGTACCTACCTTCTAGCATTACCGAGCTACCCAAGTTGATGGTTTTAAATCTGGAAGATTGTAGGAGTTTATTGGAATTGCCAGAAAATTTAGGTGACCTGGTCCAACTCTTGCATCTACATATTAGTAATTGTTGCGAAATCAAGTCTCTTCCTTGTAGCACAACCAAGCTTTGCAATCTGGAAACCTTAGTCCTCCCTTCGGGTTTCGGAGTCGAAACACTATATCCGTTTAAAATGAACAAATGTGTTATCATTACTGTTGAGGGCTCCAGCATTTCTTATAGAATCTGGGATGAACTTAGAAAGGAGATTGCACCGAAAATGATCAACGGAACTTTGGATTTACCTTATCATCAAGGTACTGTTTGTTTCTTCTGATCAACTACATTCCATCTTTCAAATACACTATGGCATTGTTTATTCCTGGTGTGTGTTCTCCGTTCTCCCATGACTTACTTTAACTTCTCCGAAATTTTCTGGATATTTTTGTCTGAAATAAGTCAAAATAAGTTGGAAGAAAACATAGCCATAGTTGGCTTAGTAGTGCATTAACTTTTGTATGTTAAGCTAAAAAGTGAATTGATTTGCACATAATCACTAACAAGTTCTCTGGGTTGACAGTCAAAGTTGACAAAACGAGTGAACTTCGAAAGGAGCTTGAGCGGAAGGTAGTCGGTGAAGCAGCTTCAATAGAAGAACCTAGACGGGGGATCGTCAACCAGCAGACATCGCCTTTGAACCTACCTGATACTGGAGGTATCTGCTCTTTTACCACACATTTCAAAGTCCTGTTTTATCTTTGAATAATTGGTTCCTTTTGCTTAAGTGCCTTTCAGAAAACTCTGGCCTTGTCCTGTCTTTGTAAATTATTCTTTTATCAGCTTTTTCATTGATTTTTTTATGTGGTCAAACTAATAAGGGGGTGTTTGGTACAAAAAACTGGAATTGAATGTTTTGATAACCCATACCATAAAGTATGGAATTAGAACCCCATGCATATCTTAATGTGTTTGGTTTAATCTTAAAAAGGGTTGTGTGTCTCTTTTTTACTGTTGTTTCACTTTAGAATGGAATTAAAATCTGATCATGTATTTATAAGAGAATTAAATTCAACACTTCGTATATAATTTTAGTTACCCCATCCAACCAACCATTATGTTGCTAAACAAATACTTAGTATATTCAATGGTAGTATTAAATAAAAAGATATCTATCTGTGTATATTCCTAAAACTCAAGGAAAATAAATGACATCACGCCACGTGTCACTTCCTATCTTTAACAATGACCTGGAGCAACATCACATATAACATGTGTTATCTCTTATGAAAAGGCTTTCAAACCAAAGTTATAAAAACATGTCTGCAGTCTTACCCTTATTTTCATAAAGAGGTTGTTTCCAGGAATCAAACTCATAACCTAGCGGATAGCAAGCAGACACTTGAACAATACCCACACACACAAAAAAGAGCAATCAAAATTCAATTCAATGTGATTCCTCCCCCCCAATATTGCTTAGCTTTTGGTAGAAATAAAGATGAACCTATTCGTGCAGAAACATAAAAATGGTGGAGAAGAATTTCAGAATAGCTATTTAGATTATTCTAGAGCCGCGAAAAAACTCAAATCACGCAAGAAATTGTAACTGAAGAAAGCTTAAAGCAGAATCTTGAAACCCAACAAATGTTTGTAGGACTTGTATCTTGCTGGAAAAAAGTCCGTCGATGCCGAAGGATAGAAGCTGGTGGCGTTAATTTCAGCCTCTCTCCTCTTTCTTTCTCTTGTTGAGCAGTTAGGGTTTGATACTTTGGGATTACAGAGTTAGAATCTTTGGGGGCAAGCTAAGATTGAGTTTCTTGGGAAGGGTGTAGTTTGATACACACGGGTATGATACTCCACCTTAAGAAAGGTCAATATTGGTCCATGGCTACATTCCAAACTACCCAACAAAACACCCCCTACAAATAGCGTTGGTCAATCAGTCAATGGCTCCTTTTTAAATGTGTTATCAGCTTATCACCAACTTAATTTTATTACTTCATCCCTTTTAGAATGATGGAAACCATTCGACTGTTCATACACTAAAATTGACCACATTTTTTAAAACAACAATAATTTTCTTATAATCTTAATAACAGATGATTAAACATATTAGTGGTCAAAATTGTGTGTCGGAAAATGTAAGAATTGTTGCAAAGAGAGAGAATCTGACGTCTGGAACTTATTATGTATTTTTTTGATTAGCTTTTGGTTGTTTAGCCCGGAAGTTGAATCGTTGCGCATAAACACTGTCAAGCGCTAGTACAAACTGATTTTTCCAAACGTCTTTGTAATTTCATCATGTGCTTTCTTTGAACAGTCATTTTAAATAACTTAACATTGACAAAAACTTATTGTCAAACAAACTTATGTGTTTCCATGTAACAACAGGGTCCTTTGGATACACTGGCATCGGCAAATGTCTGCTAAATTGTAGTTCTTTCTTGCAAACAGATTCTCATGACAATGACAATTCAGAAAATCAGCATACTTCAGGATATGAACCTGTGTTGCCATCTTCTGCTGGCGGCATAACCACAAAATTAGATTGTTTCATACGTGAGACAGAGATTGTTGATGAGAACACCCAGCATCCTACACAAAATGGACATATAGAAAATGAACAGAATCAGAAGACTCCTCATAGTGATGATGAAAAAAACAGCAGACAAACAGAAGAAATAGCTCCAGAGGCTATTCAATCTCTAATGAAACTGGTAGATACTGCAACCGAGCTTGCCGGTATGTTTCCCTCCTCTGCAAATGATTTACTCACTGCATTTATTTGATTGATTTGTTAAGTTCTTTGGCAAACCATGGAATTAATGTGAATGAATAGTGTTAGACTGTTAGTGTGTAATGCAGTCCTGTTTTCCTTCACCTAGCCATTTGAATACTTGAACCCTTGTATGTATTATGTGAAATTCTGTTTCCAAGGTTTATAATTAATAAAAGACAAGGGTTTGCAGAACTGGTGCATAAATTTGGGGGAGAAAAAGACATCAACAACAGAATAACTGTTTAATCTACGAAGTATTCTATTGTATTTATATTTCGTACTTCGTTTTTTTTTTATCTCAGTCCAAGTGACTCTAGGAAACTCTTTTATGATTTGAACATGTGACTATGTGTTTTGCAACGGGATGCACTCTCAGTTCATAGTAGCCCAACCCATTTCAAAAACAGGTCTAATGATCAATGAGGGCACACCCTGTATTTGCTGCTGTTCCAACAATCTTTCTATCTCCAAAATTTACAATATTGAGAAATTCTCCATTGACTTTTGCTGCATGTTTAACCAGATTCAATTGCAAGAGTTTCCGATAAAGAATTCATTGCCATCCACATTTACAAAAGTTTAAAAAAATAATACTTCCTCTGTTCCTGAATACTTGCACCAGTTTGACTTTTGCACTTTTATACATTAACTTTGACCAAATTTTCTTACTAATATATAAAGTTCAAAAGTTATTGTGCAATATGTTGTTAAATTAGTCTTAATGCACCTTTTTTAAAAAAGTTTTATCTAATATGTAATTGCATATAATTACGGTCAAACTAGTGCATTGGCCAGTGTGTCAAGATGTTGCAACTTGCAAGTATTCAGGAATCAGGACACAGGGAGTAATAAATAACTAACTGATGGCTTATGGTGTCTTTTTCTTTGTTCTTTTTTATCTGTTATTGCATGTTATATACATGATGAGTTGTAGTTCTATTATACGCACTTTATCTTTCAATTTTTCATCTTTTCTAATTTAATTATCAAATCTGATATCAATTTAGCTACAAGGACTTCCAACGAAACGCAAATTGGAAGAGTTTGGAATGAAATGGCCATCGAACAGCAAGGGTGGAAGGTGGCGTAAAACCAAGAAGAGGACACGCAATATGGAATCACCGTCAAGAAGGTATTTAGACAGTTCAAATCAGCATACACAACCGGATCAAGTAAATCATGTACCAACACCATTTCAATCAGATCCTAATGCAACAACAACCGAAATTGTCAAAGAACCCCCATTGGCAACTCTATGTTATACGGATTCTCATCAACATTCCCGTGAACAGTTGCATGTCGCAAATCAGGTCACGTTGGTGACTACTGTGCAACCAAATGGAAGTTCAAGCAGCTTTGTTGTCAAGGCCACTTATAAGGAAGATTCAATAAGGTTTAATTTCTCTTTAAGTTCTAATATTGACCAAATATACGAGGAAGTGCGCAAAAAGTTCAAACTAAAGGTGAACAAATTCAAGATTAAGTATCAAGATGAGGATAAAGAGTGGATGTTATTGACTGGCGCCTTTGACTTGGATTATGCTTTGAATCTTGCTAAATCATCTGGAATCAGTTTTATTAGATTGTCTATTGTTGATTTATGACGGTCGACGTGTCTAGTGAATAACTGAATTATTTATTGTACAATAGCATATACTAGCAGATGATTGCAAATTTGCATTTCCTGCAACAAAAATTCCAGGTTGATGGATCTGTCATTGAATACATTAACAGAACAATGACCGAATTATGCAGTTTTGGACTTCAAATGCATTATCAAATGGTGAAGTTCATCTGCAGCTTTGTTTGCTATGAAATTGTGCTAATTGCGGTCTCTCAGCTAAATAGAAATGTTGGATGTGTTTTGGCAACTAATTGCTTGTAATTAACAGTGGAAACATTTTTCTCTTGTTAATATGAAATGTGTACACCAATGTTAACATAGCAGCAAAACAGGCAAGAATGCTGGTCCCAAATCCGGTTCTGGGTGGAAATTACAAGATCGTTTTATTAACTTTTTTATCATCCCCAAATTTTCCTTTTTTTCGCACAAGCCTAAATTAGTTTATACCTAATTCAATGGCAGAAATTGCTTACAGGGTTGAAAAACTGGTGAACTATTGTATGAAATATTATGTTTGCAATAAAAGGTAGGCTTTATATCGAAATTCTTATTAGTGCAAACACTCCAAAATTAGCAAGTCTGTATGATCTAATCAAAACAATCGAGCTGTAAATGCAGCGAAGAGCAAGATCAATGAATTCAATAGTAATGAAGTTACGAAAGATTACCACATTATGTAGAGGGTCTCGGAATCTGACCTGGGAAATCCCCATTCCCAAAATCAACCAGAAACAAATCTCTAATTCAACGAATAAGATAGCATCGCCAACATTTACCCAGATCATGTAATTCGTCTATCATCACCAATTTCCTGGTAATTTCACTACGCAGTTACTAAACTTGGCAAGCATTTTTCCTGTATAATGGGGCAACGAAATCTGGGCAGGGAAAATCCTTTCCCCAAAATACAAAAAAATCAACTAAAAATAAAACACCATTTCAACAATTGAAATAGCACCACTAATATTTACCCAGAAAATTCAATCATTATCAAATGTAACTTTGAAATCAACCAAATCAATTGGAACTGCAAATTGTAAAGAGATAGCATGAATAAACCCCATATATTTCACATTCGATTCAAATTCGCAATTACATCAAACAATAATTAAAAGCATATTCAAACTACAATTAGATCTAAACAGAAACCCTAAAAACAAACCCTAACCACCGAAACCATATAGAGTACGGCCTTGCCTCTTGAGCGCATAGACAACATCCATGGCGGTCACCGTCTTACGGCGAGCGTGCTCAGTGTAGGTAACAGCATCTCTAATCACATTCTCTAGAAAGATCTTGAGAACACCGCGAGTTTCTTCATAGATCAAACCACTGATCCTCTTAACACCACCACGACGAGCAAGACGACGAATAGCAGGCTTGGTAATACCCTGGATATTATCCCTGAGAACCTTCCTGTGCCTCTTGGCTCCTCCCTTTCCCAACCCCTTTCCTCCCTTCCCTCTTCCTGACATTTTCTCTCTCTAGAAGTTTAGAAATTTCTGAATTAAGATTCTGGGATTTTGGTTTTGATTGTGATGGGAAATGAAATGGAGGGAAAGTGGGTTTATAAGGGGGAGGTAAAGGGAGTGTTCGAAAATATTTAAGTTTTGGTTTTGGAGGGGTTTATGGCGCGTCAGTTTTACTCGTTGGATGTGATTTAATCGTACGGTGTATAAGGTCGATCCGTGTAGTTTTGAAAGTGCACATCAGAACCGTCGATTATTTGTACTAACGGTGGAGATAGCGTATGAGTGGCTTTTCGGATTTTGCCTTGAGCAGCCAATAATTTGGGAAACATGTCCATTTGTTCTTTTTCTCTTTGTTGACGGGGCAAATATTTTTTGTTATACTTGTATATAGCGAAATTTATCAAATACAGTACAACTCAATTAAAGTTACAACCTTAAATTTTTAAATTCGTAAATTACAACCTTAAACTTACCTCTCCACTTTACATTACAACACTGTGACATTTTCCAGCGAAATCAATCGAAATATGACGTGATTAATCTTATTAAAACACATTACATAATTTCCTAAAATATAACTAATATTGTAACAATTTTTGCCGGAAAATGACTCAGGATTGTAATTGAGAGTGATGTATAAGTTTTTAAGGTTGTAATTTATAAATGAGGAAGTTTGAGTTTGTAATTGGCAAAGAGACAACTTTATAGAGTTGTATTTGGCAAATTTTCCTTTTATTTACTACTTCGTGCAGTGCTACAACACTTTGTATGTATTTCCTCCGTTTCATTAGCTTGCGTTTACTTCGTACTAAATATGACCATCAATATCTTTAATTATTAACCCAATATTGATAATTAGAAAATTGTACATAATTTGAGAATTGATCTTGATAAAATTTGAGTTAAATAAATTTAATTACAATAGTTTGAAACTTAAATACTTACATATAATATGAGATAATTATTTGTTCATAATTTATTTTTATATTTTATGTATGTAAGGGTGATTCAATACAAAAATTGGTTAAATATGTTAGTAAACTAAATTAAAATAAAAAATAGAGTAATCGTTTCCTATGTGTAAATTGCAATTACTCTTTTTATAGCTATACGTAAATGTAAATGAATTGGCCTGCTAAAAAAACGTAATTGTAAATTAACCTAAATGAAAGTATAAATGAAGAAAATGTAAGTATAGATTAGTTTCAAAAAAAAATTATTAAAATTTTAATACAGGGTATTAGTAAACATAACTATGTTTTGAAATTCTTAAATACCATAAGTTGTGTCATTTGATTAGTGATTAAACTTCTAACTCATAAACATAAGGTCATGGGTTAAAGCATTCGCTTGCATTTCTTCATGTTTTTGTAAGAAAATATTATACTCCGTATGTCAATGTTACCTTGACTTGGTGCCATGTCACTTGTTAATAAATGAATAATGTGATTCTTCTATTAAGAAACAAATAAAATAAAATAAACAATCTTTATAAATATTGTATTAGGCAAATTTAAACGATTTTTTTTTGCTGCTACTTGTTATGTAGATGCAAAAATGCCAAGTTTCCCATCCCAAATTACTTCACCATCACTTGTAATATGTGGTCTTGCTACACCGGAGCTGAACATTACTTTAGCCATTAATGTTTTACTTTGTGTTGCTCTATATGGGTCATCCTCCCAATTGGAAAAGGGTAGAATCTTTGAGTCTTATCACTCATGTAAAACCACTTTTCATCGATATGCACCATGTTATACATTGCACTAAACTTAGAAGTTCATTAACCATTCCCGGAATGATACTATCCATGATGTATTGCACTCTTCTCACTTTGTGGTGATGCTTAAGTGATGATTTGATGTTGTTAGTGTGTGCTCTAAGTATTCCAGCCTTAAGTAACCTATAAACTGTGGAATGACCCAAGTGTAATGCATCAGCTAACCCTCTAATTGTAGTCCTTTTTTCAATTGGTATTGCACCAATAACAGTTGGGTCAAAGTCTAACTTCTTCCTCCCTCGCTGCCTTTTTTTACTTGTTACGTCAATTACTCTCTTTTTTCCCAATTTGACTTCGTGCATTAGCCCAAATCCTACCAATAGTGGATCTATCTACTTTGAATTTAGTTGCTAAATTTTTTATTGCATATTTTGAGACTGTTTTCCCTCCTACTCGGAGCCTTTTCCCTTGTTGTCCTAAGATAAGGGTTTGAACTATTTCCTGTCGATCTAAGTATGTTAGTTCAAAGGGTTTTTTTCCCATTTTTTTGTTAACATGACACCCACTACTTCATCGAATTCTATAACTACTGTAACTGGATTTGCGTTAATTTCTACATAATTTTCTAATTCAGTTTCATCATCACTTTCAGATTCAGAATAAAATGTCACCTCAATAAACTCAAAGCCTTCCTCAAAGCCTTGACTTTGTTCCAGGTTGTAAAGCTCTTCAAGCTCTTCAAAATCCATCCCCTGCTTTGTTAGTGTGTGCTGTGAAAACAACAAAACTGAAGCCTACAAGTGACGCGTGCCCGTGAGTGACGTGATTGTGCAAAATTCTCAAGCTCCTAGTGTGGTAGTAATTAGAAAACTTCACTTAATGCTGTAATTTTTGAGAGAATACCAGAAAACATTATTCTGGTAACTCAATTCTTTTATAGTGAAGGTGGTAGGGTTTGTAAATCAGCCACCAAAAGGACAATTTTCATAGAATATTTTTGGTGGGAATTTTGAAAATTTCCAGATCTTAATTTTGGGGGCTTTTGAATTTCAGAACAGAATTGTATGCCTTGTATTTTGGTGGGAAACTTTCAGCGACATTATTGGTGGGAAATCATCCACTTGTACACACTTTCTAATGTCTCAGTAAAAGCATACCCACTTTTCTGGAATAGTAAAATCAGACTCATCCACTTGCACACACTTTCTAATTTTAACAACTAATTATATGAGCATTGAAGTAATTTTACCATTCATTTTCCACTCCAAAAAATCTGGCCAAAAAGGAGATGGTGCAATAAATCCGGAACGGAGGAAGTATCTAATTTTGTGAGAAATACCTTTTTACAATTTTTTTTTTTTTTTTGCAAATTTGGACTTAAAATATATTTTTGCGACAACAACCTTAGTTTATTTATAGGCATTGGCCGGACCTGTTTTTGGCATTGATTGTAACGTGTCGGTCACGTGTTCCTTTTTCTCTTGTAAAATTATCCAAAATAACCTTTTTGTATGTATGAATTTACGAGAAATAACATTTTATAATTTATTTTTACAATTTTAGACCTTAACAAAAAATCATTTGCGAAAAACAATATTTGTAACATTTGTTGTATTAGCATCATTTCAAGATTCACATGAAAGTAAAAAAGAAAGATATTACTTAATTTATTGTTTTGTTCTAATTGATTCTCTTGACCCGTTGTTTTATCTGGACCTTCCTCTTGTTCATTTGTCCTTTTCTTTTTAGCTAGTCCTACCAATGGCGGGGCCAAAAATTTAAGGTTGGGGGGCGAGAAATTTAGGTGAACTGAAAAAAAAACCAAGGAAAAAATGAACATGATGTGTCAATGCTAAGATTCAATCTTGGGTTAATAGTATCAAACATTGTACACTCAATCATTGGGGCAAGACAAGTTTAGTAGTTTATATTGGCATTTAATACTATGTATATATTGTTTGGGGGGGGGGGGGGGCACCCCCTATCTCCGCCTCTAAGTCCTGCCAACCATTTTCTTATACGTATGAGTAAGTAGTTATCGGTAAGGTGCAACTTCTCACGATTTATGATCTGACATGATTCCACTGAACCACATACTCCCCCCTCTCCCCCACACCCAAATTTTTTTTACAAAGATGTCATCCTGTGATGATCAATTGGGTCTTTATATTTTCCCCTCTCCTACAAAGTCGACCAAAAAAAATAAAAAAAAACGATTCAAATTTTGAATTCAAAATAGTTCTGGAATTTCAAATGAAATTTTAAAGTGAGTGGAATATGGGTCCCAAACTTTCAGCTAATGAGAAGTCATTGTATGTTGGGACCACATATACCCCTTATATGTATGGATTTTTCGCCGTAGGAAGTTAGGAACAATGTTCCATCATTTCAAATCCAAATTGTACCTACAAAACGGAGCCTAAATCTTCTTGACTTATTGCGTATGCACCGGAGTACTCCATAAAAGTACAGCAGAAAATTTGAAGCTTTCCTTCTGACCTCTCTATTAACCAAAATGCAGTAATCCGATACCATTACTACTCAAACCTCACCTAGTCCTGCAGATGTATTTGTTTATACTTGTATTGTTGTCCTCTATGTTCCCACATAATCTATTGGAAGTTCTTTCCTTCAACAAAACCTGAAATTTTATGCAAGGCAAATTTTACGCTTTACCTTTCAGCTGATTATATCTCTATGTTACTTTCAGTCTCAAAGTCCACTCTGAAACGTCGGTGTAGAATGGTAGGAATTGACAGGAGATCATTGAGAAAACCACAACCCAATTCGGAGAACCCTATTAAGGCAATTGAGTTTTTGGTTGGTGCAAATCGTACAATAGATAATGCTTCCCGAAAGAGTTGTCTGTTAGTTTCTTGATTATCCTTTAAAAAATGCAGTTATCTGACATGAATCCTCACACGAACACCCTCATCATTCAGATTTATCTGTCTGTACTCTCATTGCTGTCCATCTATGATTCCCAGAAAATCTGTTGAAATATGCGTTCTTTAACTTCAACTTGAAACTTCTTTTGTTTCTCCAGTTTATTTTCTTGTAAAATTTTAAATAGTTTGACATATATTATGTCGATTGCAGTTGACAGGTCTACATTGAAGCGCAAATGAAGAAACTTTATTGATTCCTGACCATCAAACGAAGAGATGAATGTCAGCAAGTTCAAAATAAAACTTGGATCCGTTTCTGAGAGTGAATCTGCACAAATTTATTAAAGCACCATAGCTACTCAAATTCATCATGAACAAAGCCTTCAGTTTCTGCAGGCCCCAGAAAACAGCTCATTGCATGAGAGCTAAGATGCAACCAGTAACATCTTCACAGTGAAGGCCAAATACAAGGAAGATATTATCAATTTTGACTTCTCATCAACTTCCAATTTCGCTCAATTCAAGGAATAAGTGGGCAAGAGGTTTAATAGACAAAAACAGTTTTAAGTTCAAGTATTGTGACAATGATAATGATTAAAGTGTTAATCCCCACTTCCCCAGTGACTCAGATCTGCAGTATTTTCTGCACAGTTCAGGGCCGTGCATATGCAAGCAGATGAAATTGTTCAATTTTTACACAAGTTAATGTGAGAAGATCAATAGGGATATGAAAGTTGTTCGTCATTGTACTGCAATGATGCACAACCGTAAAATTACTTGTATGAGATTGTTAGTCATGGGTTCAATGAACTTGTCAATATCTCAATGCAGCTGAAACAGCTCTTTCAATACCTTGTGGCTTAAACACAGACCTTAAAATTCATCTAGAACTATTTCGTTGATGCCTAAGTAACCAAATTGCTCAATCAACCAGAACAAAAGTTGAAAAACAAGATAATATTATAATGGGAAATTCGATAGAGATCAGAGTATGGCATTTAAATTTTAACTAATTTCGTTCTTTATAGTGATAAATTCAGACAAATACAATGCAACACCAAGGAATAAAATTCTATCAGTTTCAGTTACCAAAGAAAAACAAGATTTAGAAATCAAGCAGCTAAACACATTAAGTTTAAACCAAACAGTACTTCCTTAATTTGAACTTAAGCCCTAAGATCTGTAATCCATCAGTAATACTTTCAAATTTTCACCCGCATTGATATTAAAACAGAACCAGAAATCGAAAATAAAAAAAAACTCAATTGGAACGGTGTATCACATTCAAAAGGCTTGGTAATATTTCATTTCATGTAACAATTAATTTCCAATTACACTGCAGAGATCCAAAAGAACCTCCAACTACAAACACCAAATCTACTACCTAATAAACACAAATCCAGATACAAACCCTAACCACCGAAACCATATAGAGTACGGCCTTGCCTCTTGAGCGCATACACAACATCCATGGCGGTCACCGTCTTCCGGCGAGCGTGCTCAGTGTAGGTAACAGCATCTCTAATCACATTCTCTAGAAAGATCTTGAGAACACCGCGAGTTTCTTCATAGATCAAACCACTGATCCTCTTAACACCACCACGACGAGCAAGACGACGAATAGCAGGCTTGGTAATACCCTGGATATTATCCCTGAGAACCTTCCTGTGCCTCTTGGCTCCTCCCTTTCCCAAACCCTTTCCTCCCTTTCCTCTTCCTGACATTTTCTCTCTCTGAAAAGCTTTGAAATCTCTAAATTGAAATTTTAGGGTTTTGGTTTTGATTGTGGTGGGAAATGCAATCGGGGAAAGTGAGCTTTTATACGGAGAAGTAAAGGGATGTTGAGAGATTTTGAAGTTTGGTTTTGGAGGGGATTATCCCGCGTCTGTTTTTACTCGTTGGATGTGTTTTAATCGAACGGTATGTAAGGTCGATCCGTGCAAATTGTAAAATTTACTTTTGGACCGTAGATGGTTTTGATCCAACGGTGGATATTTGCGTTTGAGTGACTTTGCGGATTGTGGCTTAAGCAGGACCAATTGTTTATTTTCCTCTCCTGACGGGGCAGTGTTTTGTTTTTGTTGTCGTACTCCCTCCGTCCCGGAATACTTGATCTGTTTTCCTTATCGGACCATCCCTTAATACTTGACCTGTTTCTAAAAATGGAAATATTCCAACAATATTATATTATTTCTCACTTCACCCCTATTAACCCACCTACCCCCTACTCCATACAAAAATAATTAAAAATTAAACCCCTACTCTCCCCCAACCCCACATCTTAACCCACCTCCCACTAACTACATTAAAATAATATCCCACTATCAACTACTACCTATTAAATTAAATAAGTCAATTCAAGTCCCTTAAACTATGTGCCGGTCAAACTGGATCGAGTATTCCGGGACGGAGGGAGTAATAATAAAAGCAAAGGAAAGTCGTACTCGTAATACTCTCTTCGTATCTAAATGTTTTTCCCATTTTCTTTTAAAGTGTCCTAAAATGATAGTTTTACTTTTTTTTTCCTTTTTAACCTTATCTTTGTAATTTTAACCTTGTAAATCTGTTTTTTTTAATTTTGAGGGAAACCATTCAAGGCTTAGCTATTATTATTAATTGATAAACAGAAATCCGAGGCTACAATCTATGTAATAACATCTGGACAAGCTCCTACCCACACTCTAGTAGAGTACTCTAAGGGGCGAATGTGAGCCAAAGCATGGGCTACTTCATCTGCCTCTCTAAACACATGAGAAAACAGAGCTATTTCTATTTCTCTGAGTATCATCCCCACGTATGATCCATCAAAGGTTCGCTCCATGAGCTTATTGATAACCTCTAGACTGTCACTCTCAATAACAACCAAGGTAGCATTACATTGTGCCACCATCTGTAGATCAAACACAATTGCTTTTGCTTCAGCTATGCACGCACTCCACCTGCAGCGTATCTGTCTTACTTCTGCACGGCTTACCATACTACCCATATGATCCCTTATCACCGCTCCAAGCCCAGCTCCTTCGTCTCCAAATAATGTTGCATCAACGTTTATCTTGAGGTACCCTTCATTGGGTGAACACCAAGTAACATTCTCCCTACTCCTAATGCCATTTTGCATTGCCCTTTCCACCCCATTTTAACCATGTAAAATTGTTGGTCTTATCAATAAAGGACATTGTAATCTCATGGTTGATTTAAGTTTTGATGGATTAATGAGTTGTCATTTCCCCCCTAAAATTCCACTGGCTTAAAGTCTTACAATTATTTTGTTTTATTGTGAAAAATGAATCAAAAAGCAACAATTCCCCATAAAAGTATAACAATAATGGTTAATTGTGTAATGTTCTTTTTTCCTTAACAACCGCATAAAATGGCAAACGAGAAAAATATTTAGATACTGTCCACATATCATTTTTTTACAAAAACCCTAAAAAAAACAATTTTGTTTTCTCTCTCTCCTCGATGTTTTGTTTATTTCTACACTTCATCTTCTTCGCCAAGCTTCATCAATATGGGCACGACTACTTTTTTAAAAAGCTTTTAATAAAATAAACATAAAGATAAAGAAAGGGATTAAAAAAAAAATTACGCACCCATACAATTGTTATTTCCTCCGTCGTGTTGTGGCGAGGAAAGATATATGGGTATGTGTGAGAGTTCCACTTTTTTACTCGGGTGTTTGTCTATGCAATCCCATAAATTGGAAGGTTAGCCATTTTATTTTACCAACGGGTATAGTTGTATAGGTTGGAATCATGATAGGATCAAAGCCAGTTTCGACTTCGAGGATGCTTGACGAATTGTGGGAATGAAACTTCCTTCTACGGATCGTGGCGATTTCCTTTACTGGAGGTATCACAAGTCGGGTAAGTTTACTGTTAAATTTGCATATGCAATGCTAGCTTCAGAGGATTTGACCTTGAGCCTGTCAATTATTACAAGAGCCTATGTCCCTCAAGACTCCTCCAAAATGTAAGTTATTTTTTCTTTGGAAACTTCTCCATAATGGAATTGCAACGAAGCTTAATATTCACTTTAGAGGGATTCATATGGAGGCTGTTCGTGATTTATGTGTGAAGACGGAGGAATATATTCAACACATTTTTCGATTTTGTTCGGTAGCGCAACAAGTTTGGAGGGATAAATTGCTTGCAATCCATTCAGAAATCAATGAAACTATATCTTTTGTGGATTGGTTTCTCCATTTATGTTCTATATCCGACTATTTCAACGACATGATGGTAAGAATAGTACCCGACGTATCTATTTCATTAGTTATGAGCACTTTGGTTGTCAAGGAACAACCACGTACTTAGGAATGACATCACCAACATTGCCTCCGTTTTTATTCTAAAGGGTCTTGAACGACATGGTGTACTTTATGGGCACTTTGGTTGTCAAGCAAGATTGAAACATATTACTATTGTTACCGATCATCAGCATCTGGTGCAATAGTATTGGACGAATATTTCCTGAAAATGTAGATATGATGGACACTAGAAGAAATCAAGATTTTAGGTACTGATTTCTCTTGGTGCAACATTCGTAAGGTGTAACGAGATCGAGTGGATCAAGCTCATTTTCTTGCAAATGGAGCCTCACGTAATTTAATATGCTTATTTAATTTTCCTTTTCCATAACGTTATTTTAGTTACTCTATGTACCCAAAAAAAAAAAAAACTTTCGTCAACTATCCGGACGCAAATTGCCAAAATGAATACTCCGTACATGTTTTTTTGTTCACACCGAACATGTAACAAGCGTTCAACGTTCTTCTACTCCCATTTACTCCCACTACACGGACCAATGATTCAATGAACCAAGCGTTCATCCTTAACCAGTAACTCATTAATTAGTAATTACACATATTTTTCTGCTGCTTTTTTGGTCTTTCCATTTTACTTTCTACAATTTGGTTTCTACTGTAGAGGATTTTGGGAGAAAAAAAACCATTGCTAGCAGACTAGGGTTTGCTTTAAACTTCCCGGCAACGGTCAGACCATCGCCCCATCTAGGTAATGCATTTCTACTTGTGAATTATTGGCACATAAGATCTTACCTAGTACTCCTATAATTTTATGGTTTAATATGAATATGATAATTTTGTTCATTCATTTTGCAATACATAATACTTCTATCTTATAATTTCATGTTTTAATTGAATATGATAATTTGGTTCATACATTTGTGCTTCATCTCCTCTTCAAGCAGATATGTGCTTTGTTTTGGTGTTAGTTTTTTGTTACTCAGGTTTTAGTTGAGTTATTTGGTAAAAAACTGTTAATTGGTATGGATTTATAATATTTCTCGAATTTGGATGTTAGTTATTGTTGCCCAATTATGGTTTGTTTTGACTGTTGAGGTGGTCCTAAGTTTTACTTTAGGACCCATGAAGATGGAAAATGAGAGAGGGGGCCTAAGGCTCGTTATGCTCTGATTTTTTTTAGTGCATGTTTGGTATGAATTTAGGAAAGGAAATGGTTTGAAACATTTAAGAAGGAGAAATGGAAATGTTAAGTGTTACCATTATTTGTTGTTTGGTATACCCAATGAAAGCAATCTCTTGTATCATTGAGTAGTAACAAATTGGTGATAATGGTTACCCTTCGGAAATGAAATGTGTTATCCATCTCTCATACCAAACGTAATGAAATTAGTTAATTGATTCTATTTCCAACACTTGAAAAATGTTATACCAAACATGCTCTTAGTGTGGTTTGGTGTGATTGTTTTCTTAGAGTGTTTTTTTTGTTTTTCCTGGGGTGGTCTGAAATCTTAAATTTTCTGGTCTAATATGATGAAGAATGCTGAACGCCTAAGTTTAAGGATATTCCATCGGAATTTGTTCTATTTTTCATGGTTTAGGGTTTTGGGAAATCGGGGTGGTATTGAGATTTAACGATGATTAAATCTCATTTTAACTTGGCAATGCCTTACAAGTACTTTTATCAAGGAGGCTCCCCAGTCGGATAAATTGGGGGTTCATAGTGCTCCAACAAAATCGAGGCTCTTCTACCCTACACAGAGACAATGAAGAGGTTGTTGTGTCAATTGGGGAGTTCCCCATTTGTTTTTGTTTTTTTTTGGAAAAAGTAGGATACACTTCAAAACTTGGTGTTGTATGAACTACCTTGAGCCATCATCCAAAATAAAATAAAAATTGGATGTAGAAATTTAACAAGGGACTTTAACAATTATTTCACCTAATGCCCATAAAATATTGAGAATGACACCAAGTTGAGCATTGCCATGATCGTTATTCATTAGGGCTTCCTTTGAAAGTTGAAACCTATGATTTTTTATTTTTTGGGTGCAATTGAGAAATCACAAATGGGCCAATGGGGGGAGGAGGGGGGTTCAAACCTGTGACCTATCGTTAACCTGCCCTTGGTCTTAACCACTAGGCCAAGACCTCATTGGTAGGCTATGATGAGAGGCTAATTTGTTTGAGTATTTAGCAAATGTGTTCTGCTAGCTCTATTTTCTCAATGGTTTGTTATGATGTCTAAATGAATTGGAGTACATTAATTAATTGAATGTTTTTACACTTTACAATCTTGTAGGATAAACAACCAATGTCTAAGGATAAGACTATTGCTTGTACCTCCACCCTCTGCAGATTAACTACTCTTGGTTTTAACAAGGATGAGGGGGCGGAGGATCAAGATCCGAAGACCTACAATAATAAGAGGAAGACCATTCTAAGAAAAACCATGGAGGACTCTCAGTTCTATCATTTGCTAATGATTAAAAACCACAGACAAACTACAGCAACTATGGTTCAAGTTTTATGCGAATCATACGATGCAAAGAAAAGGGTGTTTAACATTAACAATAACACCACCATTAAATTCTGTGTTGAAGAGGTTGCTGAATTGCTCGGGATCCCTAACACCGGGTCTGATCCTCTATTGTTGTGTCGTTTCTCAAAAGAGAAGGAAGTATTAAAATTACCAACCTCTTTTCCTGACTATGTTTATGAGCTCAAAAACAAATATGCTGATAAGCTAATGAGTAGAGAGAAAACAAGTAAATCAGATGCAGGAAAGTGGGGAGTAAACTGGGAGAGAAGCAAACGGCATTTGAGTACAGGTAGTTTGGTGAGCATTTTAAAGAAGATGGAGCCTAACAATACGGAAAGTAGAATGCAGTACAGACGCTTACTTTCTTATTATCTCGTAGAAACATTTTTGTTGCCTTCGACTGATGAACAATTTTGTAGAACTAGCTTCTACAAATGTGTTGAAGACTTGGAGAGATTCGAAGCAACAAATTGGGCAAAGGCAACTTTGGATGGCATCCATGAAGCAGCTTCTAAAATCAAGAATGGTTTAAATACCTTTAGGGGTTGTACTCCTGTTTTGAGGTAACAATAATTAACTTGTCATGTTTATTGTTAACTTTATGAAATTTATCTTATAACTTAATTTCCGTTTTTGATTGTGTTAGGCATTAATATTTGAAAGAATATCATCTTTGAGGCCAAAAGTAAGACAAGACCAAAATGAATGTCTACCAATCGAGAAATATTTGGGCAAGAAGATTAGTATAGATGAAGTGAAAAAGATTCTAGGCGAATTGACTCCCAATGATGTAAGTCTTGTGTTGAACTAGAGAATGCAATGTATGTTTTCTACTCACTAGGAAACAATAATAAAAATGTCAAACTTTTTATTGTTTTTGTCTTGCAGATTAAGAGTTGCCAATTTTGTGATGGTTCGGTAGAGCTGAGGAACCGCAGCCAATCTAAAGGTGAATCTTCACAACCCAATTTGGTGAACCATGCTAAGCGAGGTGAGTGGCTTGACTATATCCCTGTTCCTGAAATTAAATGAATATGCATTTCTTCATCAGTACCTGAATCTGATGTTTAGTCTTCATTACCCATGTTTAAGCTCTTTTGAGGATTTTAGTCTTCATTAGAATCATTACCATGTTATTCTTGTTAATTTTGTTATAAGCTATTTTGTTATAACCTGAACCTGAATTTGATGTTTAGTCTTCATTACCTTGAATCTGATGAATCTGTAATAAGCTAGGTAATTCAGTTGCACTACTAATAATGTACTATCAGTATTATGTTTGTTAATCTTGTTATAAGCTCTTTCGAGGATTTCCGTTCTTTTCCTTTAGGCCAAAATATGATTCATGGATTATACCTTGACTTCTCTAATCATTTCTTCATTCCCTTTTTTTCCTAGTGGTATGAAGTATTTACTTTGTATGATTTTAACATGGATATATGCCAATTTCAGTCACCAGGTCTACATTGAAACGCAACTGCACACAGTTTGAAAGTGATCACCTTCAATCTAGCAGAAAGGAGTTTGTCAGGAAGTGTAAAAGCAAACCTGAATATCTGCCTCTAACACCAAATCCGCAAAAACTCCATCCTTGAACACCTCCGCTAGTCCAGTTGATAATCATGAACAGAACCCTCAGTTTCAGCAGGAAACCCAAGGTGGAACCTGTAACATATTCACAGTGAAGGCTGAATATAAAGAAGATATTATTAAATTTGACTTCTCATCAACATCAAATTTCGCTCAACTGAAGGAAGAAGTGGGGAAGAGGTTTAATCTGGACTCGAGTGGTGTTAAGATCAAGTATCATGATAATGATGGTGATTATGTGCTAATCACAGGTGACACTGACCTGCAGTATTTTATACATAATTCAGGACCATCCGAAGGCAAGCCAGTTAGATTGTTTGTTTTTTACTCGAGCAAAGTATGCATCATTGACTAATTGTAACACGACCTACAAGTTACCTTCAAAATACTTGTAGTCTTGTAGAGTTGTAGGATATCGTTACTAAGTACTAACTGTAGTGTATGTTTTTGAAATTGTCATGTACCAGCAACTGCAGCAACAAATGTACTTTTGTTAACATATCTCAGAATCATATGTTGATTTTTGGGAAAGGGTGCTTAAAAGATGAATCAAAATGAGATATTATTAGAAATGTATATTTTTCTGCTTGCCTAATCTACAGTTATTGGGTTTCTATTGTTAAAGACTCAAATGCACTTGCCCTTTTAAATTTTTGTCTTTTGTCGAGTTTAAGAGCAGTACACAGCTAGAATGCTATAACATGAACCTCAGATTTCTGGTTAAAGGATCTGTTCAGATAACTGAAAACTTATTTTGTTAGTATTGAAACATATTTAGACTTCAAAATTCATATTCAACATTGAATAAAGTTTCTCCCACATTCCAAAGATCTTTATCCATTTTCGATTCAGTAAAAACCTAAATTTCAACCAAATGCTAAATAAAACCAAACGGAAGTGTTAAAGCTGGATGTTTTGTTTCTAAATGTGCTAGTCTTCTGATGTTTTACGCTTTACCTTTCAACTGTATATGTCTGATGATACTTTCAGTCTCAAGGTCTACTCTGAAGCGCTGGTGTAGAAAGTTGGGAATTGAGAAGTGGGCATCGAGCAAACCTTATAGAAGTGAATCTTCACAACTCAATTTAGTGAACCCTGTTAAGGAAGTTGAATCTTTGGCTGGTGTAGTCGGCTTATATTTAGCTCGACATCCCCATCTCAACCTCTACCCTTATTCCTGTTGTTATGGGACAGGTGAAAGCAGTCAGCAGAAACAGCTTCCACAGGTAATTACAGAAATCTTATTGTTGGTGAGAACTGAGAACAATCCCCTTGACATCCGCTAAACTGTTCATTCTGTAACTGTTATCTGCTCTTATTTCTGTCAGCATGTATAGTTTTCCAAAGTATGATGAATATTGCTCTGTATCTTGGTTTTCATGAAAACATTTTGGTTGATGTCCAAGAAACAGATACGGAGTATCCAATAACACTAGTGCCTGTGCCATCTCTCTACATAATAATATAATTTTGACATTTATTTTCTTAAATTCCTGGTGCATTGTACCAGTCACAAGAAAACAATGCTCCTCAAAAGAGCTACTCCATATTTGTAGTGATCTGACATGAATATCACATGAACCCTGCATCTTATCATTTAGATATAATTTTGTACTCTCATTGTTGTCCGTCTATGCTCCCAGATAATCTGTTGAATGTGCATTCTTCAACCACCGGAAATTGAAACTTCCTGTTATGTCTTGAATTCTCATTGTTTCTCCATATCTTTTTCTTGTAATATTTTATGGCTTGACATGATACAAAGTATATGTCAATTGCAGTCAGCAGGTCTACACTGAAACACAAATGCAGACAGTTTATTGATCCTGAATTCCTGACCATAAAGGGAAGAGACGAATGTCAGTAAGATCAAAATAAAACCTGGGCGTGTCTGAGAGTAATTCTGCACTGGTTCACTGCCTGGGACACAAGATGTAACCTGTAACATTCTTCACAATTAAAGCCAAATACAAGGAACTGAGGAAGATAATATCAAATTTGACTTCTCAGCAACATCCAATTTTGCTAAATTGGAGGAATTAGTGGGCGAAAGCCGAGAGGTATAATCTGGACTCAAGACAGTTTAAAGGTCAAGTATTGTGGCAGTGATGATTAGGGCTTAGGAACCAATGAGATGGTTCGTTTTCTGCACAAGTTAGTGTGAGAAGATAAACAAGGATATGGAGGTTGTTCATCATTGACTCATTGTACTGCAGCAGTGAAGCCTGCCAGTAACTGCCTTCAAATTATTTGTACAAGACTGCTAGTTTCAGGTTCTTGGATTTACATATACTTTGTGTCAAACAATGAACTTAAACTACAACTGTTGCTAAGTCTTTTGCTACTCTAGTTGCATTTTACCCAAATCTCAAAACTTGAACTTAGCAAAAACTGGATACAGCTAGAACACAACATGAACACCTTGTGGCTTCAACATGAAGCTTACATTTCAATTCATTGAGAACTTTTTTGACAACGCCTTAATTAATGAAACAAGTTCCTGCCAAGTCCGAAGCAAATTTAATAAACCTGAAACCATCTCTCCATTGAATTTAGAAGTCATCATACTTAATCAATCAACCACACCAAGAAATGTTATCAAATTCTGTCAGTTACAGTCCCCATCCAAGGACAAGAATAGCACCATTAATACCAAACAAGAAGCTGAAAGCCCTAATTTCAAACTCTACCAGAAATTACTTAATTAGAATCAGGATTCCAAATCTGTATTCCATCGGTAATTAAACAAACTAAGCTCACTAACTAATTAGAAAACACAATCTAAACGAAAGAGATAACAAATTTCACCGAAAATGTTAATCAATCAATCAACAAACTGGAAATAGAAACAAGTTAAAGAAGATGAACTCAGTATGTCACATTCAAAAGCTTGATAATATTTCATTTCATATAACCACCACTGATTTCCAATTACAATGCAGAAATTCCAAAAGAACCTCCAAAATGAGAAACTAAAAACGCCAAATTACAATTAACATAAACCTACTACCTAATAACCACAAATCAAGATACAAACCCTAACCACCGAAACCATATAGAGTACGGCCTTGCCTCTTGAGCGCATAGACAACATCCATGGCGGTAACCGTCTTACGGCGAGCGTGCTCAGTGTAGGTAACAGCATCTCTAATCACATTCTCTAGAAAGATCTTGAGAACACCGCGAGTTTCTTCATAGATCAAACCACTGATCCTCTTAACACCACCACGACGAGCAAGACGACGAATAGCAGGCTTGGTAATACCCTGGATATTATCCCTGAGAACCTTCCTGTGCCTCTTGGCTCCTCCCTTTCCCAAACCCTTTCCTCCCTTTCCTCTTCCTGACATTTTCTTTCTTCTTTGTGAGATTTGTTGAAATGTGAGATTTGAGTTTGATTGTGATAATGGAGGGAGTGGGAGTGGGTTTATATAATGGTGGGTGGGTTCGAAATTTGGTTTTGGGGGGATTTTTTCCGCGTTAAATGAGAATCGTTGGATGGATTTGTAATCGGATGGTATGTGTTGGCGATCTGTGTGCTTTGCTGTGACTCTTTATGAGTCGTGGATTTCTTTGATCTGACGGCTGGGATTGGCGAATAAATGACCTTGCGGATTGTATCTCGTCCTCTTGGATTGCCAACTCACTGTTGTTTTGTAGGCAATATTTTATGGATGTGGGCCATTGTGTGATACAGGGAAATTTAAAAAGGTTTGTTATTTTCAATTTTTATTTTAGTTTTTCTAAAAAATTAAATGACCAAGTATAATTTACATTTTATAAAGGACATTTTAAAATAATGATGAATAAATTACATCTTAAAATGGTGAAACTACATTAAAGAAAACCTCTGGCACGATATGTTCAAATAAATTAAGACACTTTCCCATGTTTGAACAAATTTTAAACAAAATAAATTTGATCAATTTAGAACAATATATACTTCACTTAAGTCAAATATAAAGTACTTTGAAAAATATAAAATAGGGTGCGTTCTATTCAGTTAATATCACAAAATCTATTATATGCTCAACCTAACTATTTTTACTTATTTCAAATAAATTAATTTCAAGTAAGTTGAATACTAGGCAAGTTTAAGGCTCACATAAAATAAGTACATTAAAAATAAGTTTATGAAATAAATTTGGAGTTAAACCATCATTCAAAGTATGAGATAAATTTAGCCACTTTTGCTAGGTTGTTGTACTCATCTCGTTTGAATCGCGCGTGTTGTAACATAACCCTACAAGGCTCTGCCCATCTTGTTAATACATGTTTTTCCTTTATGTAAAACAAAAGTATGAGTAGATGTAGGCTCCGTTTCATTGGACTTATTTTGATTGAACGTATATTAACTGAACTTATCTGAATTTATTTTATCTGAAAAAACTTATTTGTGTGTTAATATGTTTAGAAAAAATCTTATTTTTGCTGAACTTATATCATCTGAACTTAACTAAACTTATCTTGTCTGAAATAAGTCGAACAGAACAAAGCCTCAAGGGAAGATCAATGAAATAAAGGATACCAAGTTTAGTTTACAACAGACTATAGATCTATAAGTTAGGGTGTATTTTCTTCAGCATATAAGGCCTGCCTTGTCTGAACTAACATTATTTTGATTCACGAGACCTTATTTACCTAACATGATCTTTATAGGACATACTCTTAGCTAGTTAACTTATAGAACTTTATAGTACCTTGCTAACCTGTATAGCTTCGTAAATGGGGCGTTTTTCGCCGGATGAAACTTGATTTTTTTTTTTTAAATCAACTTATTGTACCTGATTGACCTAATAGAACCATATCAAACATAGTTGTAACTCATTGGACCTAAATGTTAGAGAGTAAATTGTAGAGAGGCAAGTTACATGACTAGGATAGAACGTATTAAGACTTTATTGAAATTTATTGACTGACTGCAATGTATATGAACTTATTATACTTTAACCTTATATTTATAAGGTGAAGAGACGCACCTTTAATCATTCCTCATAAAATTGTATGTACTTTTTAAATATGAGGAGTTTCACTTGGGCTTCGTTTGAGCAACATGAAGTGTTTTAATTATCTTTGAAGGAAAAACATAATTCCAAACTCAAAGTCATAAACAATAGGAAAAATAGAGTACATGGGAGAGGTTGATGGGAAGAGAAAAGAGAGATGAGGGGAGTAAGGAGAAACGGTGGTTTCCCTTGCTTTCAAATTTATTTTCCACCTATTTTCCACCATTGAAAAATTCTTTTACACGGGACTTTTGCCAAAATAAACAACCAGAAATGACTGAAAAGGAAAATTCAATTTTCAAGGAGATGTTTAACACCGAACCAAAGAAGCACTCCCTTATTATTATTACAAGAAGTTAATGAGAAGTCGAGATACTATCTGGTCCCCAACTCCTTTAGCAACAGCGAGACTGATTCTAGTGAAGATATGTGCAACACCTCGTGCCCCAATATCTTAAATCGTAGAGAACTTGTGTATTTGTCTAAGTAACACAACATCATCTGTCTCTAATTCCCCGAAAGAAGAAAAGGAGAAAGGTAAATATCGTACCAAATTGTCGTACACTTAGTTTGATATTCGCCCCGCTTACGATGTGTCGTATCTATCACAGCACGACTAGGCATAAAGTCGGACATCCCAAATCGCGCCAGGGAGATGACTCAGTAAAGTCCATAAACACATCAAGTCCCTCATCCCATGAGCAGAGTAACATGTCTGCTGTACCGAGAGGTTTGTCGTTTCCACCAAATAACCCAATATAAATCAACCTCTTTACCCACAGAGACCCTAGAACGATAACATGCATCCACCAGAGTATCACGAACAACTCTATGTCGATGTTTAATACCAACACATGACACAACATGATGTCCATAGTTATCTCCATCAAAAATCCCGGAGAAAGAAAAATATGGCTTCGAAATGGAAAATAAGGGAATTCCCAATAGATAGCACAACACACAACAATATTTTAATACTGAGTAATAATTAATAATGAATTATAATATTGAATTATAATAACTACTAATAATTATTAATAACTAAAAATAGTAATAATAATAATTAATAATAATAATAATAAAAAAAAATGCAAAAGAATAATATTAATAAGAATTAGAAAATCAATAATAAAATTAAAAACTACTCCGTAATACGGAGTACGGAGTAATAGCTAATAATAAATAAAATCAACAAAATGAATAATATTTCTTGTTACTAGTAATAACTATAAATAATAATAATAATAACACTGAATATTATTTATAATAACAATAACAACAATTAATTAATAAGAATAAATTATAATATTAAAACTTTATTCGGTATTTAATTTTGAAGGTTAGCTGGATAGCTGACCCTGTTAGTCCAATCTCCCCAGGTAGGATTCGAACCTACGATCAATCAGTTAAACGTCCCCGTCTGCGGATCAGTCGACATTTTTCACAAATTGGTATTACGGTGTAGACCTGTTTGTAACTTAGTTGATCTTATCTAACCTTATTTAAACTATTTGTATTTATTAGAACGGAAACTTATTTTTTTAAGGTGAACATAACGTCCCCTTAATGTCAGTTGGAAGAAGTTGACGAAGTATGTAACAATCCCCCACCACCTGAATGCACTTCTACAATGTTAGCCATATTTTCTTCGTTTCTTTATAGTTGCAACATACACTTTTTTACATACTTTGGGAAAAAGTATCAAACTTATTTATTACGAGGGCATAAATGGAAAGTTCTACGAAATATTATTTTATTTGGTGGGTAAGAAATTGAGAGTTAGTAAAGATAATAAAGTGAGGGTACAAATGTAATTGCATACAAAATAATTTTCCATTTATAGTGTGTTGCAAGTTTTATTTATCTCGTGGTCAGTTGTTACACGGTACTGAAGTTCCTTATACTTAGGCCATGTTTTATTAATCATATTTCCAATTTTTTTTAGGAGAAACAGTTTACATAAGTTATATTAAGTTCATACTTTGTATAAGATAAGTCCAGGAAAAAAAAGGACCATAAAAGCACAAATTACAACGTAACTAAAATAAATATTATTCAGATAAATTCAATTAAGTAAAAAACAAGGAATAAAGCACACTCTTATACTTCTATGCAATGATCCTCCTACTCCATTACACAAAGTTACTCGTGGTCTAATACGTACTACTCATTACAGTGCGCTCCCTAACATGAATATTGCAATAGATTCAACAAATATTAATAAGTAGAAATAAAAACACAGGTGACACTGACCTGCAGTATTTTATACACAATTCACTCAACTGAAGGAAGAAGTGGGGAAGAGGTTTAATCTGGAACCGAGTGGTATTAAGATCAAGTATCATGATAAAGTATCATGATAATGATGGTGATTATGTGCTAATCAGTAATCACAGGTGACACTGACCTGCAGTATTTTATACACAATTCAGGACCATCCAAAGGCAAGCCAGTTAGATTGTTTGTTTTTTACTCGAGCAAAGTATGCATCATTGACTAATTGTGCCGCGAGTCCGCGACTTACAAGTTACCTTCAAAATACTTGTAGTCTTGTAGGATATCGTTACTAAGGGCGTGTTCGGCAGTAGCTTTTGAGGTAGCGGGTAGCGTTTTGACCTAGTCAAGCCGCTACTTGTAATATTTGCAAGTGTTTGGCAAAGTAGCGATTTAGGTAGTGGTTAGCGGTAGAGGTAGCGTTTGGTTAGCTTTTGTCAAACGTTAAAATTAGTAGCTTTTAAGGTAGCGGGTAGCTTTTGACAAATTTACAATAAAGTTATAAACAATATTTTACCTTTTATTTTATTTTAGAACACCAACCGCTACTTTTACCAACACACATATCAGTTAGCCGCTACTTTGACGACTAATCGTTACCCGCTATTATTCACCGCTACCCGCTATGTACTCTAACCACTACCCGTTACTCAACAGCTAACCGCTATCCACTACCGCTAATTTTGCCGAACATAGCCTAAGTACTAACTATAGACCTATAGTATATGTTTTTGAAATTGTTATGTACCAGCAACTGCGGCAACAAATGAATAAAGTTTCTCTCCACGTTCCAAAGATCTTTATCCATTTTGGATTCAGTAAACCTTAATAGGCCATAAAGTTCAACCAAATGCTAAATCAAACACAACACAAGTTGATAACTAAAAAGAAAGTGTTTAAGGCTGGATTTTCTTTTTCAGAACGTGCTACAAAAAACAATGAAAATGGGGATGACAGTAAGAACTGAGTAGTATATTACAGCATGAAGTACCATATCTCTGATTCTTTTTACAAATTTACAGCATGAACCTCTGAATCCCACATTTAATTGATCACCACACTTCTTCAAGCAATGGAAGGAATCCTGTTGGACTTTTTGTGGTGGAAGTCATCATCCTTTCAAAATTGGCATGAAAGCATGAGCGTTACAAAGTGATGAAGTTGAGAACGGAAAGATGGAAATAGCTCGTCAAGATGGACCGCGGTCAGCAGAAACAGCTTCTCCAGGTAATGACACAAATCCCATTGACCTCCGTTAAACTGTTCTTCTGTAACTGCATGCTATCTGCTCTTATTTCTGTGAGCTGTAACGTTTTCCAAAATGGCAAAATATGATGAATACTGCTCTGTATCCTGGTTTTCATGAAAACATTTTGGATGATGTCCAACAAACAAATATGGAGTATCCAATTCTTGCACTTCCTCTCCTTCCTCCTAATAACACTAGTGACTGTGCCATCTCTGTACATAATATTGGCACGTATTATCTATATTTTTGTGCCCCTTAACCCTTGTCCCTTGCCTGAAGTTGCTGACATCTATTCCCGGCGCATTGCTTATGTACCAGTCACAACAAAACACTGCTCCTCAAAAGAGCTACTCCATATTTGTTGTTTCTTGAGCCTCCTTTCTGCAAACCAAAATGTAGTCATCTGACATGAATACTCACATGAACCCTTCATCTTATCATTTAGATATAATTTTGTACTCTCGTTGTTGTCCATCTATGCTCCCAGATAATCTGTTGAATGTGCATTCTTTAACCACCGGAACTTGAAACTTCCTGTTCATGTCTTGAATTCTCATTGTTTCTCCATATCTTTTTCTCGTAATATTTTATGGCACGACAAGATGTAACCTGTAACATCTTCATATTTAAGGCCAAATACAAGGAACATAATCATAAATATCCAATTTTGCTCAATTGAAGGAATAAGAGTAAAACCATTGGATGACCAAAAAGAATTGATCATCAAATAAAATAAGATTTCTCTCTTTTATATTTTACTCATGACCCACTTTCATGCCCAATTATGACCACTAATCCTCAATGGATGACCAATTAAGTTTTGACATCTTTTTCTCTATTCTACTTTTATCCTACCCATATCAAAATAAAGAATAAAAAATAAACAATAGTATTTCCACATGTCCTCACCACATTCTATGCCCAAGAACTTGTTTTGGTCTTGGGTATGACCAGGTCATGCTTCTCTCTCTTCCCTACTTCTTATCTCTCTCATATTTATTTATTGTTTTTAATGCTCTATCTCTCCTCATGACCAAAGCCATGACCAATGGCTGGATACACTCTAAGTGGGCGAGAGGTTTAATCCAGACTCAAAACAGTTTGAACTCTGACGGCCGTCAAATGCAAGCCAATGAGATTGTTCATATTTGAAACAAGTTAATGTGAGAAGATGACCAGGGATATGGAGGTTGTTCATCATTTTACACTTGTACTGCAACAGTATCCTGAAACTAATGACAATGCCTTAATTAATGACAAGTTCCTACCAAGTCCAAAGCAAATTCAGTATCCTGAAACTATCTCTCCATTCGATATAGAAGTCACCATATTTAATCAATCAACCACACCAAGAAATGTAATCAATCTGTCAGGAACAGTTCCCATCCAAGAACAACACATTAAGCAGCTAAACAAGAAGCTGAAAACCCTAATTTCAAATTCTACCAGAAATTACTCAATTAGAATCAGGAATTCAAATCTTTATTCCATCAGTAATTAGGCAAACTAAACACACTAACTAATTAGAAAACACAACCTAAGCTTCACCGAAATCGTTAATCAGTCAATCAATCAACAAACTGGAAATAGAAATAAGTTAAAGAAGATGAACTCAGTATATCACATTCAAAAACTTAATATTTCATTTAATCTAACCATTGATTTCCAATTACAATTAACATAAACCTACTACCTAATAAACACAAATCCAGATACAAACCCTAACCACCGAAACCATATAGAGTACGGCCTTGCCTCTTAAGCGCATAGACAACATCCATGGCGGTAACCGTCTTACGGCGAGCGTGCTCAGTGTAGGTAACAGCATCTCTAATCACATTCTCTAGAAAGATCTTGAGAACACCGCGAGTCTCTTCATAGATCAAACCACTGATCCTCTTAACACCACCACGACGAGCAAGACGACGAATGGCAGGCTTGGTAATTCCCTGGATGTTATCCCTGAGGACCTTCCTGTGCCTCTTAGCTCCTCCCTTTCCCAAACCCTTTCCTCCCTTTCCTCTTCCTGACATTTTCTTCTTCTTCTTTGTGAGATTTGTTGGAATGTGAGATTTGAGTTTGATTTGTGATTATGGTGGGAATGGGAGTGGGTTTATATAATGGTGGGTGGGTTCGAAATTTTGGGATTTGGTTTTGGGGGGATTTTTTCCGCGTTAAAGGATAATCGTTGGATGGATTGTAATCGGATGGTTTGTGTTGGCGATCCGTGTGTTTTGCTGTGACTATTTATGAGTCGTGGATTTCTTTGATCTGACGGCTTGGATTAGCGCATAAATGACCTTGCGGATTGTATCTTGTCCTCTTGGATTGCCAACTCACTGTTGTTTTTTAGGCAACATTTTATGGATGTAGCCCATTGTGTGACACAGGGAAATTTTAGAAAGGTTTGTTATTTTCAACTAGCTTTTGAGCCCGTAGCGGGCGATTGTGTAGTGGTTACTCTATATTAAGTTTATCTTTTTAAGTTCAAATTTTATTGAGCTTGTGATTTTAGATAGAATATATGATTAAATAGAGGTAAATTTTAAAAGTTGAATTAATACATAAATTAAATAGTGTATTAATGTTGAGTGTTAATCGAAAAGATGGAGTGGAAAATGTTGAATGAATAGATTGGTGAATTGATGTTGTATGAGGAAGATGGAGTGCAATAATCGATTGGAGTTGTATAATATATCAAACAATAAAGAAAATAAATAAAAGCTAAATTGATGGAGGAAATAATGGATGACACGTGTCATCTAATCAAATGTGTTGACACATGTCATTTAATAAATTGTGGTTTTCCTTTTTAAATACTATGTATAGATGTATAGATGTATAGACTAGGTATAGATTTATATTTTAGTTTTTCTAAAAAATTAAATGACCAAGTATAATTTACATTTTATAATGGACATTTTAAAATAGTGATGAATATTACATCTTAAAATGGTGAAACTACATTAAAGAAAACCTCTCGCACAATATGTTCAAATAAATTAAGACACTTTCACAAGTTTGAACAAATTTTAAACAAAATAAATTTGATCGATTTAGAACAATATATACTTCACCTAAGTCAAACATAAAGTACTTCGTAAAATAAAAGATACGGTGCGTTCTATTCACTTAATACCACTTATTTTTTCTGATCTAATCTTGTATGTACGTAGCTGAATTTAACTTTAATTATTTGAATTTATCAAAACTTATTTTTGTTATAAATTGTACTTGGTCAAATTTATTTTTATTGAATTTATATTATCTGAACTCATATGAACTTATTTTTCCTGAAATAAGATGAACAAAACAGAGCCTAAGTTGAACACGAAATCCATTATATGTTCAACCTAACTATTCTCACTTATGTAACACCCTGGGAAAAGACCATGACCGGAAGACATGAAGCACGAAGTCAGCGAAAGCTGAGTACGTACAAGCTATAATGAAATCCTAGTCTAACATGCTTCACTCATCAATATAATAACCAACATACAAAAGCCACTTAATAACAAGTAATCATGGTGACAAGACTCGACACTTGACACGACTCTTGACTCACAGATTAATTAAGAATTAACTTCGAACGGGTAAAAGAAAATATTCATAAAAGGACAGGAAAGGTGTTGGAAGCCAACCACACACCAAAATAATAAATGTCGGACCATGCCGGCTGTCGGACCATACCGACGGAATTCCCGCGCTTAAAAGAAAGAATGAAGCAACGTCTTGTATCATTCAAGGAGTACAAGTTTTCCGGCAAGACTTCCCCCATTGTTCACATTCAAGGTATATACGTTCTAAGAGTTCTGAAGCTCCTTCGGGTTGCACTTTACGTTAATTAATATTTTATGCACAAGGTGAACTCAAGACACAACAACAAGACATGAAATACAAGCAACCAAACCTTGATACTTTATTTTAATCCTTTAGGACTTGTGATCAAACATAGGACTCAAGTGATATTACTCATATTTACCTAACATGATCTTTATAGGACATACTCTTAACTAGTTAACTTATATCACTTTATAATACCTTATTAACTTGTAGAGTTTAATTAATTGGGCGTTCTTTTCGCCGGATGAAACTTGAATTTATTTGAAATTAACTTATTGTAACTGATTAAACCTGATTGGCCTGATAGAACCAGATCAAAGCTGACTGTAACTTATTGGACCTGGATGTAAGAGAGTAAACTGTGGAGAGACAAGTTACAGGACCTGGATTGAACGTATTAAGAATTCATTGAAATTTATTGACCTAATAGTAATTGATTGCAATATATATGAACTTATTATACGTTAACCTTGTATCTATAAGGTGAAGAGACACACCTTTATTCATTCCTCATAAAAGTGTATGTACCTTTAAATGTGAGGAGTTTCACTTAGGCTCTGTTTGAGCAACATGAAATATTTTAATTATCTTTGAAGGAAAAACATAATTCCAAACTAGAAGGCATGGAGAAGAGGAAAACTATAGTAGATGGGTGAGGTTGATGGAAAGAGAAAAAAAGAGACGAGGGGAGTAAGGAGAAAAGTTGGTTTCCATTTCTTTCAAATTGTTTCCACCTATTTTCCATGCACCATTGAAAATTTCTTTTACACGAGACTTTTGCCAAAATAAACAACAAAAAAGTTATTATTATTATTATTATTATTATTATTATTATTATTGGAAACCACCAAAACGTAACAAGCTTAACAAGCTACAAAGATCAAGTAAGCTATAAGAAGTTGGTGGGGAGCCGAGATACAATCTGGGCCCCCAATCCTCTAGCTATGGCGAACCCGATCCTGCTGAAAATGTGGGCAGCTGCCCGTGCCCCTATGTCTTGAGCCCTGGAGTACGACTGGACCCGCTTCAGCAACGAAACAGCCCCTTTCTCTAACTCCCCAAAAGAAGAGAAGGAAAAAGGAAAGAAACCGTAACCCAAAGCCCTACAACGTGCCGCATACATAACCTGCTTCCGCTGCGCAGCAACCGCCACAACCCGACCCGGAACGAAGTCTGACAACCCAGATTGCGTCATAGGTGAAGACCCAGTCAAGTCAACACACACATCTACACCGCCATCCCAAGAATAAAGCAATATATCTGCAGGACGAAGAGCTCCATCACTCTCACTAGTCAGCCCAACATCAACCTCCTTACGAGCAGAAATCCCCGACCGATAGCAAATATCCAAAAGGGTATCACGAACAACATTATGTCGATGTTTGATACCCACGATCCCAGCACAAGACACGGCATGATCCCCATAAATATCCCCATCGAAAACCCGAGAGCAAGCAGAACACGGCGTCGAATCAGAGAACAACGGAATACCCAACCGATAGCAAAGAACCGAACGATAAGTCTTACCGTTCATAGTCTGGCCTATACCCGAGATGGGGACTGCCCGCAACCAAGCTGAGGAGTGATCCCCCTGCTAGGATTTCCAAAGGGCAACATGACGCGAAGATAAGGAGTAGGCGGATACCGCATCAGCAGTAACCTTCGTGAAATATATGTCTGCCAATTTCTTCATGAGAGTGGGGGCAGCGATTTCACTAGGGCTACTCATAAGGTCGCTCTCCACGATCCTATTGAAAAGACCAAGAGCATCATCAAAGGCCGACCCCGGACCATCAACACCTGAAAGCCGAAGAAGCGAATCCTGCAAACCAGAAGACTGCAAACGGGATGCAAGAAAAGCATAATGCCGAACATCACCAGCTGAATAAACACCCAATCCTCCATACGAATAAGGCAAGGTAGCAAGACGCCATTGCCAGTCACCGAACCCAGGTCCCGAAGCAGTCACGATGCGCTCTAAAGAAGCCCGAAGAGCCACATCAAAAGATACTTGGGCCGCTTCAAAAAGATGAGGTGGACAAGTGCGCATAGCAAAGTAGAGTTTAGAAACTCCAGTGCACGCACGAATAAGCAACAACTCACACTGGGGATCATTAAGCATAGCTACAGCATCCATCAACACAACAGTCTTCGACACCCGTCGCGAAACCAACTCCTTACAAAAAGAGGAATCCGTACTGACTGGACCACCAAGCAACTTAACACCAAGCGCAGGACGAGCAATATCCGTAGGAAAGACACCCTCTAGACGACTGCGTGGGTCCTCCGAAGGCCAGAAAACCTCTGTCTTCTCAACATTAACATGGAGACCTAAATGAGGACCCTCCTCCAAAATCAACTCCAAGACCTTTCCAACCACCAAAGTGTCACCAACGATAGTGCCATCATCCAAGTACCACGCCTGCAGAGATAGATCAAAAGAGTCCCTGATTCGACACACCAATGGATGTAGAACCAAAGAAAATAGCAAAGGGCCGAGAGGATCCCCTTGCTGCACACCTTGACAAGACCACAAGGTATGCTCCCCATAATACAACCGTGCTGGAGAAGAGTAGCAGAATTCAACCCAACGCGAAAGAGCAGGACAATGTAGCCGAACCTCACGCAACAAAGCCGAACGATCAACCAAATTGAATGCATTCTGAAAATCCACCAATAACATAGAGAGGCTAACATCGGCCCCACGAGCCTCAACCAAACGATTGACAACATGGAGAATAGCCTCACCACCTGCTGGAACCCCAACTCCAAACTGAAGCCCCCCAAAGTAGTTTCCTAAACGCGGACCAATCATAGCAGCCCCAACCTTAGAAACAAGACGCCTCCAAATAGTGCCCACAGCAATAGGCCGAATACCACCACCCGGCTTAACAAGTGGCGTAAGAGGAGCACTAGCAATATATCCACCAAGCTCAGCAGGACACTTTCCAGCAAGAAAGAGATTAACTACCTGAGTGATAGAGTCCACCAACTCATCAGAAACAGCTGCAGCAGCACCACCCAAGCAATCCAAAAGGTGTTGAGCACGCAAGCCATCTCTACCGCACGAAGTACCACGCGGAAAGCCCCTAATCTGCTCCAACACAACAGCGGAGGAAGCAGTACACTACGACAGAAATTGCTTTTAATAGCGCTTAATAATGCTTTTAACAACGCTTATTGAAGCGCTGTTGATGGCTTCGCTATTAAAAGTAAAATGTACCTTTAATAGCGCTTTCGAAAAGCGCTGTCATATGTAATATCTAGGATAATTCAAATGTTTCTTTCATAGCACATTATAAGCGCTATTAAAGAAACGCTATAAAAGATTTGGCGCCATCTTTTAAATTATTTTCTAATAGCGGATGTTATGAAGCGCTATTATATGTTTTTTTTAAAATATAATATTTAAACCTGAAAAATATTTCATTTTTTTGCCACAAATAACACCATATATTGAACAATAGTAAATAGTTGAAAATTAATTTCCATACCTCAATTAAAAGAATTTTTACAATGTTACCCTAATAAAACCAATTACATAGATCTAAACTAAAACTAAAAATTAAACTACGTAGAATACATTAATCAATACTTCAATAGAGTCTTATGTTTGTTGTTTCCTTCAACATAACCTAACGATTATACAATTGTTGAACAACATAGCGCACCCAACCGGTTCTTACTTCGTCAATCTGCTCTTTGTCATAACTTGGAAACTGACAATCTGAAAAGTAAGTACTGCGAAACAATGGTGTATAAGAATTCATACATGGACAGTCTCCACCTTGTTTCCAGATATACCACAAAATTAATAAATTAAAAAGAGTACAACCAACCAGAAATAATAATAATAATAATAATAATAATAATAATAATAATAAAAAATAAAAAAATAAAAATTAATAATAATAACAATAATAATAATAATAATAACAATAATAATAATAATAATAATAATAAAATTACTCCGCATGTAGCTTCACAACTTGGTCGTGGATCATATATCTACAGTAATAAGATCATAAACAAGCTTATTAGTGCCCCTTTGAAAAAACCTAGCTAGCCAGTAAGCTTAAAACAGTATCACATAAAATCACTATCAGTTCACTTCTTTAATTACAAGGATGTGATATTCTTCTATAGAAGAACGAACTTTGAGATCCGCTTATATAATATATTTACTTGTATATACAAATAAAATAGAAGGGAAAAAACCCGAAAGAATTAGTATTACCATAAATATTAACATTAAGTGCAATACATGAAGAAAAAATTGAACTTCACATTTTGGAAGTTAGTATTTGTGTTCAGTAAATATATATGCCATCCTCTGATGGTCTTATATATATATATATATATATATATATATATATATATATATATATATATATATATATATATATATATATATATATATATATATATATATATATATTTACTGAACACAAATACTAACTTCCAAAATGTGAAGTTCATTTTGGAAGTTAGTATTTGTGTTCAGTAAATATATATGCCATCCTCAGTAAATATTTAGTAGGATGAAAGACCATTATATATACTGTTGTCTCACATTGTACTTAAGAAAAGAAAGAATGCAGGGGATTATGCCACAGGCTATATCACAATGTAACCCCTACACAGAATCAACATTACAGCAGCCTGCAACAACAATAAAACAGCAGGAGGCAAGCCCAATTAACCTTATTGCTTCATCATAGCAACAACAAGCCAACAACATAATTCAAGCTCATAGTAGCACCAGTCGAAGCTATCTGGTACGCTGAACAACGCATCAGGCATTTGCACAACATGGATGATAAGACTTTCAGTGGCAGGATAACGAACAACGCATTTCTTAGCAGGTTTGCTCTTCTAAATTACTCCCTAGTAAAAGGGAGATTGCACAAACAAACAATATAGCTAGTTTAATACGAATTGGTGCATGCCTTAGTAAGGCTAAGCTTAGGCCGAGTCCAACCAAACAAACTGTCATTCCAATTGTGCTCACGTAAAGCAAAGGCAGCTAGTGTAGCAATCACAAAGACTGACCAGAACAATCCATCTATTTGCCATAATGATTTATAGAAATGTCACAAAAAGATTATATGATTCAAGATGATCAAGTAGTCGCTTTCTGACAAGGGTTACCTGGCACAGTATCAAAGAATACTCGCTCAGATGAGGATGGAAGTCTTATCGTGAATGCTGCTTGGCCCATGTATACTAGCAGAAGGCAGGGGAATACAATAGAAGTAAATGCAATCTGCAAAGTCATTGTAATTTAAAAAATTAACTGGTTAATTGATAGAACATCGAAGTACTCTATGCTACTGAGAACTCAGATGGACCTACCTGAATGGATCGCACAGAGAATGGCCTAGATCAGCAAACATGGCTTCGGCTCCTGTAATCACATACCCTGCAAATTACATTTAGGTACAAGAACAACTTATCAATGAAAGTAAATCAGATTTCAGATTCCAGATTCCAGATTCCAGATTCCAGATTCCAGATTCCAGATTCCAGTTAAGAAACAGAATTTGGACTTTCAGCAACACATGCTTGCAAGAAATTCTCAATGAAATCAGGGACTAAATGCAGTAGTCCAAGCAAATGGAAATGTGTCGTAATAAACTATTAATTATATAGTAATGCTCAAAAGCAAGGAACTATATATTCTACAACGAACAACAACTGATTGCCTCAATTAGGGAAGTCAAGTAAGAATGAAGATTAATGCTAATTTAAGTTCTAACGGCCTGAAATTTTAGAACATAAAAGGATAAAACTCTAAAATCACCCACAACTTGAGGTAGAGCTCAAAATACTTGTGATGCACAAAACACAGCCGCCAAGAACTGGCCATGCTTGAACATTATTCTTCCTAAAGAAAAGGTAGATGTAAGCTGGATTAAGGGCTCTCAAAACTGTAATAGCATGTCTGATGAGGTTGTAGAATCCAATTGATGCCAAAGAAAAGAACCACAACGACAGGGGCAGGAGCAAATGAAAACTCAGCTTTGCTTGTTCCAAACCTTTGTGTTCTAAACAACCCAACTAGAATGACCATTGAAACAATGACTACAGCTTCTTCCAATTCATAAAAATTGTCAGTCCTTACTAAATGCAATCACATGTAAGTTAATAATTACGGCCACCCATTAAAAAGAACTAACAATATTCGCATTTTAACATTCTGTGTGATGGAAGAGCTAGTGTAGAGGCTTATAGACTTCTGTAATTGCACAATGCTGACTTGTAGAGTTACTATTTAATCATGAATTTAGTTCATGGTGCATAGAGAGAAGACATACCCATTTACTTTGTATCTACACAAAGGGTAGATATACTTACTAGTACTGAATCCCTTAATCTCACCCTGCAAACCACTCACATCTGACATAACTGCACAAGGTAAAAATCATTGAGAAATGTCAAGAAACAATTAATAGGAATCTAAAAAGAAAATTAGCTTAATCTATAACACTCAAATTCATGAAGTTGTATGCAGGTGCTTAAAGGAGCTAATGGTGAAAAGGCAAGCAAGTTTACTCGGACTCCTAGAACAGAGTCAAAACTCTAACATGACATACTCAACTTTGATGTTAATGTGTTTCCAAATATAGGCACACATACTCAACTATGATGTTAATGTGTTCGTTTTAAAAAAAGTAGCCTACCTGAAATAGCTGGAGTTAGAATACCATCCACTATAATCAAAGAAGTTCCTATAAGAACCAAAAATAGAAGAAGGGTTTTCATAGAGGATTTTCTTTCCAAAACCTCTTTAATGTTTAAAGCCCTTTCAAGTTCAGGAGTGGGTAGTTTAAGCCTATAGCTAGAAATCTTTTGGTCGGCTTGTTGTCGATTTGGAAGCATATTCACATTAGCATACCTACTTATAAGCGAATACAGTGCAAATGTCCCCCCTGCAGCCATAATTTGCCTATTATTTTCAGAGGCAAATAGCTAATGATAAAGCAGATAAAGCTAAAGAAAGATGAGAAAACATGTACCTTCCCCATTATCATTAGCTTTAAGCACTACAAATACATATTTTGCTAAGGTACAAGAGCTATTATATATAGTACTACAGATAGTGCCCCTAGGATATCAACTTCCGATGTTATAGGCACCTTGATAAACACATCGGTGAAGACATATAAAGGTCTCGTGCCCAAGTCACCATACTCCACACCAAGAGTTTGGAATGCTAATGCAAGAGTATGCCATGTATATTGTTCTTGTACAATAACTGAATGTACTCAGTAATATAATCAATAGATTTGAGTAGCTAGGTTTCCTAAATCCACTAATGCCGAAACTTCATATATACTGTAGTATTTATTCCTAGTTTTGGATGAATCTGGCTATGTGATGATAATCCCAACACCAAACCTCAGAGAGCTACCTAAATCTGGATAATTATCGAATCCAATAATGAAATCATATAATACTGAGAACCTACATATACAATTCTAGGACCAAAACCCATAATTAAAACAATCGTAATTGAATTCAAACCCCCTTCCCCAAAACCAATTTAAGAAAATTAATTAACTATAATCGCACACTTAAAACGCAAAATTAAGAACAACCCTAGCATAAATCAGCCAAATTTATGGAGTATACCTTCAAATTCGAATATTCAATCTGGCCGTGAGAAGGGAAGCGCCGCCAGGTGAAGGAAAGCGCCGTCAGGTGAAGGAAAACGCTGTCGCGTGAAGGAAATCGCCACCGTGGGTTTTGCCGCTCCGGTTGTGATCGATTGAGATTTGAGAGTCGATCGTACAGTATAAGGGTTTTGAAGAGGAAGAAGCAGGGGAGGAAGACGGCGGTTGTTTTCAATTTTGAGAGTGTGTGTTCTTAGGTGTTTGTAGCATATTATTTGATAGCGTTGGTTGGTAAAACGCTATTATACATATGTAATATGACAGCGCACGCCGGATAAGCGCTGTAATATGAGCATTTTTGATAGCGTGTTTATTATAAGCGCTGTAATATGCTATATTTGATATCTTTAACAGCAGAAGTGCAAAAAGCGCTGTTAAATTAACGTTGTTAAATGGTATTTTTGTAGTAGTGAGTAAGGTGATGATCAACTGGGATATCCGGTAAGGTAGGTTCCGGAACTGAAGGGTGCTTTGCTTGCAAATCAGCAAGAGTAGCATCATTGTAAGGGGCAAGACCTGAGGACGAAAGAACTCTAACGGCAGCCGTGTAGTGACCGTCATAAATTTTTCTCTTGCATTGCTTAATATTACGCTCCGCCAAATCATGGTCGTCGTCAACATCCAATAGAGGGGGAGACACGCTAGCCAATGTGTCCATAACAAGCTGCTCAGAACCACCAGGCACACCCCAAGAACGAATAGCAGCGGTGATACTCTCTTCCTGACGACGACGCCTAACACCGGATGAACACTCACGATTACTCCGCGGAGAAAAAGTCGTGAGGACACAAAGAGGTAACACGAGCAACTGAGAAAATTATTATTATTATTATTATCAAAGTCGAGAAAATTAACCAGAAGTTAGTGAGAAGTTGAGATACTATTTGGCCCCATTAATTTAGCAATAGTGAAACTGATTCTTTTGAAAATATGCGCAACACCTCATGCAGTCGTGCCCCAATATCTTGAGTCGTAGAGAACTTTTGTATCTGTTTAAGTAACACAACATCGTCTGTCTCCAATTCCCCAGACGAAGAAAAGGAGAAAGGTGAGAAATCGTACCAAATTGTCGCACACTTAGTTTGATACTCGACCCGCTTACGATGTGTCGTATCTATCACAACACGACTAGGCATAAAGTCAGACATCCCAGATCGCGTCAGGGGCGATGACTCAGTCAAGTCCACACACACATCAAGTCCCTCATCCCATGAGTAGAGTAACATGTCTGGTGTACGGAGAGGAGAGGTTTGTCGTTTCACCAAATAACCCAATACCAACCTCAATCTTTACCCGCAGAGATCCTAGAACGATAGCAGACATCCACCAAAGTCTCACGAACAACACTATGTTGATGTTTAATACCAACACATGACACAACATGATCTTCATAGATATTTGCATCAAACACCCCAGAGAAAGCAAGATACGACTTCAAAATGGAAAATAAGGGAATTCCAACATATAGGACAACACACAACGATATATTATTATTGTTATTTTATTATTATTATTATTATTATTATTATTATTAATAATAATAATAATAATCACGGAGTAACAATTAATAATAAATTATAATATTAACTAATAATAACTAATAATTATTATTAATATTTAATAATACTAATTTTAATAACAATAATTAATAATGATAGTAATAAAAAATTGTAAAAGAATACTATTAATAATAAAAAAAGTTAGTACGGAGTAATAGATGACAATAAATAAGATCAACAAAATTAATAATAATAATAATTATAAATAATAATAATAATAATACTGAGTATTATTTTTAATAATAATAACAATTTTTAATAATAGTAAATTATAATATTAAAACTTATTAGACCTACTCGTAACTTATTTGATCTTGTCTAACCTTATCTAAACTATTTGCATTTATTAGAACGGAAACTTATATTTTTAAGATGAACATAACGTACCCTTAATGTCAGTCGAAAGAAGTTGATGAAATATGTAACAATCCCCCACCACCTGAATGCACTTCTATAATGTTAGACATACTTTCTCCGATCCTACATAGTTGCAACATACATTTTTTCGCACATTTTAAGAAAAAAGTATCAAACTTCTTTATTATGAGGGCATCAATAGAAAGTTCTATTATTTTATTTGGTGGGTAAGAAATTGAGAGTTAGTAAAGAGAATAAAGTGAGGGTACAAATGTAATTACATACAAAATAATTTTCCATTTACAGTGTGTTGCAAGTATTGTTTATCTCGTGATCAGTTGTTACACGGTACTAAAGTTCCTTATACTTATGCCATGATTTATTTATCATATTTCCAATTACTTTTGGGAGAAGCAGTTTACATAAGTTATGTTATGTGTATACTTCGTATAAGATAAGTACATGGAAAAAAAAAGGACCATAAAAGCACAAATTACAACTAAAATAAATATTGGTCAGGTAAGTTCAATTAAGTAAAAAACAAGGAATAAAGCACACTCTTATACTTCTATGGTAATGATCCTCCTATTCCATTACACAAAGTTACTCGTGGTCTAATACGAGTACTATCCATTACAATAGATGAATATTGCAATAGATGCAACAAATATTATTCCATAATAAGTAGAAATAAAAACATTTATAAATATACATGTTTCATTAACAATGTGTGATTAGTTTAACTACGGGTGATTTAGGAAGAGTTCCCTCAAATACCATCATGAACTCATGGTAAATCTCCAATTAATACACAATTCAATAAAATTCTTTCATAAATAAATTGATGTTAGCCATTCTCGTGATCCCCTTCCTTACACGGGATTTGGGACAAACTCACAAGCACTATGCACACCAGATGAAAGAAGACAAGAGAAAAATGAATAGGAAATGTGAGAGTTTAATAAACTAACATATGTCGACTCTGCGTCTTATATGTTATTTTCAACATGTATACATTTCTCAAATATCTACCGTATAAAGAATTTATTGGGAAATTGGGAAATGTGTAAAGGGGTGGGGTTGATAGTGGGGTATTATTTTAATGTAGTTAGTGGGAAATGTGTAAAGTGGTGGGGTTGGGGGAGAGTAGGGGTTGAATTTTTAATTATTTTTTGTATGGAGTAGGGGGTAGGTGGGTTAATAGCGCAATTTCGATGGTGCAGGCGTGTGCACCTAGATCTAGGTGCACTGGGATTAAAACGCAAACATTTTAAAACAAAACGCGTATTTTCATTAATTCTGCAGTTAAAAAGAACAAGTCTCACAATACAAAAGAACATCATGTGCTCTGTTATTCCCTGTTTAGTTTTCGCGATTTTTTTTGTTCTTCGCTCCTTTTTATATGTCTGGGCTTCATAATTTTGAATTCAAAAAGTGTGAATAGGAGAGAGAAAGCTTACATTTGTGCATAAATTTTTTTTAGAGAGAGAAACTGATGGAAAATTCTCAAATATTCCATGATTTCTCTGTTTCAACATCAATTTCGAATGATTCTTCTTCTTGTCATCTGAATTCTTCAGCTGAAAATCAGAGTTACGAAGGTATTATTTCAATTTGTAATAACGAGTTGCATTTTTCTTTGATTTTATGATTTCGATTTCATAATAATCGTACTTTTTATGTTTTTTGTGATTGTAATTAGTTTGATTAATTTAATTTTGAATCTCATTCTTCGTTGATTTTGGTGATTGTTGATAATGAAGGTTACGAATTGGTTTTTTTCGTTGATTTCGCATTTATTTCATTTATGTGGTGAAACTGATTCTGTAATAACTATTATATTTAAGGAAGATACGTTGATTTTGTCTGTTTGCAGAAAAGAACATTGTATCATTTCAGAAGAACATTTTTCAGTATCAAATGAACATGTTAAGAATACGTATTGAGACGTTCCTTTTTATTATATTTAGCTTTTCAAATAAACATTGATTGTTCTTTATTGATTGTTCTTTTAACTCTTCATTGATTGTTCTTTAAGTCATAGTGTTCTTTTCGGTCACCTTTTGTGTTCGTTTACTCTATTTTTATTGTTCATTTTAATAGTTACTGTTCCTTTGATTCTTTATTGGTTTTTTTATTATATTTGCACGGATTTTTCTTTTATGTTTTTATGAGTTTACATTGTTCTTTTGATTGACAAAATTGATTGTTGATAATTATGCCGATATTGTTCTTTTAGGTTTTAATGTGTTCTTTTGATTGACAAAACTGATTGTTCTTTTAACTGTTTATTGATTGTTCTTTTAATGCGCAGTGTTCTTTCCAGTCTAGTTGGAGTGTGTAATTTACTCTTGATGCATTGTTCTTTTCTAATAGGTACTGTTGTTTTTTATTCTTTATTGGTTGTTCTTTTATATCTGCCCAAATTGTTCTTTTAAGTTTTAATGTGTTCTTTTGATTGACTAATTGATTGTTCTTTTAACTCTTCTTTGATTGTTCTTTTCATGCCTAGTGTTCTTTTCAGTCTACATGGATTGTTCGTTTACTCTGTGCATTGTTCTTTTTAATGGCTACTGTTCTTTTAAGTTCTTTTGTTCTTTTCTTTTTCTGATTTTTTTTATTTTATAAATTTCCAGATATATTAAATAATTCAGTTAATAATTCAGAACAAAATGATGCTAATGAGGATCCAGAATCCTATGTGGTTATTGGCCAAGGTACATGAATTGTACTTTTACTTGTTTATCACAATGTTCGTTTACGTCTTGTGTTTGTTCCTTTATCATACTTATGATGTTCTTTGTGTTCTTTTTTATCGTCATGCAGATTTTGAAGAACCAGTTTCATTAGAGGGAAGTGTAGTTAAGGATGATGATGAGGCGTATGAGTTATACAACAGTCATGCATTTAGGAATGGTTTTGGTACTAGGAAGGGTAAAAAGGAGTATAGAAGTGGTACTAGAATAGTTCGACAACGGTTTTTTGTTTGTGCATACGAGGGGTTTAAAAATCCAGATGGTGTTGTGCCTAAATCCTTTAAAAAAATTGATAGGAGAACTGGATGCAAGGCTTCAGTTCAGTTTGATGTTGATAAGAAAACTGGAGTGTATGTTCTTTCTAAACACCTTATTAGGTCACATAGGCACATTTCAAAAGAACAATTGGCTTTTCTTACTACTTTTACTTGTAGTGGCACGAAGCTTGCTGATGTTCTTAGAGCTATGAGGAAAGAAGTTGGTGGTGAGGCGAATTTAGGGTTCACTGTTCCTGACGCGTATGATGCTGTTTTGGCAGAGAAGAAGAAAAAGTTGGATGGTTGTGATTCAAATCAGTTGATCAGATGGTTCGCTATGAGGCAAGCTAAAGAACATGATTTTTATTATGATTTTCAATTGAATGAAGAGAATCAGTTGATCAATTTTTTTTGGAGAGATGGAAGAATGCGGTCTGATTATGAAGCTTTTGGTGATTTATTGATTCATGATACAACTTATCGTACTAATAAATACGATATGATTTGTGGGCCTTTTGTTGGAATGAATCTTCACACTCAAAATATCATGTTTGGAGTGGGTTTTATATTGAATGAGAAGGCAGGTACTTTTGACTGGCTTTTTAATTCTTTTTTGACTTCAATGGGAGGGAAGCAACCTGTGACTATCATGACTGATCAATCTTCTGCCATGGACAAGGCTATAAGGTAAAGTTCTTTTAGGTTGTTTGTATGTTCGTTCATCAAACACTTTTGTTCTTTTGTATTTTTGTACAATTTTTTATGTTCTTTTTCTTTTGTCTTTTTGTTTAGTTTATATTTTTATCTATTTTTTTGGTTTATGGTTTTTTAGGGAAGTGTTTCCAAAATCGAGGCATCGTTTGTGTACATGGCACATAGGGGAAAATGCTGTTGTAAACATCAAAGGTGTTATGGCCAAAGAAGGTTTCAAACGTCGGTTTGATTATGTTTTGAAATATACTGACACAGTTGCTGAGTTCGAGCATTATTGGAATAGGTAAAAATTATTTTGCTAATAGACTGATTAGTATTTAAAATTTTGTTTTGTTCTTTTCATTCGACGACATGTTTTTTGTAATGTTAAATAGTGTTCTTTTCATGGTTGATGAAACTTGTTCTTTTAATCTGGTATTTTAATGTTCTTTTCTTTGTTTAATAGAGTCCATACTTCTTGAACTGTGATTGTGTGTACTTTCTTTTCAAGTTTTATTGTACTGTATATTGTTCTTTTTTTGTCTTCATTTGTTCTTTGTTTTACTCAGGGCGTTCGTTTTGTGTCTCTGATTGTTCTTTTGTTCTCCTCGTTTGTTCTTTTGTAGTCTTATGACTGATTACAATTGCAAGACACACAAATGGATAGAGAGGTTATATGATTTGAAAGAGAAATGGTGTCCTGCATATAACAAAGAGTGGTTTTCTGGGGGTATTTTATCTTCTCAAAGGAGTGAGACGACAAATCATTCTATTTCTAGGAGGTTGCATAAAACGAATGGTTTATGTGATTTTTATAAGTGTTTTTTAGATGTAATTGATGAATGGAGAAGTAAGGAGAACAAGGGAGATTATAATTCTTCTACTGGAAATAGATATTACGCATGTGCGGATAACATGTTATGTTTGCATGCGCGGGATGTGTATACCATTGCAATATATTTGATATTTGAGCAACGATTCATCAAAGCAATTGGTTTGAGGTGTCAACGCATTTCCTATGAGTTTCCAGTTTCTAAGTACATTGTTGGGCATCCTACAAAGGATTTTATTAGACATGTTGTGATGTTTAATGAGCAAGAGTTGGTTGTTGATTGTACTTGCAAGTCATATGGAGAGATAGGAGTTCTTTGTTCTCATATTCTTCGAGTTTTCATTGTCCATAATGTTGAAGAGATTCCCAAACAATACATTATGAAGAGATGGACCAAAAAGGCTATGAACATGATTGTTGAAGAAGGAGAAGATAGAGATAATGAAGTAAGTGTTGTTTCTGCTTCAGTTTGGAGGATGCAAAGCATAAGAAATTGCATTAAAGTTATAAATGAAGCTCAACATTGTCCGGCTGCAAGGAAGCTTATTGATTTGGGTGTGTTGGATATGTCATGCAAAGTGAAGGAGTATATTGGTGGTGTTGAAGGGGATGGTAATGTATCAAACAAGTATGTGCGAGAAGAAACTCTACTTGATGGCATTGAGCCTTCAACAGACACAGTTTTGCCGGATGTTGTTGAACCGATTGCTGAAAAAGTCATTCCAACAATGATTCAAAATCCACCAAAGCGAAAGAGGAAGATTAAGAACGGGACTGAAAAGGCTAAAGAGAGGAATGTGAGACCTAAAGGAATTGTTGAGAAGAAACGCAATAAACTGAAAGGTTGGAACAAGAGAAGAGAAAGACATGTTGATAATTTGAGGGAGGAAACTCAGTCTACTGATCAGGTAAACTGTTCTTTTTAAACATTTATTTGTTCTTTTATTACTTTGGAATGTTCTTTTTGTTTATCATTGTTCTTTTTTCCATTTTTATTTTCTATTTATCCTTTTTGTTTATGATCTTTTAGTTTACTTTATTATGTTCTGTTCTTTTTAATAATCTATTTGTTCTTCTATTCCTTTAGTTTGTTCCTTTTGTTTATCATTGTTCGTTTTTCTTTCTATATGTTCTTTCGTCTTTTTGTTTATGTTCTTTTGCTAAACAGTTCATTTTTAAAAAAAACATCTATTTGTTCTTTTAATGTTTATTACGTTCTTTTTTGAACTGTTCTTTTTTATTATCTATTTTGTTCTTTTTTCTTCTTTATCATGTTCTTTTATTCCTTATTGTTTGTTTGTTCTTTTTCAGTGTATCATAAATTTACCTGTTGGTGGGGTTTTGGTTCATCCAACATCTTCAAATTCACAATTGGAAGCATATGTTCCAGATGATTATTTTGGAGTACACATACAACCTTTGTAGATTCATTTACGATTGGTAATATTTTTATTTTTAGTTTGTTGTGTTTTTAATCATTTGTTTTTGTATTCTCAACAATGTTCTTTTACTCTTTTGATGTATATTTTTACGGGCTACTGATGTTTGGCTCATTCAATATTTTGAAATGAGAATTTTTAGTTGTATATATTCTTATTTTTGTTTTTATTTTTGTGCAATTAGGATTGCAAAATTATTGCATAAAGGAGTATATTCTTAAATGTGAAAAGAACTTACTAAAAGAGAATAAAAAGAATTTTGGAAAGGAAAGAACATATCCCATGATATAGAAGAACATGGTCTGGGATTGAAAAGAACTTGAACCTTTAATTGAAATACTTGTTTAAAATATCCAAACTACTTATCTGCAACTACTAGAACATCTAATTGTTTCCAAAAGAACACCACACATGTTTAAAAGAACAACCCATAACTCCAGCAATAACCATATCTACAAAATATACCATTGTTTTTTAAAGCATACTTCTAATAAAAGGTAAATATTATTCTGCCTTCATGAAAACAACCAACTATTCAACTTGATTAGCTCTCTTCAATGCCAGATACATTAGCTCATGCCTTTTGTTCAGAACGGATAATAAGATTTCAGTACCGTACCGCATTCTCAGCCTGCAAATAAAGTCTTTCTGAAAACATAAAATAGTACATTAATAAAAGATTATATATTAAAATAATATACGTACATATATTCAAAATTTACTTACATCTTCATCTGTGTTTTTGAAACCACAATTCCAAGTCTGGTTGCCTTTGTAGGTCTCCATATGCCTCATTGCATATACCCCACAATCAGTCTTGTTTGTTCTGTTCTTCCATGGCATTTCAAGCAACACAATTTCATATGCTGAAATCTGTGCCTTCCGCAAAGGATGTCCTTCTTGTTCAGAAAATATTGTCCATGCTTCAAACTGAAATAAAAAGAACATTTAACTTAGTAAAAGAACAAAGAACAACAAAGAAACATAGAACAACAAAGGAAGGAAAAAAGAACATTTAATTTAGTAAAAGAATAAAGAACAACAAAGGAAAGAACAAATAAAATATATAAGAGGAAATTCTTCAAATAGACTTACAGTTCTTTCTGCAAATGTTTTATATTTATCATCATATGTAATTCCTTCAGGTAAGGAGAGATTGTCAATGATCTCCACCTTCTTCGCCTTTTGGTTGATTACAATGAGATAAAAATGATCACCAGACCAGACTGGAAAGAACAACTACAAGCAGAGAAAAGAACATTAAACAAAGGAAAAGGAACATATGTAAAAAAGAAAAGAACAATTTTATAATTTTACCAGATGGAATCCCTTCAAAGACTTCACACCAGCAGTTTCATACTCATGGCGTACACTTAAAATAAAATTTTCTAAGCGTTTGCTTTCGGTTGCTTGACTATCCTGTGATCCACCATACGGTTCATTCTGGCAGAGCATATTCTGCACCGAAAAAAAAATAATTTTAAATATATGTTATATAATAAAAATTATTGAAGAAGTACGAAAATATGATTTTTTAGTGATATTAAAACTTACGAAAGGGATTGTAGAGAAATAGAACTTCAAGTTACTCTTGACACTTTGATCTGGATCATCATTCAGTATTCTTGCAAAAGTGTCAATAACATTATTCATCACCCACGCATTGGGAGCTGTTTTAAAGGAAAAGAACAAAAATATGAGTAAAAGGAACATCAACAGCATTTAAAAGAACATTTTAAATTCCAATAATTAAATATATACCTAGGGTTTGAAACTCTTCTCTGGTAACTATATTCCAATCATCAGTGTACAACACCTGACTGTTATAAGAATGAAAATAAAATTTCCATAAGAACATGTACAAAAAGAACATCTACATTCAAATACTTGTAATAGTATAAAATTCTTACGTTGGGCTTCCCTTTCCAAAGGCATAATCCAGTACGCATCGCATGTCCTTTTCCTTTTGATTCAACTGTTCTTCCCCAACCAGTAGGTGTGAATACTGAGTTAAGAAGGGTGACAGTAACTTGAGGGGAACATTTTTCTTTCTCTTAACAAGTTTAGGTACTTGTACGTTATCTGGATCCTCTTCCTCACTTATGAAAACAAAGACATTATAAAGTAAAAAGAACATATTAGCGGGAAAAACGAATTCAGACTAACAATAAAAAGAACAACAAAGTGAAAAGAAAAGAACATTTTATAAATGATAATGAAAAATAACTTGTAATAATAAACGAAAAATAACTTATAAAATAAAATGCAGTAGTCATACTCTATGTTCATAGATGTAGGTGCATTTTCTGGTTGCGAGTACACCGCACTTGGAGTGCTAAAAGAGTGGAAAGAAAAGAATATATTACTATAAATAAAAAGAACAAAATCGAGAAAGAAAAGAACATTAAATTGAAGATTATGAAAATTATATTTTAATAAAATACAGTAGTCTTACTTCAGGAATATTGATGGAGTTTCCATTTCAGTCTGCGACTCAGCAGCAGTTGGAGTATTAAACTCGGATTCTTCAGTTCTAACAGTTGGAGACATGGGGTTTCCATCTTCAGCTCCTTTGATTAAACCTTCCATAGTCTGAAACTCGGAGTCTTCAGTTCTAACGGTTGGAGACATTGGTTTTCCATCTTCAGCTCCTTGGATTAAACCTTCCATATCTGATCTCACATTTTCAGGTTCTCTGTGTATTACAAAAAAAAAAAAAGAACATGTGAGGAGGAACAAAGAACACAATGAGAAGAATTAAAGAACAAAAGTGCAATGAAAAAGAACATATAAGTTAATATTAAAAGTAGGAAGATATTAAAGTAAATATAGAAAGAACATAAAGAAATATATGAAAGGAACATTCCGAATAAAAGAAACAAAAGATCCATTAAATAATTGTATAAAGACAGAGAATTAATAAAAAGAACAAATCAAACGAATAAAAAAACAAATAATTGTTTATAAAAGAACATTGTGAATAATGAAAGAAACAGTCACATATTTATTATACATGTGTATGTGAACTGTTTTAAAAGAACGCATACTCAGTTTTTTCTGTAGGTGGCTGTTGTTTTTCAGCTTCATTTTTGTTGTCCCTTGAAATTGTCTCCAAATCACGTTCAGTCAAAGTTTTGTTTGCCAAGATTGCTTCTAATCTCATTTCCTCTTCAAAGTCGTGTGCCTGAGGAGGAGGATTTGAATCGGAAACCATTCCAAGCTTCAATGTCAAATCAGCAAATACATTAGGCTGGGAAGGCATGATCGGAGGTGTTAAAAATGGTGGCAAATCAAATGTAACATCCTCAGATTCCTTGATTTCCTTTCTTTCATTTCCTTCTGTTGCCTTTCGTACTGCTTCCTCAAATAGTATTGTGAAGTAGTCTGAACTGAAAAATTCTTTATCTTGACTGAGGATTGAACCAATCTCCTCAGTATTCCTTCCTTCTTGCCGCTCTTCTGTAGAGTTGCCCTTCTCAAAAGTAACTGGAATTTCAGTTCCAGAGCATGTTGACCACATTTTTGCCATATTGAATGGCAGACTTTTTTTGACATCAATAGTAGTGTCAAAGAACTTTCTGGACAACGACAATAAGTCGTTGAACTTGTTCATGACACTACTGAGTTCAGTAGTGGTTTTAGTGAATTCAGCATGGAATTCCTGTTTAACAATAACAACAATAAGGACTGGATAAATAAAAAGAACATTCGAATGGAAAAAAGAACAAGAGAGATCCCTAAAAGAACATTCAAGTAGAACATAGAAACATTGTTAAAGATCGAAAGAACATGTTAAAGAGATAAATGAACATGTAAATAACATGCTTAAACATATAAAAGAACATTCAAATGTAAAGAACATCTTTTTAAGAAAAAAGAACATGCTTAAATAACATGAATAAACATTTAAAAGAACATGCAAAAGAACGTAAAGAACTAGTTTTTGATAAAAAGAACATAAACACAGAAAGCAAAAAACATGGTAGGAAAAAAGATTATATTGAGTACGTAAAAGAACATTTGTTGGAGGAAAAAGAACATTACAACAAAAACGTTGAAAAAATAAATGCAATGGTTTTGTTGAGTGAATTTAATTTTTACCTCAATTGTAGAAGGGACTTTTGCTTTCTCACTGGGGTCTGCCTGTTGCTCTGGCAAATCTTTGTCATCCCCGAGTTGAGTCACTGGTGCACCTTGATGTTCTCTGGACACATCATTTGTGGACCAGTTAGGCTCTTGGTGTTGATGTTGCTGTTGTGGTTGCTGCAGTGGTTGCTGCGATGGTTGTTCATCATGTTGCTGCTGTTGTTGTTGTGGGTGTTGAAGAAGAAGTGGTGGTGGTTGTTCACTGAGTGCTTTTTGCTGTTTGAGCAGCTCCATATCCTCCCTGTACAGTTGTAGCTCAGGTGGACCTTGAATTCTGTCCAGAATCAAGCCATGTCCGAAGCCTGTAGCATTGTCATTGCGTACCCTGCTGCTTATCATATCTCTTGTCCAGCAAGAAATTAGGGGGAAGTTCCTTGGAGGGTACTCTTCCATGATCTGCACCCGATCGAAATAACATACCTAATTTAACAATAACAACATAATTTATTGTTAGTTAGGTGAAAGAAGAAGATGAAAGTAATATATATAACAAAGGGAAATGCTAGCTTAATGATTGAAATTTACCATTAGAAATGGTAGTGGACCAGCAAACCATCTGCTACGGTCCACATTCCAGTACATAGCTGCCCCAAGAAGGCTGGTGTATGCATACTGGCACCAATTTAGATTCCTCACTTGCTCCAAGTCAACAGTGCTTGCTAGGAATCTGAAGTTTGGCTTTTGAAACAGAAAAATATAAAAGAAAAGAACATTAATTATGATTTTAAATAGAATAAGAAAATAGAACATTCAATAGAAAATAAAGGAACATTAGAGAGAATGAAAAGAACAATGAAAGAAGAGCAAAAGAATATTGAATACAACTGAAAAGAACACAACTAACATTCATATAAAGGAAAGTACAACAATAGGACAGTGAAAGAGAAAGAAAGAACATGGAATTCGACAAACAAATAAAAGAACAATAAATATTAATAAACATTTAAAAGAACATAATACGCAAACAAAAGAACATTAATGAGAAATAAAAGAACATAAATGAGAAACAAAGGAATTTTGATGTAAGAAAGAACATGGAATATCATACAGAATAAAAGAACAGTGAGAAATATTTAAAAGAACATAATACGCAAACAAAAGAACATTAATGAGAAATAAAAGAACATTAATGAGAAACAAAGGAATTTTGATGTAAGAAAGAACATGGAATATCATACAGAATAAAAGAACAGTGAAAGAGAAAGAAAGAACATGGAATTCGACAAACAAATAAAAGAACAATAAAAATATTAATAAACATTTAAAAGAACATAATACGCAAACAAAAGAACATTAATGAGAAATAAAAGAACATTAATGAGAAACAAAGGAATTTTGATGTTTACCGATAAATTAGTAGTGGATTTAATGCAGGTGTTAACTGCAACCACTAGGAAAGATCTCTTCCAGTTATCATCAACTGGAGTCTCATCTTTGATCAGTTTTTCAACCATTTCTTTCAATTTTGGGCATCCAGACTTCACTTGCCAGTATGCCCAAAATTCAGCAAAAACCCTCAACACTTCAGGATCTTGTTCATCCGTCCATTCCACGACCGGAGCTCCTCCAATAGGTATACCGTACACCAGGTATACATCCTCTACAGTAATATCAAGGGAAGACTTTGGTAGATGCAAGGACCGGTCGGACGAGTTGAAATTCCTAACCAACTCGTACGGGAATGGATTTTCGTTTTGTGGGATGTCAAGTTGCAGAAGAGATCCAAAGCCTAACTCCACGATGGCTTGTTGTTTTCTTATATCATGTGGTTCATTAGATGCAATTCCCCTCAAGAATCGCATCATCAATTGCGGAGTTTGCCTTAGATTTAGTTTCCTTTCTTCAGGTTTTGGTTTGGCAACAACCAAAGATTTTGGTTTCTCATCATCCACCTCCTCCATGACCTCATCAGAAACAACAATTTGTTTACTTCTTGTTGCTCTCTGGAAAAAAGAAAAAATATAAAGAACATTAGTCAGGGAGTAAAAGAACATTATATGGAAGAAAAAGAACAAATAACTTAAGAAAATTTTTTACCTTCTCAACTACTTTTTTCCCCTTCTTCATTAAGGGTTCACTTTCCTCTTCTACTTCTTCACCTTCTTCTTCACCTCCTTCTTCATCTTCCTCGTCTTCATAAACCTCCCTCACAACTATCTGATTAACTTTGCTACCCCTCTGAATGAAAAAAGAACATAAATGATGATGTAAAGAACACAAGACAGGAAAAAAAGAACATTCTTTATTTAAAACACAGCATTTATCTCTATTATAATATAACATTAAGGTAAATAAAAAGATATACAAAAAGGGTAATGTGAAGTTTACCTTAAGTGCTGCAGTCTTTTTCAAAGTAACTCCATTCCCCTTCTTAGCATTTGGTGCAACTTTTTTTGTTGAAATTTTCTCAGCAGGCAACAAGCTCTTCTTCTTATGTGCCTCTTCCAATTCCTGCTTTACCTCTTTGATAAGATCGGGAAATTCTTCTTTCAGCAATTGACTTCTGTTGACCAAAACAATAGAACATAAGTAGTAAAAAAAAAGTAAAACACAGAAAATAAAAAGAACACCATTTATGTAAGTTACCTTGTCCTTTTCCTGTTTGGTATTGATTTCCTAGACTTCCCCTTTGCTTTTTCAGGTTCCTCACCAGCTTCTTCTCCGTCTTTTTTCTTTCTAGTAAAAACATAAATGCAAAAGTATGTTTAAGAAACGAAAAATAACAACTACAATGTAAATATGAAATAGTATTAACAAACACAGATGATACCTCAAAGTAATTTTTAAGTTCGTTTTCTTTTCTTTTCTTTCTGGTTCATCCAGCTCTTCTGGAACTTTTACCTCAGCCTCCTCTTTTTCAGGTTCTTTCACTTCTTCATGCACTTTTACTTCATGCTCTTTCTTTTCAGTTTCTTCCTGCTTTTCATGATCTTTGCTGGAATTTTTTTGTCCTTCTCCACCCTTCTTTTTTTGTTCAATCAGATCCAGCTGCTTTTCCTGTTGTAGCAGCTTTTCCTGAAGTGCTTGCACCATCTTCTGTTGTTCTTGCAATGCTTTCCTTTGTTTGGAAAGTCTATAATGAAAAAATATATGTCATGAAAAAAAGAACAACACCAAAAACACATGTTATGAAAAAAGAACAACAGAAAAATGTTTAAAATAACACATGTAATGGAAAAAGAACAACATGTCGTGTACAAAAGAACACAACTATGCTTTTGGAAAGAACACATATTATGAAAAAAGGAACAACACAAAAAACAAGTGCACAGTTCTCATCCTGCACCCTTGTACAATATCTTATTCATCTGATTTTTTTTATTTTTTCATATACAATATATAAATAATGTTTGTCCTCCATATTCTCATTCATTCATCATTTCATAATTTTAGCAACACATTTTAGAGAGAGAAAAATGAGAGGTTTTATTTTCTCTCAACAGAAGAGAGAATTTAAGAGAGAGAAAGAGTGAAATGCGATTTCTACTTTCTTCTCTCTCCAACTTTTCGCATTATTGTTCCTGTTTTTTTGAGAATTAGTGAATTAATCAGAATACTAATTCTCAGGAGATGAAAAAATACAATTTGCTAATTTTCGTAGAAAGAAAATTGAAGGAGATAATGAAATTCAAGAGGATTGTGATCATTTGCTGAGGATTTATGTTGATGTTGTTGATAAATGTTGTTCAACTGTTGATCAAGGTATGCTTATATGTTCCTTTTCTTATGTTCTTTTTATTAAGTGTTCTTTTACTGTGTGCTAACAGTTTTAGGTTTGTCTTTTAAATGTAGATGGTTTGTTCTTTTATCCGTGATTGATTGTTCTTTATTTTTTAAAATACATTTAAGAACAAGTAAAAAGAACACCATCTTATCAAATCTAAGCACATTGTTCTTTTTAATTTTCATTGATTGTTCTTTTAATGCCTAGTGATCTTTTAAGTAGACATGGACTGTTCTTTTCTTCTAGATGCATAGTTCTTTTTAAGCCTACATTAATACTGTACTGTTCTTTTGAGTGTACATTGGTTGTTCTTTTGAGTCTACATTGATTGTTCTTTAAACCTGCACAGTTGGTTCTTTTAAGTTTTTATAGATAAGAACATAGATAAAAAAGAACATAGATCAAATTCAATAGATAAGAACAAAATTATAGATCTAGGTTTAAGTTCGTCAAAATTGTACTGTTCTTTTTAGTCTATTTGTTGTTCTTTTAACCTGGGCGAATTGTTCGTCAAACAGTAGGGCTAATAAAAAGAACAGACAGTAAATAAATAAAAGAACATAGATCTACTTATTTAATTTAAATTTCCACTGTTCTTTTGAGTTAACATTCGTTGTTCTTTTAAATCTATACCATTGTTCTTCTAAGTGTATGATTCAGTGACTTAAAATACATTTAAAAAAAAACATAAATGTAGATCTACTTTTAAATTCGTTAAAAAATGTATTTGGTTTCGTTATTGTAATTAGAACATTAAGGAAAACAAAAAGAACAAACAGAAGGTGTAAATGAACCTAGGTTTTTGTTTAAAAAATCCACTTACTCGCTCTCTTCTTCTTCTTCTTCCGTTTCTGAAACTTCTTTGTTGATATCTTCCAACAAATCCGCATCAATTGTTGGTGTAATTTCTTTCTCTTTCTTCTTTTTGTTTCTTAAGTTCAATAAAGTCGTTGTCAAAGGAACATCATCCATTCAAATGAAATTTTATAGAAAATTAAAATTCATGGGAAATTCTCTAAAAATTAAAATTAAACTGAAATTCAAGAAAAAAGAAAAGAAAAATGAAGTTGAATTCTTACTCAATAGAACATTTCGCATCAACTTCTTCTCCTTTTTTCGATTTCCCCATTTTCAATTGTTAGGGTTCAAGTTTTTGTAACCAGATTATCACTTCCAAAAAACAAATTGGGGAAGTTTTTAGAGTGAAAATAGTAGAATTCCAAATTGGAGAAGTTCGGATTTGCAATAATTTGAAAGGTTTTGCACTGTTTTTTTGATTGTTGGTGAGTGAAGGTTTTGCATGTAGGTTGAGTGTGAAAGTGAAAATAAATGTCGCATTCAATGATGTCTTTATATATGATAAATTGAAGAGAGAGAAAATAACTGCTACAGTATTTTCAAATTTAAACTTCCTTTTTTTTTGTTGTTCTTTTCGTCCGCTCTTTTGTTCTTTTGGCCTATAAGTAAAGAAAATGATGTTCGTTTGAGTCTCCTTTGTGTTCTTTTTATTATCTGTTGTTAGTATTTTTAAATTTGTTTTTTATTAATGTTTTTACTTAAATTATATTTTTTAATTTTTTTTATTTTAAACAGTAATCTATTTTTTAATTTTTTAAAATACAAAATGAAAGACAAGTAACTTATTTAATTTTTTTTTTATTAAAAGATTTTGAGGAGAGAGAAATTAACTGCCACGTTTTATGTTTTCATAGGAAAACTTCTGTTTTGCGGTTTTTTTTCTTGCCACGTTCATTATTTCAATAAAAAACTTCTGTTTGGCGGTTTTTTTCACTTTTTAACGTTTTTGTTGTTCTTTTCGTTGGTTCTTTTGTTCTTTTGTGCGTCTGGTGTTGCATTTGCCATGTTCTTTTTAAAAGTGCAGAGAAATCGTTCTTTCCTTGTTTTAACCTTTCTGGTTTTTAATATGTTTGTGTTTTTCTTTTTTTCTTTTTGTTCTTTTCCTTTACTTTCTGATCTTCTCTCATTTTAGTGTATTATGTTCTTTTACGTGTTTTAATCTTTTTGGTTTTTAATATGATTGTTCTTTTCTATTTGTTCTTTCGTTTAATTGCTGATGTTCTTTCTTTTTAGTGTTTTATGTTCTTTTACGTGTTTTTACTTATTGTTCTTTTACGTGTTTTTATTTATTTGTTGTTTTAACCTTTTTTGGTTTTCAATGCTATTGTTCTTTCCTGTTTTACTTATTGTTCTTTTGGTTTAATTCTTGATGTTCTTTCTTTTATATTTTTGTGTTCTTTTATGTTTTTTGTTGCTTTTTTATGTTTTTGCGTTTTGTTCTTATTTTTCTGCGTTTTCAATGCTATTGTTCTTTCCTGTTTTACTTATTGTTCTTTTGGTTTAATTCTTGATGTTCTTTCTTTTATGTTTTTGTGTTCTTTTATGTTTTTTATTGTTTTTTTATGTTTTTGCGTTTTGTTCTTATTTTTCTGCGTTTTCAATGCTATTGTTCTTTCCTGTTTTACTTATTGTTCTTTTGGTTTAATTCTTGATGTTCTTTCTTTTATGTTTTTGTGTTCTTTTATGTTTTTTATTGCTTTTTTATGTTTTTGCGTTTTGTTCTTATTTTTCTGCGTTTTCAATGCTATTGTTCTTTCCTGTTTTACTTATTGTTCTTTTGGTTTAATTCTTGATGTTCTTTCTTTTATGTTTTTGTGTTCTTTTATGTTTTTTATTGCTTTTTTATGTTTTTGCGTTTTGTTCTTATTTTTCTGCGTTTTGGTTCAGGTGCACCTAGATCTAGGTGCACGCGCCTGTACCATCCGCGCGTTGGGGTTAATAGGGGTGGAGTGAGAAATAACATAATATTGTTAGAATATTTCCATTTTTAGAAACATATATGTCAAGTATTAAGGGACGACCCGATAAGGAAAACAAGTCAAGTATTTCGGGACGGAGGGAATACTACCTATTAAATTAAATAAGTCAATTCAAGTCCTTTAAACTCTGTGCCGGTCAAATCGGGTCGAGTATTCCGTGACGGAGGGAGTAACAATCATACAAGATACAGAGTACTCCCTCTGTATTTATTTAAGAGATACACTTGCCTTTTCCGGCCGTATTTATTTAAGAGATACACTTGCCATTTTTAGTAACTTATCAACCCCACCATCTAATTAAATAATATATCTACACCCCACCCCCATCCCCCACTCCCTAAAATGACATGGTCCCCACTTGTTTTTCTTACTTTATTAAAATATCTACTCAACCCCACTTGTTTTATTACTTTATTTTATTCAATTCTTTTTCTTAATACCCGTGCCCGGTCAAGTGTATCTCTTAAATAAATACGGAGGGAGTACACGTTTATTCAACATCAACCTTTTTCTTCATAACAATACTTCCTCGTACAAATTTTATTATTTGGATGTAATACATGGCTAGTTGTTACATTATTCATCAGAAATTAAAAAATCCCGTACATAATTAATAAAACGGGTTAAAAAACTGGTAAAAAAATTGCATGCGTTATCCATAATAACGAATCATAAAAGGGGTCCCACAAGGCCACAACTTGATCAGGTCAGGTGGTGCAGCTTCAAAACCAAGCTCACTCCATTAGCAGACAATTGGGTTGGACTGTCATGGAATTTGGGCCCGTCCAGTATGGGTTACTTGGCCCACTTTTGCAGAGTCTCCATACACAACTTCAGTTAGGCCCACTGCACCTTTGGCTTTCCTCGCTGCTATTTGTTCTTTAGTGGACTTGTAGTACGTTGCATACAGTACTAGTTGGACCAGTGCGAATATTGTGCCCAGCCCATTTGGCGCCTGTGTTAGATTAAAATACCCTTAATTTAAATTGCTAATAATTCTACTAAAACTATTTTTTGGATTTGACAATAGCAGAAATTGGACTTGAATAATGATATTACATATCTTAATAAAAAATCATGCCAAGTAGTCTGTATTAAATAATGTGTATTATACAATGAAGTTCCTCTTATAGGCAGTACTCCCTCCGTTAATACTCGTAACGGTTTGACCGGTGCGGAGTTTTAGACATTTGAATTGACTTGCTAATTTAATGGGTGTTAGTTGATAGTGGAGTAATTTTTTTAATATAATTAGTGGGAAATAGGTGAGGGGTGGGGAGTGGTGAGTATGGGATGTGAATTTTAAATGATTTTTTGTAGGGAGTAGAGGTGTAAGTGGATTAGTATGTAAATGTGAGAAATAATATAATATTGGTAAAAATTTCCATTTATAGAAGTGGTGCAAGTATTAAGAGACGATCCGAAAAGGAAAACGGTGCGAGTATTAAAGGACGGAGGGAGTATATACTAACTTTTCATGCATGCGATATGAATGTGAGATAAAGATAGAAGAGGGGCTTACGGCAATATAAGGATCCAAGGGAAACAAAGCATAGATGGTCCATGCAATGCCATTAGCAAATGAAGCGATTGACAAGGAAAATGGCATGTACTCCACGCTTTTTGTCGTAATAACCAATTTCTGTTAAAAAACACACAATTAAGGAATATTACGTACAGTTAACACGAGAAATAATAATAAAAATAAGACATAAATAGAATAAATAAATGTGAGTAGAATTTAGAAAAACACATCAAACCGGAAAGTGAGCAGAACAGAGTAAGACAGAGGGATTAATACGGAGTAATCAGAATTTATACTAGCACATACTTAATTAAGAGAGAAAAAGATTAATTAAAGCGTAATTACCATAACGGACAAAGGGGAGGCGTACATCATGATGTTGCAAACGATGGCAATCATACCAACAATTGAAGACCTACGTTTAGTGGTATGAGTTAAATTTAAGACCAAGACAGTCATAATTCCCACAATTATGATTTCAACAATTGCAATTAGTATAATCCTGATCTTATTTTTCTTGTCTGAGTAAACTACAAAGAGGGTCAAGTAGACCAGCTCGATAAAAAAGCCCGCCCCATTTACGGTCACCACCAAAGTGCTATTCGGGTGGATAAAAGGCAGCCCGTACACCACCCAAAGCATGCAATTCACAAATGTGGCTAAGTATGGCACCGATGAGTATTGTCCCACCGTTTTCTTCTTGCATATTCCGATGAATGTTGGCCTGATATTAGGAATAATGATCGTAAAGTTAGGAATAACCGGATCAAGTAAGAAAAGACAAATACACCCACAGAAAATATTCAGACCAGACCGGACCAGAAGCTAGAAACATCAGACGAGACAAGAAACTAGAAACATCAGATCAGAACAGGTGAAGGGAACAAAACTTAAGTATTACGTATAAGCACAAAACATAACAATTGGTGACATCTCCCTTCATATTTCAACATATGGATCGACTATAGACAAAAGACTCAAAAAGTGCATCTTTGTCCGACATCTAATTTTCATATATTTGTATATATGTATTATTCAAGAAATGGTAGTACTCGTTAATAAGTAGTTGTTGCATTGGTGTTTGCTACCAGTACCGGCCCATTGTTCACATTTTGGTTTATAAAACATGCACATGCATACGAAACTCGTTAGTTGATTGATAAACTTACAGTGGAGACAAGAACAAGAACAAAGCTGTAACATTTCCTGCAAAAATAAATAAAAAAACAAAATAAATAAATTAAAATGTTAGAGGAAGTAGAATTCACAATGCCCTACTACACATACGTATTACAGAGTAATTAGTCGATAAATGATAAATGATAAACGATAATGAACAATAATTAGTCGTATAATTACCAATAATTCCAGCTGCAAAGCGAATGGCTGCGGGTGAAACCATGATTAATTGATTGATTGAACAGAAAAAGAAACTTGACTAAAAAAGAGATTAGTATAAAGGAGCTAATTATATAAAATTTGGGCACTCTTGAATTATGACTTATCTCAAATTTCTAAATGTAAGTTGAACACTTGAACACGTATCAAAATCCAAAGTAAATGGAAAGAAGTAGAAAAAGGAAAAAGCAAGAGAAAGGAAGCTAAAACTGGTTGCTCACTTGCATGACATGCTACAATGATAAAACTAGAGAGGTCATGAAAATGTCAAGGCCTCAAAACTACACATGCAAGTGAGAATGTAATTTATTTTGATGAATTTTAGAAATTAACAGAGAATTTATAGAGAGAAATTTTGCCAAAATGCGCCAATTTTTATTTTTTATTACTATTAAAAAAATTGCGCCAAAAATTGGCACTACCTTCAATGTTATTAATTGAATGACATTAATTAAATTTGCAAATTGATAGTACGGAGTACATATTATTCCCCGTCCCATGCCTGTTTTACTTTTTAGTGTGTTTTAGGGTGCAAGAGCCGAGTCATATTCATGTTCATGTTCATTTAATTTAGGCGAGCTCGATCCCAGGCACGAATTTTTAACCGAGCTTAGAATTTTTTTCAAGTTCGGTTCGTTTAAGAAATTTTGTGTTCGTGCGCGGTTCATGAACGTCTAGTTAAATTTATTAACCGAGCCGAGTTGATCATAAACGATTTTTTTTTTCTTAAACGAGCTTTACACTTTAAAGTTTAACCATTTGATAACATAATTTTGAATGTGCACTAATTTAGCCATTTAAATTCAAAATACTTTTATTTTATGATCTATTTTTTTGTGTGTTAAAATTGAAGCCAGAACACGATTTTTATCTATGATCATACAATTATGTATGAAAAAATTGATTATGACCCAAATAGATGAGTGTGTTCATGAACATAAATAAACAAGTTGTTCATGAACATAAATGAACGAGCATACGTATGTTCATGTTCAAGCTTGTTTATTAAACGAGTTTCAAAAGTTGTTCAAGCTCAACTCATATATTAAATAAACGAACATGAACGAGCTTTAATCAAGCACGAACCCGAGGAGTTTAATTATTGAGAGTTTCGGCCCATTTACACCCCTAGGGTGTTCCAAAATGCCTGATTTATTTTCTCACTTTCTTATTTAATCATCTAAATTTTGCCTAAAATACCCTTACCAAACAGTTTAAATATTCAAATTTCCTACTTTCACCTACAAAGTATGTGTCACAATTAATGTCTCTACCACAAAAAATTGTGTTATTGATTTTTTTTTTTTTAATTCAACAACCTCCATACCTTTATTGTTTTTTGTTTGAAAAAATAAAAACAAATTGTGCATTTTCTAGTAAAGTACAACGATATTAATTGTCAATTATATCATTTTCTTAATTCCTTAATTCTCGTAAAAAAGAATGTCAAATAGACACTATATATTTTTTGGGACGGAGGGAGCTATTAATTTTATTATTATTATTATCTTCATTTATTTTCCCTGTGGTACAATGTTACAAATTGTTGTCAAATTGTGAAGCCATACCGATTTTGATTTACTGCAGAGCCATAAACTATGGAGACAAGTTATAAGTTATCCTCATACATTAATGTCACACCCAACTATATATGTTACTCACTACCTAATTTTTACATATGGCAACTTAATTGCATGCATGCCATATTGCCTTCCATGCAGAGTTTGTCTTTCTTTACAGTATAGATCGATTATCAGTTGTATTTTCCGTATTTATTTTGTGTACCCGCAGATTCGCTTATACGTGGTATATAAAAAATTACTCCGTAAATATATAGTACGCAGTATTAGGAATTAGATTGTGTATATAATTCCTAGACTTATGTAAAGTTTTCTAATGTTAATAGGCTTATATTTTAGGAGTTTATGTTGTGTTGGGGTTGTATACCTGTATATTATATATACGTCAATAATAATATACAAAAGGCTAAGCCGTTTTCTCCTAATCTACTACTACCTCCGTTTCAGAAAATTCTTTACACTTTGGAAAATGTGTCCAAAGTATAAAAACTTTGACCGTAAATTCTCACCATTATATACATCAAAACGTTACACGTAAGATCTTGTTAGATTGGTATCGAGATGTATTTTCAGAATATCAATTTTTTATAATTTTTTCACATACGAAATTGGATATATTACAGAGTAGTAGTTAAATATTGCATTAGAGTCCGTACAAATAGTAACTGTAAAGATTTTTTTGAAACGGAGGTAATATGAGTTTAACACGCCGTAATATAGAACAATGTAATAAACGGGATTGATGTCATAAGTTAAAGTGCGTTAAGATAGTTTTCTTTCAAGATTAGAAGCGAATGGTATATGTTGTACTCCGTAGTTTGTTAAGTTTCAACATTAAGAATATATGCTGAATTATCCAAAGGTTATTTCAATTAATCAACTTGACTAATTTGAAAAATATATCTAGGAGTAGGAACAATATGTGTTTGTATTGTAAAATTATCATATACGGAGTACATCATATACATGAGTAACGTGATGTGTTAAATTATACGAAGTAAATGCGTGGACTACTCCTCCTTTACTTTTTGTTTTCAAAGTCCTTTTTTTTAAAGGTGGTTGTTAATTAGAAGGCAAAATGTTGAGTTTGTGTTAAGGTAATAACACCAAATAACTTGTAATCCAAACTCTTCCCTAACACCAAAAAGGTAAGGAAATAATTTAGAGGTCTCAATTAGAGTACAAAATTAGAAGAAAAAAAAAAAAAAAACAAATGTCATAATATTTCAAGACATTTCCATGAAGTACGTAATTTTTTTGTGTGTGTACGTGGTGCGCGCGTGAATGAACAACAAAAGATAACATAAATTATACATCGTATACGAGAGCATGGAATTCGAATTTGAGATCTATCGTACAAAGTAACTCATACGTAGTACATATTAACTTTTTCTAAAATGAATTTTGGTTGTTATTCACACAGATACACAATGACAACAAGTTAAAATGTCATGGGCCTTATCCTCAAGGAGTCCGGAGGGGGGTTCAATTAGCCTCGAGTAACGTGAAATTAAGGTAGCCCATATTGGCAATTTGGATAATCCATGACACTTGTACGAGTTGCACCCAAGAAGAATCCAAGATCAAGTAGATCAACACACACAGCAAAACTCTATTGCAATTTTATATTTTTTGACAACGAGACACAAAAAACTAAATTATTCACTAAAAGTGGTAAAAGACTAAAAGTTAATGCAGTTTTCCGACTTAACATGAAAAGTAGCGGTTCGAATTTAACCCATTTAAATAAATAGGTTGAACTTTCATAACCTGAAGCTGACATGACAACATGTTTAATCGCTAACCTACAACAAATATTATTAGTGAGACTTGTAGTTGGTTGATTTTTTTTTTCCTTAGTTATGCAAGTTTTTTAAAGGCTTTGCATCAAATTCAATTTTTTTTAGGGCTAATTTTGTATTATTATTTTCTTTTAGGGGAAAAGGTTTTTTTTTCAAATATTCATTGTGGTGTTTAATGTAAATGTGCTACACCTTTACTAAATGGGCGTGTAAGCTTAATTTTTAAATTTACATTTTTTGTTGAAAATCATTTTGAGAAGGGGGTGCAATAAATCTTGTATTGTTTGACACTTTGAAGTTTGACGGTTTGACCCTTCAAAAGTTCAAAATTGAGAAGGGAGATGTAAATAGGAATAAATGGGTATACCATATACATGAAGAGGCCCAATAGCAATCTACTATTGTCAGAGCCTCAGAGAGTCTCTGGATCAAGCCCAATTTTGTTGGTCCAAGTCAAAACAAGTCAGCTGAATATTAAAACTCAGGCCTTGAAAGATGTAAAGTTTTCTGGTGGTCTAAGTTGTTTTGATGTAATCTTCTTCTCACTTAAGTTTCTTGCAAATAACTCTCTCCGTCCCCTTTTATTCATTACATATTCATTTTTCGGTGTTTTATTTTAATTTTTACTGTTGAATTTTTTTTTTTTTTTTATTTTTTTTTTTTAAATTTTTTATTATCACATAAATGCCACTAATATCTATACCTAGTATTTAAAAAGGAACACCATAGATTATTAGAAAACATGTGGCAACTCATTATTAGAAGCCTTGTGGCATCTCTCCTTTCATCCATCATTATTTATTTTATTTTATTTTTCAATTTTTCTTTATTGTTTCTATGATTTACAATTTCTAATGTTTCTTCCACTCCATTTTCCTTATTCAACATCAAGTTATTAATAGTCTAATATACTCATTAGTCTCTTCCACTCCACCCATTTAACATCCAATATTTATTCAACATATAAAATTTATATTTTTCCAACCTTCAAATTACACCTCTATTTAATTCATATATTACCAAAAATTAGAAGTACTCACCAATTAAAACTTCAAAAGACATCTGAACAACCACTATACAACCGTCGTTCTATGAACGGGCTCAAAAGCTAATTCTGTTAAAAATTGTGTCAATTGTCAAGTGATTAATTTAATCAACTAAATTCATTGATAAATTAAATCTTTCACAAGGTATTAAATCTCTTTCATTATCCCATGTCAGATTTTGGATTAAAATGAAAATATTACTCTGTATTAATAAACGCGATTCACATTGTTTAAATAAAAAAGAATAAATCTCAACACACTTTAATTGATTATTAAATCACGTGCATGATACCAAACATAAAAAATACTCCCTCCGTCTCTTTTTGTTCTTTACGTTTTCCTTTTTGGGTGTCCCAAAATGTTCTTTACATTTCCTTTTATATTATCACATAATATATTCAATCAAAATTTGTGTCCAATGGATATATTAACCAATTAAATCCACTGGGTCGTTTAATCTCTCACACTTTTCCATTAGGACATTATTTTTTTTTCTCATTTTCCCAATATAAGAATTTTGATAAAAGTGAAAACATTGTAAATAAACGACCCGACAAGGGGGTACGTGGACCGACCTTAGTGTTCCAACTTCCAAGTTCCAACACTAATATCGATGATCTTTTTGCGACATGATCGACTCTCTGAGATCGAGTATGTGCTTTAAAACTTAGCATAGATTAGAGATTCACGTGAGTGGTAACTTAATTTAACGTGTGAAACAATTCCTGTATCTTTACGCTGCAATTTAAAGCAGCTATATACGTACGAAAGTCGATCAGATTTCGACCAGGTCCTCGGAAACATTCATGTCTTAGACATCAACCACCTCATCGATCATCATCCTCATTTCTAGCTTCTAACAATGACGTTTTGCTGTGGAGTAAGACCCAACGATTCAGTTTTTGACTCATTCACTTTCCTGCCCGGTCATATCCCACCATTTTTTTTTTGTTTCCAAACGAGTCGCAACATTGATGTAAATTACAAATGGGGTGCGGGAATTCGTACATGCGACTATATCATTAAGTAGTATTTCCTTCATTCATTGTGTATAAATCATAATCATGAAAGAAAGTACTTTGTATGCGATTAGTGTGTAAGTTCCACAATACTCATATATGGAGTAGCAATATTGAAATTTGGTACATTTGACTTAATATATACTCCCTCCGTATTTTAAAAAGAGATACAATTTGATCGACACGTAGTTTTAGGAGGGTGAATTGAATTTATTAAAATAAGGTGAAAGTGAGTTAGTGAGTGAATCATTTATTATAATAAAAAGATAATGTGAGTAAATGTGAGTGTTGGTAATTATAATGCAATACGGATCCGTTTAATTGTGATAATGTTTGTGGGCCCGTTTCATTGTTGTCGTGGGTATTGGTTTTGGAGTATTGTTTGGGAGTTGCGGTTTATACCAGATTCCTTATAAATACTCCTTTATTTTTTTTCCCGATAAACATACCCAGAGACACAGAGAAACGAAAAAAACCCTAAAAATATTATCTCTGTCTTTATTGTCAAAAAGAGATCTGAGCAAAACCCGACACAGCTTTTGAGATCAATTATTGAGTATTGTGTTCTTTCCTATTATTTTATTGTTAATTTCATGGTTACAACGCATTATTTCCAACAATCTAGAAGCGTATTTTATTGTTGTTACCATGATTGGTACAGTCGATTTCGTGAGGATTAATTACGGGAATGCGATATATTAGAAGCGAATCTTTCTGTTGAGTACTTGAATTAGACGGGTATATCATTTGTTTGGCAAGGAGAATATTTGTTGCGCCCAATTCTAGTACAAACATAAAATAGTGAATTATTGAGTACTGCTCATGGAGGATAAAGTATAAGCCTTGTTATTAATTGTCATTCTGCAAATTGCTCAATTTTGGAAGATTACGGAGCATTAATTATTGGTGGGTTTCTTATTTGGAAGCTTTATAATCAATGTGGTCTATCATGGAAATTAATACGTATGACAACAACCTTTTGCTTGGGATTTTGTATACTGGAAGAAAATTGTATACGGGAAGAAAATGATTTCATGATTGGATCAGTTCTTTTACACTCCTAATCCGCAAGTAGATACTGCACAAAGCCTATTGTTATTACGGTGTTAGTATCTCGGCCCGCATCACGATAGCGATCAGCGACAATAGCTGGGATTTTATGTTGTAGTAATGGTCTGCAAGGCGTATACTAGGATAATTATGCTTACCACAACCAACCCGCGGCAAAGAAGACATGCCACACTCAAGCCGTGGAGTAGGCTGCCCCATGACATATTTGCATGAAAATACAAGCAAAGCCCGCTTAACAAACATAAAATAAAGTCATTGGTTGAGGAGGGTCAAGTTCGTATATCCGGCCTTTGCATTCCAACAAGTTTGTGCGGTAAAAGGGAAGTTCCTTCCTTTAATTTACCTTTGTATAACTTTAACTTATTCGCATAATTTATTTAATGTGCCCTCTAATGCAAAAGTGGGCAATGTGAGGGTTAAAGCTAAAGTTCGAAGACTAACAAGTATGTTAGTTGTGATTTTGTGCGTTGGACACTAACAAGGTTGTGCAGGTTCATTATACTTGGACGCGTATCTAATGTGAATACCTGTTTGCAAAGCTAGCAATAAAAATGAGGATGCTCGTCTACTACTTTGGAGAGCACTATCATTAATGATAGTGTATCCATCATGCTTGATGTCAGGGAAGTTTCTTATCTAAACTTTATGTTGGCAAACTCTAACTTATTTACATTATATGTAGATATGTCCCCTCCTTTGATGTGTGGTACATTGTTTTGATACTTTGTTGGTCAATGTGGGGGTGTGAGTTAATGTTTGAGGCCAATGGGCTAGTTTACTAGCTAGAAATGAGGAGTATGTTGGAAAACGAACATTTAAGCATTGATATGAGTAGTTTTATTAAAGTAATTTCATGCTATTGGTTTTATTATGAGCATACTTGATGCATATGTGTGTGTTCCTATATGTGGTTGGCTTTGATAAGTGTTCATATGCCTTGTGTGAATCATATGTTGTTGCATGGTACACACGTTAGTGCTTTAAATGAAACTAAAGTTTTTATTTACTCATTTTAAGATAAAAGACAAACCGAGACAAATGAATCGATAAAGGAACGTCCTAACTACATTTGAGTTTGTAGAGGCTTTTTGGTAAGTACCAATTTTCAATTGAGTGGCCATTATATTGTTGTATAATGCTATCATATTGTGGGATTCTATCTAGAAATGGTATCTTAACTTGAAAATGCTAACATGCTTGAAGCTCTAATATTGTATAATTGATTTATGACTTGATGATGCTTGTTGTGTAAGCATACTTTGAAGGTAATCCTGCAGTGCACAGGTGGAGAGCGTGAAAATAATCTCCATAATTCACCGAAAGGTACAATGGGAAGAGGATCAAACGAGCAGGTTTGAGATGCCCATTGAGTAACAATGATGAGCCTAATATGAAGTTTATGGTCAATATCATTGGATCTTACAAGCTAGTCAAGATGCATACAATTAGAAAGGGCTATTGGATGATGGCTCAATGTGGGGGTAAGTAATTTTATCGCATTTCTTTATACTGTCATTCACTAGTTATTGTATGTGTGAGTTGCCAGGTACAATAAATTAATTGGTAAAGTGAGACACATTCGTGCAATTTAGACACGGAAAATATAGTTATTTGTGAATGTGATACCTTCCTTGAGTATGTAAGATTAAAGAGAAAATATTCTTTTAGTAAGGTCTTGGCACGAGTTGGTGTCAAACTAGTTAAGGGGAATTAGGGTTTTTTAAAATCTATGGTGTGTTCAATTTCTACGGAAAACACTTGTTAGGATGAGCTTATGCTCTTAATGAATCTATATCCCGAATTTGGGTGGTTCTATGAGAGAACTTGATGGATTCACCGTTTTGTGTGAGGTTGAGTATTTTACTCTTAATGTATCTAGCCTTATGGTACCCTAGAATGGGTGGTACTATAAGAAGCCTTGATAGATACACCGCTTTATGATTGGGAAGGTTAATCTTTGTTGCTCTTATGAGTCCATAGTCCTATTGTGTGGATGGTTCTTATTATTGAACTTGATGGATCGGATTTAAGATTAAAGTATCTAGCCTCATTGAATTCACTTACGAAGTGATTTCATGAGAAGACGTGATAGGTACATTATGCAATTTGCAAGGATGAACAATATGTTCTTAATATATCCATAGCTCCTTTGAGTGGTCCTAATAGAACGGACTTGATGGATATACCGATGGGTAAGGTTGGACGTTTAAAGTTCTTAATGTCTTCATGTTCCTTTTGGGTGGTTTATGTGGTAAAATAGACTTGATGAGACACCTATGTGAGTAAGAGGGGATGGCATCCTTCTATGAAAATCACGTTTGTTGTTTTTCTAATAATACTCACTAGAATCCAAGGGAATGTTGGCCTCGTATGACGTTTCATGCGGTCGCGGAATTTTTCAAGCTTCTAAAGGTGAAGCGTGTGGTGTTAAGTTTCTTCAATAGTCGTAGAGTTCAATCTTCAGATACTTTATTGGTTGTTGAATAAATGAATACCTTGCTCCACTAATATGTTAGTTCAAGTCTTTAGACACTAACATTTATGCGCTAAACCTTTCATTTACTGCTCAGATTTCAAGATCTCTTGTCCGTATGCATTAGTGGGGGATTGTTGGTAATTATAATGCAATACGGAATCGTTTAATTGTGATAATGTTTGTGGGCCCGTTTCATTGTTGTCGTGGGTATTGGTTTTGGAGTATTGTTTGGGAGTTGCGGTTTATACCAAATTCCTTATAAATACTCCTTTATTTTTTTTTTTCCGATAAACATACCCAGAGACACAGAGAAACGAAAAAAACCCTAAAAATATTATCTCTGTCATTATTGTCAAAAAGAGATCTGAGCAGTTCTTGAAGTAATTCCAGCCTTCCAATCGGGGTACAGAGTTGGAAGGTAGTTGTGTTACCCTTGGGGAGCAATCGTCACTGAGAACCTTGTACCGGTGGTGGCGAAATACGCTTCTAGGGCAGGCGTAAAACCCGTCACAGCTTTTGAGATCAATTATTGAGTATTGTGTTCTTCCCTATTATTTTATTGTTAATTTCATGGTTACAACGCATTATTTCCAACAGTGAGTACCACACGAAAGAGAGAAATATTAATATAACAGTGCGTCTCATGTGTGACCAGCCACACCATCAACTTGATGGTGTGACGCTCGCAACTAATATGAAAAAAGTTATTGCACGTGTTACTTGACTTTATATACTGGTGTTACTTATACATTGTATTCGTTGTTACTTTTTTTGTTTTATTGCAGTTTCATGTTAGAGATATCTTGTATATAGACTGGTGTTACTTGATTTTCTATGATAATGTTACCTATACGTTGTATTCGTTGTTATTTTCTTGTTTTACTACAATTTCTTGGATTTCTTGTTCGAGGTTCCTTATATAGACTGGTGTTACTTGACTTTTTAGGTTGATGTTACTTTTAGTTATTGCAGTTTCTTCAATTTCATGTTAGAGGTTCCTTGTATAGACGAGTGTTACTTGACTTTCTATGCTGGTATTATTTATAAATTGTATTCGATGTTACTTTTCTTGTTTTATTGCATTTTATTCAATTTCAGGTTATAGGTTCTTTGTATATACCGATGTTACTTTATTTTCTATGCTGATGTTACTTTATTTTTACGCTGATGTTACTTTGTTTTCTAGGCTTTAAACATATTAGGCTTAATTATAAGTGTGAACATGTCACACCATCAAGTTAATGGTGTGGTTGGTCACATATAAGACATAAGGTTAATCTAATTGGAAGTGGTGCCCAAAATATGTCAAAAAAGGAAAGTATATCTCTTTTTAAAATACGTCCGTTTAAGAAAAGTGTATCTCTTTTTAAAATACGTTCGTTGAAGAAAAATGTATCTCTTTTTAAAATACAGAAAAGGTACATAGTACTCTTAAAATATCATTTTTACTTACTTTTTACACGAACAACTACTCTGTCATAATTATAAACGGCTAGTATACGTTGGGGGTGAAAGTTGTTATTCTGAGAAATTACAATTGAGGTGACGCTTTTACCTAAATTAAAATTGCTAACATAATTGAGTGATAACTTGCGTTCTATTCACCTGATTTTCACTTATTTTTTCTGAACTTATCTTATCTGAACTTATTTGAACTTATTTGAACTTATTAAAACTTATCAAAACTTATTTTAGTTATAAGTTGTACTTAGTCAACCCTTATTTTTCCTGAACCTATCTGAACTTAACTGAACTTATCTGAACTTAACTGAACTTATCTGAACTTATTTTTCCTGAAATAACCTGTTCTGTTCAACTTATTTCAGGTAAAATAAGTTTCGATAAGATAAGTTCAGGAAAAATAAGTTCAGATAAGATAAGTTCAGGAAAAAAATAAGGGTTGACCAAGTACAACTTATAACTAAAATAAGTTTTGATAAGTTTTAATAAGTTAAGATAAGTTCAGTTAAATTCAGATAATTTCAGACAAAATAAGTGAAAATCAGGTGAACGTACCCATAGGAAACCGGCAAAAAAAATACATTCATTTCACAAAATTGTGCTAATGTGGATGATAAATTGGGAATTTTATAAAAAATATTTCAGATTTGGGATGTTTTTTGTTTACTCCGTAGCATTTTAGCCTGAAATAAGTCAAAGTTTGATCCACATAAATATTTTCAATATTTAATTTGATTCCAGTGGTAGTTAATTAACCTGGCAGCCGCAACTCGCAAGTTGGACGTAAGATAATTGGTTATGTAGATCGAGAATATATTCAGGATTTCAGCTCAGGTGATTTAAATGTTGCATGTAACACTTTACACTTTCTCAACTCCTCAGCCCCACTCAAGACTTCTACACTAGTTATATTATTCGATCTATATATAAGCATTGACTAATTAATTTACTTTATAATTATCGAAGACCGTCTTTAAATTTTAATTTAATCAATTTAATTAATTAGTAGTCTAGTAGCCAGGAGTTTTATAGGATCGGATCCTGCAGGAATATCATATCGATCATATATAATTCTAGACCATGCATCTATAATTTAATAAACTAATTCATATTACAAAAACAATTTTTTTTTAATAAAGTCAGAAAATTAAAGTAGAAGTTTTGCTTGCGTAATGGTATATTTTTTAAATAACCCCACTTGGAATTTCCTATCATTTGGAAATTATAGAATCGGATTAGCATAACTTATTATTCATTGTTTTCGAATACGATCTAGTAATCTACTTATCTTGGACATGTATAGTGGGGATTTCAAGTACCGATCGAATATTATAAAGTATAATGCCAATTTTTTTTATTTATTATTTTTTGTTATCAATATCTAAATTTCAAAAGAAAAACAAGCCGGAAATAAGATTTAACTCCTTTTTAACATGATTTGAATATTTTGTTTAACTATATACCCCGTATCGTTTAAGATATACGGAGGCCGGTGAAATGATCAACAAAAATATGTATGAAAACTTTTTGTATTGATATATACTACCTCCGTTTCAAAAAGATCTTTACAATTACTATTTGCACGGACTCCAATGCAATATTTAACTACTAATATATCCAATTTCGTATGTGAAAAAATTATAAAATTTGATATTCTAAAAATACATCCCGAAACCAATCTAACAAGATCTTACATGTAACATTTTAATGTATATATTGGACACATGTTCCAAAGCGTAAAGAATTTTCTGAAACGGAGGTAGTAATAGTAAATTAATTACTATATTCCTATGTATTTTACACATTGTATTGTTTGTATATGCCATTAAATTATCCGATCCTATGAAAAAAAAATGCTATCTATCGAAATAAAAATCAAACGGCTAATCAGAGTCGAGATAAATTCCCTAGAATAGTTTTCCTTTTGAGTAGAAATTTATTACAGAATCTAATGCCGATGCAAATTGGAGGCAAACAATAGTTATCTGGTAGATATGTAAGTTTGAAAATTCAACCAATATAATGTTTGGTTGTGAAAACAGCAACGGGTTACGTTCCATCAATTTTGTACGCAAAAAGGGTTGCATGGGAGATTCCATGCAGAGTATATAATTTATGAGTGTTTTAATTTGAGGTTTATATTGTAATCCCATGAGATTCCACACTCATGTTCTGGGTCATATAATTGATTGATTGAAGACTTCGTCCAACTCTTGAAATTATGTCAAAAGCTAAATTTAAAGTGGATAATATATGTTATTATGTTTTCTAGACATTCTGAAATCTTAATTAATAGTAGTTGTCGTCCAAGATAAGATTTTTAAATTTGAATGGAATAGACGCAATTTCGGACTATCAGTTTTTCTCGAATCTTTTTACAACATGGAGTTAATTGCATAAATATAATTGAGCTGCAATTGACTTATCTTACTACAAGAAATTGTACCATTAACGACGAGAAATCTCGTTGCTAAAGGTTAATAATCGTTGATTAATGACGGGATTTCTTGTCGCAAACCCGTCATAAAAGGGACCGCCGTTAATGTAAAATCCCTTCGTTAACCCGTCGTAAAAGGCATTTACGATGGTTGTTCCCGTCTTTATTTAGTTGTTAGCCCCGTCGCAAAAGGCTTTTGCGACGGAATTTTTGACCTGTCGTAAATAGGTTGTTATTAAAGATACAAGTTTTTGTAGTGTATATAAATATAAAATATATATTCATGGTGGATCAAAGGAATTAGTGACATATCTTGAATCGTTTTACGGGGACAGTGAAATAATTAAGCAATACTTCGTATAATATACACTACAAGAAAACAACGAATTTCCGACCGCCAAAAGTAGTAGGTAAAAGAGCGTTTTTGGTCGCAAAAAAATTTACCGACTAAAAGTAGTCGGAAAAGGGTTGTCGGTGATACTCTGGTCGGAATTTGGCCAAATTCCGACTAAAAAGTAGTCGGTAAAAATTTACGACTACTTAACCGACTACAAATAGTCGGAAAATTACCGACTACCTATTTAGTCGGAAAATTACCAACCAACAAAGTAGTCGGTAATTTACCGACTATCATAGTAGTCGGTAATTTACCGACTACTTTGTTAGTCGGTAAAGTACCGACTATTTTGTTGGTCGGTATTTATCCGACTAAAAAAACAGTCGGTAAAATTATTTTTAAAAACAAAAAAAAAATTGGATCCTTCCAGAAATCCAGAGCATATGCGGCAGTTTCCATTTGTTTCTTCCGGTAGCAAAATTTCTTTTAACATATAATTAAAATCTTATCAACCCAAAATCGAAAATTTTCATGTAAGAACTTAGTTGATTCATAAAAATAAGTACTTACAACAATTTTATATTGTCAAAAATAAAAATAACTGAATAAGTGACCTTATACCAAGAACTTAGATCTAAAAGTCAAAAATCGACCAAATAAAGAAATAACATACACGCACAATCTCTAAAAATATAATTAGATCTAAACTTCACTCCGCTATTAAAAATAAAAATCTAGCTGCATTATATTATTAATTAATAAAAATATAATTAGATCTAAACTTGAAGCTAGATTAATAATATTTGAAGCTAGATTTATATTATTATTATTATTATTATTACTATTAATAACTAATTATTTATTATTACTTTTATTAATTAATTACGGATTATTAGTTATTAATTATTTAGTTATTAGTTATTAATTATGAATTATTAATAATATTAATATTTAAAATTTATTATAATTATTTAGTAATAAATTACAGATTATTATTATTTATTATATAGTTATTTAGTTATTAATCTAATATATATATATAAAGGGGAGTTTTTTCAAGAGTAATGAGAGCATCCACATAGGATTGCCACGTCATCACATATTATTAAATTATTAACTAATTAAATAAATAATATGAGAGTCTTGCCATGATTGATTACTTAATACGATAAAGATAGATTAATAAATAATATGGGAGTCTTACCATGATTGACTACTTAATACGATAAAGATAAATTTCACAAACTTTTTTTATCTTTGTGTATATATATACATATTAAAAATCTCAACCCTCACCAAATTGTACGGAGGCTTCATTGTATGTGCTTCATTCCATCGCAAGAATATGATGTTGCATGGCGTTGGGTGAGGATGAGGTTGATGATCACTCTTCATCCTTTTCTTTACAGTTGAATTCCAAATTTTTTTATTTCGTTGTCATAATTTTACTTTGATTTTTATTGTTTATTTGTCGTCAATTACTCCGTACATTTATTCTTTATTTCGTTCCAGAAATACGGGACACCCGATGGTCACGGACTCACGGTGTACCGCATAATTGTTTATGTTGCATAGAAAATAATTTTTACGTGGTTCATTGGTTATTCATTGTTTATGTTAATTTTGTACAAGCATAATTGTTTTTGTTCTATCGGTTTATGTGTGTTCATTTAATACTACTTCGTATACCTACTGGATATATATATATATATATATATATATATATATATATATATATATATATATATATATATATATATATATATATATATATATATATATATCTTTGTATTCCAAATCATACCTCATCAACACAGTTTAATTTAGAGCTAAATAGTGATTAATAAAATAAATTAAGTGTTATCTCGGGCATAATTTATGCTTCTTATACGGCACAACGAACTACAATTTAGATGTCAAAATTAAACCTAACATAGAATATACAACGATAAACGTTAACACAATCGGGGTTGCAAGCCCACATTTTATTTGGTTGAATTAAACTAAACTTAATGTACTACTTGAAATTGAAATAAAGTCCAAAAAACCTTACTCCGTACCAAAAATAGGAAAAAAGAAAGTAAAGAAAAACAAAGTAATTCACAAGACTAGCTATTTTAAAGTAATGATCACTATCGTAGTTTGAAGAGTATTAGCAATGAATACCACGTTATAGAATTTTAGATAAAGAAATCTTTTTCGGTTTATAATAGAGTTTTATTTTCTTTAAACCTATGATATTTGGATTAATTCATATCATAATAAAATTCTACTTGCATTAAACCTATATTTTTTCTGGTTATAAATATACGAGAGTATTATAAAACTATGCTCCTCTTTTATAAATAAGTGCTATATTATATTTATTTTTCCTTTCACCCATAGTTATTATGATTTGATTACTCCGTACGTTTATGTTTCAGAAATATTTCGTTGATTCGAGCCATTAATTCAAGCAGAAACGATTGAAAAATAAAAGTACGTGTTTCAAGAAAAATAAAAAGAGATAATTAAAGACTTGATAAAAGATAATAAGAGATAAATTTTGATTAAGTTTCAGAAATATTTCGTTGATTCGAGCCATTAATTCAAGCAGAAACGATTGAAAAATAAAAGTACGTGTTTCAAGAAAAATAAAAAGAGATAATTAAAGACTTGATAAAAGATAATAAGAGATAAATTTTGATTAAGTTTCAGAAATATTTCGTTGATTCGAGCCATTAATTCAAGCAGAAATGATTGAAAAATAAAAGTACGTGTTTCAAGAAAAATAAAAAGAGATAATTAAAGACTTGATAAAAGATAATAAGAGATAAATTTTGAAAATTTTTAATAGATAAACAAAGACCCGTTAAAACTGTCATACTAATTGATTATAAAAAATCAAAAAAAAAAATCAATATTCTAACTATCATTTAAAGGTGAAAAAAAAAATCTCATAAAAAAATGAATTTAACCCGTGCATCGCACGGGCTTTAAATCTAGTTATTAAATATTCTTTAGTTATTAATTAACGTTTTTATTATTTTGCAATTAACTATTTATTAATTATTATTTACTACGTATTATTTACTATTTACTATTTATTATTTATTATTTATTTGGTAATATTCTGTTAAGTTCAGTTCAATTCAGTTCAATTCAGTTCAGTTCAGCTTTAAAGACATTGTAGATGAGCAATACTTCAATTCAGTTTCCAAGTTGATTAATTTTTTATGTCTTTTTTTTAATATTATTTTTTATCCTTTTTGTTTTGTTGTTAATTGGTTGTCTCTATTTATGAAGCTAGCTACTTAGCTTATTATTCCGACGTAAAGTTAGAAACTTGACAAATGACAACTTCACGTACTCTCCTCACCCTTAAATTTGGAGCATTGAATTATACGACATCGAGTATTTTCACTAGTGGACATTATCTTACTTTCTTCATATTGTCACGTCAATTTTAATTTATGGAAACGTCAACTCATGTGAATTTAGCTGTATTCTTTCGATCCAATTTTGCTTAATTGCTTTAAAGGATAATTAGCTATGTTTTCTAACTACTACTAATAGTACGGTACTCATTTCTTGTCTAGAATTTATTTTTGCCTTTTGGAGGAAGACATGGATTCTTATTTTGATGCTCGATTATATGTATGTGTGGTATTCAAACAATTAGAACCCATGTTGCTTTCAAAAAGTTGAATTTTTTTATTTTATCGTTTTGATTTTTTTTTTTTTCCCTTGAATAAATTAAGGAATTTTATTCTACGATTTTATGCAATGAAAGGGCGTTATATAAATGTTACCATCTCATATATTGAAATAGTTTAATATAATTAGTCATTATGCATTTTGATTAATATTATAATTTCCCTCAAAAAAAGTATTATGAACAATATTTTCCGTCAAAAAGAAAAAGTATTTTGAACAATATTTGAACGAGTTTTATCCATGGTTACGTAGGTAGAGTTATAGAGAATTAGAGGTCGATAAGTAGAGGAATATTTCATCCAACATGCAACAGGAATAATGGTTTCTTCATGTTAAATCTGAGAAATGTTTGTGTCCCATAAGTTTGTTCTACCTTTAATTAAGAATAAGCTTCTCTTTGAAGAAACCATATAATAGATATCAACTTTTTCATAATTTAAATTTTGTGTTTTTTACCTAGCCCTATTTTAAGTTAAAAACAAAAATTTCTAGTGGTGCATTTTAATTTTCACTCCGTCAATTAGTTCAAAACCAACAAACATTAACTAGTTAAATTTCCCGAAGATTTAAACATATATACATTAACCTAAAATGTACTCCGGCTAATATGAGATTGAATATACCGTGATTTTAGGTTAATGTACTAAAAAATCCACATGATAACACAACTCGTAAATATATAATTATCGTAGGAAATGCGACAAAGAAAAATTTATTTCCAAGAAAAATACTCCTGCCAAACAAATGATTACTAAAGTTTTGAATACATACAATAACAATAAGTAAAACATTTAGAGAAGCCAAGAGCTTTACTAATACAATTACGTAGTACAAATTAAAGATTAGGGGCAAAATCATTTTCCATCGTCTTAAGGGTAGGATAGTCATTAACCTTGCTGGGCTCCTTGGTAACCACAATAACTTCTTTAAGGCCCATTTCAATTTTCTCAATTTCCGCATTTTGTTTATCAGCAATTTGTTGCTTACTGGACTTGTAATAAGCTGCGTAAAGCATCAATTGGGCCAGCCCAAGAAAACACCCGATTCCATTTGGAGCCTGAATAACAAAATCAAACAACAATAATATCATAAGCCCAATTTTTAAGAAGAAGATAATCTCCAAATTAATGCAATTGTGGAACATTACATAAGAGCAACAATTTTGCTTGACTTTTGTCTTTTTATTACGGAGTACCACCTTTTCTTTTGAAACAAAGTTTGTTCTAATTTTTTATTAATATTTCTTGTCATTTTGGTCCACGTCAGCGTTTGGGCAGAATCCCATACAATGAAGTGGGCCATAGTAAATTTAAGGTTAGGTACAATAATAGAGACTCATCCCATACTTGTGGGAATTCTAAATAACTTTGAAAATTAAATAAATTGATAAAAAAAATTAATAATACACCACTACTACTTTTGAGTTTTTGGGTTTGAAAATGACATTTGCACACTCCGTACTTGCTACTTGCTAGCTAGGTAGCACCAATGAGATCTCAACATTTTGTTTTATTTATTATATAAACTAATTCCAAAAGTGTCATTTCTCAAACTAAATTATTTATTCCTTTAATCCAAAAGTTTAGTGTTATTACTATTTATGGAAATATTAATTTACATACTTCCTCCGTTCTTGTTTACATGACACAATTGGGTTTTTGACACCATTCACACAAGCTCCTTTGACTTTATTTTGTGATTTATACATAAGAAAAACATAGTCGTGTGGGTCTTATTAGATTCGTCTCAATGAATAGTTTTTAAATATCAACTTTTTATAATTTTTTCTTATCCATAATGGAAGATATTAATGTTTGAAATCGTGCATTGGCAAACGCGCCTAAATAATTGTGTCATTTAAAAAAGAATAGAGGATGTATTTAAAAAGTACGTGGAAATTTAATGGCCAAACACATCCCTTATAAGCCATCCCTTCTCAAACTTGAAGTTGCCGATGTAGGGTAAAAAGGTAAGTAAACAAGGCAAATCGATAGTATGTTAATATTGCGGTTTAACCTTTTAAAAGGATGAAGAATCTTATTTCTAATAAGATAAAGTTACCATAAATAAAAATTCAATGTCTACGCATCTAGTTTAAATAACGACCTTTTATATGTTTAACTGCGTAAAAATTTGTCACTTTATACTACCAAGGTCTAGATGGTACAAACCATGTAGTCAAGGTATATTTCTTTTATTCAAGTCTACAAAACATTTAGAATCTAAATTGGAAATGCTTCATTGTTGTTGGAAAAGAATAGGTGGATCATTCCATTCAACATTCATGGAATCATGGTTAACATATGGGAAAGGAAAGGTTGCTCATACATCACCATGCATGGTCATGTCAGAGAAAGAGAGAGAGAGAGAATGTACATACAACAACATAGGGATCGAATGGGCGGATGGCATATAAAGTCCAGATAACTGCACTTCCAAAACAAGTCACTGAGACAGCCAACGGCATATATTCCACACTTTTAGTTTTGACCACCTGTTTCTGCACATTTATAACCCAAAACATATCATTAGTACAATCGACAAATTATTGTTGTAACCTTAATTACAAGACTTTCTTCTTAAAGAAAATGACTAATCAACTAGCAACACTAATTAAATTCTATCTGTTATATATATATTCTTACAAATTATCATGATTTTTTGAAGTAATGTCAATTCATCATGGAAAAGAACCGTCTAGTAAATTTTTAATTTTATATTAGTTGGTGTACTATTCGTACATAGTTGCACCACATCACCCATGTTACTGATGTACGGACACTTACCCTATATAAATACAATCAAAATGCTCAAATTTTTACAAACTCCCTCAATTTTTTTTAATTTTTTTTTTAAATGCATCACTTAAACTGACACACTGATACAGTAACCATTATAATTTTAAAGGGCGGAGTACTAACCATGACGGCTAACGGAGAGGCATACATAAGAACGCCACTAACATCACCAAGTAGCCCAAAAATTTGAGTACGGCGTTTGGTGGTGTGAGTGAAGGTGAGCACCAACGCCAACGCGATACCGACGGCGAGCACCTCGGCGAGGACAAGAAGGATCAAAGTGATCTTCTTCTTCTTGTTCTGAGTGTTAATGATGAAGAGCATCAAATAAACTGACTCAATAACACAACCACTTGCGGAAATGGTGGATAGCAAAATGTTGTTAGGTTGGATAAATGGCATTCCGTAAATAGTCCATAACATGCAGTTTAAGAATGTGAGCAAGTATGGAGTTGCTGAGTATTGCTCTACTGATCCCTTCTTGCATATCCTTATAAATGTTGGCCTGAAAATTAACCATCAAATAAGAAAAAAGAAGTATCATTAGTTAATTAATTAAGTACTTAATAGATTATGGGAAGATTAATGTTCCGTTCACCATATTTCCACAGGAAAAATAAGTTCAGTTCAGTAAAAAGGAGTGGAAATCAGGTGAATACACTACAAGAAATTGTACCATTAACGACGAGAAACTCTGTCGTTAAAGGCAATAATCGTTGATTAACGACGGGATTTCATGTCGCGGATCCGTCATAAAAGGGGTCCGTCATTAATGGAAAATCCCGTCGTTAACCCGTCGTAAAACACATTTACGACGGTGGTTTTTACGACAAAAATTTTGATCCGTCGCTATTAGGTTGTCATTAAATATACAAATTCTCGTAGTGATAGAACGAACTGCAATGAATAAATTCTCCGGGTCCCACACATGGGGGAATTGACCGAAAAAGCCTCTTAGCATGCATGAAGCATGTTTGAGTAAAATGAGTACGTGTATGTTAAAAAAAAGGAGTGATGGTTAAGAAGTTAAACTTACATGGGAGATAAGTAGAGGGAGAAAGAGATGATATTCCCTGGAATCAAAGTAAAATGACCTTACGTCAAAATTGATGTATCATATCATAGTGAAATAATTTTCAGGAACATGCTTAATTAATTATCATGGTAATAATAATAATCAAAGTTATTAATCCCCACGAACTGCATGTTCCTCAAAAACATTTAAACATCTTCATCATTTGATTAGTATCACAAATTAGTAATACCTAGAATACCGACGGCGAATCGAGCAACGGCTGGAGAAACCATGTTTGATGATTGATGAGCTTATAAGCTTAGCTTAGCTAACTTAGCTAGATTTGAACAAAAGAAGAAAGGGGATATATAGTGGTAATGGAAATTAAACTAGAGTGGTTAGTGTTCTAATTAAGCTAAGGTTAAATTTATGAGCTAATTAATTAAAGAACTAATTAGAAGGGAAAAAAAGAAGCTATAAGATTTGTAGAAGTAGTAAGATATGGAGTTACTTGAAAATGGAGTGAGAAGAGAAGAGCATATATATAGGGAAATCCTACAAGGACAACTTTAGGTTGGAAATAACCCAATAGACAACAAATGGGGCCCATAAATATTATTTGACAAGGAAAAAAACAAGAAACAATTAGCAAAATATTCAACAATTTAATTAAATATTAAAATTAAATTTTTTTGTTAGTGCTCTTTCAAAGTACGTAGTATGTGCTGTCTCCGATCAATATTCGTTTTTAATAAAATCTGTTTTTAAGATTAGATGCCTCATTTACTAATAATCTCTATACTTGTTATTTTGTTTCTCCACCTTTCGTTTAATCTTTTTTCCTCAAATTATTCTACCCCCAATTTGGGAAGCTATATATTCTCTAAAATTCATTGAAATGACCTATTACGTTCACATTTCGTTTCAATTAACGTTTTTAAAGTACGTAGAATGTCTGTTAATTATACATTGTACGGAGTATTGGGTTTTATATGACAACTGATTGTACTTCATCTTTTCATTGAAAAAAGTTTTTAGCATTATTGTTCAATTTGAACTTATCGATACATTATATTCGAATGAACGTGGTGATTAACGAGGTGAAAGAAAGACTGAATGTACAATGACTTATCTATATATCTATTGAACTAGCTAGCATATAATACATACAACATCACTTATTCTGAAATTCTGTTTCCTTATATCAATTAATCCGTACATTAATTAAATACAAACTTTTATGTAAGTCGGTCTTACACAAAAGACCACCTTAGTGTCATATAAGTTAAAAAATGAAATCAATTAGTTAAGCACTGTAACTAATTAGTTAAGCATTGAATCTAATTAGTTAAACAATAAAACTAATAAGTTAAAAACTAAAATTAATTAGTTAAGAAATGGAAAGTTGAAAACAATTAGTTAAACAATCAAAGTGGTCTTTCCCGTAAGGCGGTCTTACACAAAAGTTACCGTCAATTAAATTAACTCAAGAATAGAATAAGAACTTAAACATAACTATAATTGTATATAAGTAAACTTATGAGAATGAATGTGAAAGATTTGCAAGAAAAGAATGAGTTTTATTTCAATATACTTTTTACTAATTGTGAAAAATCAATTGATTAAGCTAACATAAATCCGTACAATCCATTTAAAAAAAAGGAAGAGATATTGTAGTAGCATTGGAAATGGGCGGCATGCAAGAGAGTAGGATTAGTGCTTGTAATCTAATATGGGATCCAAGTCAGATTAATTAACATTTTCTTGCCTAATTAGGCGTTTATTACAAAGTCTTAAGCTATGAAATATATACAGTCCTTTTTATGCTATACTATAAATATATAAATATAGTGTCCTACTCCCTGCCATTAATTTGTAGCCGCACCAAATTATAAAAGTTCACTAAAAGTAAATTAAAAAATAAAAATGATCGGTAGCTAATAAAAGTTGGGCTGTTTTCATGATTTTTTTGTCTCCTAGTTTTAGTTTTGCAAGTAGCTAAACAGTAAACTTCAATCCCCTCTTTTTTTAATTTAGAGCTTTTTGAACTTTTTTCACCTGAAGTTTCCGCGTTTGGATACAACTTATTAACTTAAGGAGTATTACAAGTACACAATGTGTAACCCATAAGATGATAAGACCATAACTTTTACGAAAGAAGTCTGAATCTTCTGTTCCATAATATATGTAACGGTATTAGTCGCACCACTTGTGTATGTGTCACTTCAATTCTTTCTACTAGTTGGTATCAATGTAATTTTAAATATAAAGTAACACTGCAAGAATTTGTATTTTTAACGACAACCTAATTACGACGGGTCAAAAATACTGTCGCAAAAGTCTTTTGCGACGGAGCTAACAACCTAATAAAAACGGGAATAACCGTCGTAAATGTCTTTTACGACGGGTTAACGACGGGATTTTTTATTAACGATGACCCCCTTTTATGACGGGTCCCCGACAGGAAATCCCGTCGTTAATCAACAATTGTTGGCCTTTTACGACGGGATTCCCCGTCGTTAATAGTACAATTTCTTGTAGTGTAAAAGTAGTTGACGAATCACACATATCAGTAAAAATAAAATAAAGTAATGCACAAATCGTGGGATAGACGATTTCAACTCATAACTTTTAGGATCGGAGGGAGTAATATTATTAAAGTATAATCATGAATTAATAAGTTGTGTACTTGTTGTTAAACTTTGGTACATAGTACTAGAGAATTATTATTGAATAATAAGAACTTTGGGCGCCAACATTTCCCAAACTTGAAAGTAGTAATGGAAGCCAATTGGAAGCATACATGGTGCATGTACATACAAGGCCTAGTCAATGCCATCTCATGGTGAAATAAGATAATTTTGTTTTCTTTTCCTTCTTTACTATATTGTTGGATTGTATTTCCTAAAGAACAAAGATCTTTGGGATAGTCTCATCATTTGTGACATACTCCGTACATGTAATAATCCTTGTCAAGCTAGGCAATTTTCGGTATATCCTCCGTATTTTGTACATGCTTTTTAGTTAACTTTTGATTCTATTTACATTTATGCTCCATTTTAATTGTGTTTTATTACTAATATAAAAATAAATGTTACAAAGTATTCCGTACATAATTTGTAAAATACCAGCTTATATAGATGGTTAAAGGATATTAATTATCTAATTTTGTGCCTTTACAATCATAAAAAGTGAGAAGCTAGTGAGATAAAAAAAAATTGGTACTCCGCATAGGATATCAATTTTTTATAATAAAATAAATTAGAACAGAGCATCAATAAGGGGAGACTCTTATTTTGGTGACTCTTAGTCTCTCTCATATGTCCACATAAGCTTTAACTCCAAATAAGAGTCCCTCCCAAAATTGTAGAAATGCACTAACTCTTAACCACTAACTCTTATTCACTCTCACCCTCTTATTTTATTTTATTTTCAAGCAAAAAATGTTGACATGGCACTAGCTCTTATTTGTTGGAGCTAGCTCTTATTTCAGAATTTTCTCTTACACACTCTAATTAAGAGTCTCCCATTTCTTACTTAACTCTTAATTTTTCTATCTCCTTAAGAGACACCTAAGAGTCTCCCACTATTGTTGCTCTAACAATCACGGTTGATGGGATAGCTAGTGAAGATCATACTACGCACGAGAGTACGCACTACAAGAAATTGATTAATTACCAACCGCTAAAATTGGTTGGTAAAACGCGAAAAACGGTTGGTAAAAGATTTTGCGACCGCCAGCGGTCGCAAAAAAGCGGTCAGTTTTCACCTGGACGGTAATTTAGGAAACTCCAACTGGAAGGCGGTCGCTAAAATTTACCGACAGAATTAGCGACCGCCACCTAAGCAGTCACTAATTTAGTGACCGCCAAGCAGTCACTAAATTAGTGACCGCTAATGCGGTCGCTAAATTAGCGACCGCCTTGACGGTCACTAAATTAGCGACCGCTTTGGCGGTCACTAAATTAGTGACTGCCTTTGTAGCGGTCACTAAATTAGTGACTGCTTTCGTGGCGGTCACTAATTTAGTGACTGCTTTGGCGGTCACTAAATTAGTGACTGCCTTGTGGGCGGTCACTAAATTAGTGACTGCTTTTGTAGCGGTCACTAAATTTGTGACTGCCTTTGCGGTCGGTAATTATGCAAATATCATTTGCAGCCAATTTTGTAAAATCGCATATATACCTGTATTATATGCCTGTATAAATATTATATATGTACCTGTAAATATTATATATGCCTGTATATATACGAATTTATATAAATTCTGTAAAATCGTATGAAACCTGCTCGATGTTATAATATTAAACATGTTCAAAGTCATACAACAAAGATTCATAATACACATAATGTTGTTCAAACATGTTAATACGAAAAGTTGTAACTAGTTCAAACTAATACAAGAATACTAACTACCTAACACAAAGGTGTCCCGCCTCCGGGTGGATCTCGAGGGTCCTGCGACTGCGAGAAAGGAAAACCAGTACACTGACTGAACATCCGCTCGTAAGACTCCATTGCCTTTTTCATCTGGGCGGCATGTTCTTCTCTTTCTTGTCTCTCCCTTTCTCTCTCTTGTCTCTCCCTTTCCATCTCCCTTTGGTGCTGTAGTCGCTCTGCTTCTCTTTCTTCTCTCTCCCTTTGCCTCAAAAGTAGATCGTCCTCCATAGCCTTTAACATCTGATTTTTTGTTGTTTCAAGCTCAATGGATTTTTGGGTCAACTGTTGTTGAGTCTCTTCCAATCGAGATGACATTTGAGAATAAATAGATGGGGTGTATGAGCTAGAAGAACTACCACCCCTTCTAGATGGTGCAAAGTATAGAGAGGCTCCACTACCCAGCCCGGGGACCTTTCCCTTCTTTCTCCCACCTACTGTCTCAAAGTAGATTTGGTTGGGATCTTTAGCAATGCCTTTTTCAACACATTCAGCAACATTTTTTTCATAGTTTTCCTACAAGAATTAAAATGATTATCACCCATGCATAAAAATATATTAAATTGAGCACATTTAAACTTAAAACATATATAGGCTAAATAAGGCATTTTCGCTCCCATTTTTCAAAAAAAAGAACTAAGGGCTGATTTTAAACTTAAAACATGTTTCATAAGCTTTGTTTTCACTTGCTAAGTCACATTCAAACGTAGTTACTCACATCTAAGGCCTATTTGGTCGTTATAAGGCGTTTTCGGTCCCATTTTTCAACTTAATCACCTACGGGCTGATTTTAAACTTAAAACATGTTTCATAAGGTTAGTTTGAACTTGCTAAGTCACATTCAAAGGTATTTACTCACATCTAAGGCCTATATGGTCGTTATAGGTCATATATTGCCTAAAATGTCATTTTCTCGCCCAACTTTGAACTAAGGAACCAAACTTGTCATTTCAAACCATTTACATGTTTTATGTGTCATATTCAAGGTTTCTAAAACCGATTCTAAGCAATTTAAGCACATTTAGGTCATATTTGGTCGATATAGGTCACATATAGGCTAAATAAGGCGTTTTCGGTCCCATTTTTCAACTTAATCACCTACGGGCTGATTTTAAACTTAAAACATGTTTCATAAGGTTAGTTTGAACTTGCTAAGTCACATTCAAAGGTATTTACTCACATCTAAGGCCTATATGGTCGTTATAGGTCATATATTGCCTAAAATGTCATTTTCTCGCCCAACTTTGAGCTAAGGAACCAAACTTGTCATTTCAAACCATTTACATGTTTTATGTGTCATATTCAAGGTTTCTAAAACCGATTCTAAGCAATTTAAGCACATTTAGGTCATATTTGGTCGATATAGGTCACATATAGGCTAAATAAGGCGTTTTCGGTCCCATTTTTCAACTTAATCACCTACGGGCTGATTTTAAACTTAAAACATGTTTCATAAGGTTAGTTTGAACTTGCTAAGTCACATTCAAAGGTATTTACTCACATCTAAGGCCTATATGGTCGTTATAGGTCATATATTGCCTAAAATGTCATTTTCTCGCCCAACTTTGAGCTAAGGAACCAAACTTGTCATTTCAAACCATTTACATGTTTTATGTGTCATATTCAAGGTTTCTAAAACCGATTCTAAGCAATTTAAGCACATTTAGGTCATATTTGGTCGATATAGGTCACATATAGGCTAAATAAGGCGTTTTCGGTCCCATTTTTCAACTTAATCACCTACGGGCTGATTTTAAACTTAAAAAGTGTTTCATAAGCTTTGTTTGAGCTTGCTAAGTCACATTCAAAGGTATTTACTCACATCTAAGGCCTATTTGGTCGTTATAGGTCATATATTGCCTAAAATGTCATTTTCTCGCCCAACTTTGAGCTAAGGAACCAAACTTGTCATTTCAAACCATTTACATGTTTTATGTGTCATATTCAAGGTTTCTAAAACCGATTCTAAGCAATTTAAGCACATTTAGGTCATATTTGGTCGATATAGGTCACATATAGGCTAAATAAGGCGTTTTCGGTCCCATTTTTCAACTTAATCACCTACGGGCTGATTTTAAACTTAAAAAGTGTTTCATAAGCTTTGTTTGAGCTTGCTAAGTCACATTCAAAGGTATTTACTCACATCTAAGGCCTATTTGGTCGTTATAGGTCATATATTGCCTAAAATGTCATTTTCTCGCCCAACTTTGAGCTAAGGAACCAAACTTGTCATTTCAAACCATTTACATGTTTTATGTGTCATATTCAAGGTTTCTAAAACCGATTCTAAGCAATTTAAGCACATTTAGGTCATATTTGGTCGATATAGGTCACATATAGGCTAAATAAGGCGTTTTCGGTCCCATTTTTCAACTTAATCACCTACGGGCTGATTTTAAACTTAAAACATGTTTCATAAGGTTAGTTTGAACTTGCTAAGTCACATTCAAAGGTATTTACTCACATCTAAGGCCTATATGGTCGTTATAGGTCATATATTGCCTAAAATGTCATTTTCTCGCCCAACTTTGAACTAAGGAACCAAACTTGTCATTTCAAACCATTTACATGTTTTATGTGTCATATTCAAGGTTTCTAAAACCGATTCTAAGCAATTTAAGCACATTTAGGTCATATTTGGTCGATATAGGTCACATATAGGCTAAATAAGGCGTTTTCGGTCCCATTTTTCAACTAAATCACCTACGGGCTGATTTTAAACTTAAAAAGTGTTTCATAAGCTTTGTTTGAGCTTGCTAAGTCACATTCAAAGGTATTTACTCACATCTAAGGCCTATTTGGTCGATATAGGTCATATATAGGCTAAATAAGGCATTTTCGGTCCCATTTTTCAACTAAATCACCTAGGGGCAGATTTTAAACTTAAAACATGTTTCATAAGCTTTGTTTGAACTTGCTAAGTCACATTCAAGGTTATTTACTCACATCTAAGGCCCATTTTTCAACTAAACGAACTAAGGGTTGATTTTAAACTTAAAACGTGTTTCATAAGCTTTGTTTGAATAATAGTAAGTTACCTTGATTTGCTTTGCTTTGCTACTACAAGGGACTTTCCCTTTACCCGGTACTTCCTTCGTGTGTGTCTTCAAATATAAGTCACCAGCTGTAGGCATCACACCTCCACTTTCCTTTGCCTAATTATACAAGTAATTTTTGTGAATAATCAAATTAGTAACAACGTTAAATGAAATTTAGTTACATTATTAAACTTACCATTTTCTTTGCAGCCTCAGTTGTGGAAATGGAACCTTGGAAATGTGATGGTTCAACATTGTTGGTTAATGAACCCCCTCTTCTATTTTTCTTAGCCTGCTCAGATCTTTTCTTGAATTCATCATCATCCACGTGCTTCATCATATCTGCATGCACTTTCTCAGACATCCAATCTGGCTTCCTTCCATTACTCTTTCTTGTTATTTGGTAGTGGATGTACTTAACCCGTTTATATGCATTTGCATGGTAATCACGCACAGCAAGGTGATCAAACTCAGGCAACCATTTATAGGTCCTCTACACAAAAGAAAAGAAAAGAAGGATATTTTGTTATGTTACAATTATAGCAAGTTGAAAAATAAAAAGTGATACATTACATGATATAAAATTGTGTAAACCTTGAACAGAGTGAACCAATGATCTTTTGTATCCTTGTCAACTTTGGTATAACACGTCCAAGGACTCTTGAAATATTTCTGGATGACGTTAGTAATATCCCGCGAAATGGAACTGTGATCAAACCTTACATAGTGGAATAGGAAATAACACAAGTAACGTTAGTTTACAACATTCATACAGAGATAAAATAATTAAAATGTAACTCTAAATCTTACCAAAGTTCACCCGGTGCCATCCAAACGACTCCAGAATCCTCAGCTTCTTCATTTACTTGTGAATCAGGTACCACCTCTTCAGAGTATTCACCTTGAGTTTCGTCATCATCAAAGTAGGTATCCAGTGAGGGTTGGGTCACCCGTGTAGTACCTCCACGGCCAGCTCCATGGTCAGCTCCATGGCCACCTCCACGACCACCTTCACGACCACCTCCACGTGCACCTAAACGGCTGCGGATGGCTGAATGTTCTCCTCGATTGGACATCTGTTTATTTAGTAGAACACAAACCAAGTTTAAATAACTCAAATTTCAATCATAAAAGACAATTCATCGATTGGACATCTGTTTATTTAATGGAACACAAACCAAGCATTAACATTAATAAACTTACGCTACATATATAATTACCTAATAACAAGTAACAAACAACTACAGATTGTCTAACAAACATAAATTTATACAACCAAAATAAAAAGTTCAATGATAAGTTCAATAAACAACAACATAATTCAAAGTTCAATCATAAAAGACAACACATGTCAAACTCCAATCATAAGTTTACCAAACAACTACATAATATTTCTTGAACCTAAAATTAAACAACCAAATAGGACCAAAATCAGCAATATCAAGTTAATCGTCGTATCCATCAGAATCATCAGCATCATCATCATCACCATCGTCATCATCATCATCAATGTCATCATCACCATCATCCTCATCCTCATCTTCATCATCCTCATCCTCATCACTCATACTATCAGCATCACCATCATTAATATCGTCATCATCATCATCATCATCTTGATCTTCATAATCTGGGATCTCATCTGGAGCACAAAGAGCTGAAGAAACCTCATTTGCATCTTCTTGTAGAAAGTCTAAGTCAACCGGAGCATCAATCACAGACCTTGCCTTAGTTTTAAACACAGCCCACCATTGGGCTTTATCCCTCTTCAAACTGGGGTAGTGTGCAAAGTATACTTGACTAACTTGGTAAGACAATACAAACGGGTCATACTTTGGGTATCTCTTAGAATGATTGACCTCAACAAGTTTGTATTGTTCATGAATGTTCATACCCTTCACGGAATCCATCCAGCTGCACTTAAACAAGATTGTCTTGTACTCTTGAAGCTTACCACAATAAGAAAGTTCAACCACCTCCTCCAAAATGCCAAAGTAGTCAACTTCATCAGGACTTTGTACACACACTCCATAATTCATAGTTGACTTGTGTTTGCCGTAGTCATGAGTTTGAAAATTATATCCATTCGCATAGAACCGGCTCCATGTCCTTACTTGTCTAGAGGGGCCCATCGCAAGCGCCCGTGTCACATCATTAGGACTCAAAGACCGGAGAACCTAATTCGTAGAATTAGTTAGTAATTTTTTTTCCCTTTCAATGACTAATGTAAGTAATATTGTTTATGAATAAAAGCAAAATACAATTAATCTCACATGTGATTTAAACCATTCAGGGAACTGGGCTTCGCATTTACTCCAAATATCCTCCATTACTATGTGAGGTTGAGTTTGGAGAATGTGCTCCTCAAATTTCCTATGGTAATTAAGGAAATAAAGGTTAAATACGTCGTTAGAAGAGTTTACAATAATTAAATTATAGTTTTTTACCTTTCATATTCACCTAAGATGCCACTGTTTGCAAGCACATAAAGATGTGCTCGATCATACTCCATGTCTTGCAAGAAGCGCAAACGGCCATTAGTAGGTGCACGACCACAATCCACCCTGAACATCTCGGGGATATTAACGTCATGTTGGTTCTCAACAACCGAATGGACATTTCTTCCTAGATCCCTTGCTTTGGTGTCAACCTCAGGTTGAAAATAGTGGGAACAAAAGTTCGTAATCTCCTCCATTAGGTAAGCATTGCATATGGAGCCTTCTACACGTGCCTTATTTCCAACCTTACGCTTCAAATGGTTAAGAAACCTATAAATTATGTAAGTTTGATTAATAGTTACTAGTAAACATATAAGATATTTAAAGTAATAATTTATTTACGCTAATTTGTATTATTTTGATTACCTTTCAAATGGGTACATCCACCTGTACTGGACGGGACCACCAACCTTTGCCTCATGTGGAAGATGAACTGGCAAGTGTTCCATTGAGTTGAAAAATGCAGGTGGAAAAATCTTCTCTAGCTTGCACAAGATCTCAGCTATATTCTTATCCAAGCGATCTATGTCACTCGCTTTGATAGTGGGGGCGCATAAGTCTCGGAAGAATTGACTAATCTCTGTAATTGCCTTCCAAACATGCAAGGGAAGCAACTCCTTCAAAGCAACCGGAAGTAACCTCTCCATGAAGACATGACAATCGTGGCTCTTCATTCCATACAGCTTGCATGATTGAAGATTAACACACCTGCTCAAGTTTGAAGCATAAGCATCTGGGAATTTCAAGTCTCGAACCCATTCACATAACACCTTCTTCTGAGCCTTGTCAAGTGCAAAGGGTGCTTTTGGCATGGTTTGATTTCCATTTCCAAGCTCTAACTGCCGACGTTTACAATACTTAGCCATATCTTTCCTTGCACTAGTGGTGTCCGAGGTGCTACCTTTCACATCCATCACAGTGTTTATGAGTTGGTCAAAAAAGTTCTTTTCAATGTGCATGACATCCAAGTTGTGACGAAGAAGCAAATCCTTCCAATATGGGAGTTCCCATAGAATACTTTGTTTGAACCAACCCATTTTGGCACTCTTCAACTTCTTAAGAGCTTCAGGACCATCAGTTGCTTTAGGCAAGTCCTTCACGCATTGCCACAATTCTTCTCCACACATTATATGCGGACCCATGCCATTTTCAACTTTGTTTTTGCAGAAAGCTGTTTTATTCTTTCGAAAAGGGTGATCATGTGGAAGGAATTGTCGATGGCAATCAAACCATGAAACTTTACCTCCATGTTCAAGCCAAAATGCCTTGCTTTTATCCATACAATAAGGGCAAGCCTTCTTTCCGGCCGTGGACCATCCAGATAGCATTCCATATGCAGGAAAATCACTAATAGTCCACAAAAGGGCTGCGCGGAGGTTGAAATTCTGCTTGCTTGAGATGTCATAAGTCATAGCCCCAACCTCCCATAACTGTTTCAACTCTTCAATGAGTGGTTGCATGTACACATCCAAGTTTCCTTTAGGATTTTTAGGACCGGGAACGAGCAAAGAAAGGAACATGAATGGTCTTTTCATACACATCGATGGAGGCAAGTTGTATGGTGTAAGAATAATTGGCCAACATGAATATTGGGATCCAAATTTACCATGGGGGGCAAATCCATCCGTGCACAAACCAAGCCTGACATTTCGTGGCTCTGATGCGAAATTAGGAAAGGTTGTATCCAAGTGCTTCCACGCTTGACTATCACTAGGATGTGCGAAGGTGTTTTGAACTCGGGGATTCTTGGCATGCCAAGTCATATCCTCCGAAATGTTCTTGGTAGCATACAACCTTTGCAACCTCGGTGTGATTGGAAAATAGATTAGAACTTTTGCTGGAATAAGCTTACCCTTTGCAGTCTTCTTATACCGATCACTTCCGCATACTCTACATTTATCTAACTGTGCATCGCCTTTCCAGAAGAGCAAACAACCTTTAGGGCATGTGTGGATCCTCTCATGAGGAAGTTCCAAGCCCTCAAGAACCTTCTTTGTGCTATTGAAAGTTCTACCCATTTGGTTGTTATTTGGAATCGCATCATTCATCAAAGATGCAAACCCATCCACACACCTGTGTTGTAAGTTGAATTCACATTTCAAACTTGCAATTCTTGATGCCATCTCCAACACAGAGAGTTTGCTCCCTTCATATAATGGATCTCCAGCTGCCTTTAGAAGGTCTATAAACTTCTTAGCTTCATCATTTGGTTCTTCTTCAACTGAATTACCCTCTTCATTCACCAAATGCTCTTGATTATTTCCAAGAGCATCAATAACCATATCCCGATATTGATTTGGATGAACACGCGAGGACTCTACTAAGCTTTCCCCTTGACATATCCATTGATAGTAATTACGAACAAACCCCTTCTTGTACAAATGTACTCTAACTGTTTCAGTATCATGGAAACGTCTATTATCACACAGGGGGCATGGGCATCTTATTTTGTCACCATCATTGCAGGTTGGATGCTCTTTGCAAAACTCAATGAACTCTCCAACCCCCTTGAGAAAGTCGGGCTTAAGATTGCGCCCATCAAGTCTATCATACATCCAACTACGCTCTCTTCTTTTCATGATACCAAATTCTACACATCTCACAAAAAACATATTACTAACCGAATTCAATACAATTACTTACTCTACATTGCTACCAGCATAGCCTCAATGATAAATTACGCAGTCAATGATATATTGGTATATGCTATTTTTTTTATAATCATTTTCATTCATCTCTAATAATCATTAAGTTATCACTATTTTAAACTACTTATCCTATACATAATTGTTCTTTTGTGGGTTTTGTGTGTGTAACCTTTTGTTTAAGTGAAAGATTGACACGTTCTACAAAATTGAAGGCAGACTATGCTACATCAGTAAGAATTAAAGGCAGACAATAATTAAACAAAATTGAAGGCAGACAATAAAATTAAGAGTTGCCTATAAAAGCATACTACGGAGTACTACACTTGATATTACACCTATTTTACTCTGAACCATTAAGTATAGCATATACAAACTTTTAATTACTGCGTAATTTTATAAAGCATTTGTCCCGAGTATTTTCTTCATTGGATTGATTAAAATTGTTACTCCATATAGATTAATTTAATTTTTGTAGTTTATTTTTATTGCTCCAGCGTCCCTGCATAATAAGTTTGAACTCATATTGTGTGACTATGTTTCAAGGGGTAACTAACTAACCACGTTATAAAAGGTTGTAAAGTTGTAATTATGTTTAACTATTGTCTGAATTTAACTAAGCTACTTCATAGATTATTTTTATTTATTTATTTATTTATTTATTGGTATTTAATAAAATAAATCTAACAAAATATAACCTTAAAAATAAAAATAAAAACTTTTGCTTTTGAAATTGGTTATATCTGTGATGTCTAGATTAATTATTATTTGTAGTTACTATGCTGAATGGTGTCCTACTCCAATTCACTTTGTTTCCGGCATTGTGGCCTTTTCCCCCCTGTTTGTTCCTTTGATTATTTTATGTTCTGTTCTTTAATATTTTCCTCCCCTCTCAATTTCAGGTCAGGGGCTTCAAGAAACTTTTGAACTACATGAAAAAAGTTGCGAAGGATGTAAGCTTTCGGGGGTCTGTATCCCGTGAAGAGGTGGGTTTTACTCCGTAGTATACTTTTATAGGCAACTCTTAATACTTTTATAGGCAACCAATTTGGAAAAAATTAAAGGCAGACAATAATTAAACAAAATTGAAGGCAGACTATGCTACATCAGTAAGAATAATAAGTCATTAATTCAACTAAATTAGAAGAGAAAAAAGAATACTTACCCTTAAAAGATCGAAGAGTTTACAGAGGCGGAGATTTACGATGAATAAACTACATTTGATATAACAACAAAATTAGGGTTTGAAAATTTAAACCATTATACCATGAAAAATTAAGAACAAAGGTTACCTGAGGTAGGAAATTCGGTAGTCCGGTGGTCATCTGGTCCGGCTGTTGGTAGCTGAGGTATGAAATTCGGCCCAAATCACCGGTAGCTGGCCGGATGGGTGGCCTGGACAGCGGGACAACGCGCGGCTTGGGGTGGCGCGGGTGGGCGGTGAGCCTGGGTGGCCGGGGTGGGCGGTGAGCCAATGTGGCGCGGGTGGGCGGTGAGCCTGGGTGGCCGTGGTGGGGTGGCGCGGGTGGGCAACTGCCTGGGTGGGTGACGGCAATTAGGAGATCTCCTTCTAGCAATTATTTTTTTTTGGAATGTTAACGACTGCTTCTAGCAATTAGGAATTGAGTGGGTAAGGCATTAATTGTTTGATGGCTCTTTTTTTTAAAAAAAATAAAAAATAAATACCGACCGCTAATTGGTGGGAGATCATAAATAAGCGGTTACTAAAATTTTAAATGGCTTTTGGAATTAGTCGGATATTTAGCGACTGCTACGTAGTCGGAACATAGGAAAAAGCGGTCACTAAATTACCGACTGCTGTACAAGCGGACGGTAAATTTATAAAATAGCGACCGCTAATAATTCAGTTGGTAAATTAGCGACTGTTTTTTTAGCGGTTGGTAAATTTTGTTTTACTGACCATTTTTTTGGCGGTTGGTAAATTCAGTTGGTAATCAACCGTTTCCTTGTAGTGACGTATTACGTACATACTACGTACATATACAATATGAAGAATTCAAAGTCGCAATTACCAAGTACTTTAATTCAATTGATCCTTAAATTTAATTTAACTATATATATTTTACATGTTTTTATTGATTTAAAGTTTAAAATTGATTAAAAGTAGTTTCTAAGTTAACTGAAAGAACTCGATGCTACTACGTACAAATAACCGGCACTTTAACTAATTTTGCCAAACACCTAAAGATTTCTATTCCCCTTGATTCTAATTAATTGATAGTGTTATTTAGAATCTTTACATATTCCAATGAAAATGGAACCTAATCCTCTCTTGATAATTCCACAAGCAAAAATATACTCATCACGTGGGATCTTGCTTGATTCATTTGATGCGTAGTTTTACAATATTATGTTTTAAAACTTTTTTCTATAATACATAATAGAAGATATGTATATTCAAATATATATTGCAGTTTAAACTATGTAAAAAGTGAATCGGGGCAATCGACTAGAAACGGTCTATTAGATCGAGGGAGTAACTATCATTTAAGTTGTTTAGTTTCCTTTACAAAATAATAATGTTATAGAGATTGAGAATTTCATCTCTAAATAGTCCAAAACCGTCTCAAAAATGATGATTAGAGACACATTTGAGACGGAAATAGGGCATCCCTATAGAGGCGTCTTAAAATTTTTGAGACGAAATTGTTGCAAATCCATTACAAATTTGAGACAGCAATTAATTTTGTAACTCCATATGCAATTCTATCTCAATATTAATTTAGAGACAATTTTTTAGTAACCCGTCTCAAGTTTGAGATGCTTATAGTATTTGGCTCAATTTCTGTCTCCAATAATGCCTAATTTTGTAGTGTTCTATCTTTATTTTCAACTTGATTTCATCTACCACTTTTAGCCAACTTATCAATTACAAAATTTATTTTATGGGTGCGCTCTCTTTAATTACAATAAAAAGAAGTTGTCTTATAAGTTAATTTCAATCAAATTCAACAAGTACAACTCAGATAAGTTAATTAGACCGATATTTGGTGAAAGAACGCATTCTTAATTTCATCTTAACGATCATGTGGCGGAGAATCAACACAAAACATACAATATAAACCCGTAATTAGCATAAAAATTAACTAGCCAATTAACTAATTATTCCCAACTTTTTTTTGTTTAAATCTGCGGAATAATTTCATAAATCCAAGATCTGGAATTGGGAAGTTATTCCGCTTCTGGAAAGAAACACTGTGATAGTGATAATAATGTATCATGCATGTGGTAGTGAGACCAAAGTTGTTACTTTGTTACGGTGATGTAGAAATTATTATTCTCATTTTCTGTTTTCATTTTTCTTTTTGAAATTTCAACAATCGTTACTTAATCTCAATCCACAAAATTTGAAATTTTGATCTCATTGATTCTTAACATGATATATCGATCTTGATTATTTAAGAATCTATATCTACAATCTTTAATTTACTACATCTCTTGCCACAAAATAAGAATACTTTAAGTTAGTGTTAGTTACTTATCTTTCGAGGTGATACATTTTAATCGATCATCCAAAAGCTAGTATGAATTTATTTCATTACCCCCTCGGCCTATCGAAAGTTATTCTATTCACTTAATAGGTAAAGGTCACGGATAAACCGTATACAATTAAAGATGGTTGTGGGCCGGGACAACTCGGTACGAAAAAGCTCGGCAAGACACTGACACGAAGTCGTGGGCCGGGCCTGGACCTTAATTTTTTGGAAAAAGCACGACAAGGCACGACACGACTCGGCCCGGCACGACAAAGCAAACTAATTTTGGTAAAATTAGTCTTAGGCACGACGAGTCGGCCCGGCACGAAAACACGTGGGCTTGGGTCGAGTCTGGGCCCTATTTTAAACTTTTCATCCCGGCTCCTCCTGGCACAATATAATGTGGGCCTGACGTGGACCCGACTCGATTAGGCCCATGACCGATGGGCCCGGCCTGGCCTGGCCCCGGGCCATCTTTATATACAGTACGAATTAGAATAATTAATTTCCGTTAAGAGAAGAAAAATATTTATCAGGAAAAGTAGTTTTTTTTTAATTTGAGATGCTTAAGTACACGAATAAAATTCCATCTCAAATATTTCAATAATTTTACAGTGTTAATATAATATAAGTTCAAACAAAATGCATTTAGATATGCTAATTAAAACAAGCTAAGGCAAAATATATAATTTTTGTTTTCTTGTCAATTTCACAAATTGAATATGGATGCTCCCCCTCTCCCTTCTTCCTAGTTCCTAACCTAGAATTAATTTGTTTTGAAGCTAGAAATAGGATAGTTATTAATGTTTGAAATTTTGTTGTTATGTTTAGCATGTGTCATTCGCTTGTGAATTTGTAAAGCATGTGACCGGTACATTTTATTCGAATTAGTCAAAGGAGTTTTAATTTCATCATCATCATTTAGGGCAAGTCTTCCACATGAAATGATCATAGAATTCTAAGTCATAAATAATCCACATATATATACACCGTCAAATTAATTATTTGATATATATGACGATAGGTCATAAATTGTAGAAATGTCTATTTAATGATAAGTGGGTAGGATGATTGTTAACCTAATATATATGGAAACTTAACCTTGTGAATTGTGCTTCTAAATTAGTCTAATTTTGGATCTATATTGATGTGAACCACATATGTCAAAGAGGTTTTATTTCTACATGTGGGTTGTAATAATCAAATGTTTTATGTGGAACAATTTCCACCAAAAATGTTTTTCTATGATGGGATGAAAATCAATCACCAAAAGAAGAAAGGGAGGGTAGAGTCCATCCTTTTCGGCTATGTTATTAAGGGTTTGATAGAATTGTAACTACAAATGTGATTGTGTTACTATATGACTCATCGATCTCGAACGTACACTTTTAACACTAATTCAAAGGAAATCGGTGAGAATAAAAATCCTTTATGTCTAACAATTTATACGTGACATTTACCTCCATACATGCTTACGTACTCACCTACCTAAATTATTTTTCGTGTTAGTAAAAACTATGAAAACTGCCTTTTTATATTAATTAAGAAAACAATATTGATAAATTATGGTCAAAATCTATTGAAGTTGATCTTCAAAAAGCCAATGTTGTAACTTGTAAGTAGTACTCCTAAATTGAGACGAGGTTAAGTTGGTAGGTGTATCTATGTGGCATACACATAAGCATACACGTAAGCATACCTGATACAATTGTCCACGCCAACCAACAAACTAGGATTATTATCTACTCACTTACCACCAATAAAACATCCCTACCAAAACAAAGAATAAATAATTAAATACAAAAATTGGTGGATTTTCTTTTGACATTATTAATTCTTTATTTCTTTCAGTTTGGGGGATTACATAAGAACATGTCAAAATCAAAATAATACAAGTAAGATAAGGGGGGCAACACTTTCTTTTCGTTTTTTCTTTTTTCTTTTATCTTTTTCTTTTTGTTTTAGGGTTGATAATTAAACAACAAATGCACAAATCTAAGATATTGGCACACAAGATCCTAGAAAATACCCTTATCTTCCAATAATTATAATACTATAATGCAATATTTTGGCAGCAACTAAAATGTAGGATTATTAAGCACAAATGCATAATAATCCCCCCCTCCTTTTGGGTTGATAATTATGCACAAATGCACAATTTTTTTTTTTTGTTATAACTGATAAAGTATAAAACTAATCTTGGGGCTTCAACCATCAGCTTAAGCTTTTGGTTGAAGCCCCAAGATTAGTTTTATACTCTATCAATAACAAATTAATTCAACAAGTCACAACCACATCATTATATTATATAAAAAAGTCACACTGTAGAATCTAACAAATACATATAAAATTAAATCAAATTTAATTTCCTTTCAGCTAAGTTAAGATTGTTGCATATCGAACTTTCTTTAAACCCTATTTTGCATCGTTATGTTTTACGGAGTACAACCTTTTGATTTCGAGAAAATGGTCGATATATTTGTTGTATCCGAGATGAATATGACTTCCAAATTTGATTCATCTCTCGAATGATTGATCTGTCTTTCAATTTTGTATAAATCTAAGATATCGACACAAAAGATTCTAGAACAAAATAGGATACTTGTACCTTTAAAAGACCCTTATCTTTCAATAATTAATTTATTTTGGAGCAACAAATATGTTCCACAAGTAACTATTTAAGAGACTAAGAGTATGCGTTCCACCTCTAATAGACATCAGATGGACAATCATTTGTGCAAAGATTAATTATTATAATGGGAAATTATTAGATTTTTGATAATTATTTGATTACGTTTTATTCATTAGTTCAGTGATCGACATGTATACTCTATGTGGCAATGCAATTGATTTTTCCTGTTTACTGATCACGAACATATTACTTGGTGCTCGTGGAACCAATTAAAATAAAGTGTTTCATTTTCTGTATTTAAATATTCTATTTATAACATAATACTATTTGGCTTAATTGTTTGACTTTAAAAAATGTTTTAAGGACAAACATAAATGGAATTTCTCCACTAATTAATTACTGTGGAGCCGCCGAGGAATCAAGGTCTAAAAATCTTGATTTGATGCGTCGGATCCACCTTCAAATCTGACATGTAATTCATCAGCTAATTAGAAGCAAGATTCAACTAATTATTCCAACGCCCCCCACTTACTCTTGTCAATAACCCTTTTTACTTTTCATTTTTTTATTTTTTTATTTATATATATATAGGATAAATTGTTTTTTACCACCTCAAAACTAAACTTGTATTTTACATTACAAGAAATTGTACCATAAACGACGGGAAATTCCGTCGCTAAAAGGTCAATAATCGTTGATTAACGACGAGAATTTATGTCGCGAACCCGTCATAAAAGGGGGATGTCATTAATGAAAAATCTTGTCGTTAACCCGTCGTAAAAGACATTTGCGACGGTTGTTCCCCGTCTTTGTTTGGTTGTTATCCCCGTCGCAAATGGCTTTGGCGACGAGATTTTTGACCCGTCGTTATTTGGTTGTCATTAAATATACAAATTCTTGTAATGTTACCACCTAAAAAAATTAAAACTTGTTTTTTACCACCTGAAAAATGGAAAAATATATGAAAATGTTATGTAGGGGGCATTATAACGGTAATGCTTCTTATATGTTATATTTTTCTACGATTTTATATATTTAACTCTCATGTCTTTCCCAACTTTCTTATACTCCATGAATTTACATAATTTATCACCACCATTAATTCACAAAATTTAATGAAAGTAAAGAGATAAGGGTGAAAGAGTTAAAAAAAAAAAATCACACAGTGAGTGTAAAAAATTGGAGGGAAATTGAATTAGGTAGCCATACATAAATATTTCATCTATTATTTCATTTTTTGGTGGTAAAAAACAAGTTTTAAGGCGGGATGTGAAGACTGACCCCCAACATATTTTGATGGGAAATTGGCCTGGACTTCTCTTCGTCGAGTAGACACGTCAGCTGGTGGAGGTTCACGGAATCATGATCAACGTACTATGTTGGGTCAGATGTGAACCTGTGTTGGATCTATCATCACCCCCAGTCAAAAGTATATATATATATATATATATATATATATATATATATATATATATATATATATATATATATATATATATATATATATATATATATATATATATATATATATATATATATATATATAATTGTAATTAAAATTATTACTGTAATTACTGGTTATTAAAGATGTGTAACAAAAACTATACAACAATAAACAATTAGCCAAGTTAATTTTAATCAAGACTAACACATAGGTAGTACGAAGTACTCCCTCCGTTCCATAATGTTTCTCACTTTTCCATTTTGCGCGGTCTCCAATGCACTACTTTGACCGTTAATAATTTTAATTTCGTATTAGTAAAATTTATAAAAAATTGAAATTTAGAAAATTTATATTAAAACGAATCCAATGGTATCCCACAAGTTAACATTTATATTCTTAATCATACTATTAATTACGGTCAAAGTTTTTAAACTTTGACCATATGAATAGTAAACATAAGGAACATTATGGAACAGACGGAGTATGTGATAATGAAAGAAATGTGACAACTAAAAGTTCGAAGTTGCTTGACTTGTTGCAGTCCCCACATAAAAACATCGTGTTTTAGAGATATGTAGATGTGTGAATATCGATCGATCTCGTTATGATGTTATAGATCTAAGACGAAATAAGAAATAAACAAAAATTCTCAATGGCAATTTTCGTAAATATCTCAATTATTTTAGATAAGTACACGTGTCATCATCATTCACCAAACACCATTAGTGATTTATATGATTTATGATTATAGGGTTAGTGAAAGTTTGGATAAGAAATGAGAAAGGAGAAGAGATGTAGAAAGAGTTTATAGGAAGATTGGTTTGGTTTGGTCTTAAGTGTGGCATTTAAAAATGATTAATGTACCTAATTTTGTCCAAATATAATGGATAGTGTACACCTTTGAAGACACTATTTCCGTTAGATAGTCATTTCTTGTTGTCTTACCCTCGTTGCTTTGTTAATTTTAGACTCACATATTAGTACGTCTCCTTTGTACAACTTTTTAATTGATTATATTAACCTTTTTTATATTTTTTTAAATTAATTTTCTTATGGGTGTGTCTTTTCTTGTGGGAGGTGCGAAAATTAATTCTACTTTACAAACAAATACTACTCCGCACATTTAGGTTTCCCCTAAAAAAAACACTACATTATTGGGTATAACGGACGGATAATTAATCTATTATGCAGTATAAAACAGTTTATGTATATGTTAAAATAAATGTTACCCACATGTGAGTTGTCCCAAATTATAAAAAATGAGAGAAAATACATTATAAGATTGAGAAGTTACTTTCACAATTGCCCATAGATTTTAGTGTGAAACCTCCGTAAGGCTTATAAGAGCAACTCCAATGGTGAGCTACAAGATGTTGTAGCTAAGTTTGCCACATCAAATTTCTAATTACAATTGATTAAAACTACAAATTTTCACATTGGTGGGCTACAATACTTTGTAGCTCGCTATAATATTTAACTAGTGTGTAGCCCGTGCGATGCCCCGGTTGCTACATTCAATACTTAAAATTTTAGATTTTTCTTGAGCTCGATATTTGACCAAAATACATGTATTTCATAAAGTGAAAACATCCATGAAGTTCATCAATTACAAAGACACACTACGTCATTTATCATGCTAAGTAATTTTTCAATTAGATCATTTTACCATTTGTATAATTTGTTTTCTAGTGGTACTAAGTTCTTCAAATTATTAAACACCAAATTATATATATATATATATATATATATATATATATATATATATATATATATATATATATATATATATATATATATATATATATATATATATATATATATATATATATATATATATATATATATATATATATATATATATATATATAAAATTTACGTCAACATGTTTTTCTTGTTTTAATGCTATAATAATTATTACTTTTTTCAAAATAGTCTAAAGAAAATAAAATGTCATGTAAAAATTTAGTTGTGTTTAGACTTATGTTAACATTTATTTATAAATTATTGTGAATAAATAAACAACAATTAGTGGTTGGTTAAGATGGTAATGAAACTTATCATCTACACATGAGGTCTTGTGTTCGAATCTCATTGCATTAGTTTTGGTTGTCTATGACATGGCATAACCGAGTGGATGATGTAACGTAAAGGGGAGAGTAAAACGTGCCACATATACATTTTTCACAACGCCTTTTAATATATTATATAGATTTAAATAATTTATTTATTTGAGCTATATTTTTTTTTTGAGCTACGTAGCCCAAAATAGCTACAAGGTTTTACCAGTTGCTTATTCATTGTTGTACCAATGGTGAGCTACCGCCTGACGTGCTCATTTTTTTGTGAGCAGGACCTTTTTAACTATTGGAGTTGCTCTAAGTGAATCAAATTCTTCTCATCTTTTCCTTATTGGATTCCTCAGACCCATTTCATATTCTCCAAAATTTAACAGTCTATATAAGGAAATATTTAAACAACTACGGATCGGAGTATTATATTTTCTTTCTATTATAACCAAACGCGTGCCACGAACGATTGAGAACAAACCCACAAATATAATATAGGACAAATAACAAAGACAATAATAAAAGACACAAGTGTTTATGAGAAAATTTAGATTTCCTCCCCTCAAATATTATCGTATTATTAAGTTCCTACAAAATAACACAATAACCCATCAATTGATGATTCGCGAATAAACTAAGTTGAGTTTAAGGGAAAGTTTGTTAGGAAATAAACACAACTTAGTTAAGTTGACAAAAATACGAAACGGACTTGTTTGATTTAATATCTTGTTTCCTAGTTTAATTAGAATTGTAATTAGGAAAGCAGATATATTTTGGTATGTAACAATCTCTAGAATTATTTAGACTTGGGGAGCAAGTATAATTTTAGTAGACATGGGTTTCTAGTTTAGCCTATAAAAGGGGGTTTAGGCCTAGCTAGAAAATAAGAGGGGAAAATACATTGGTGAGAGGAATCATCGATTGAGGGGTTATTGTGTTATTTTGTAGGAACTTAATAATACGATAATATTTGAGGGGAGGAAATCTAAATTTCCTCATAAACACTTGTGTTTATTATTATTGTCTTTGCTATTTTCCTATATTATATTTGTGGGTTTGTTCTCAATCGTTCGTGACACGCGTTTGGTTATAACACTTTCTTTTTGTCAAAATTATCTCCTAGCTATCTATCAATCTATGTCTATAATGTCTATAAATAAAAGTGGTAGTAAGACTAGTGAATAAGATTAAGTTGGAGTTGTAAATGTTGTAATGATTATTACTTGCTTTGAGTTCGCACAAATTGAAAAGGACCAACAATGGAAGGAAAGACAGTCCTTTAATTTGGATAAATAAGCTTGGTTAGTTGTCCCACTTTTTGGTTCCATTTCTTTTACGCGTTTTGAACAATAATGAGTTGGATATATAGATATCCTTTTTAGGGTTTTAACCATATTGTCAATTTATAGCCATATTGTCTATCAATTGGTAACTTTTTGTATTTTTTGATTGCTGATCTTACTTTTATCTTAGTCAGCGGACATGAGCGATAATATTTGGACAGCCTGTTTGCAATGCTTTTTAAAGATTGTAGAATTATCACCTAATTATACAGTATAAACTATAGTAATTGTAAATAATCATGAAGTCTAAGATTATTGTTGTTATAAATGTTTAAGTTAGGATAACGATATATTTCGTACTACCGTACCAAGTATGATGGATACAATGTTATACAATCGTACAAAGGTAATACGAATACGTATATATAATGTGGGGGTACATAGTTGATATCTAATACTCTGAACTACGTAACCATTCGCAAAAGACATCTGATATATGTACGTAGTACTTGTTATGGTTGAAACTTGAAAGTGCACTTTCCGATTAAAGTCTTGAGTAAGGTACCAATCAACGATGCACATGATATTGTTGTGTGGTGTAAGATCGTCATATTAGTTGGTCCTAAGCTCCTAACTAATACTCAACTTCGATCAATGTGAAAGTCACAAGTGTCGTCCTATATATGTTGGTAGTAGTACAACGTCATCCTACAAGTTTGTAAGCGTACTACAGTGACAAGTGTTCGGTAACATATATATGATTGCTTAGACCCTAACAACGAATAATGTGGTGATCCCAAAACACCCAATAATGTACCCGGCCCGAAACTTCAAAAGAATTGCAGACATAGCAAAAGTAGTAATAATAATAATAATAATAATAATAATAATAATAATAATAATAATAATAATAATAATAAAATGGACGGAGTAAAATCTTCCAAAAAGTGAAGCTAGTTTCGAAGAAAAGGCACTTATTTTCACAAGATACTTTAATTTGCTTCCAAAAATGAAGGATGTTCTCATGCTCAAACAAAAAGTGATTGACAACAGCTAGGTGCTAGTGTGTTACCAAGATTAACACATATATGTAATTGTGGTAAAAAAAAAAGGTGCTACCTTCTTTGCATTCTGCATTCCATTACTTATGCAATGCTGACTCTTGTCTCGATCGTCTGAAAATTATTAAGTTTATCCAGGCAAATAATACATCAAGAGTATTTTTATGTCTATTGGTTTCTTCGCGTATGTAAGGGGAAAATGTGAGAAATTGAGAGGGTGTACAGTGCACCTTATACACCTCAACGGCTTAATTATTATGGAATACTTCCTCCGTCCATTTTTGTTTGCCCACTTTCCTCTTTGGGATGTCCATTTGAGTTTGATTTATACCTAAAATAATAAGATTTTCACTTATTTTATCTCTATCTCTCTCATCGTGACCACTTTATTAACGTATGTGCATTATTTACCGTTAATTCTTAATAAAGTGATTTATAGAGCAATAGAAAGGGAAGAAGGAATGCCATCTGTGCGGTGTTACAACGGATGTCATTCCTACGTCTATAATCAATTGAATCAAATTTAATTCAATACCAAAGCTACAACAGATCGAAAGACCCTCTTGTTGAAGGTTGTATCAAACAACGACGTGAAAAAGAGTATTTATCATTGCCAGATCTCATCTACAACAATCGTGGTTTTGCCGAATTAGAATTTTGTTTGATCCAAATTGTTTTGTACTCCCTCCGTCCCTTAATACTCAAACCGGTGCGGAGTTTAAGAGTTTTGAATTGACTTATTAATGTAATGAGTGTTAGTTGATAGTGGGTATTTTTTTAATATAGTTAGTGGAAAATGTGTAAGATGTGGGGAGTGGTGAGTGGGGGTGTGAATTTTTTAAATGACTTTTGTAGGGAATAGGGTGTAGGTGGGGTTAGTAAGTAAGTGTGAGAAATAATACAATATTGGTATAAATTTTCATTTATAAAAACGGTGCAAATATTAAGGGACGACCCGAAAAGGAAAGCGGTGCGAGTATTAAGGAACGGAAGGAGTATTTGTTAATTTTGACTTCCATTGTAGATATCGTATGACTATTTTATCAATGAACTAATTTTTACCTTTAAAAAAAGGGATGTAGTCTCTTTTAAAACAAAAATAGTTTAAACTTAGCTACTATTAATAAACTTTTTTAACCTTTTCTTTTTGAAGCTAAAACTACTACGGAGTATCACTAAACTGCATACGCTGTTTATGACAATTCAATTTATTTATATTTATAGAAAGAGATGGAAGGACGATAAGTAAATCGAGGTTAATTTAGTTCTGAAAAGGTAAAAGGTAAAAGGGTGGTACCTTGTTGATTTTGTTCACATGATCTCAATCGAAACAAAATACGTGGCTACTCGTTTCAACGTTCCTAATTTTAATGAGCAGGAATTTAAACGTACAGCGACATTTTGTTCAGACATTTTTACATTCCATGTGAGAAGCCAGTTAGCCACTCACTAAGTCACCAGTCATCATACATACATACGACATGCATGCATGGATGATGGATGATACATTGATACACATACATAGCTATGTAAATGCATGTAATGTCCTTGCGTACTTGGCTACTTGCATTAGTGAGTGTATGACCATTTAGATTTATTATTATTATTACTCGGTTACTCCATTCACATGTTCACTACTTCCTCCTAAAATGCAAGCCGGGCTGAACCCAACCCGGCTACGCCTTGAAAATTTTGTACATTAGGTCGGGTCGGACTAAATTTCGGATCGGATTTTCCTGCCCAAAACCCGCTATTTCGGGCTATAATAATGGGCTTTACGGGACGGGTCAAATTTAATTATAACTAAAATTTCAAATTTTGAGTTTTCCAACACCCACCCAAATAATTTTAAAATCGTTTCAGGCCCGAAAATTGCTATTTTTCGGCCAGACTCATGTTGAATAGGTCTACTTCTTCTATTCCTATTTATTTTACGTACGTTCCATTTGTCATTTTAGTCCGTCTTTAAAAATATTATTGCTTCAATACTAAAAGTTATCATGGGATTATAACTTTACTATCCCATACAAAATATATATTGGTCTACCACTTTTGTCTTTTCTCAATTCTCCTCGCCCATTTCTTAATAAAGCCCATTTAATGCATGCGACATACAATAAGAGACATGGCCAAAAGGGACTATACCCAAAAAATAGTTTATTCATCCAATTTGAATGCGAATTAAACTAATATGAATTGAACCTCAACCACTATTTGAAATTAAACTAGACTATATGAGTGGTTAAGAGACTCTTACTCCTTAGCTAAGGTCTCGAGTTCGAGTCTTGGTTATGGAAAAAAATCTCAACTAGAAGGGATGTTGCCCCTATATAAACTTACGCGGAAGGTTAATCTCCTTGTAGTAGGAAAAAAAAAAAAAAGACATTGAATGAATTACGTTACCAAAACAATCTGATCGACCTAAACAAGTGTAATTGGACTAGACTATACATATATCCTTCTCATTTTCCATCTTTAACAACATATTTTTGTTTGACATAGTCAAACAACATTTTGTAAACAAAGAAGTGTTTACATTCTATTGGAGTATCTGCGTATTATTTACCGGTTTTCGTTCTATATTTGTTTGTTTGTTTTGGCTTTACTGCCATAGCTAAAAGATCGATACATCTCCCTCAACAAAAAAAAAAAAAAAGATCGATACACCCGTATCGTAAAAAATATAGTGTACAAAGAAGCGTAATAAGCTACCTTATTAAGGAATGTGTACATAAAGCATAATAAGTTATAAGCTGCCTTGTTAAGGAATCACTAAAAAAGATCATTTTATAGAGACGAGAGATTTCGTCACTAAATAGTCCAAATCTGTCTCAAAATGAAGATTGGAGACGGATTTGAGAACGAAATAGGCGTCTCTATAGAGCGCGTCTCAAAAAAATTTGAGGCGGAATTTTGGCAAGTCCATTACAAATTTGAGGCGGAATTTTTGAAACTCTATATACAATACCATCTTGATTATAGTTTAGAGACTTAGTAATCCGTAGGGATGGCAATATTAAATGGATATCCATTAATCCGATCCACCCACAATTATTAAATGGATGGATACCCGAACTAAACGGATGAGATGCGGGTGACGGATGAAACGGGTGACGGATCGGGTCGGATATGGATGATGATCGCTCCATCCGTTAATCATCCATCCACCCGTTTAATATATTTTTCTTCCAAAATTTTAATAAAAATGTTAAATATTTAAGAAAATAATTATATTTCTTGTTACATTTTTTTTTCCAAACCAATTGTTCTTATTTTTATAACTATTATTATACAAAATAATTTTTATTGATAAAAATAAATATATATTGGTGTTGATTTAATTTTTTTTTTTTTTTTTTAATATAAAACATTCATCCGTTAGTCATCCGATCCACCCGCTTCATCCGCGGATGATGGATGGGTGGATACGGATGACAGGTTAAGCGGGTGATGGATGGATACGGGTGGGGCGGATTGATAAACGGATGGATGCGGGTGAAGCTTCATCCGACCCGAATCCGACCCGAATCCGACCCATTGCCATCCCTAGTAATCCGTCTCAAGTTTGTGATGCTTATAATTTTCGTCTCAAATTCCGTCTCTAATAATCCATAATTTTATAGTGAATGATGTAAAAAATATAATGTACATAGAAGCATAATGAAGTTATAAGGGGGGGGGAAAATCACATCTCGTTACAACCCAATAAACCTAATCCCAAAATGATTTGAAGTCCGCTCCAAGCGCTTTAATCTATATCCACTAAAAAAAATTCATCATATAATTTAAGCTTTACATGCACCTTTAGCATTTCACCTTGAATATTCTCTAGTATGTAAATTCTTTGATGTTTTATTTTATTTAAATGTAGCATACTTATATAAGGAGTAATTATAATATTATGATCTCCTTAAAAAGCTAGTTTACCATTGTCAAAAAAGTCAAAAAACTCCATAATCACTCACTCACTCACCAATATTGCAATTTGCAAATACTCAATTAGTAAATATATCAATCAACACTTTATTAGTTCAACTTTGATTTATGGAGATGACATTGCATGCATGCAACTCTGATTTGTTTTATTAGTTTTTCGATGGAAATTTTAAAATTATGTGAACCAAGAACAACCAACCCAAAAAGACGAAAACAATGTGAATTATGCATCCATGCATCATCACCAATATAATTCAACATAATGTGACCCCAATGTAATTTGATTGAACTAGACGTTCCATTATTTTCCATTCCTAAGAGCATTATGTACACAAAAGGTTTTAAATATACCCTATTGGTGTATTTATATATAGATTATATTCCTTTAGTTTTATCTTCACCACAATAATAAAAAGTATACCCATAAAATATGCAAAGCATATAATGTACGTACATAGAAACACAAGCCAAGCATGTCAAGGAATGCCCTAAAAAAAAAAGAACGTCGTTACAATTGTAAATGGTTAAGGTTGTTGCGACATGCTTTGCATACAATATGTAGTTTATGTCATACCTCATACGTAGTACATTGCATCCTTAACAATATAATCTATGTTAATTGCTTAGTGTACTTGTCCAAGGTTTTATGCGATTCTTTGTACTCACACTACAATAATATGTATCTTTAACGACAACCTAATTACGACGAGTAAAAAATCCCGTCTCAAAAACCTTTTACGACGGGGATAACAACCAAACAAAGACGGAAATAACCATCGCAAATGTCTTTTATGACGGGTTAACAACGTGATTTTTCATTAACGACGACCCATTTTTATGATGGGTTAATTAGCCACATGAAATCCCGTCATTAATCAACGATTATTGACCCGTAGCTACGAGATTTCCCGTCATTAATTAATGGTACAATTTTTTGTAGTGTCGTTAAGTCATAGTAGGTGTCATTAAGTTTTATTTTACCTACTACTCGATGTCTCGATCTGTAATAGATAATTAAAACAATTTATCGTGATAAAAGCTATTTCACCATTGCCAAAAAAGTCAATATACTCCAAACTCACTGAATTTCTATAGGATCTTTTACCAAAATGACTACTTTTACAATTTTATTTACCAAAATAGCTACTTTTGAATTCTATTTCCCAAACTAACTACTATTTATTTACCAAAACGACTATTTTGACTTTGAGGGAAAAAAAAAAACAATCAACCGGTTTAAATTTTTTTTAGCAGTGAAGCGGTTTGGGTTTTTTTAATAGTGAACCGGTCTTTTTTGTGTTTTTTTTTTCTTTTTTATTTTAGACTTAAAAACGAGTAATTTTTGCTACTACCCACAAAGTATACTCAAATAAATCAACCCAAGACATAAACTACAAACTAAAGAATATATAATTTAGAATAAAGTACCGTGCAAACATAAAGAAAAATAATTGTATTATACTTAGTATAAAGTACCGTGCAAACATAAACATTGATCCAATCGCATAAATATCATAATAACACCTATTAGTTTTAGGCAAAACAAACAAATACTACGGTCTGCAACTAAGTTTTATTGTCTTACGCAATAAACCAACTCAAAGTTTAGAAAATAAAGAAAAAAACATATCTAAGGGCTTACAACCTTATAAGCTAAAATCTCTCGATCTTATAATAGACGTTAACTCTCAATCAAAGTATACAATTCTCAAATTTTGTCAACCCAAAAAAATTTCGTATTTCTTATTAGAATTGAAACCAAAGTTCCATAAAATTGAATATAATAGAATATAATATGCATGAATAATAAGCTTCAAATGTTCAAAGAGAAAGAAAATTACATACTTTTATCAAATTTCCTATTGGAATCTTCAATAGAAAAACATTAAGGTTTATGAATGTCGATGGTTAATTAGAAAAATTGAAAAACGCTAGACTCAATGACGTTGATCGACTTAGGTATATATGGAAAAATAAATGGAACCCAAAAAAATATACGGATTGCATAAAAAACAAAATCATTTCACTATTCTAAAAAAAAAAAAAAAACGGTTCACTATTAAAAAAACTCAAACCGGCGGTTCACTATTAAAAAAAAAACTTAAACCGGTTCATTGTTTATTTTTTTGCCTCAAAGTCAAAATAGTCGTTTTGGTAAATAAATAGTAGCTAGTTTGGGAAATAGAATTCAAAAGTAGCTATTTTGGTAAATAAAATTGTAAAAGTAGCCAATTTGATAAAAGATCCATTTCTATAATACCCGATAGAAATATTTACTAAACACTTTAACATTACATGGATGATATTGCATGCATGCAACTTTCCCATTATAAATGGTTTTTTCATTGACTAAAAATTGATTAGTCTTTTTAAAACATTGAAATATAGTGAAACCTCACTGTACTTTATTTCTTAATTAAAATCTTTTAGTTTGCAAGTATATATACTTCTTAGATATTTTTTGATAATCGTAATGTCTATAGACCTGTAGTAAGATATATATAAAAAAAAAAACTAAACTATCACGCACTTATTACACATTACAACACGTGCGGGAGTAAGGGCAATGGGGCTTTCTATATATTGGGGTACCAATGTCTTTCGTAAAACATAAAAACCTTCTCTTAAAACCATTGAACCGATGCTAATACGTCATAATCTTATGCGAGGAGAAAGCTGTTAGAATATATCTTGAATCGGTCAAGTCTCCTTTCTGCAACGCCCACCACGAGGATCTCACTGGTATCTGTTATTCTAGATTATGATTATCTGTTTTGGCCTATTTTCTGGGCCTTTTTCTTAACTGTCTAGAATAGTACTATAAGGTCATAATCTAGTAATTGTATTCTGTAATAAGTATTCATCAAGATCTATAAAACTCGCTTCTCCTCTGTCTATGGACGTAGCTAACACATTGTTAACGAACCACATTAAATATCCCCAAATTCTTATATGAGACTGTCCTCACCATCAACTGATGGTGAGACCAGTTCACACTTGCGAATTTAGGTATGTTACTTCTATATTTTAGACATGTTACTTTTTTTTTTATAATTTTAGAGGAGGTACTTTTTTTTAGTTTAGGTATGTTACTTCTATAGTTTATACATGTTACTTTTTTTATACGGAGTAGTTTTAGGGGAGATAACTTCTTAGTTTAGGTATGTTACTTCTATAGTTTAGACATGTTACTTTTTTTAAAAAAATTTTAGAGGAAGTACTTTTTTTAGTTTAGGTATGTTCCTTCTATAGTTTATACATGTTACTTTTTTATACGGAGTAGTTTTAGGGGAGGTACCTTTTTAGTTTAGGTATGTTACTTCTATAGTTTAGACATGTTACTTTTTTTTTATACGGAGTAGTTTTAGGGGAGGTACCTTTTTAGTTTAGGTATGTTACTTCTATAGTTTAGACATGTTACTTTTTTTTTATACGGATTAGTTTTAGGGGAGGTACCTTTTTAGTTTATGTATTACTTCTATAGTTTAGATATGTTACTTTTTTTTTTATAATTTTAGATGAGGTACTTTTTTAGTTTAGGTATGTTACTTATATAGTTTAGACGTGTTACTTTTTTTTTATACGGAGTAGTTTTAGGGGAGGTACCTTTTTAGTTTAGATATGTTACTTCTATAGTTTAGACATGTTACTTTTTTTTTTATATAATTTTAGAGGAGGTACTTTTTTAGTTTAGGTATGTTACTTCTATAGTTTAGATCTGTTACTTTTTTTTATAGTTTTAGGGGAGGTACGCTATTGGTTTCGCGCTCGTCACACCATCAAGTTGATGGTGTGACTGGCCTGGTCTCACAGGAGACGCGTTGTTAAATATCTCTGTTCTTTATTTGCATTATTTATTTAATTTTCTTGGTTCCGTTATAACAGAAGTAGAAGGATGATTAACGGTTTCCGCACATGAGAAAAATGTATCACTTGAACGGGCCGGTCACCAGAGGAGGATCATGAGACATAATTTGAGAAACCATGCATGGTTATAATTAAGTTATTGAATACAATATATAGTTCGCACATGATATAAATCTCTTGATGCATGATAATAGGAAAAAAGATTTAGAAAAAAAGTCAACGGAGATAGAAAGACGACTACGTAGAATGTTGATCATTCCACTAATTAAAAAGAAAGAAGTTCTGCGTATTTATGATTACATTTTTAGCATTGGTCGTGCACGATTGGCTAGCTTGTAGAATTAACTTTTACTTTCCAGCAATGATCGTCGTAGACAAGTGATAAGCAAAACTCTATAAAGTATCACCCCAAGTTTCATATGTTCCAACTAGATAGTCTAGATGTCTTAGAAGTAACTAACTTAATCGTGACAATTCACAAAAGTACGTATGTATGTAGTGATGTAGTATATTTTTAGCTAGATACACCAAATTCAGACTTATCAAGATATTAACATTTAGATAGTAAATTTTCTTATATATTCTATTTTTTTAGATAATTATAATACATTTTTGAAAGAATACTATCCTAACTTTTATGTATTTTTCCTTCTATTTTTTTCCCAATTAGATTCACGAGCCAGTTTTGTATGCCAAGTACGTACTCTCCTTAATCCTTAATTAAATTAAGGCTCTCGGCTCACAAGTCACAATCCTTGAGAATTTGACCTTTAATTGGTTTGGGATCGAAATTCCCTACAGCTTTGACCTAAACCAGTTTTGTAACATTTCCAATAAAAAGGACTTGTCTTTTTCTTGGTTCGGTCTTCATTTTATCCTATGTTAACTCATGTTTCATTCTTCAAATGTTTATATGAGACCGTCTAACACTTATTACTGTCAGACCACGTGTTATGTACGTATGTCATCCATTTCCTATCTACCAGCTTGTATACTATTAGGCACAGTGTGCTAGTATCTGATATGAAATAACTGATAATTATACTTAATTGTCATTATCAACATTATTGTAAACCATTCAGTTGAATAACGTAGTAGTACAAAATTTCCAAATGAATAGATCGGCAATCATAGAAAAGGTTAGGAAGCTGATGACTTGACACTTTAATGTGTCATATGATATCAAACTTTTAACCAGAATAGTTACAAAGCCAGAGATATCATTATTTGATGCATGATTTATAAAATTTGATGGTGCTTGTGTGCTTATCTTTCTAAAGCAAGGAATTAACAAAGTTTAACACTACTTTAACTTCATAATAACCACAATCTCCTCGACCTTTTTTAGATACTAATACTTCTCCAACACATTTTAGACACCTATTAAGTGTTCTTATTTTATTTTTATTATATATAAATTAAATAGAAATCATAATAACAAAAAGTTTGTGTATAAAAGACACACTACAAGAATTTGTATCTTTAACGACAACCTAATTACGACGGGGTCAAAAAACCCGTCGCAAAATGCTTTTGCGACGGGACTAACAACCAAATAAAGACGGGAACAACCGTCGCAAATTAATGTCTTTTATGACGGGTTAACGACGGGATTTTCCATTAACGACGGCCCCTTTTTATGACGGGTTCGGGACAGGAAATCCCGTCATTAATCAACAATTATTGGCCTTTAGCGACGGAATTTCCCGTCGTTAATGGTAAAAAAAATTCGTAGTGACAACCACATACACATGTTAACACACATTGACTACTTGTCTTGAGACATAGAGATTTCACAATAGAACTCTATCTCCACCATTGTCTTCAATTCACCTTGTAACGTATTTCTACTCTCTATCATGTTTACGTACACATGCACCTTGTAACGTATTTCTACTCTCTATTACTAATGAATTAACAATCATCTATTTTTTTTTACTAAAATTTAAGACGAAACTAGGTAGTAAGCGATAAATAATATATTTGAGCACCACTTGTACATACGAGCGTATGGAATGGCTAGTATATACGGAGTATTTAGTTCTCATAATAATTCGTAAGAAAGTCCTATTTAATTTAAAGTTAAACGGAAAAAGGCTACTATTGTACCTAATAATGTACACCTCCCGGTAAATGAAGACCTACTCTGCATTATCAAAATACATTTTAGTTCAATGGGAAAAATGCGCCTTCTTACTAACATGTGTCATGTATGATGTATCTGTGTTTAAGATGTGTCGAGAAGGCGGCAATGGTAGAAACACTATAAGAATTTGTATCATTAGTGACAATTCAATAATGATGGTTCAACAATCCCGTCGCAAAAGCCTTATGTGACGGGAATAACAACCAAATAAAGACGGGAACAACTGTCGCAAATGTCTTTTACGATGGTGTTAACGACAAAATTTTCCATCAATGACGGCCCCCTTTTATGACGGGTTCGCGTTAGAAAATCTTACCACTAATGGCCTTTAGCGACGGGATTTTCCGTCGTTAATTGTACAATTTCTTATTAATATTTCGTACAATTTAAACCGTGGAGTCGAGTGGTCCTAATTAAAAGGAAGATAATAAGAAAACATGTACATGACCCTCGAAAAAACTTAAGGGCTGTTAGCATAAATGACCGTAGCAGGCAAGCTAAGGGAATGCTTGACCTCCCGGTTAGCGATACGCCGATACACCACCGGCCATTCTTTTGTAGAAAGCGGTCTAGCTTATTAATTAAGCAAAATAGATTACTGTTGGAAACACAATTAGGGAATACTTAATTAATCTTATCTCTAATGATCTTTGATTATGCCTTTCCTCATAAAATCTAGTAGCTTAATTTGGAAATCTATGACATTGGCATAGCATAAGCATAAGCATATTTGCCCGCCCCAAACAGCAACTTACATTAAAAATTCAGGAATAAAAACAATACTAAAATTTAAGAATATTCCACTCTTTAAATTACTATTTAGTTCATCAAATGTTGACTACATCATAATGCTCACGTTTTAGCCCCATTACATTATTAATCGATGCTTCTAATTAGTATATAAAGTCCACGATTTTATTCACATATGTTGATATTATGTGATAATTAAATAACCCAGTTGGTCTTGCCATAATAGGTACTCATTTTGTTTATTAACCAATTAACCAATAATTAAGCTGGGATTTGAATCATTCAAATCCCAACATTTGAGAACGAAAACAAATCTTGCTCAGCCCTTTATCCGTAACTGGAGCACGCGAGACAACAGGGTTAGTCACCGCAGTCCGCCCTCTTTAGGTCATCAAATGTTGACTACAACATCATAATGCTCACGTTTTAGCCCCATTACATTATTAATCGATGCTTCTAATTAGTATATAAACTCACGATTTTATTCACATTATGTTGTTAATATATAACCCAGTTACTTAGTCTTGGCAATATGATTACTCATTTTGTCTGTTACCCAATAAGCTGGGGGGGTTTGAATAATTCGAATCCTAATATTTGGGTACGAAACAGATCATTGCTCAGCCCTTTATCCGTGACTGGAGCACGCGAGACAACAGGGTTAGTCACTGCAGTCCGCAGTGGACACCTTAATCATACAACAAAAAAATAATTATTTATTATGTTGTTAAATAAGGAGATGAATATGCCATAGCACCGAATACGTCCACTATGAGTTATCTATGAACTAAGCGCGAATTTTAAACATTTTCCTTTGCAAGAACATGTTCTTTAGAGCAACTTCTTTGATCCTTTGTGTCTGTTGTTTCATGATACTTTCTTGAACTCTCTATGATGTCGACCTACACTTTCAAAATACAATATCGCCTTTAATTATCTCTCTTTTCATGCTCCCCTAAATCCTACTGTAATAAGTTTAGGTATAACTAATTACGTAGTACTACTTACTAGTATGTAATACATGCGTAATGTGTGCACGCATATTTCACGCGCCAAACGAATGGTATGCACACATGCTACGTACGCTTGCATGTAAGATACTTAGATACATGCTCTATCATCCACTAGTGATATCATTGTGTTGTGAGTAGTTTATCTTACATTATTTTGTTCAACATTCTGACGAGATTCCATAAATTTTTGAAATGGTGGTTATTTTGTTTTCAATTAATACATCACTCGACACATAGTATATTTGTACTCCCTATGTCCCGGAATACTCGCAACGTTTTAACTGGACCTATGTAGAAAACAGAACCACTGCAAATAAATTGTCTACCAATTGAATCCAATCGGGACGATTAAATCCTATTTGGTCGAGAGGTAAGCCACTGTAAGGTCAAGTGGTCAACATACCATAGGGTGTGTTTTCTTCGCCCGATTTGATTTTCCAGTCTGAATGTTTTCTGCGAGCGTTTTTTGTTTTTTGTTTTCTTCTAGTGAGATCTAATCTGATCTAATAAATAATAAGAATAAAGTAAAGAGAACATAACCCTTTGGTGCCATGAACTTCCGCTTCCAAAGACAGTTGCATGCTAAAATGGACCGAATCGGCCGTCTGAAGTTCTGGACCGATATGTCACTTCTACTTATCTCGCCTCCAAAAACATTGAATCCAATCTGAACAAATTGATTACCTATAAATATTGCTTGCATAAATAGACCAGTCAAGTACATTACAACATTGATGTGTGATGCAGAATCAGTTGCATTTCTAATCAATCGTCTCTTCCAACCCGAATTCTGCCTATGTATGTATGTATTTTTTTTTTTCTATGCTATATCTGTCTCCAATTTTTCTTGTATTCTAACTTTCTAAAGGTTCAATAGAGGTGCTACATAGGAATACAATGGTACATTAGTACAATTTCCTGTTAACTAGCAGCTTCATTGATGGGTATTTCACCAGACACAACAGAGTCTGTTTCGCATGCTACAATAGCCGTTGTGGTGGACCGAGTTTTAAGTACCATTTCTTCATACTCATCCTCGGGTTTCGACAAAGCAACGATTGCACCTCCGGCACCAATCGAAGCTTCACCCTCGTGTATAACAACCGTCCTTATCACGATGTTCAAATCGAACGTCCCGTTAAGTGAGAAGTACCCAATAGAACCAGAATAAATACCTCTTGAACAAGTTTCAAGAGAATCGAGAATCTCCATTGATCTTAATTTTGGAGCACCTGTCATGGATCCACCAGGAAATGCAGATCTAACACTATTGACTGGACTTACATCTTCACACTTCTTCCCTCTTATTGTACTTACCATTGTGTGTACGGTGGCGTAAGACTCCACATCCATGAGTTTGGGCACGTGAACAGAACCGGGATCACAAACCTGTCCTAGGTCATTTCTGAGCAGATCAACTATCATCAGATTTTCAGCCTGATCCTTCTCACTGTCATAGTTTAGGAGAAAGTGTTATAAACAGAGAAATGCAGAGAGAAAAAAAAAGACTTTTTGGCACCATAGCACTTAACTGGTTATTTACTAGCACAAAGTTGAGTTCATCAAAATATGATCTTTCAAGAAAATTAATCTCTTCCTAAATTGTTACTTCTTTTTTTAATTAAGGCCAACAGAGTTGTTTTACTCTTTAGCTAGAGTTTTACTCTCATACTAACAAGGAATATATTCTTTTTGAAGGAATGTAAAGATAGCCAGATAGGCAGTATAAATTACTTGGATGTCTTGATACAAGAATATGGAAGCACTACATAAAGAGCAGATAATTTAACATTATGGCTAATCAAACCAATGGTTCAGATTCAGCAAAATGTCATTAATTCTGTCATTTATAGAGTTAATGTTGGTTGTACAGATGAAATGAGCAACTTCTTCTACTAGTTATATGGTGTTAGCCTAGGTTGTTTATTTTATGGCAGATGAGGTGTTTTTTCTCAACCCTTTCTAGAAGGTGGGGGATGAAAGACTGATGCTTTTTACGCCTAGGGCTAGGAGTTTTGGTGGTCACTATTTTGGTGCACCCTTGTACTTATTTTTCCTTTGGTTAGTAATAAAATTTCTTTACTTGCCAAAAAAAAACAATGCTTCAGATTTACCTGTATTGAAGCTGCAATTTTAGCTGTTCATCTCTTTCTGGAGTTGAACCTCGAGAGATGGTACCTTTAATTGGCTTTGCTTCCAGGATACCATCTCTATCCAAACGCAGAAACCTTTCTGGAGAAGAACAGCAGATGCATAGATTCTCTTTCGGGAAGTTCAGCCATGCAGCATACGGGGCAGGATTCTGTTCTCTGAGCCTGAGGTAAAGATTTAAAGGATCTACCTTGTCAATATTCTTCCTCATCTGAGTTGTGAGACACAACTCATAGCTTTCTCCATCTTTGATATATCTAAGACACTTCTGAACATCCTGTATGTACTCATCTCTTGATTTTTCGGACATGAAACCAGCCTTCAGTGGAGACAACACAGGTGGACAGATTTGATGTTTGTTGTTAACATCGGTAGCGCAACCTTTCAAGTTAAGAAGCTTCAACTGTATTTCATCTAGCCATGATGGTTCAGCTGAGCTTTTGTCCCGCACTGACAAAATGTAAACATCACCATTGTGATGATCAATTGCCAAAAAGTTATCTACAAAGAAAAGGCAAGCATCTGGTGCAGAAGATTTGTGGCAGTTAGATGCAGATCCGCACTCAACTTTTAGATTATACCTGCAAAGTTGTAACAATTTGGGATATAAATGGCAGATTAGAAAGTGGAAATTTTCGGTCTGTGACGGCTAATATAACATACCCAATGTAACCAACATATCCACCGGAAAAGTCAAAAGGCAGCCCTTGATAATCTTCCTGGTCACAATGCATTGATTTGAGATCCTGTTGCATGGAAACCAAAGTATGAAACTTTTAAGTCTACTCATAGATTACGTTAAGATCGTCACAGATCAAACAAAATAAACATTTTAGCATAGGTGATCCCATATTGATCTACAATGACTTAAAATTGAATCTTAAATGACTCACAATTAACTGATTAAGTTAAAGTATAGAATGAGAATCCTATACTTGTATGATATATATTAGGGAAAACCATACACGTCACCAGTTTCTAATACACTAATGAGTTATGTACTTCTTTGACATAAACTACGCAAACATGGGAAAAGATTAGCTAAAGTAAACTTCTAAATTTTAAAGCAAAAGTAGCCTCAACAGCTTAACACCTCAACATCCAAAACTCCAAAGAATAATAAATGGAACATATTTCAACACAATATCATTCTAAATTCATTTTGTGACCAAGAAGGAAAGAAGTGACTCATCCACCACAGGAAAATAATTTTCCCATTTTCTGTTTTTTGGTTTATTGAGGGGTGAAAACAAATTTTCTGGATGGTGGAAAGTTGCTCTTCAGGGTAGAAAACATTTTCCATTTGTAAGGACGGGATGCCACATTTTGTTCCCCACTCCTTACCTCTCTTTTTCTCTCCTCCCATCCATCCTCTCCCTTTCACTTTCCTTTCTCCAAAACTTTTCTTGCAAACAAAGAAAAACTATTCACAAATTCTTATTTATAATGGTTGTACAATAAATATTGTACACTAAAGTAAAAGTTAACTCAAGATGTTTAAAAGTTAAACTATATATGTAAAAGTTATCCATTTTTTAAAGATAAATTTTTTCATTTTAATAAAAATTGTTTCTTCAAAATCACTAATAATGTATAAAATTAATCATTTAACCTTTTTAAAATGCTTATCTATCAACGTTTTTTTACTAATCTAAAAGTTAATCAAAACTAGATTAAAGTTACAAAAAAATAGATAAAAGTTATCTTGGTGCACAATAAATTTATTGTACACCTAGTGCGCACAAGACCTTTTGGAAACTATTTTACAATTGTGTTGCCCTTGAAAATTGTTTACCATGGAAAAGTTTTTCCGTCAAACAAAAAAGATCCTAAGGCCCTAACAAACAACCATTACAGATAGGAAAAAAAACATGTCAAATTAGCTACAATGCCTTCCTACGATACAAACTTTATAAAGAACTTTTTACCACTTTCAAATCTCAGACAATGAAGTCATTGGCATTAATCAATATTTCCAATTCAATATCTTCTTACGCACACAAGTATTATTATATCACAATCAAGGAGTATCCAGAATGAGAACACAAGTTCAAAATCTCTATTTCCTCCTTTCCAACTGTTGAAGACCCACATACTTCATGAAGTTTTCTTTTCCACTACCTTGTAATTATTACTTACTGATCCAAACTAACAACAACTTCTAGGAGACAGCAAAAACATGTATGCATTACAAGTAATAAAGAATTAGGAGAATAATAGGACATATATCTGAATCATCTGATGCTTCTTCAAACATCAACCACAAAGGAAATATAGGAGGAATGTAGTAGAAACTCTACTTGTTTCCATCGGTATATAACCTTCATTTCCTTATCTAGGTAGTGGGTTTTGATACCAAAGGATTCACTGTCCTCAGGTCATCCCAATACTAGTATATTTGACTCTATATCCACTGATCCAGCAACAATTAATTGAAAGAATTGAACAGTCGTATCTCTTTTCATATCTAAATCTCCAAATGGAAACTTAGTGTAACCAGGTAAAGACTAAAGACTGCTGAATAAGCTAGGGGAAAAAGAACAAAAAAACTAGCATGCATACCTTGTCTAAGAAATCAAGAAAACCATTTTCCAAATACATGCTTGTAACATTTCCCTGAGCATTTGCAATTGAGAGATGACCTCCAGTTCTGAACATTGAAACATTGCATAACCACAAAGAAATGTTTGTTTTAGCTTCTCCAAGTAAAAGGAAAAACAAATGAAGAAATCAATAACAATACAATCATACATTGACATTTTAAAGACTTTTATCCGGTCTTAGAAGAGGAAATAAGAATTTCAAGACAAAACAATTATTGAAGAGATGCTTCAAACTGTGTTTCATAGATTATGTTAATCAAATGCAAGTAAGAGAAATAGTACAAACAACATAATAATCATGATAAACTGCATTAAGAGCATAGTCCGACCTTTCATCCGACAGTTTAAAAGTAAGCTGCTTCCATAGAGATCCACCTTTTGTCCCCATAAACGAAAAGCGAGCTCTTCCCTGACACAGATGCAACAAAATGTTGAAAAAACCCACTACAAACTAAAATAATAAAGAATAAGAAAGCGAAGTACTATATTTAAATTTCAACATGTAAAGAAAGAGAAGTATCTGGAGAGGGAGGAGTGGAGGACGAAGTATTATCAGGGAGAAAATTGCTAGTAAAATACAGGTGGAAAACAAAAAGAAAAACAAATAGGGGCTCCAGCCCTCCACATCACTCTTATTTAGTTACGCACATAAACTGATTAATAGAGGTCTTCATGAAGAATCTGGGATCAAATACAAACAAATACACATTATTCTTGCTTTGGTATTTGAATCAAATCACATCATTACTAAAATTTCATTACTATCCACATTATTCTATAAGTAGATTTTACTCGTGTGATAATATCAGAACATGCACCGATTCAATGAGCATTGTCGTTTAACTAAAGCAAATCCCATTAAATATTATCAGAGGCATTGACAATCAGTATGTATCAGAAAAGAGAGTTAATATAGTGTGCATTAATGTACGAGTTAAGGGAGTTTCAGCAGCACGATGTAAGTGATAACAACTGGTCTACTAATCGAAAAGGTAGTTGTGAACAAACACCTCTAGTTGATGAACCCCTGAGATCCATCACACTCTTCTGTATAATTGATAGGCAATGAGGCCATATATTTCCTTCTCATTACTTAATTATCAATACCGACTCTTAGAATAAATAATATTCACAATTACAACACCAATGAAGTTAGAACGAGATATTATACGACGGTATGATTTTAGCAATAGACCACCCTACTAATCAATTAAACCTTGTACTCTAGTGGAACTAAATTCTGTTTCTAAGGGATAAGGTCATCCACATCTACGCCTTTCATAATTCTATCTGCAGGGTCCTCAGACTCCTCACAGGGTTTTGAGTTTGTAGCGGTATTTATTTAAAAAAAAAACTTGACCGTTCTTTAGTCTAATGCAGTAATGCTACACCCACTACTGATTCGTCAGCATATGCATTAACATCCCATTAGCACAAACAAACAACTGACACAGGTGTTTGTATAGACAAAGGTTGTTCACTTTCAAATTTCAACTACTATGATTCTTATTTGTATTGCTCCCTTTCAAAATCTTTCAACAAGCTCTTCAGAGCATGCACTTTGTTCATCTAATGATAAATGATAAACACATTCCTTCCCAATACAAATTCATCCACCATCATCGAAGTTGCATTTTCCTAAAAACTGTCATTTAAAAGTTTAATTGGGGAAAGGTGGAATAAAGCTCCGCAGAGATACAAACAGCCAAGAGAGAAAATATAGGGTCACAGATCTCCAACAAACCTTTTCTATAGATGAACTGTCTAGCCAAAAGGTTTCTTCAGCGTTGCAATTCTCAAAAAGTTTGGAAAATATATTTCTTGCCCCACCAACTTCGTTAGCAAGAGAATCAAGTTTACTCCACCTCAGTTTCAGGTGTTGAACTCTCATACTCTTTCTTGAAATACTAAAAAGATTGCTGATACTAGAATGGCTAATGTGATTCTCCTTATTGACAAATGGTCTCCTTGCCGATAACCTGGAGGGCTGAACTGGCTGAGGCACCTGCATGCATGCTAAATAAACTTTACTGCTCAGATTATAAAGAGTGTCCATGTATGCTTTGCATCATTATATGCTTGCAATGAATATATGATGTGCAGAAATTCAACTGTCAGTTTTCTTCTATGAGCAATAAAATTAGATCAACCAACAAGGCAACAAGCGATACACCACTGTAGCATTTCATTAGAAACTAAGATTGGAAAGAAAGCTGTAAAAGTTCCAGGGGAACTAAATAAAACACCGGGAAAGCCACTATACCATTTAACTTCCTATTAGAAGATGCATGCCCAAATCCTTGCCAATAATCCACAGTTATGTTTCTAAAGTTCAGAAACATCTGCCTCCCATAATTGGTTGCAACACTCTCAGGATGAAACTGGAAGTAAATACAAGCTCTCATCAGGAAAATAGTCAAAGTCATGTTACAATTACAAAAGGTATACTTGCATATTAAGAAAGATATAGACACGAGAGACAAATCAATGGTAATGCAAGCAGAACACACCTGCAAACCATAATGAGGTCTGCTGACATGCCTTATACCCATGAGAACTTTTTCACTTTGTCCACGATCACCGTAAAAAGAGGGCAAAGAATTTCCATCTCCAGGATAAGAAGGTGAATACTTCATGCTCATTTTCTGGCTTCCCTTGCTAGAACAGGAATCAGGGATCAAGCAAGAAGTATCAAGAAAAGTAAGTGTATTACTCGAACAGGTCCATGCTGTGGGAACAAGTTCTTTAGGCAATGTGTCCTCATCTACAACAAGTGAATGGTAACGAACAACCTGCAACATCACAGCGAAGGGCACCGATGATGATTAACATCTTAAGAGAACACACTCCTTGGATAAGCTATAACAGCCTAATAATAGTCTTAGTCTTTCCCAATACATTTCCACCACTAACACTATTCCAATTTTCAACCATTTGACATGGTCAACATGGTCATCCAAATCCGAACATATCTTAAAATAAGAGGGGAAAAACATATAAAATGACAAATAACAGTGCGAGCTTACATGAAAAGCATTTCTATACATGAAATATGTGAAATCACTGAAATATATAAAAAGCATTTCTACACATGTGAGAACACTGAGACAATTTCTCAAATTCCAATTTCAACAAAAATTGTGAAAACAATTATGAGTAACCTAATCTTACATCTGGACTATAGTTTGTTCAGGACTTTGACAAGTCAGGATCCTCTTTTGCTTAGAATAAGCACACAAAAAAATCCATTACTGATACTATTACTGTTCGTCTGTCTTCAACTTGAATTTTACTTTTAGAGAATTATTGACCAACTTGGCAATCCAAGCAACAGGAATGCGTGTGACTGTGTCTTTGTGGTATTGACAACAGAAATATCCTGACCAACACATAAGCATATGCGCGCGCACCCCCCCCCCCCCCCCCCCAATTTGTCCATTACACATACGCAAAAAAATCCGCACACAAAAATGTTTGTTTTCTCAATGAAATTTTATCAGAACAACGTAAGCATTTCTATTTCAATCAACTAACCTTGAAACCAGAATTTTCCCCAGAAGGGATGTTGTCAAATAGTCTACTACCATCATGCACAATCTCACTGCAAGGGTATAACCAGAATATAATGAGAGGTAAGGCAATACTGATGGAAGGAAAAAAGATATCTAAGAAAACACTCCATAACTTAAAATTATAGAGTTCATTTTCTATGCTTAAAAACTATTCAAAAAATAGCAAAAAGAAAAAAGATATCTAAAGAGAATACTTCATAACTTAAAAATATAGAGTTCATTTTTATTGCTTAAAAATAAACTACAAACAAAATAGCACACCAGAGCAGATTGTAAGTACCTCAAGCGTCCATGTATCGGTTGAGATGCATGTACAATTTGAGCACCATGGACATATCCTAATGCCTGTCAGAAAACAGTGAATTGAAAATAGAGAGCTTGACAGTTAGGAAGAGAAACATGATAACCATATGCCATTAAACAGGTTCGAAACTATCTGCTCTAAACGTAGAGATACAGAATTCAGACAGCATAAGCATGTTCAAATCCTATAGGCTAGGACTAATTAAAAAAACAGAGAGTCCACTATCCACAGCACCCAAACCATCAGAACATGATCTTCCTGGATAAGCCTCTCATTCACTTATCATTTGGGTCAGAAAATACTCCTTGATCTTTGTTTGTAAGAATTACTTGAAGTCAATAGGAACAGACTATACACTGATGTTTAGGTCCTCGTTTAGTACAAACATCAAAACTTCATGACTCAACACCGAGTCGAATCCGGAAAAATGTTTCTCATAGGAACAAAATGGTGAATAAAGGATAGGCTGCATAGACAACTCAGATAACTACAGAAAAAGGTTTCCATAAAATATAAACATCAATTGAAACTCAAGGCTCATATCATAGTATAAACGATTAAATTTTTAATTGAGAAAGTTTCACAAAAATTTTGAGGTATATTTTTTTTTTGGTGCGAATGAGCCACAAGGGCGGGGATGAGAATCGATCCCAGGATCACCTGAAATCGGGATGGAAGCTCTAACCAACTGAGCTATCCATCACTCTCAAATTTTGAGGTTTATGAACACCTATAAGTTACAAAAAAGTTTGGAGATTTTGTGCAATGTAGAAGAACTTGAGGAAGTCAACAAGTATTGCCAACGTAGAAAGCAATTGATGAAAATGCCAAGAAAGTATCATTTACATTTACATCCAAATGACAAATAGATTGACATAGTCAGGAAGTTCAGATGATACAAATGAAGAAGATTAATGGATTGATGTTAAATTATTAATTTAATTCATCAGTTAAAACGAACAGTAAAAGAATTTGTAGTTCGTATAGCCATACTTTATAGAATGTTTACAAACTTCATTGATTTGTTCTAAATTCCAAGGAAATCATCCATTATCCCCTTTTATGGTAACTTCAACTTTTTTGGCACCAGCCATCAGGTGGCTCTGTGGATTAAGATTAAGACTTCTAGCAGTGGCAGATAACATTCATGAGTCATGACACTTGGGAGTTGGGATTAACCAAATCAGGATTCCATCATCGGTAAATGACGTTGCAGAAAATAGAAGGAATTGGAGCTATTCAAAAGTAAGGAAATCTAAGATTAACAAACTAGTACTTTTTCCAAGCTCGTACATAATATTGATATACTAAATGCCTTCTTCATATCCAACCCTCGTCACAGTTTGAAGTGCCCCATGTCAGTTTGCAACTTACCAGTTAAAACATCAAGCAAGCAAAAAACTTGTAACATACTTGTATTTTTCTTCCATTGAAGTTGTTGACCAAAAATTCAGTATGTTGCATTCAACAAATTAGCAAATAGTAAGAGACAAAATGGAGTAGTTACTTAATTAGGCCATAGACCAAATTCTACCTGATGTCCAAGGCAAACACCCAAAATAGGTATATCCCTACATTCAAGCAGCAGGCGAAGGCATAACCCTGTAATTGAAAATGCAAATCTCAGGTTTTACAATCAAAACTATGCAAAAAACCAAAAAAGGACAAAAAGCAACTCCATCGCAGAGGTACTTCTACACTAACGGCACGCAAGTGAAAGTCTAGGCGACAATTGATGTTTTAGAGTGTTCTACTGAAGGTTTCAGCTAAATGTAACCACAATTCTGATATTGGAAATGTACCTTCTTTTTTTTACCAATTCCGACCATATATGATTAGAGCACTAGTGCAGATAATTCACCGCTATTTTTGTTAAGTCAAGGACTGAATCATCTTGGGAAAAAGGCATGATTCAAACAAGTGAAGTAATAATTTAAATGACTGGAGCCTTCATCTCTTATGCATGCTGAGCAAAATAGTCTCACCTATATCAGAAGCACACATTGGAGAACCAGGGCCAGGTGATATGACGATATTATCAAAGGCTCTTTCCTCGTACAAGTAATAGTAAGCTTCTTCCCATGTCCATTCATCATTGCGCACCACAACAGGAGGAACTGGTGCAAAGATTAAGAAATAGTGAAAGCTGTCAGCATTATCATCTCCAAGTGGAGAATATTATACTCATGCTTGAACAAGCGTCACCATTTCAAAATGGAATAAGTAAGGATGCAGGCTGAAAATTTAGAAAGAGGAACATTTTTATACTAAACATTTGCAAACAATAAAAACAACCCAATAAACGGATGATGAATAGTTTAATATAATATCAAATCCTTGGACCAACCAAAGAGCAAACAAAAGTTGAAAATCTTTTTAAAAATGAGGAAAAATGTACTCCGTACAAAAGAAGAATTAAAACATTGTCCTGAAGTATGAGGTCAATAAGATCCCATGTTCACACAACCACATATTCTAAGAACTCAAATATTTTCCCTTAACAGAGACAAAGGCCACCGAAATCGAACTTCCCAACATCTCACGAGTTCAATTACTCAAGAAGTTATACATATGAGGGAAAACTTGTGTTCTCACGCGGTGGTAAGGTGTCCTGGACCACTTCTTGCATACAAGTTAATCTCTTCATACATGATAAAGCACATGAATTTAACTGACGGACCAATGTATAGAAAGGCTCAAGGCGCAACAAGGCGATTTGGAGTTCCCAGCGCCTTAAGTGAGGCGCCCTAATAAAAAGTTAAAAAAAATGTGAAAAAAATGGTGTGTGCCTTGGGAGGTGCGCCTCATCGAAATAAACTCGCCAGACAATAAAAGGCGCTAGCTCCAAACGCCTTACGCCTCAGCGCCTAGGCGCGCCTTTTTATACACTGTGACGGACATACAAGAGAATTACCATGCTAGTTATCCATTGAAACTATTCAAAATCTTTATCAACATGTTAGAAATAACACAAGCTCAAGCACATAGATCAAAATTCCTACAATAAATGAAATGTAATGCGAGTCATAGAGAAAAAAACTCAAAAAAACAATGAGAAAATCATACCCTTGTTGGTAACAGACAACTCTTGGTAAATGTTGAAAGTGTAGCTATCATAATTATCAATCAACAAAGTCCTAACATACTCCAATTTCCGATTATTATTCATCTCTCCCCATTTCTTCTTACTCTTGGATACCTCCTGCAATCCTTCAGGCGCCAAATGGCCCGACGAGGCAACAACCGCTCTCTGAGCATCATAACCAAAATTACGAAACTCATCCTTCTTAATTGGCCTCACAGATGCCTTCGGCAAAGGAACTTTTGTTCTGTTGGAACGAAAACCCTCCGGATGAGGATTGTTCGCCTCCAAAGACGATGAACACCACAAACTGATGCTCATTTCTCCCTTTTTCCACTAATCAATCTGATTAACAATCAGAAAACAGTTTCCAAAGCTACAGGAAAACAATTCAAACAACAACTAATCAGTGGATCATATTTTGACTAGTTCAGTTAACATCAATCATTCTTATTCAATCAAAAATCAATTTATACACAATTAACAAACAATATCATATCATCAACATAAAATGGGAAGCACGTCTGCACAATGAACAATTGAACACCAATCAAAATTGTAAGTCCAGTTCGAGTTCGAGTTCGAGTTCGAGTTCGCGAGCTCAGTAGTCATTAACAGTACTAAAAGCGTTCAAATTAATTAAAATTTCCTGAGAAAATAATATGTAGAGATCATATAAAATGGACTGTAATAAAAATATTTCGCTCATTTCAATAAAAATTAGGGAGAACTGAACAAAATAATAGAGAGGAGAGAGGAAGTACCGCAAAGAGAGTTTAGCGTAGCAAAAGAGCAGCAAGATATAGAGGAGGAGAGGGTGGTAAAGGTTGTGAATAAGAAAAACGACGGCGGAGGCGGCGGCGATGGCGGTGGAGAAGAAGAAAGACGGAACAGTAAAACTGAATAACGTCTCCCTTCTTTCAATGAAAAAATTTCTGTGATCTTTGGTATGTGTGCGCCTTATACCATCCATGCAAAGCTAGTGGCCCGTGGCAGCCGTTACACTTCTTTTTTCTTTTCAAATTGTAATTTCTGACGTCACCTACTTTTTCCTTTTTAAATGTAGAAGTAGAAGTGTAGAACATATGGTAATTGTGGTGAAACAATTTTGGCACACCAAAAATTGATTTGATGCACTCGTAATGTGAGCAATAGAATCAATGAAGTATTTTTCTAGTGGTTAAAACTGAGTGAATAGGGTACGATAAGTCTCGGGAGTAGATTTTTCTCTCCTCGATTTTTAATTTGTATTATCCTATACAGCTCTACTAAAACTTTTACCCAAAAAGAGAAAAATATGAGCACAATTTTATTTTATTTGCTACGATTCACACCACCTAGTCTTTCTCTAGTGGTTAAAACTGAGTGAATGTGGAGCTAAGACTTTGTTGTTCTTGTTGTTGTTGTTGTTGTTATTGTTGTTGTTACTCTATTCTTAAGTGGTGCGTCAAAATCAATATAGATGCGCTAAAATTCTTAAATGGTGCGTCAAAATTTATATAGGTGTGCTAAAATCCGTTTTCAATATTTATTTTTTGTCTTTGACTCGAATGTTTGCTTTATGAACAAAAAAACAAAAAAAGAACTGAACTGAAAGCGGTCGGTGCACCGCACATGATTAATAGAGTAAGCTGTAAGCAAGCGGTTTAGGTTGGTGGAGCAGTGCCGAATTATAACTTATTAACTTTACATCATGATATTGGATTATTGGTTTACTATTTGGACCATCTTTCCCTTTAATTTCACTTTGGGACAATGGTATTTTGGGCCATGGTCCATTATGGCGCATTATTGTTACTTGTTAGCATTGATTTTGACTCCAAGAGTCCAAGGAGGTGATTATAGTATTTTGGTGTCGTGAGTGGTTAAGGGTTTCTTGCTCTTTAATTAAGGTCTTAAGTTCGAGTCTTGAATATGAAAAAACCTTAGCAATTTTGAGTCATTTATGGGAAGACTTATGTTTGATAATGTCAAACACACCCGAGAAAAACCAAAGATGACTTGGATGATGTTAAAAAGGACAAAGAGAAAGTGGACTTACAAAATGTAGCATTACTACATTAGATAGAAGTGAATGGAAGAGTAAAACCTTTATGATTAACCACATGAAATAGATTATCGGTAACTCGGTTTATGAAATGGACCGCATCTTTTTTGAATAAGGGCATGGCTTTATTGTTGTTTGGAAATACTCTAATATCTATAAGAAAGGTGTAATATTACTAATACGGCTAAATATAATAAGAACATACATTGGTCAATTGACTTTAACGGGAAAAAAAATAAGTTTATAGGAAAAGTCTCTTGGTGAAATTATATATCTTTTATCCATTTGACTACATTGTGCAAAGCAGACATTCCTCTAATCTTCTAGATCTCTTTCACACTGGTAGATTTGCTATATTCCGACGAGCTGCATATAAAATCTAGCCATAACTTTATTTTCGTAGTGATTGGATTAACCGGTAGGTAGTAGCTAGAAAAATTATAAACACCAGCGATCAAAGTGTTGTCCTAAATTGTTGCATGGTGAGTGCATTCAACAGAACCTACATATCCTAACGTGTCGTGTCAGACTCTAAACGAGCTCGTCGGAAGCCTAGCACGTGCGCCGACGAACATTGCCACATCTACCTACTGGGTAGATAACCCGCCACTAATAGAACATTAAAAACAATTAATAAAACTGACGTTGACTCCCCTACCACTACTCTCTATTAGTGGTGGGTAGTTTACCCGGTAAATAGATAAAGGTTTTTTCCCACACCAACTGCTTAATGGACCCGGATTCCTGAAATCTAATTCCCTTATTCGAAATAGTAGGTATGACGCTAATTTTATCACGACTCTTTAAGCATTCCTAAAGGAGGACTCATCACAAGTATTTCGAGGAATATCATAAGATGTCATACCCTAGACTTCCTTCTTTACCTTATTTCTCCCTTCTCAATTCTCATAGTAACCTAAACTTATTAGCCCTCGCCTAACTCTGTATAATTGCGAATTTCATAAGTACCAACAATCTAAACCTTTATTTGCGCATTGTTGAAAACTGACAGAAACACCAATCTTAATGGACATATCAACAAGAATAATGACGAAGACTATTCTAACTTCTGCTCACTTTTCTGTTAAAAAAATAAATGAAAAAATAAAAAATAATGAACAGACTACACAAGTATATGTGCAAGATCACTAACCTACCTAACAACACACATCAAGCAAATCTCATTAAGAATCAGATAAGCCACACTTCACCAATAACTAAAAGAATCAACCACAGTTCTTTACTTTCATTAGCATGCATACTCTTTTCTGAGTACAATAACTTACAGAGTTACAGTTCAGTGGCAAATACTACTACAAATAATCTGAAGATAAATGGTAATGGTATTAGAGCTCATCCATACAGGCACCCATGAGGAGAGCTCCAGGTCGGACGAAGGAAGAAGAAAAAAAAATCACTTTCAGCAATCAATTTAAATAAATGAAATAAAGAGAACAAATTGGGACCTTTAACAAGTAAAGGCCACACAAAGCTTACATCATTGAAACTATACACTATGTTACACAACAGAGGCAGCTGCAATCTGGGAAGAACTTCTTCTTCTTCCTCAAATCCTAAAACCCAACCCTCCCCACCTCTTTGTTGTTGTCTCTTTCTTTGTTCTCTTAGAATTTGGATCGATGAGATTTTCGAGGGATTTTGTTTTTCTATTTCTGCTTTTGCCGGCTTCTTTCAATAGCTCGGCGAGTCTGCTCTTTTCATCATCAAAGTCGGCGTTTGCTGTACCTAGTTTCTCTTCCCTTAACTTGACTACATACTCCAAGATCTCAATAGAATCTTCTACTCTGTAAGAAGAAGAACATGGCCAGTAATATATCATTATCTATCCTCTTTTGATAGTTGACAATATCATTGTAGATTCTCAGCAAACAGGCTAGCATTTACTTTGTCTAGATAAACATCAATTTTCCCCAAAGTCCCACCCCAATTAAAAATGGATGTATAAAGTATTGTGCAGACAGAAACAGCCTAAAGTTGGAAGTTTTCAAAGGTGGAATACACTTTTCTTTTCAAGACCAGTTCACAAGGAAAGAGTAAAACGAATATTTGTCAGACAGCAATACTCACCCCTCATATATCTGATGAAAATAAAATTAAAGAATAAAACAGTCTCATAAAAAGTAAGTTAACTCCAACTAAAGCAAATGCTAAACACCTCAAACAAAGGCCGCAAAACAGGTGAAGAAAATGGCACAAGATAAGCATCTACCTCATCCCCACCCAAAAACCTCCCCCCACCCCGCGAAAGGGGCTGAGGAGAGCCTACTGTTAGTTGAAAAGATTACCTTGGTGTTAGTTGTTGAACGCAAAAATCACATCCGCTAGTATTTTTCCGTTTGTTACCCTCCAGGGTCAATAAGAATAATAAATTATGCACTAATAACTTAACTATCTTACTTAAAGCTCACTATAATCAACCATTAGTATAATATTCAACCCAAGAACCATTTTACATAGTACACTTTTTCTTTACTATCCTAACATAAGAGGTGGGTACTGCCTAATTTACTGAGCGGGTGGTAATCTGTTCTAACTTCAAAGTAAATTATTACCACCTCTCTTAAACTTAACACAAAAGGAGTTTTGTTCCGCATGTCCGCCCCACCGCCCACATCTTTCACCTCTAGATTTGAGGAAGATTGTATCTCAGACTATTACAGTAGAAGTAAATGCTTCTATTAAATACAGTGCATATAGGTAATTTAGCTAAAGCCAACCAATGTTTTACACATGTCACGACGTCAATGTATCGCAATACATAAACAAGCACGGAAAATCAACAAGAACACAAGAATGTGACTGAAAGATAGAATGATACCTTCCCATAGCATCATAAGTAGCTGCAAGGTTGCTATATACTCCAAGAGTGTCTTGATGACAAGGGCCACATTCTTGCTCCAATACTGCTCTAGCCTCTTCAAACAATTCGGCCGCCTGATCAATCTTAAACAACTGCACACACGCCAATCCCATCTGATTCAATAACACACCAAAGAAAGCAGATTTCCTTTCTCCACTAGCCCTAAGCTTGGCAACTGCGCTTTCAAAAGAGCTCAAAGCTTCACCATATCGACCAATCAAGTAATACATCACACCCATACGTGCTTCTAACCCTGCAATTGTGTTCTGTTGACCAGCTTTATCCTCCAACAATTTCAATGCCCTTTCCAAAAGCCTTAATGCCTCTTCGGGTTCATTAACAGACTCATAAACAGCTGCAATGTCACTCAATCCACTCGAAATCTCCTCTTGAGAGGTTCCAGGAACGGGTTTGTTGTATATCCTTAAAGCGTTCTCACAATAAGACTTTGACTCCCTAAGTTTACCCGTCTTGTAGTACAGGTCAGCAAGACGGACAAACACGGAGGCAACAGAAGGATGATTCTCACCCTTTGATGATTTAAAGACAGTTAGGGCTTTCTGATAGGAGAAAACAGCTTCATCAAAACGGCATAGAGACTGGTATATGTTGCCAATTCCAACATCAATGGAAGCAACCTCGTTTTCTTGTCCATTGGCAATCATGGCCATGCTGGCAAGAACAAGGTGTTCGAGGGCTGACTCGTAGTCCGCCTTTGCCTCTAATATGAGAGCCATCAAACGGCGATCAGCCGCCTCTTCGAGAGAGGCTGGAGCACTATGAGCACGGTGGATGTCTAGGGTTTGCTTACATAGTTTTTCAGCTTCATCAAATTGCATTGTTTGAACATGAGCTTCAGCCAAGTACCTGATAAAACAAACCCCAACTTTTTTTCAAAAACTGAACAAAAAAAGGAATACACTTATACAAATAAAACAAAGGCCTACCTAACTGTTTGGTGATGATTGGTGATGTGAGAATATGACATGCTAGCTAATTTCTGAGTTCTGACACTAAAACTCAAACTTGTTCATCAAAAGTGACAAATTTTGAACAGTTTTTATCATTGTCGTAAACAGCACAAAATTCAGGTTTTAAACCCCAATAAAATCAACAAACTCAAGGTTAGATTTGCCATTATTCTTCCAAAATTACTTTCTTCTTATGTTTTCCTCAACCAAGAAAAAAACACCACTTTTTTCTCCTATTAATATCATAAAACTATTCTAACTTTCACTAATTAACATAAACAATCCGCCAATTGGACAATTAAATTCACACAAATTGCATCATATTACCTAAACCTCAAAATATCCAAAATTAAAAAATCTTTCTCCTCCACAATTTCAGGAGTATAGGAAGGCACTAAACACAGTAACGTTAGGCGGGATTCGATTCGATCTCAAGTCTTAATATCACCGCCGCCCCCAAAAAAAATAAAAATTCCACCAACTAATAATAAACTGAAAAAAAATCCACAATTCTATAAACTCAGAAAATCTGGATTGTGTCAAAAGAGCTAACCTGCAAGTTTCGGCGACTCGAGGATCGGAATCCCCAAGAGTCTGAATCTGGATCTTCAACCCATCTTTATAACACTCAATCGACTTATCAATCTGACCCAACATAGAATGCGTATCACCCAACTGCATATACCCAGAAAACGCCGCCAAAGCATGATCAGTTCCTCTAGAAAGTTCTGGAACTTCAATTGCCCTTTCAAGCACAGGAATCGCCTCGTCAAACCTCCCTAAACTGCAATAAATCGCAGCAACAACATGAAGACTCATCGCCAAATCCAAATTCGGTTCCCCTTCAACCGCACATCTCTCGAACGATCTAGAAGCCCGAACCGCAAAATCCAGAGCCTTAACCGGGCCATCCCCAGAGGCAATAGTGTCTCTAGCAAGTTTGAGGAGAAACGGACCTAGATCCGGGTTGTCGAGGGAGGATTCATCTAAGTTGAGGGGTAGTTTTTGCGGGTCGGGTTTTTTCTTCCCGGAGGACCGGTCAGGGGAGGGTTTAGCCCGGGAGGTAGAGGGAGAAGGGGAGGGAGTGCGTCTGGGTGCGGGAGATGGGGAGTTGAGGCGAGACCCGGTAGAAGGGCGGATCTGGCTGGTGGGAGTGGTGGTTTCTGCGGTGGAGAGAGAAAGTGTTGGTGGTGGATTTTTAGCAGAGACTAAGCCTGGCATTTTTGTTTGTTTGACGGAGTGTGGGAGGAGAGAGAAAGAAGGAGAAGTTGGAGGAAGAAGATGAAGAATGAGTTGGTTTGTTGGTGGTGAAAGGTGAGTGATGTGAGTTAGGATGGAAATGGAAGCAAGCCAACTTAGCGAAGGTTAGAGGAGAAGGATGAAGGTGAGAGAAAGGGAAAAGGAAACCAATTATTATGGGAGTTTTTTTTTGGTCGTTGGATTTTTGTTTGTTTTTGGGGTTTTGGACAAATAGTACTCCTTTTAGTGTTATTTTCAATCAAAAACGTTTTTTAAAATCGGTTTTAAATTTATTTATTTTATACAAATCCTATAAATAATTACAAATAATTAATCTAATTGGAGTATTTTTTTTATATTGAGTCAATTCATTCTTTTTACATCGTATAATTTTCTAATTGCAAGAGTTAGACAAATAATGTAGAAATGGATGCGGATAAAGGTGAACTACTTAAGATTATGCAAGGTAGAGAATAGCTTTGTGACTATGCAACAATCATACCTAGAATTGACTCGATCTGGCTCATTCTCGAACCAAAGTTTTACTCGTTAATTGATGACCTAACCAGCTAACCTGTTTATATTAGCCTAATATATCCAAAACCGTATAACAAATTGTCAGAGGAGTTTAGTGTCAACCTATAAAATATTTTAAAAATTTTACTTGTACATTTTTAAAAAGAAATGAATGTCATAAGTGTTTTATGAAATAAACACATAGTACATCGTGTGCATCAAGAGCTAAAACACCTGTATTAGGTTCAAGGAGAGATTCGGAAAATCAAATCTTGACAAGTCAGAGACTGAAGGTAACAGCAAGAAATTTGGGTAGGTGCTGGGAAATAATTGGATTTGACAGGGTTAAAATTGACCAATTGGGATTAAATTAGAGTATTTTTCAATTCTTGTAAAAAATTGACAAAAGGCTCTTGATAATTGACTACAATATTTTGTTATTATTGAAGGAATACGTAAACTATAAATTGGAGCATCTAGCCATGTGAGTTTGGGCTTGCTTAGAAAGCTTCTGCATAGGATTTTGGGCCAGTTTGATAAAGTGGAAAAGCTATCACCATAATTTTAATTAGTCCAAATCATAAGGTTTATGGAATTAAGCCAAACAAATGAGGAATTTTCTTTTGAGAAGATATCAGAGTTTAGGCCTTGTTCTGTTTCATTTATTTTGACTTATTCAAGATAACATAATTTCCCCATAAGTTTGTAATTTAGACGATAGACCTAAAAAGATACAAGTATATAATTACAAGAATATTACTTCGTGAAAAGAACATGAATATATTTATTAATTATTACGTATAAATTTTATACTTCTAATAACAAATAAGTGAAATAATATATCGCATTGTTACAAATTTACAATGTACGGAGTAATGTTCTTTTGCACGTGCACACGTGTTTTTTTTAGTGCACCATACTCAATGTGCACCCTTGTCCATAACTCACGAAATGCATATGTTCAAGTTCAGAAAAATACGGAGTAATTTTTTTTAACACACTTAAGTTTTTTTCAAACAAAATAAGTCAAATAGAACATAACCTTAATATGGTAAAAACGTTCCTCACAAAATGTGGTTGTGGTGTAAAATATCCGCTACATCTTTCCTTAAAAAAAAGTTAGTAACACAGTTGTGTAATTTTTTGAGTTGGAGATGTCAGCCCATCTTTAAAAAAAAGTTAGTTACACAATTGTGTAATTTTTTGAGTTGGAGATGTCAGCCCATTGTACTTCCTTTATGTTGTTCAGTTCTTCTGATTTTCCCTTACTTTTCCCAACACCTACCCAATGTTCTTGTTATGGGATGGAATTGTGATTGCAGTACAAGGACTCTGAAGATTAGAGCTTCAATGACAATGTTCATAGTGGATTAGGAATACGAGGAATCACACTTCAGACATGGTAAAAGTAAATAACATTGGTTTAGATGCTAGTATAATGTAACCTTGGGGAGTAAATTTATCTTTCAAACTATTGAGATAAAAGTCTCCAAAGCTACCAAAACAGGAAACATAAATAAAAACGAAAAGTAAATTCTGAATGACTTCTTTCATTAAGAATCACCTAATCAAACATTCCTGATACCTCTGACATATTTATTGAATCTTTTTATTTCCCTCTAATAATGGATCTAAATTATTCACTTTCTATCTCTTGTGCGGCTTGTGCCTTTGAGCACCAAGGAATCAGATAACCAAGTCTGATGGATGAATTATGACAAAGTTCCCGGTGTTCCGGAATTATGGTGAGCAGATTAGAACAAGGTAAATTAGTAACAAAACTCAAAAAGATGTACATAAAGTAAAAACCTAAAATTAACACAAAACTAATAATGCAATAGCATTATAGCAACTTGCGTTGTTAATGCATTTTAACTACAAACCCACGTTAGGGTTTCCGGATCCAACTGCTGCCACTCCCATGCCACCAACATGATCCGATACAAGTTCTGGTTTATCATTGTCATCGGATTTCGCCAGGAGAACTTTGTCACCATTGATATCCTTAACGAGCTCATCAATTTTACGGAATTGAAACGGCCATTTTGAGTTGTACAAGAACTGACGCAGATCAAACCTGTTGTCCTCTGGTGAGTAGCTCTTCAAAAAGCAACAATTTTACATAAGGATTTGCAATCAACATCACCAATGTCCAGGAAAACAGTTTTTAATAGTGTTCAGCAGAAAAAGATACCTCTGCATGGTAGGAAGGCGTAAGTACAGTCATCTTGTGTCGATTGATGGAGTAGTACTTGAAGAAGAACTTCACCTTTTCAGCAATTTCTGATGGTGTCAATATTGAACCCCATTTAAAGCAAAGATCCTGCAAAGAATTGAAATAATACTTAGGCTCTGTTCTACTTATTTTGATTTATTTCAGACAAAATAAGTTCAGATAAGTTTAGATAATATAAGTTTAACAAAAATAAGTTTTTTTTAGACCACAAAAATAAGTTTATTTAGACAAAATAAGTTTTTTTCAGATAAAATAAGTTTAGATAAGAGTAGATAGGTTCAGTTCAGTCAAAACAAGTCCAATAGAACGGAGCCTTAGATAAGAAGAACCGGTACTTTTCATTTACCAAAAGTCCAAAACTCTACTTTTCCAGATTTCGATAAGGGATTTTGTTATGGATGAGGTCTAAAGTTATGGGAGTTCAGTTACTTGAATCATCACCAGCTATTTTTCTAACCAAGGAAGATGACAAATCAAATCCTAATTCATCATTCTCCACTTTAATTTTCATAAATCTATTGTCCGCTTCTCACGCCATCTAATTATCTATCAATCAGTTTTGAGTTTTCATTGACAATAAGCTGTTACGGAGTACTTGCTAAACCACATATAATCACTATCACCTCAAAATTCTACTCTTAAGTAACGACATTTCTAACTAACTTGAGTTTCTAAAAGCTAAGCTTAATAAGATAAAATTGTGCTTGGTCATTTTTAATGGTTTATTGCATCAAACAGTTGTAACAGTTGTCCTTTCATTAATATTTGGTCATGGAAGCAAAATACAATTTTTTTTAGCCATACAAATTGCAAAACAATCCAATATTTTTTTATTGCTTTTGTGTTCTCAACCTGCTTGTAGATCATATAAGGATTACTAGAAAATTAAACCACGTGCTCTTCAAAAATGAAGTAAAATAGTACATACCGTGAACATGGATACTGGACCGCGACGGTAAATTTTACGCAACCGTCCATAAACTGAGAGGTCATCGTATGTCATTCCCATGTCCACTTCATCCAGCTGTGGGGAAAACATAACATGGAGAAACTAAGAATTGATTTTCTACTTCAGGCATAAAAAATTACGCTATAGTTATGCTTCAAAATCTCTCAAGAAGAAAGAAAGAGAGAAGAAGTTACTTAGGGGTGCATAAATGTTAAATGAAAGAGAAGGTCGAGAAGAATTACAACAATCCACCTGTTTCAAACTCAATGGCTAATACCAGAAAAGCGGAAAACCAACAGGCACTCAAGATAGTATCAATTATTCAATTGTATAAGCCAATATAATATAATTTATAAAAGTCTTTAAATTTTCCAAGCTAAGCAAACAGGGTACTGGAAACTAGAAAGGACAACCAGGTCGATACAATGAATCCATAGTTCTGTGGCAACCTTCACTCAATACTGGCAAAAATGAATTTCACTATAAGCAGAAAATTCAAGTTAACTATTAATATAAGAAGATAAGCAAAAGGGCCAACATAGAAAAATTAATGAGATACAAGTAACAACATTCGACATAAGGATGTCCACAGATACATCTGCTAAAGAGTCACCTGGGTGTAATCTGAGCGTATTGGCTCAAGTTCAGCAGTTGGTGGAGCAGCTTCAACCTCTGCTAAGGAAGAGTAGCCAAGATGGACAGCAGCCCACCGCAAGAATGTTCGAAGATCCGTCTTACTAATACTTCCAATTGGATTTATGTCTGCTGAGCTACAATCATACTAAGAAACATAGACAAAGCATTAGTATACATGATCAATGATTGAGCTATGATAGGTGAAATATCCACAAGCATCAATCAACCGGTCTAATTGACACTCTAAATCTCTAATGTCATCATAATTATCAATAATTAGCTAATTCTGCCACGATGGATGACAATTACAGTACTTAAAATATTCACTAAAGGCATAAATTCAGACCATAAAATATTACCTTCGTCAAGTAACCACGCAATGCCTCATCGACATTGGAGCTACCAAGGACAAGATAAAATCCTGATTTGCTATGAACCCAAGGCAAAAGAGATGCCAACATGAAAGACAAAACCATTCTAATACGTGCTTGAATATTCTGTAGCCCCAAGTTTTCAGCATTTGATCCTCCATCAACCTGAATAACAACCAAGACATAAATTTTCAAAAGATCTTCACCAGTGTAATTTAATATAGTAACATAACAATTACTTCGTTAGTTGTATACTTGTATTATTTTTGTCAGCTATTTACCAAAGAAAAATACACTAATGGAGTGAACCACTAATAGTTTTCATAACAATATTAAGTCAGTTGAGAACTCCCAAATTAACTACAAATTTCACAATCAACCTTGGTCATTTCTTAGTCTTTTATAATTAAAGGGATCAGTGATTACCTTATAGCGAGGGCGTTTTCCTGTTAGTGTCTGAAACAAAGTTAGTAGTGCTGAAATAACACTGTCTATACTGACATCAAGATGCCATGACCCAATCTCATTTGCAAGCCCTTTGGCGCGTGATCTTGTCGCTTCAGAACTGCAAAAATGATGATTCTAACAATCAATATCAAATTGCATTATCTAAGCAGCAACAACCTCTCGTAATAAATAATAATAATTACGGGAAGGGTATGCATAGAGCCTTACCCCTAACCTTAGACATATTGTGCCATTTCTTTGAACTACAATTTTGAATTATAGGTTACCATCAATGTAAAGTGGGGAACATAATGCCCTACCATTTTTTAATCTCTTATCATCACATATTTAGATATGCAATGTCCATGCCAATGATTGAATTGAAAATCTAGACTACATTATCAGAGAACATCTTTGAAATACAAATTAAATAAACGACATTTGAACTTTTTCTCGTGCGTGAAAGAGTAGGGAGCACGCATCTTGGCACCTGTATGATGCACAAAACAGAAGGACGTTGCTTAGTTATAGAGTGGCACTTTTTACCTATTTTCAGTTCCCATGAATACCGTATAAAATATCCGCTTTGCGAACTCTTTGCTATCAGTTGGAAAGGTTCCATCAGGATACTGGCCAATCCTTATCGCATCGGCTTTTACTTTTTCATCTCCATTATGAATTTCTGGATACCAATCAGCATAACAATAAGAAAGCTGCAGAACTTGGCCGAGAAAAAGAGCTACATACACAAGTGATAGGTATGTTAATTGTGAAATTCACCTCTAACAACAAGCTGGCACATGTTACCAACAATTGCAGCAACAGAGGAGCTATCAGCACCACCAGAGAGTGGAAGCAAGAAACCAGAAGCTCCACTTCTTCTTAAATAGTCCCATAGCCAGCAGGCAGGTCCTAAAGCTATCTCCTCCTCAGGTTCATAATATTTAATCTACAAGTCACCATTGCATCTCCTTAAGACAGCTATATATGCACATACTTCATGTTGGTAAATATATTGTTGAAGGGAAATGATGCACTCATGTTCAGCAATGTTGAAAGAGTTTCTAACAAAAGCTTTTTAGTTCTGGGTTATAAAGGACTAGGTCAAATATCTCAACAAAATGTTATTTTACTTCTTATTTAGTAAAGTAGTAATCTAGTCTACAAGTTAACTACCAGTTGGATCAATAATTTATTCAAAACTGCCTCTTTGCAACAGTAAAATAGGTGATAAGATATTGAGGCGTACCTTAAGAAGTATGCAAAAGTATCTTTCTAGGACAAATCTAGATGTCTGATCTACCGACCTAAGCCCAGAAAATCGGACAAGGACGGCTTATTGGACCATGCCTCAAAGTATGTGAAAATAGCTTGCCCATGGCAGGCCATATTCCTTACTGCCTGACTATTCGGGGTGCGGCAGAATCCTTGGCCCATAATCACTGAACTAGGCCACCTTTGATTAGCTTAAAATTGAGGGTTTAAACTACAACTATAAAGGAGCCTTTTCTCATAAGACTCCACACATTTTAGGTACCGTTTGGCCAAGCTTCCAGGACCCAAAAGTTGAAACTAGGTCAAACACTACATTTTTTAAAAGTAGTTTCTAGGTGGCTTTTGTTAAGGCTAGAAATAAAAGGTTCAACTTGAAACTTTGTCAAATGTGTATCTCAAAGACCATTTTTGCATTTAATGAAACTTGGTTGTGGACCAGAACAACCCATTGACCCTCTAACCAATATACGAAGTATATATATTTCCTCTATTTCTTAATACATGCAACATTTGAGTTTTCTGCATTTATTTATAAATTTAACCTCATTCTATTACTAATACTTACTCTGTTCTCTTTTACTTGCAACGTTTTGACTTTTCACGTTTGTCTATGCACATTTTTAACTATTAATATCTTCAATTATCAATAAGTAAAGATTAAAAAAATGTTATGAAAATATACATTGAGACGAATGTAACAACACTCCACATGACCACATTTTTCCTTATATATTAATCACAAATATTATTAAATAGAAGTTTGTTAATAGTGTAAAACTAGGGGATGTTTATGTGTTGCATTGAGTAATTCTTATTTTCAGGTGAAATGCCTTTGCTCCTAAGAAATAATCCCAATGGGGCTAGTTGTCTTGATTCCTCATCAGGAAGTTAATCTAGTTCCTAAGTGAACCCAGGTCTGTCAAACTCAAAAGTGCACTTAAGGTCCATATCTAGTCAGTACAGTTATTAACTGTTTCATCTTCATAATAACTCACCTTAGACTTTTAGTCTTAAGCTGAGTCTCTCAAAAGTTGTATCCTCAGCCTTTGTAATCGGTAAGTCAGTAACATAATTGGAGGCTTTAAACACTTCAAGGATACTAAATGCTCCACAACTACCATGAGATAATCCAATTTTAAAATCACAAAAAAAAAAGGGTGAGTGTTAATTCACTTGAGTTAGCCTTGGTTTCAAGAGTGATCAATACTTAGAAACAGATTACTGTTCTGTAATTCTTGCCTTTAGATCCGTGGTGTATTTGGTGTCTTCTCCTAGGCCTACATTGTTAGGCAAGAGTCTGGAGGGGTAAGACTTGAGAGTTTTGCATGGTTGAATGGAGAGCCCATTAGCACAGTAGTGATATAAGTGAAGTGTTGTTGCAATACAACATTTTAATGTCTAGAATCGAGACCGTTCCAATTAGCAGGGAGCTTTAAAATTGACAACATTATATGAGGTACCCAAGCAAGAATAGCAATAAAAGTTCTCCCTTAAGTTTTTTTCCCCTTAGCAACCTGGATCTATTAAAAAGATATGTCCGACAAAAAATCCGAGGCAACCACTGTCTAAGCTTCAGAATATAGTATCCCCCTCCTACACTAAGCAAGGATTTCAGAGCATAATTTATGGAAATGATCATTTTGAACAACGTTTTACTTAAATGGACGAAGGGCTAACCTTAAGTGGGCAGGAAATAGGGTATTCCAAGTGGAATGATCGGCAAAGCTTGTATGGTGCTACAATACACTTGATTTGTTTTTCTTTATTCTCCATTTGTTTGCTCGCCTGTTGTTGAAAACTACTTGAGGAGAGCCTAAGGCTAGCAACCTGTGATGAATATAAAAAATATGTCAAATAAAGAGCAAACAAGCACAAGTTGTAACATAGCTAGAAGGAATTACAGCTACCAATGTACTCACATGACCAACATAAAGGAGTAAGCATTTGGGCATTCCATAATGCGCAGTTCGCCTAAATTCTATTATTGAAGAGGAAAAAGTAAACCCAAATACTTGAACTAAATAATGAGATCCTGATAACAAAAAGTAAAAAATCTAAATACCAAACATTCGAACTTACTGCATCAAGGTCCACGTGTGCGAAGACAACTTCCACATCCTTAAGTGAAAATTGTGAGCCTTGAGCAACCACATCTCCATTCACAACAACACAAGAACATCCATCTGCCACATCAATACAAAAGGAAAGGACCAAATAGGTAAACTATATTGTCATTACCAAAAACAGAATTACAAGATCTACAATTAATCAATAATAAAATTGACTGAATTCAGGTTTAGGTTTGTTTTTTTTAGAAAAAAAAGAAGGAAGAACAAACAAATGAAAGAGATACCGTAATATAAGCGTCCACCATCACAACCCTGCTGATTACTGTACATGTAAAGTCCTCCACGAGTACGTGTAGCACCTTTAAAAGCATCCATACGAGTATCAAGCTTTCTTAGTTGATGGTGGCTTCCACTAGCATTCATGAACACTTCAACACCAGCTAATGCAAGCTCAATATGAAGTGGTTCTGGACAAAATAACTCCTCGCAAATTTCAGCAGAAACAACTCTGATAAGAAAAATAAATACTTAGAACAATTTTCAAATGCTAACTGGGGGAGAGACAATAAAATATAAAAAAGAACAAGTTTGTTTGTAGAAGGAAATGATATCTAAAACTACAGGCATACATAAGAAGTGCTTGATAAGGTTTTGTATAACAAAATGCAAAACATGTAACATACGTGTCCAAGAACTTGACATATCCATAACCAAAGGGCACTGTCATTTGAGAGATGGCATCCGCAATATCAGGAGGTAGTTGAAAGTCCACTGTGCTATCTTTCTTCTGCCATGCAGCGAACCAGCGAAGCTCTCTGTAATTACCATCATTGGCAAGCAACATCTTTGGTCGTATCATGATGATTTTTCTATTCATACAAAGAACTTGGCAATTGTAACGAACCGATCCATTAATTATAGGCATCCCAAAGCTACAAAGTATACCATCTGTCCAATCCTCAACCAAAAGTTCCTTCAAACAATCCCATCTGCAATTTCGCCCAACAAGCGATAATTAGTCTCCATTCACAACTTGCACCAAAATATTACATGAGTAAGCCAGAAAGAAGGGGTGAAAGAGCTTCATGTTGACAGTTAATGTCACTCAAGATTAAACATCACACATATAGATAAGAGAGGTGTATGAAATGTATATACTACTTCGTGTTTATATACATCAAACTAACGTAATGGACTTGCTATTGCTACAAGCCTACAACAACCACAACTATGTCAATGCCTTAATCCCAGTAGGATGAAGTGCTATGTACTGATAATTCATATATAAAGGAAGCCTGAAGGTGTAAACTCCAAATGCAAAAACATAAGAACATATAATATGACAAATTGCAACATCCTGAGATTAAATTGATATATTTCCCCTAAATTAAATCATATACTCGTACTATACTTACCAAACTTTCCAAATGATCCAATTAATCAAGAACTGATCAAAACAAAACTAATTAATCAAAGGTGAAAAAATAGGAGCAACAAATCCGTAAACAAAAGAAAAATTAATCAAAGTTCAGGACATTGAATTAAAGTATCACCCTAAAATAGATTAATCAAAGTCAAATTGAATTAAAATAGATGAAATTGAGGAGCAAAAAAGGGGAAACGGTGAAGTAAATTACGCATGAGAAACAGTATCAAGCTCCAAGAAGTGATCTTCGCAGCCATAGCCAGTGATTTCAAGCTCAGGACCTAATCGAATAACAGCACCAGCATCTTTAGCCCTAGAAATCGATTCCTTAATATTCTTCAAATTGAGGTCGAAATCCATTGCCCATTGATTCAAATTACATGTTGCTACCTTGATCAACCTCATCTTTTTTCGTGTTCCTGTTGAAATTTGATCTTCTGGCGTTAATTCAACGCCTTAATTTTTCGATTTTCCGGTGAATTAGGGTGGTCCAAGGTTACCAGGAATTTGTTTTGTGAGTAGCATATGAATGTGGATTGTGGATTGTGGACTCTGAGAGAGACTCTGACTGAGGTTCGCGCTTTCTCACCTCTCTTTTTACGTAAAGATTTATATATATATATATCTTTTTGTGTGTGACCTGGAAAACGTTTTAATAGATGAGATTAGCAGATTACTTCTCTGTGTTTACCGATGAACGTGTTTTAGAAGGGGAGCAGTTCTGGTGTAATAAAAAGTCATACGACTTGCTCCATCTATAAAATAAATATGTATCTATCAAATATTCCATCCGACTCTAAATAATTGTTTTAGTTTTGTTTTCGCTCCATCTCTTTGAGTTTATTCCATACCATTTATAATATGTTGTTATCGCATGTCTCGGCTCATGTACCATTATTTAATTTAGCAAAAAGACAAGACTAATAACCTACGGAGTATTTGCTTTCATAACAAGTTGAATTAAATAATATCGATACAACCTTCACTGATTTATAAACTATATACCGTACGGAGTTATTAGTGTGACATAGGCCCTGTTCTTTTGTACTCCGTACTTAATTTCAATTTAGTTCAGCTCCATTTAGTTTGATTCAGTTCATCTCAGTTCAACTATATTCAGTTCCATTTAGTTCAGTTCAAAAGAACGACGTTGTGTTCCATTTACTGAACTGAATATATTATTATATTGCAATGTTCGTCTTTATGTGTTTATTATTATTATTTATTAATTGTTACATATTAATTATCTATTACTCCGTACTATATAATAAAAGAGACACCAGGAATGACACGTGTCAATTCCTGGTGCGATTTTTTCCCGCCAAAAACCATTTTCCCAAAAAAGTGTATATATTTTATTTTATTTTCTTTTCTTTTCTTTCTTTTTTTATAAATTATTTATGTATGGAAACAAAATTTAGTTTATAAACCATGACAATAATAGATACGACGTAATAATAATTATTCTAAATTAGTACTCCGTATTATTTTAGTCAAATCGCTATATTAATAATGAAAAATATATCACTCAATATTTTGGTCAAAGTACCATATTAGCATTTTAAATATGCACATTAAATGAATAAATTTAAACGAGTATGTTAAAAATGTTATAACTATTTAATAGTTTAGGAGATAATCCGTTAAATAATTTGTGAAAAAAATGATCAAAATCCATGCATGCACGGGATCTAATCTAGTTAGTTATTATTACGAAGTATTAACTATTAATTATTATTTGTTAATTACTACTACCTCTTTTTCAAAATGATATTTGCACTTTTCGTTTTACACCGTTTCGTAATGTTCTACTTTGTTTTATTCTATTTTTAAACATGGAAATTTACTACCTTACTCTTCTTTAACCCACAATATTTGCAGTTTTCCACTCACTTCCTCTTACTTTTTTTTTTTTCTTAAGCTCACCCACTTTTCACACATTTCTCTTACTTTATCAATATTTTATTATACTCACCAAACTTTTCTGCTTTTGTCTTAATATTAGTGCAAATGTTAATCCAAAGATCTTTATGAAACGTAAGTAGCACGTCTTAAGTATTTGTTTTTATTAATTATTTATGATTTACAATTTATTGTATTATTTATTATTATTTATTATTATTTTGTGAGAAAGGAGCTTATGTTTTTTTTTGGTAAAATCATACCTTAATGTAATTTTTTTTTGCGAAAGACAACCAAAGAGAAGTTTCCGGCATTGACTGAGCTTTTGGCTATTGACTTGCATGTGTCTCTTTTAGTATATAGTAATAGATATGAAGCTAATCTACATAGGGAAAACTACTTCCTACATGGCTACATTCAACCAAACACGCATGGAGATGTAATCCGAGTCTATGATTGGATCTAACTCATTTAGCCTTTAAAATGTTTTTAAGTTAACAAGCCGATGTTTTCAGCATGAACCATGCAGCTTGATTCAACATGGTTGTAATGTAGATGGTGGACAAAGATGCACAATGAGCATGATACATATAATACTTTGTATAAATACTTACGTAAAAAATGGTCTTAATATAAAAAAAAGCAGGAGTTATGTTTCTTATTTATACTTTTGAGTTAAAAGAGTATATCTCTTTTATTTTATCGAAATATCAAGTTATTCTACTTATAGACATGTGTTTTTTTTGAGATGTATCATGCTCGCTGCGCACCCTTCTTGGTTGAATCTGTTTAAATAAAATAATTACAAGCGATACACACAATTTTATTTTATACTTCATACAATACAATGCAATGATTGTCCCCGTCACAAAAAAAAATGGTAAAACATACATAACGAAAACCAGTAATGTTTTTCTCATTTAGATACTTTGTTATAAAAATGGTTGTAGGTTATGATTCGGCCTAAACCATGTGTACCTTGGTGCTGACTAGACCCGACTTAGGATCCATCCCCACCACAAATACGATATGACATAATTTTCAAAAGGGAGGCTCATATATGACCTAAGCAACTTGTGCTTGTGTGTCTAAGCAACTTTTCGCTTATCTAACATGCTTTATTATGGTGGATTATGCCGTACCAAGTATTATTGGAATTACTGAATTATACACCCAAAGTACCGTCCAAATGGTACTCCCGGGGTAAAACGCAGCAAATACAAAACAAAACGCGCGCGGCATAGAATGTTGGATAACATAAAATAACATGTGAAACGACAGACGTAACATAAGAAATGAAAAAAATAACATAGCATAACTGCCAAAATTATAAGTATAAATAGCCTTAAAATGAAGAAAAATTACTGTTTCATTTCATTTCCATTTCGAAGTTTTCTCTCTCCTCGATCTCCACTTTCTCACTCCACAATTGTCACAAACATCCATTTTTGGAGATTTTTAAGCTTTCTTTCTCTTCTCCATTAACATTTCTTAAAAGTCTCTTCTTCATTTACATTTCTCCTCGCAATTTTTTGGAGATTTCTGAAGTAAGATGGAAGAAAACTAGCTTGAAAAACATCCGGAAAACAAGGAATTCAAAAGTCAAGGTGAGTAACACTAATTTCTAAATAATTATGTAGTTTCTTCCTAATTTTTGTTCATATTTTTTTAATTTTTTACTTACAAACACTAATTTTTTGAGTTTTTTTTTCTTTTTAATTGTACAATTGTAGTTCTGAATAACTTGAAGACGATGACACAATTGCATCATGAATTAAAATTTAGTTCGTAATTTCCGTCAATATATAAGCTAATATGTTTTCATAATTTTGTACTACGCATGTTATTTTTGACATAATATATGTTACTTTACTTATTTTATTGATTGTATATTCGATGATACCCAGGATTTTTGCAATGATTATTTAAAATCTTGCTATTTTGCAATACAGAGAAACTAACGAAGATGAAAATAATCTGAATGAGGAGAGTAATGATGATAAAGGGGATGAAAAGCTCAAGCATGATCGAAGAACAATGAAGATGAAAAAAGATAATTTTTCTCCTAAGCCAAAACAGAGTAATAATTAATTAAAATCTTGTGTTATGTATGTTATTGTATATGTTACGTCAGTATCAGTTTGCATGTGTTATTTGTTTCTTAATCAGGTATTCAGGTTAATACTTAATATGTGATTTTCTTTCTCTTCAACCTTTAACTTTTTTTTTAAATCTTTTAAACCATATTTCAGTCCATTAGATTCCAAATTGATGTAAATTTGCAACATAAGCCGTTTAAAATTTAGAGACAAATACTTTTAAACCGATGTTATTTTCCTATAGACTTATGTAGTTATGTTATTTTCCTATAGACTTACGTTATTTTCTCTTTCAAATTAGTATTTTTTACAAAGTTAATGTTATTTTTTTCATAAAAAGCGAACATATCGTTATTTTAACGCGCGAGAGTACCTTCCTCCCAGTACTCTCTAGTGTATCTAACAATTTGCTGTACATGCTTTCTAAAATATGGCACACACTTAAACTCCGTTTGGTAAGGCGTAAAACGTTTTCATTATAAAATGATTTTCTATGGAAATCATTTTTCAAGGGAAAACTCAATTTCAAACTAGTTTTCCTTCGTTTTGTACCTTAAAGGAAAATGGGAGAAGATGGTGAAAATTGAGGGAAAGAAAGGAGAGGAGGTAAGGAGGAAAGAAGGAAAAGTGATTTCCCTTCCATTTCAAATGGAAAAGGATTTTCCACCTTGGAGGGAGTCATGGAAAATTGTTTTCCATCCCTTACCCAACCAACCAACGTAAAATAATTAAAAAAGTGAAAATCATTTTCCATGAAAACGTTTTACGCCCCTACCAAACGAAGCCTTAGGCAATCACGTATAAGAACAACTCGTGCTCGTGCCATGCTCTTTTCGTGTTGGTACTCATTTTTAGGGGCGTGAGAAATTTTGTGCAAACTGCAAAGTCCTGCAGCTTGCTTGTGAAAATAAAAAATAAAAAAAATCGATTGAATCAATTAGGAGTACAATTTACAAGGAAGTACTCTCTCTGAAGCACAAAATGGCAAATTCTTCCTCCTCCTCCTCCTCCTCCTCCTCATCATCATCATCATCAGCAGCAGTGGTCGCTAAAACGCCAGATGTGGAAGCTCCTCCGTCAACTCCGTCGTCATCGGACGGCTGGATGGAGCGGATCTTCTATCCCACACTTCTCGGAGGTCTTTCTCTCTCCTCCCCACCCAATTAACAAAACCCTAATTCTTCTGAATTTTCTATTTTCTATAGTACAAATGATTTCATTCATAGTATCAAATAAACTCGACTCTGAGATTAATGACGGGCAAAAAATGGCTGACATTTTAATTTTGTTGCAAATCAGGAATTGTTGGGGGAGCTGTTGGGGCGGCGTCAAAGTATCGAAAAGTCCACGGCCTTGCGAATGTTTCAGCTACTTATGCTACTAATCTTGCCATTGTCGCCGGTTGTTATTGTGGTAATTCTCTTTATTAGTCATCTTGTTCAACCTTTTGGTCTTGATAATCACAAATCTCAAATTATTATTTTTAGTGGTTTGAAAGACATTCTGTTCGATTATGCTTATTGTCGTGTGCTGAATGATGTTTTATGTGATCCACTTTTTCAAAATGTGTATTTGAATATGCTAGTGCTTTGAAAATTGAAATTGCTACATCATATCAAATTATCAGAACGCTAGTGCTAGTCATTTGAAGTGTAAGGGTGTGTGGATATTTTGATGGATCTTGATGAGCGAACTTGCTCTTGAAAACACGACCAGTGTGTTTGTGTGTGTGTGAGGGTAGTTAGGATAAATAGTCATAAAACGGGGTGTAGTCGATAAAAATCATATTCCGCTCTTGAACTACATTGATAAAAATCATATTGCTAAATGTCGTATTTTGTTCCCTAATAAGCAGAGGATGTTCTCAGAGTTGCTAGATAGGTATCTTTGACGCGGGGTTTCAATCATAGAATGTATTTAATGTGTGATAAAAGAAAAATGAATCATTTGGGTTCTCTAGGGAAGTTGATGTGAATGAACGGAAATTCTTTTGACCTAAATATTGAATCCTAGACCAGTTCTAAATTTGTAATACATAGTTTTTAGTTATCTTTTTGCTTTTGACTTGGTTGAAAACTTGAAATGATCAATTCTCAATTCCTTAGTCTCAGGACGCTGATTGTAGCATTAGATCTTTGGGCTCAGCTCACTCGAGCCTTAGATTCTTGACAAGGTTTAGAGTTTAAGACTTAAGTCTTGCTTTCATCAAAATCCTTGTTTCTATTCCAACTCATCTACCTACGAGAAAGGGAGTTACTGAGATAGTAAGATAGTTGCATTTGAAAGTCTGCAATTGCACTCACCATTCAACCTACTCGACCTGATTATTTTCCACATGTAAGTCTCTTTTAACATGTTTTAAGAAAATGATAATCATTCTTGTGCAATAGAAGTTTTGCATGCTCCTCGAGAAACTGGACATAGTTAGTTTGAACATTTCAAGGCGAAAACTAACCTGGGATTGTGAAACAAGAAATATGAGAGTTCAGCGAGACCTATACTAGAGCCGCGAATAGTTGACCATCTTGAAAAACTGCTAATGAAGATTTGAGAGGAGTTTGTTCTTAAATCTTTCAGGGGGAAAGGGTTTGGTGTGTTACTATGTTGGCCAAATTAATTGGAGGATCGACGGCTTAACTGCTCAAGATGACGATTTTAAGTTTTGCGAAAAACTGCGGGGATAAGATGTGGGGGGTTAATTAGCCTCTTGACATTTCAGAGAAGTGTTGGGATGTGGTTAAGGTTAAACTTTTTATATATTAAACTGCTAGCTGAACACTGGACTTAACATCCCTAAGTGCAGTGATCAATGCTTAATATCAGATGAGGCTTAGGGCTCAGGAGTCAGGTCTCATGAGACTATCATTAAGGAGTTTAGTTTCTGTCTTGGGGTTGTTTTATCAAACGTGAGCATAACATGTGCTTGCCCTTGTCTTCCTATTATGATGGTTTTATATTGTTTCTGATTTAGAAAATATTTCATATAGATCGACTGAATGATGTCACTATGTACTGGCCATACCATGTGAAAATGGCATTTATATTGTAGTTTTAACTGAGAATTATGATTTCTGACTTGCAGGAGCGCGCGAGTTTGCAAGAGTAACCCGAAAATCTGAACCTGATGATCTTGTCAACTCTGCTATTGGAGGATTTTGTAGCGGAGCACTTCTTGGACGCCTTCAAGGTTAGTATTTTTTTTGAGTAATTTAGTTCATACATGGCATTAGAACTTCGAGTACACGTTGAAAAGTTATTTCTTTGTCCAATCCTTTTACGATCAGGATGTCATTCTTGTAGATGATTTTAATCACTTAATTTCTTTCGTAGAACAATGAATGAACTTATTGGTGGATTGTCTGGCATGGGTACATATTCAAGTGTCATACATGCCAAAGCTCCCAATTTTGGACATACGGGGGTCCTATTCTAGAATTAGATACAGTTGTGTGGATTTACACCTTTGATGAAATTCATTATTAATTTTAAAGACTTTCAAAGTCATTTTACACTACTATGTATATAAAGTTACAAACACTTGTTTGCTAGCTTAATTCTTATCTCCAGCCCACTTTTGAACATATATCACTCAACCTTCTCTTCATTTTTCTTGAGCATAAATATCACTCAATCTTCTCTTCATTTTTCTTGAGCATAATAGTTTAACCCCTATGATATGTAGATTAAGATAGGTGTCATGTGGTGCATTGCAATTGTGCCAGATTGCAATTTTTAGCCTTTTTTTTGTCTGCATGTGCCTTCATTTTCAGAGAAATTGCTAGACCTGTTCTTTTCAGAAGCCTTTAGATGGCAATTGGTGCACATTTATCTTCTTTAACCTCCAAATTCAGAAACTCAGCACATAATTTAGTAACATAATGGAATCCCTTGAGGAGTTGAGGATTATTGCATTTATAAGTATGGCAGTATGGTAAACTTGTGGCATAACATGTTCCTTGCCTACAAGATAAGTAGTAGAAGGCCAATTAGTTATTATCATTAGAAAGTGGATTTCAGATCTTGTCCATCATTTGTCTGATCAAATTGCTTTGTACTTGATATTGTTTCCTTACAGGTGGCCAACGTGGGGCTATTCGTTACTCTTTTATGTTTGCTATTGCTGGAACAGCAGTTGACTTCACAACACTTAAACTCCAACCTATTGTGAAAAGCTACTACGATTCATTGCTCAGTAGCGACTTGAAATTGCCTGAGTGGTTACCTATCCAGATACTTGACGAGGAAGCCCTTGCCGCTAAACGAGCTCGTGAAGAAGAATTACGTGCTCGAGCCGTAGCTATTAGGGGCAAAGAATCTTGAATTGAGGCTTTTTACTTTTCATTTTTGAAACTGCCTTTAGTCATACTGTTATGTTCCAATGTGAAGGGAATTAAGGAAATGTTGCGATTTTCCTTGAAAAAAGAGAGAAGGAAATCTAACTATTTTACGGTCACATCCTCACAGGTTGTAAAATTGAGGAGTTCTATTTCTGTTAAGTGGTCTTATTCGATATTCAGTCTGTAGAACTTTTCGGTTAAAGATGGAACCGGCGAAGCGGTCAACCTCAAGTCAGGACTCATCGATATGCTATTATGCACCTTTTTGTCCACTATATGAATGATCTGAACACTGAATTTGCAGTTTCAGCTTGTAACAGCTCAAAACTGAGTTATAGATTTGGTTTTATCCTGCTCAGATACCTAAATAAAAAGCTTTGAGCATCATTTTTGAGTTTTAGTTGTAAAATTGTATATCGGGGATTTCAGAGGCTTTTTTGGTTGATGGCTTTCAATAATGGAAATTGAGACAACATTTTTGTGTTCTTCTTTCTCCGTTTTTGTTTTTGGAGTTTCCCCAAACCCCTCCAACATATGAAGTACTTCGTAACTAGAGAGCAATGTGAAGTGTAGATGAGATTCGATCTCAGGTCTTGGATACCTCTATTTCAAGACTTAACCAACTAAGCTAGTTGACATCCACAAGTTAATCGATAATGTGCATCACATAATTCACATTTATTTGTAGTTTTACCGAGTAAAATGTTAGTCATTCTCAACTTGATAGATTATCTGTATCATTTTTGCTTTGAATTTATCTACATTTTCGATTGAAGCGAAGATTATCTTCAATTGTGAATAGTGTCAAAATTCTAAATTGGAACATCATTATGGAACGAAGGGAGTAACAACTATTTTCCAAAAATATAGTAGGCCAATTTGATATATTTTTAGATTGTCAATTCTTTTGTAGTATGATTCTTAACGCAATAGGTGAAAATGGTGAAATATTGATTGCCTCCCTACTCGACTCGAGTCAAATGAAACAATCTTCCGTTTAATTCATTTAAGGATTTTGTTCTCTGTAATTTGTTTCACTATGTAGTGTTTTTTTCTTTTTAGTCTTCCGGTACATTCATTGAGGATATTTTGCTCAATAATCTGTTATACGGTGCAGTAGTTTTTTTTTTCCTTTTCATTTTTGCATCACTTCATCGGGCATCAGGCTCTATCCAAAGCTTAAGACCTGCACATCAGCTAAAACGCCGTATCTTCACTATCCCGCACCTTCACACATCAATCTCTTCTTCATTCGAAGGAGAGAGAAACAAGGAATCGCAGACTTGCAGGGGCGAAGGAGAAGACCCTACGCTTTTGTTCTCCTCAATTCTCTCATTCTGTAGTTTCTGCTTACATTTAGTAGACGATGACGGAGGTGGCGAGCTCGGTGGTGCAAGAAGTGTTGGGAAGACGCGCTGATGACATAGACCAGCCTATCATCGACTACATCGTAAATGTCCTCGCCGACGAAGACTTCGATTTCGGGGCCGAAGGCGACGGCGTTTACGACGCACTCGGCGAACTCCTTGTAGATTCTGGCGCCGTTGATTTATCAGAGTGTCGCTCTGTTCGTCTTTATCTCTCTAATCTCTATTGATTGATTCCTTTGGTTATTATTACTATACTGTTGGTTATGACCTAATTGTCTGATTTAAGAAATTACTTTGCTATACCTATTTGCATCATTTAGTAATTGTTCTTATACTGTTGCTTTGCTAATTGATTAAGATGCTAGGGTCTGTGGATTTTTAATTTTTATTTTTGTGATTTTAGAATTCAAGGAAATGGAGCTATCAAGAACTAGGGTTTAATTGCAAGGTTTATATGATGTTTGCTAAGAAAATGTCTGGATTTCCCGAAGGAAGTCAATAAAGCGTTGAGGATGGTGAATTTAATATTATGCGAAGGATTTTTAATAGTGAAACTTTGCTTAGGCTTCCATTGTAGTGGTATACTGCTGCCTATTACGTGATATTAACCGCGGTTTTCTTTAAAAAGCTTCATTTTGCCATATTCTTAATTGTGTGTGTCAGTGTGTGTGTGGGTGGGGGAGGGGAGGGTTAGGTTTTGTAGGGTTATTTTCTGCTAGCTGTTTCATGTGAACAATTGTCCATCAAGGTTTAAAGCGAAATGGCTGTGTGCCTGTGTCTTTGAATCTGCTGTCTTCTGATTGCAACATGTTATCCGTTGTTTATGGTTTGACTATCTTGGCAGGTGTGTGGCATATTATGTGATAAATTTGGGAAGCAGGGGTTAGTGAAGCCCAAACCGACTATAAGAAGTCTAGCAGCACCGGTGAGGATGTTCGATGGGATGGACGAAGAGGTGGCGCCAAAGAAAAAGGTTGAGGAACTAGATGGCCCTCTATTGACTGAGCGTGACAAATTGAAGATTGAGAGAAAAAAAAGGAAGGATGATCGTCAAAGAGAGGTAAACCTTATTTTATTTCAAGGTGGTATGTCATATTTCTGACTTTTTACTTGTATGTGATTATGGATGCAAACAAGAGGCATTTAATATCCCCTGTTTAAACTTCTTCCTGTACATTGGTTTTGAACAGAAAATCGGATGCCTCTTGTACTAGTTTAATTTATATCCTGTTCATTGTGGACATGTTAGTTATCTGGCTTAATTGTAAACTGCCATTCTGATTTGCTTGACGGGGTTAGCTCACCATCTAAGCACAAATGAAAGGCTACACTAATATTTTCAGTACTAGAATACCATGGACCAGAAAAAAATAGCTTGACTATATTCAACCTTTTATTTGCTATGAATTAGTAGAATATCATGGATCAAAACAAATAGCTTGGCTAATTCAATGCTTTCTGAATCTAGCATCAATGGAACGAACAAGATTAGAGTTGCACATGCCTTTGAGCCTTTCCCATATACATCGCCGTAGGAAGGCGACTCAGAACATGCATTGTGTGAAATAGTGATGTGATTTTGGTCTGTCAAACGGACTTCACAAAACCTGGGTGTTAATTTAGAGTCGTATTTTAAACAATTTGATCAAAGGGAAACAATAAACTAAACTAGAAACTGCTTGTATGGGCGAATAAGCATCTCACTTACTCTCACAAGTTTTATCGTAAAACTTTGAACATCAGCCTAACGCCCTTTATATAGGCAATTTAAATTCTAGTACACTCTAACGAAGATTCCTAGATTACGTGGAAAATACACTATGACTTCTAACGAAATAACATACATCTTTTTTCTGACACGTAAAATTCAATCCTTAAGGGATTAGGAAAACCGCGTAGGACTCCTACTAAGACATTAAAAGATATGACCCTAAGCATGATGTTGACTTTGAAGCTCGACCATAGCTACTCAAATCCACAATACATTTCTTACTAAAACATTAGAAGATATCCCTAAGCATGATGTTGACTTTGAAGCTCGACCATAGCTACTCAAATCCACAACACATTTCCTACTAAAACATTAGAAGATATGTCTCGAACCATGATGTTGACTTCAAAATTTGACCATAGCCACTCAAATTCACATCAAACAGCTTGATTGGCTTCCCTTAAACTCTATTTCACTTGAGATGATGCATAGAATTCACAGGTCTTAGTGAGTGTGGTAACCTGGCATTCCTGATACCTATAGGTGGTCCATATCTTTCTTGTACGCCCTTTACATTAATTTTCTTATTGTTCAAATAATACAGGTTCAATACCTTAAGCATGTGGAAGAAATGGAAGCTGTCAGAGCAGGAATGCCTCTTGTATGTGTCAGTCATGGGCAAGACACTGGTGGACCTACTATCAGGGATATCCATTTAGATAGCTTTACTGTATCTGTTGGAGGCCGGGATCTCATTGTAGATGGTGCAGTAACTCTTTCTTTTGGGAGGCACTATGGTATGTTTTCCACCATCTGATGACCCCCACCCACTCCACCCCGCGCACGTCTTCTTTATTAGAATGATCAGTTATAAAAATGAAGCAATGTATTTGCAGTGACTCAATTAATGCTGGTATTCTCATTGGCAGGACTTATTGGAAGGAATGGTACAGGAAAAACTACATTCCTCAGGCACCTGGCCTTGAAGGCCATTGATGGTCTCCCAAGGAATTGCCAAATACTACACGTGGAGCAAGAAGTGGCAGGTGATGACATATCAGCCTTACAGTGTGTGCTTGATTCAGATATTGAACGAACCCAGCTTTTGCAAGAAGAAGCTCGCTTATTAGCACTGCAGGTTAAACTTAACTTCCAAAATCTAACTCATCATATGCTGCTTGTTAGGTGCATTACATGGTTACATTTGCTTGGAGCCTTAGAGTCTAATTTCTTCTTATCCATCTTTTTTTGTAGAGAGAACAAGAACTTGAGGGTTCAGATGGTAAAACCAATGGTACATTGAATGGAGATATTATTAAAGATCCCAACGTGGAAAGGCTGCAAGAGATATACAAAAGACTTGAACTCATTGATGCTGATTCCGCTGAGGCACGAGCAGCTTCAATCCTTGCGGTCAGTATGGACAGTGTGATATTGCTTCCTTTTGAATGTGTTCTTTGTTAATCTGGAGTTTGCTAAACATTTAAAGTCTTCTTTACTAAACTCTTCTTAGAATGCTGTGGAACGCATTTTCTTTTTTTTTGCTGAGTTTAAACTTATTCTTACATGGGTTACTGAAGATAGGAGGCACACTTAGATTTACACCCCAAGGGAGGGATTCAATTCATTCAAGGCCTGCACCTATTAATCATTAATCATTCAGTCATTTGTAAATACAAGTGGGTATGACACAACTGCTTATGAACAATTTGGATTCGGATCCGTGGGAAGTTCATCTTTGCTTGACTCGTTTGTAAATGAGCCTAGTTGAACTCCACATTATAGTTACAATACTAAATGAGCTGAATTCGGCTCATGGGCTTGCGAGCGTTCACATTTTTATGAGATTGTTGTATATCCTTAGCCCTAAGCATAAATTTCCAATTTAATTACAAAGAGAAGTTAAGTTTTAACACGGCTTGTCCAAGTCGAATACTACTAAGGTGCCTAGCGGCAATGGCATTAGTATTTTATTGTGGTTCTGTGCTTATTTTGTATTGAACTAATATGGAGCCTGGGCTCTAAATGTACCTTTCAAGCCAAGCCCGAACTAACATTTCCAGTTTGTGGCAACTTTTTGTTACGTATATGTATTTGACCTGTTACTTTTGACGGCTATCATAATCTTTTCACTGAAATGTAGCTCTAAGAAGTTATCAATTCATATTCGATGACATGGATAGTTTATGGGGCATGGGCTGCCTTGTTCATAGTTAGTGCCGTAGTGGGCTTGTCTCTCAGCAGACTTCTAGCTTTCAAATCATGTTTAATCCTTGGAAAGCAAACAGTATTTTCTTAGTGTATGCTACCGAATTGAAAATAACTTTAGCCATGTGATAGGAGCTTATTAGAAGTGGCCAGTGGGTTGGTTTGGGCCCTCCCCATCCTGTCTAGGCCTGTCCTTGAACTGCATTTACTGGGGTTTGAAGCTGGGGGTTCAGGTTGCGGTTCATTTTTTTCTCCCGGACAAACCCTATCTGCTTTGCCAAACCTTTCACTTAAAGCACTTTGAAAAGTAGAAAATTTGTCCTATAGTTGCATCGGCTGGTTTACCAGTTCAGCCTAACTGGCGCAAAAAAAGGCACAGCTCAGCCTGTGTCTAATCCATATTTGGAGTGAACCAGATCCAGTTTGGTGGCTGAAACATCATACGCCTGTCTTGCCCACCTATAGAGATCACAACACAACACCGCTCTTCGGCTGTGCCTCTAAGTGGCTCTTGCCCATGATAAAGGGTGGAGGGGGGGGAGGTGTCAGAGGTAGTCATCATGTCATACTCTAGCAGTAACAATGAGCTGCATGATTGGATCTCTGACTGGATAACTTCCAATTTCATGAAAAATAGCTGTATGAACATTACACACTACACAGTTACTTTAGGGGCATACACAGAATTACCGTAAAATATCATATGAAGCTCAGGGGCTCGGGGATGTCCTTGATGCGTCATTATTCTTGAGCTGTCTTTGTGGAACAGGTCACTTGCTAGTGAGTTACTGAATAGTTTGTTGGCAATTGAAATATTTCCAGGGTCTTAGTTTCTCACCAGAGATGCAACATAAGGCAACAAGGACCTTTTCTGGAGGATGGCGAATGCGTATAGCTCTTGCGCGTGCATTGTTTATAGAACCTGATTTGTTACTTCTTGATGAACCGACAGTAAGTATTATTCTAAATTTATTTTTCTTGTTATTTGGTGGTACATATGTAACGGGTGCCTCTGTTTTTTGGACAGAACCATCTCGATCTACATGCTGTGCTTTGGTTGGAGTCTTACTTACAGAAATGGCCCAAAACCTTTATAGTTGTTTCTCATGCCAGAGAGTTCTTGAACATGGTATGAGTTTTAATTTGGAGCCATTTGTCGGCTAGGAATTTGTTTTGATTTGTTGTACCTTATCCCGAACTTTCTCAAGTAGAGTTATTGATGATATCGTCTCAAAATTCTTTCAGGTTGTCACAGATATAATTTATCTACACGGGCAGAAATTGACGACATACAAAGGAAATTATGACACATTTGAGAGGACACGAGAGGAGCAACTGAAGGTTCAACAGAGAGCAGTTGAGGCTAATGAAAAATCCAGGTCACATATGCAGGTCAGGTTGTCAAAACTTTCTGCAATCTTTTAACGTTTTAGCTTGTTTATATTGTGTCAAAATGTCAATGATAGCTTGCAGCACCCACTCATTAAAATTTCACATATTCAAATCTTTTTTTTCTCAATTTTGTTCAGAACGTGGCCTAGTCCATAGCATTCCCTTCAAGGTCCCATATTTATTTTGTGTAAATATCTGGTTTGTTGATGTGTGATAATGTTCTTCTTCCTATGTTGCAGGCTTTTATTGACAAGTTCCGTTACAACGCGAAGCGTGCATCTCTTGTTCAATCTAGAATCAAGGTGCTCATTGATTTTCTTCTAACTTTGTTGATTTATGATGTCTTTGCTACTTTCTGGATAATCTAGATTCTCAATTTTCCACATTATGTTCAAGGAGACAAGCGTGCATTTCGTTGAAGTTGGTTTAGCATACCTTCCAATTAGGAAGTATTCCATGGCATAAAATATTATTCCATGATGTTGGTTTCCCTCTCCAGATGATTAGTAAATAACTTTTCCAACATGTTGAATTCTTACTGTAACAATTTTCTCTTTTCTATAAATTTTTATCTCGTCAGGCACTGGACCGCTTGGGTGTTGTGGATGCTATTGTTAATGATCCTGAGTATGCATCGCCATCTTCTTACCTTTACTTTGACATTTGAGGTGGCTTTGGCTTTCATTGATGCCGTATGGTTTCCTCAAGTTAATATTTAGTTATTTTCTGTGGCAGTTATAAATTTGAATTTCCCACACCAGATGACCGACCAGGCCCTCCTATCATAAGTTTTAGGTATACAAATCATTCTCATCTCTTTGTCTGGTTTTGATTTAATCAGAAGTGTGTTTCGCCTTAATCTCCATACAAGCTGAAGCTAATTGTTTTTATTCTTTTGGAAAGCATGGAATCTGGTTCTTCAATGCTTAGTTCTTTTGGTTTGAATTCAATCTTTGCAAATAAAGTTGTGTAATGTAGCGAGAAATCGAGAATTAATTCTTAATTTTTGAATGTCGTTACAGTGACGCATCTTTTGCTTATCCTGGTGGACCGACATTGTTCAAGAACTTAAATTTTGGGATTGACCTGGACAGCCGTGTTGCTAGTAAGATTATCATCTTTGTTCTTTATGCCTTTGTCTGCTTGTACGTGCTTATGGATTTCCCTCCTGTAACCTGTGTGATTTGTGTTCTTCTGTTTCTTTTGTCTGACTTAGTCATCTTAATGCAGTATGTGAAGTTGTGGAAAACTGCATATTTAAAATTCCACGACTTGTGCTAATTTTGGGTCTATGTTTGTCTGTTTGAATGATCTCCTTGTTGTCGATGAATCTCTTAAGTTTGGTGTTATTAAATCCGAAGTTATTCCGAACAGCTCCGCCATGCTGCCTTTTTGTGTGATTATTTTGAGTATGCCTCCAATCTGTGGACATATTCATTAATTGGTTTTCTTTAGCTTAAATAATATTGAGGATCATTGTTCAGTTCAGAGAGGCGTTTGCTTTATTCGTAACTGATAGTTCCTTTAGTTTAAATGAGCATTTTGTTACTTGATAAATGATCTTGGCTTGAGTTGGATCAAGCATCTTTTCAATTGGAGTATTTGAAAAGTCTTGATTATTGGATCTTTCTGATCAAATCTTTGATATTATTCTGCAGTGGTTGGTCCTAATGGTATTGGTAAGTCCACAATACTCAACTTGATTGCCGGGGAACTGCAACCAAGCTCAGGAACTGTTTTCCGTTCACCCAAGGTATACAGTGTGTACATTGATACACTTTATTATAATACCTTTATCCTTGTTGCACCCAACTTCATATTGTTTCCGGCGATTTGGTCACTCTAATCAGCCATGGCATTTGTAATATTCATGTGTAAATAAGATTTATGTCCATCGCCAATACAAAGCGTCATTCTTCTTTTCCAGAGTCTTAAAACCTTAAAAGTCTTTTTGTCTTGGGATTGTAATGTCGTCATGTGTGAAGTATAGCAGTACCTTTTATACTTATATCTCTCTCTTTTTGATTTGCACTTTATCTTTTGACTATTCTACTTGATCTTGCATTGAATTCAGGGAAATGCCTCTTTCTATTTATTCTTCCTTGCCGCCTCTCACTCTCTCAGCCTATGATAGCTGGAGTGAAATCGGCTTCCTGAGCTACTTTATCTATAGATTGATAGTCCCAGGGTCACTTATTGTTTTTTCTTGACCTTGTCACGCGTTGAACGGCCTGTGTTTTTGTGCTTGTTTGGTTTCACTGGTCACTTAGGCTAGAATTCATGCTTCTATGAACTGAAAGTAGCCCATTGCTCTCAAACAAGTTCGTGAATAAAATTTTGGGTGCATGCTTTCTCATGTTTGTTTAAATGGCAGTCAGTTGCTAATCTGCTATTCTTTACGCAGGTCCGTATTGCTGTATTTAGTCAACACCATGTCGATGGATTGGACTTGTCCTCTAATCCCCTTCTCTATTTGATGCGCTGCTTTCCGGTAAGTGTTTCAGCAACATTATTTTAATTGTCTATTACATGATATCATGCCATAGGATTACAAATAAAGACCATTGCATTGCATCATGACTGTTCCATGTAAGGCCGTTTTGTAAAGGATTTTTAACTTGCTATTCCTTGGAACCTGTCACACGTACTTTAAAATCAGAGCGTGATGTCCTTTTGTATTGGTTGTTAATTAGTTATGTTACTTCTTTAGCAGTTACAATCAATTACTACTCAACATTCTTATCAAACTAATAAGGTGCTCAAAAGTACATGTTCAAGTATAGTGTTTAAAAAAAAAAAAAAAAATTCAAAACAATACAACAACAACAATATCGAAGCCCAATAATGGGATCTGCTACATGAACCATAATTTTAGTTAATGTGGTCGACTGGTTGTCAACCATTTCTATCAAGTGCTATATGCTCCTTTAGCCCAAGTTCATTATATTATTCTTACTCCTTCCATCCAAGTCATCTTGGGTTTTGCTCGTCTTCTTCTAAGATCTTCCAGAACCCACCTCTCTACTTCCTTACCGGCGCATCTTCTGATCTCCGTGTTACATTCCCAAACCAACGTAATCGGCTCTCCCTTATTATATCACTGGATTATCACAATATTTGCAACTCACTTTCCTTATGATATTCATTCCTACTTCTACCTCTTAACTCTTAAGGTGTTCCACTTCCCACACATCTATCTGAATGTGCGCTCTTTGCCTCTTTCTAATATGCTCCTTCCTGAATAAGAAACATTATGTGATTGAATATCTGGATATTAACCTACCAACACAGCCCAGGACTCTCTCTCGAAACCCGGGTCAGATATCTCCTAAATTCTGTTCATATGCAACTCGCAAAATTCTTCTGATCCATATAACAGCGCTGGTCTAATAATCATCTGATAGAATTTTTCCTTTAACTTCAAAGGTATGCTACTGTCACACAATACCCCTATTTGAGTCACCCAGACTTAATCCTATAGGTTGCATTTTGGTCAATTTGTCAATTCTTATGGAGAATTTACCCGAGGTACTTACACCACTCACTTTTGGGCAACTCCTAATATCCAAACCATGATTAAGAAAAAAAAGGAAATCAATTTACCAAATCAGGCAGCAGCAGCTTTGGTATAGGATGTGATGGCTGTGAGATGCAACTATGCCACCGTTGCTTTGTTCACGAATCACGATTACAAATGTGGCCACATGTTAAATATGCACAGTTGCATGTTGCTATATTGTATTGTGTTTCCTTTTGCATACTTTGACTAAACAGTTTTTGTTGACAACGTGAGTCCGCTGTTGAGACGTACTAGTTTTAGTTTTATGACATTTTGTCTGCAAGCTTATGGCTATGTTGCTTAAGAATTGGTCCCCCCCCCCCCCCCCCCCCCTCCCCTCTCTTCTTGTGCTTGTGTGGTCACTGGTAACAGTTCCCGGTGTCACTTTTCTGCTAGCTGCAGCAACCCACTGGCTACTGTCCCTTAACTCCTTAAGTGCAGGAGACTAAGCAACTCTAGAATAATGAAAAAGTTTCTCATTGTTTCTTTTCAAAAGAGGTTGAAATAGAGAGCTTTTGATTTTGAGCACTGGATGGGCCTCCGAAGTAGACATCTGCTGCTACTTCCTTTAATAGAAAGATCAGTGCAGTGTTTACAAAGGTGCGCATGAGGCGCAAGGCGTTTGGAGCCAACGCCTTTTGTGGTCTGGGCGAGGCGTTTCCGATGAGGCCCACCTAAGGCGACACTATTTTTCACAATTTTTTTTATGGAGTACTCCCTCCGTTTCAAAATGTTTGTTATGTATTCCTTTAATAGTGTTTCAAAATGTTTGTTACATAAAGAATCTTTCTATTTATAAATTTGTTACTATTATTATTTTTTGAGCCAACTTGTATTTCTAATTGGTCCAACCTTCCAACTCAATAAATATCATGCAACCAAAAGTCACATTATGACAAGTTAGCAATGCGTGTGATTTTTAATTATTGGTTCATTTTGATATTATAACAATCTTATTGGTTATTTCAATGATTAGTGGATTGAGGTATATTTTTTTTAATAAAAGATGAAAGTAGATTTGCACTATATTCAAAGAGAGTAATAAATGTTAGAATTTGGAAAGATGAAATCAGATTTATTATGGAATCTAGAACATTTAAATTTAAAAAAAAAAGAATCTTAATTATACATTAATAAACGTGTCAAAATCCAAACGTAACAAACATTTTGAAACGGAGTGAGTACTTTTTATTAGGGGCGCCTTACTTCAATGAGGCGCGCCTAAGGCGTTGGGAACACCAAATCGCCTTGGTGCGCCTTAAGCATTTTTATACATTGGGTCAGAGTCCTACTCAGATTTTAAAACTAGTTAATGAAAGAATAACGAAAAAGTGGGTGTGGATTAATTTAATCGTACTCCGTAGTTACTTTCCAATGCAGTTGACCATATATACAGTAGCATTTATTAAATAGTTTTAGCATAGAGAAAAATATGGAAAAGTGGTCAACATATTATCCTTTATATGAGGGAATTATGAGAGAAAACCTGCTTTAATGGCTTTTGTTGTATTGTATTAGAAAGATGATGATAGGACTCTGAAAATAGTATTTATTTTATCATTTCAGGGTGTACCTGAACAGAAGTTGCGAGGTCATTTGGGTTCATTTGGTATAACTGGAAATCTTGCGCTCCAGCCTATGTACACCTTATCTGGTATGCTCCTTTCCAGCACATCAGTATGCTAGACTGCTAGTAATTATGGTCATCAGGGAAATTAAGTTATTATCTTAGCTCGCAGGATGGATGAGAAAAACTCTGATAGTCTGATCCATACCTTTTACGTAAATCTTGTATCGATCTAGGCTGTAGTTGGCTCTGCAATTTATGGTTGACGTTTTGTGAAACTCCAGTAATAGACTGAATGATTTTATGTAACAGGTGGTCAAAAAAGTAGAGTTGCTTTTGCAAAGATTACTTTCAAGAAGCCACATATGTTGTTGTTGGATGAGCCGTCAAATCATCTTGTAAGTCTCATTTTTTTCGTTGCAATTTTTGGTTTAAGAGAGTTGAACCATGTGTGCAGAGACCCCAAATCTATCAGGTGGATGAATTTGTGGACCTCTATTAAATCTTGTGCTTTGTTATCTAGTCATATTGTAATACATTCAAGACCTGGGCTTGACATTTTCTCTTCTCCAATTTTGGCATTTCAAATTAATATTTAAATGAAAATGTGAATGGCTTATTTGTTCACATTAATTGGGAACTAAAATGAAATAATTGGTATATGTATCCACTATATTAGATGGTTGTTTCTTCTGTCATCATACACTATAGCAAAAGATTGTTAACCTTAATCATAGAAGTTTTCCTCCATCTGGATGTAATAATGTCTTAATGTTATTGCATTCATCATACCACTTTGATGTTTGAGGCAAATTTCATGACTACACTGATAAGTAAACACTCGTATATGTCAAGACCTTCTTCCATGTGTTTTGTGGGTTGTTGGTCTTTGTAGGAAATGTTGCTTCATCTGAACTTGTTTGGGCATCATATGATGATTATTGACACTGTAAATGAACTGCAGGATTTGGATGCTGTTGAAGCACTTATTCAGGGTCTTGTTATGTTCCAAGGAGGAATACTGATGGTATTTTTTCTTTTTACCATTTGGCTTTAGCTACCATTTATAAATAATGTTTTATTTTGACTCTTGCTACCTTTTGACGGTAATGGTAATGAGTTACTGCATTCATTACCATTGCCACCATTTCTTATACCACATACCAAACCAACCATTGTAGCACAAACCCACAACAAGCTTTAACTGGATAAATGGTGTCTTTGTCTATTTGCAGGTTAGTCACGATGAACATCTGATTTCCAACAGTGTTGATGAGCTTTGGGCTGTGTCTGATGGGATAGTGACTCCTTTCCGTGGAACATTCCAAGATTACAAGAAGTTACTGCATTCATCTTGAATCAAGTCGGTCAACAGAACATGAGTTTTTACTTAGTGGTCATAGATTGTCACAATTATGAGTTGACAGAAATGTTTGAAAAAATTGTATTTTAGCTATCAGAACATGAGTTTTACATAGTGGGCTTATATTACCCCGTCTCCGTATCTAAAGTTGTGAGAAATGACGGAAATGTATGCAGATGCAGACAATAATGCGATTTATGTTGATGCGGATAATTATATACGAAGTACTTGTATTATTCTTTTTAAGCTGATGACAGTTCAATTTCGCGTATATTTTCTCCCGGGAAACTTGTAAAATGTTGGCTCGTGGAAAGAACGAAGTGGAAAACTGTGGAAATTATTCTTGGACTATAGGGCCATGAACAATTACTTCATGCTTTATTGACATTGTTGGTACAGGAAGAGTGGAAGACAAGTGATGTTACAATTATGGACAATTAAAAAGGGCGAGCGGGTGTCCATGGATTGACCCAATAAGAAGTGTAGTTTCCTTGTGCTCTTGTTCTAATTACAATGTTATATATGGAGTCACTTATGACCAACGATAAAACCCGTTGGTTGACTTTCTTTTAACACAGCGCAAATCAACCCAACTCAGCCCACACAATACATGGAACTGAACTGACTCTTTGGTGCATTCAGAGCGAGGAAGTACTACTTTACAAAATCTTAACTAAGTGAAAATTCTTAATTTCATATAATTATTCAAAAGGAGTAACGTATATAACTTTGAATAAGAAAAGTTCTAACTTTATTACAAAATACTTCACCAGAATTCAACTTACAAAAAAAATTAACTAACTAGTATGAATAATGTAACCTTGAATAACCGAACCTATCCACAAACTATTGTTGATTTCGGTAACATCACTAGCATCAACAATAGAACGAGCATCTAATGTTTCTAGAATAACTCCGTCTTGGCTAACTCTGACAGGCTTCGCGGGATTCTGCGATATCCAAAACTCTCCCTTTGAATTCCGGTTAATATTATCTGGTCGTCCGGCAAGTTGGAGAAACAGTTCGACGGTTCCGGCTTTAGGACCGGTAAGCCAGTACTTCTGAATTCGATAGAATGTTGTTTCCGCAACAAGAATGAAGTCCTTGTTCTTGCTCAAAGCGACACCGTTTGCAAACGAAAGACCTTTGAGAAGAACAGTTGTGTGTTTCGTCTTTCTGTTATACCTTAGTAGTCTTCCAGTTCGATCATTCCTATCAATTGAACGAAATTCCCATCGACGAAAACGCGAACTTGAGTCGGTGAAGTAAACATCGCCGGTGTCGGAATCAATGTCGAGTGCGTTAAGGAAGTGGAAGGGAATCCCTTCTGCACCGGTGGAAAGTGAGGTGGCGACACCACCCTTACGGCCAACCTTGACCAATCCAACACTAGAATCAGCAATATATAAGTTGCATGTTTTGGAGTCGAATCTCAAACCAAGTGGTCTGCCACAATTGTCTTCTGCAGGTGAGTCGTTTAACCCGTCACACGAATCGGATCTACCCGGATGGGTTACTGCGAAAACAGTCCAACCCACTGAAGAGCCTTGCCACTTTAGTACCCGCCCATCTGAAACTCCGACGTACGGACCATCGCCTTCGCAGTCGAACGCGACGGACTCCGGTCCAACGGCGGTGTGTCCGAGGGGAAGACGATGATATTGTCTATGTCTTCCATGTCGTGGCTCATGTTGAAGCCCAGGAATATGAAATCCAGGTACATTAAATCTTGGAATAAAGCGAGGAATATGAAACTGAGCTTCGGTTTGGATGACGAAATTGTTACTGGTGAGGATAAACAAGGCGAAAAGGATCAAAAGCTTCTGCATTGTTACTGGGTTTTATGAAAAGCTAATGAAGTTTGCTGGAAATTTTCGACGTAGGAAAGAGAAGAAGTGTGATGGGTTTTTGATTTGGAGTTGAGAGAAAGGTGCCATCAATTTATAGGAGTAGCTAGCTGGCCGGTAATACGAAATCATGTAGTAATAGGATTTGAATTACAAACTAGTAACTCACATGTGCCGCCTTACTAAGTTACTAATCCTAATCCAATAATACTTTCCTATACTTCGTCGTGTTAAAAAAAGAGGGAAGTTTATCTTCTTATTTTTTTCCGTTTTTGTTTCAAGTTTAGAGTTCGATCTACTCTTACTAGGTAAAATATGTCCGATTTAGTATTTACTTAGTTACCAAGAAAAAACTAGGCGGACTGCCTAGCTAAGTCATCCTTTTAAAAAAAAAAAAAACTAGATTAGGTTCTGTGTATTGACGGATAATCGAAAATTACTATTTGACCATCTTTTTCATAAAAAATGTTTACCCTTAAATCAAATACGGACGTAATTAATAAATCTTAAACGAACTAATTTGATCATCTAATGTATTTTATGTGTTTAATATGATAATTTGACCAAAATATTCGATATGATTAATTAATTTGACCAAAATGTTGATTAAATATATTTTCTATTATTGATATGAATATTAGACTAAAATAATATACAAATCGTCTAATGCTAATATAATACGTAGCCTTGTAATTTTTTCCATACATAAACAGTTTATACAAAAGTAGAGAAAAAAAATATAAAACATAGATATGTAATTTTAGGAAATGGGTTTTTGGAGGGAAAATTTTGCACCGGGAAGTGACATGTGTCATTTCTGGTATCTGTTTTGGTATAATGTAATAGATTCAATGACTCCAAAATAGAGATGGTCAACGAGGGGTGGGTTGGGTGGGTCGTGGGTCGAGGATGATTAACACACGACATACACAATGTAGGTCAGGGTGAGTCGGTTGTTGGCCGGCTTGTGTTGGGAATAATGGAAAGGGTCATGGACTCATGGTTACGTGGGTCATGGGGCGTGTGGGCCTGATTAGGGGTGTGCAAAATTTTGTCCGGACCAAAAAATGGATCTGATCGGACCGACCAAGATTGAAGGAAATTGGTCTGGTCTCCGGGTCGAGAAATATCAATTTTCGGTCTTCGGTCCGATTCAAAATCGGGGTTTCCTTAACAAAATATAATACTTCGTATAAACTATTTAAACATTTAATTCTCTCCTTTAATATGTTGTAAATGTTACTATATTATGATATATATCATTTTAACTTCCAAAAAAAAATCTTAAACAATTGGTTTTTTATTTATATTTTTTTTCTTTTTTACCATAATTTTTAGAAAAATAATAATAATATAGAATTAGGTCTAAAACCGGTTGTTTACAGAAATTTTCTAGCCTAGGCAAATAAGATAGAAAATAATGTAACAAAGTATTTTTATTGATATTTGAATGTTTGGGTACAATCTCTGTAATTGATAGTTTACAAGAAAATAAACTAAGTCCTCTGATTCTGTTCCACAGCTGACGGTAACACGTGTATGACACCTGAGTTTGAGTTTAGGGTGACAGTCGTCTGATGACGTCAACCTGAGTTTGAGTTTAGGGTGACAGTCGTCTGATGACGTCAACCTGAGTTTGAGTTTAGGGTGACGTCCGCTTAATGATGTCAACCTAAATTTGAGTTTGGCTAAGCAATCGACACAAATTTGGTGTGTTTATTGACTACTTTCAGAGAGAATTCCAAGATAATTTTATGAGCTCTTGAGAATAATGAATTTCTGCCCCGCTACTGAAGTAGGCGAGTAGTATTTATAGGAGATGAAAACTCCTTTACTGGACTTGATAGGTTTAGGCTCGGGTCCATTTTGTGACTTGAGAGTCTTTAACCTGGTCCACTCGTTTTGTTTATTTTGGGCTAACAATATGACCTAGCCCAACAATATATGATCCAAATTGTATTTGAGTAATTTGGATATTTAATTTAGGTGGGCTAAAATAATTAGAATGGATTAATATTATGCTATCGGTCCAAATTAATTAATTTAATTCAATCATAATAGACTACAAATTTTTAGTGTCTACACCGATCCAAATCGGTCTGGGTCCGATCCAAGCACCATCGATCAGGTATTCGAGTCTTGAATTGTAAAATTTGATTTTCGATCCGGTCCAGTACGGGTTTGGACCAATGGACATCCCTAGCCCCCACGGGTTTAGGCGGGTTTTGGGATGTTATTACCAATTTTAAAAGTCCTTCCGATTAAAGATTACAAGTATTGATAAATAGTCCAATAGTTTTGTAATTGGTGTAGGTTAGTAAAACTAATTAAGCTTTATTAAGATTTGGAGTTGCAATCACAGAGAAATTACAAATTAGTGAATCTGAGATTTCTTAATTAAACCAAAACTTGGAGTAAAAGCCAAGAAATTGTCAAAACTTGGAGTAAAAGCCAAGAAATATTTCGTAATTGTAATCCATATATAGCTTACCCGGCCATAATCTGAGTTGTGTATAAATATTAAATGGAAAAATCCCTTGCCTATCTTATTAATTACTACGTACATTACGTAGTTCTATATTCATAAGGTCCTAATTAAGGTTGATGGTGATCGATTATCCCTTTTTTGAGCGTTTGGTTCGGAAATGCGTTTCTCTTGTATTAATTGCAAGATTGTGGTTATGGAGAAACGCATCTTCGAACCTAACATTCAAGAATTTAAGGGATTCAAATTGTTCGAGGAGGATGATCAAAATACAGAGATGCTTCTTCTTGTTTATACTTTATACAACCATGCCGTGTTTATGAAGCGCTATAGCCAAAGTGAGTTACTGTTACTCGATCCTTAATTTACTTACATATAATATGGTCTTTAGTGTTAAAATCATGGAGTAATTAAATTAATCTTTAGTGTATAATCAGATTTTGTTATTTAAGAATCATTATATTAAATCCCGTTTAAATCTTTAACCTTATAAAATTAGTTTAGTTATAATACTACAGCTAATTTATCAACTTTTGTTTCTTGTTGAGATCGTTCGAGTTGTATACTCCCTATAATGGCATGGTGTTAGAAATTCTTGTCTTTGTAGACTACAGTTTCATATTTTGGTGTATAACGATATAACATTGAATCTCAAGATTATGTTTTACGGAGTACTTCATTAGGCGTGAACTTGAAGATTCTTGATATTGTTACTAAACAGGGCAAGATCGTTGTAATGTTTCTTTATTTTGAGAGTTAACTCTGAAAGTCTGGAGTGAAATAAGATGTGTTGCTTCTTATGCTACATAAACTTACAAAGAAACCGTAAATATGTCGTTCAACGTTGTAGGCACGTAAAATTCGTTAATGTGTTACGTTTGATGTTATTCAGGTCAAAAGTCAAAGTGTTGACTCGAAATCATTTGACGTTCTATTAAATTAATTGATTTGGGTTCCCATATTAACTTGGCCCATTTTAGTTATTTTACTCAAACCCGGATATTTAAATAGTTAAACCTCATAAAATAGGTTAAACTGTTATAAATGAGTCTGGCTACCAAGTCCAAACAAAGAGGCCCAATGTACATCAAATATTTTCAAATATTTCATTTGGAGAGGAATAGCAGAAAACATACAAAATATACAAATCAAGCATACAAAACTGACGTGCTGTTCTATTCTACATCAACATTCTTGAACGAGATCAAGCCCAAAAACACTTATTCAAGAATCAAATCAGTCTGTAAACCAAATCAAACAAGTCTGTGAGGAGTCAAATTCAAAGTGTAGATCGAATCAGAGAAACAAATATTAAGAGATTGTACCCAAAATTACACAAATTAATAAAATATATTTTGTTCACGTCATTGTGAGTTTATTATTTTGCTGACTTGAAATTTGTGTTTACAAAAATTTTCCATCTTATCTCAGGATCTAAACAGACGATTGCAACCCGATTACACCTGCAAAATGGTTTGAGCATACAGCAAGACTATCAGCCTTGTTAAGTGAATAAAGTTCACTTGAGTTATCTACAGAAGTCTAGATTTTTAATCTTTGACTTCAAATGTTATACTAGTTGGGCATAGGGATGGCAGCGGGTTCAGGATCCTATCCGGACCCTGTCAGACCCTACTCTAAAATTAGGGTATGGATCTTTATTTTTAAGACCCTATAGGGTAAGGGTAGGATATGGGCATATGCTGTTTTTTTTAGGGTAGGGTAAGGGTCTTAATTTTTCAGACCCGTACCCTATCCATACCTTACCCGCGGACCCTTAAGACCCATACCCTACCCATACCCTATATTTAGACCCGCTTAAATTTTGTTATTTTTGTGTACTTCACTTTTTTTGTAGGATCTTGATGATGAAGTAGATGATGATATGGACGATAACTACTACTAAAGTATTGAATGGATGCCTATTTATTAACATTAATGTTGTGTAGTTAAGAATGTGGGATTTTGTAATTTATGAGCTTCGTACTTTAAAATGTATTGTACTCTTAATCGTTTTGATTTGAAATTAAAAAATTAGCGATCGGAGCGAAGTTTTTGGAAAGTAGAATCGCACAAACCTTTTTATATATTATATATTTTGTAATAGAACTTTAAGTGCACATGAACTACCCATAATTACGGGGTAAGGATAATTTTTGAAGACTAGCTATTTATTTGTTTTAAAATGCCTTATTAATCGTTGTTTTTGTATTATTTTTGCATATTACATATAATTGCATACAAAAAAAGGAAAAGTTATAGTTTTACGCGGACCCGCATAAGACCCTAGACCCTACCCATACCCTGTCGGACCTATAGGATCCGAGTAAGGGTCTTATAATTTTAGACCCTATAGGATAAGGGTAGGGTATAGGTATATGTCAAAAAGTTAGGGTCCGGGTCCGAGTCCGGGTATTACTAGACCCTACCTAGATCCTACCCATTGTCATTCCTAGTTGGGCAGTAGTATTTTGTACGGAGTATATTGTACTGGGCTGCAAAAATTTGGGCAATAGGCCCATAACCCAACACAACGACTTGTGAATTTGGTAATGTTCTCTAACTTACAATTACATGATCATTAACCATATGGATTAATTACACTGATTATACATTTACACTCATAATTTAAAAAAATGGAGCATATTGATTTTCATGGGTATGTTACTATATTTAGGGGAGGAGGAACAAAGTAAAACCATTATTAGTTCAATTGAGGGAGAATTTAGTTCTGGTAATCTGATTCTTCCTCACCTTAAGCATCGACTTTCACAAAGCCGAAATTCTTCATTATTTTTATTCATTGCATTTTCTTTTTCACATTCCCTTTTGATTCGATAAAGTATTAATTTCTGTGTTTTGAACAAAAAGATTCCTTCTTCAACTGGGCTTCTTCCCCAGATTTCAATTCCCCAAATCCTAATTTCGATTTTTTCAGCATTATTTGCAGCTGATTTTCTCGGAAAAGGCTAGGGATACACTTGGTGTACAAAGGTATCTTGCACACCACCAATTACACAATGCCATCTCACAAATCCCACTAAAAAAAGAGAGGGAAAAGCTTTCTGAAATATTTTTTTTGGGCGGCAAATATTTTCAGCCATTTGCGCCATTCTGTTCTTTGAGCGGGATTTAATTGCGCCAAAATACCCATTTTTCATATTTGCGCCAAACACCTCTTCACCTCAAATTTTCATCTTTCACCTCCACTAATAATAAGAGAACTGCAAAGAGCCATTTTTTTCTGGTTTATATTGCTAAAGCAACTGCAAAGTATGTGATTTATTTTTCCCACCCTCTGAATTTCTATTTATCATTCTATTTTCTGTCATTTTCGAATGCCTTAACTATCTAAATGAGTTATAATTTTTTTTCGAGGCATATAAAAGTCTGCCATTAAAAGAACTTCCATGGATTTAGTGATGCATATAACCTGTTTGATGAAATTACTAAGAGATTTTCAATCATATTTATTATAGTGTTTCAGTTGAGATGTACTGGAAATGATGAATTGAAAGTGACAAAAGCTGGACCTATTGCAATGGCTGGAAAAAATAGTTAATATTGCAATGGATGTAACTATTATTCGTCTTCTACGAATCTGGAGATGATGAATTGGAAGTGAAAATGTTGAACCTTTTGTATAGCAATAAACCTGTTTGATTAAGTTATGATTTTGATTCTAGAAATTGTATAGAAGATACTCCTAAATGTGTTTTGGTTGTAGAATTTGTATAAAAAATACTCATTAAAAAAAATGAATAGGGAAAAAATATATTATTTTTCAACAACCACATAGGTTCGAACACGGGTTTAGCTGGTGTAAGGGTAATCAAGTAACCAATTTAACGGGGGGTATCAGCACATCATAGTGGGCTACCTAAAATTTTATACAAGATACGATAGCTAATGAAGTTCATAAACAGTATGTATTCCGATTTCAGTATACATGTAATGATCCCACAAATTAAAACACGATCTCTTCAAATGCAACATTTATTAACAAGATATTTCACAATTAAAACACTCCGTCAAAAAATAAACCTGTGTTTGTTGAACTTATTCATCAAAAAATAAAAATAAAACAAATTTATCTGAATTACCCTTTGTGCATCAGGAATCAACTTGGGTTCATAATTCGACGTGGTGAAGACTCTCGTGATGAAATTAATTCATTTGTCAAGTGAAAGCTTTCACGACTTAATTCATTCGTGATGAAGTTATTTTCTTATTTTATTGTTTTATACGAAGAGGTGATTTGTTAATTGATACCATCAGAATTTAAAAAATATATATATATGATTAAACGAACTAAAATCATACTCCCTCCATATAGATAAAAATGTTTTATGTTGCAAATGTTAACGTGCCGATACCCCTTTGTCATCATGGACTTATGGTCATTGCTTTACCGCTTGAACTTCAATATATTTGCGATCAACATGCCTTCCAATCCTGGCTCTAGCAAAAACAATGTTTTTAAAAAATGACATCTTTTTATGAGATCATTGATTTTTATAAGTCGTATAAATTGGTATTGCAATTGTAGACGTGCTGATACCCCTTGTCATAGTGGTGGTAACTTCAACGCTTTTGCCTAACATTCACCCGTGTTCGAATCTTAACAATAGGTTAGGATTTTATTTTTTAAAAATCCCACGTTTCTTTCAATTGATGAACCAAAATCATTATGAATTTTATTTGTTGTGTTCAAAAGTAATTATAGTTGATCCTTTAAAAACAAAACATATTCTATGTACTATAAACCCTTCTCTGAAACTAAAATCATGTTATATGTAAAAAGTTGATTGTTTTGATCATTTACATAAAAGAGATTATATGTAAAACAAACCCCTCCTAAAATTAACACCATGTTAATTGTATTTGTTGTGTTCAAAACTAAATATTTTGTGGTCCTATTAAAAAAAATAGATTTACGTAAAATATACCACTCCCAAAAATTCGGAAAACTTTGATCAAAATAAATAATTGTTTAGAAATCATCTCAATCTAAATCCTATATAAAAAAATAAAAAATAATAAAAATTATGTTACAAATGTTAACAAATCATTTATGGGATGATTTTAATAAACTATAAATCATAGTTATAGAATTAAGAATATATTTTGGGTAACTCGTTACTTTTATGGAAATGATTAGATTTAGTGTAAAAATCGTCAATGTATAATTATAAGTATCATTGAAATATATATATATATATATATATATATATATATATATATATATATATATATATATATATATATATATATATATATATATATATATATATATATATATATATATATATATATATATATATATATATGTATGTATGTATAGTATCATTATGAATAATATGAGTTATTTTTAACCGCCTATACTTCGTGATATGTGTAGCGTAAAGTTTGTTTATGGGGACTAACACAAAATTTATTATCCTCATTGTTTATCAACATTGGTTGTAACAATTAATTAATATGAATATTACATTTAAAAAAAATATAAGTCAAGATCTTAAGAAAACCCAAAATGATAGTAAAGAATAATATTGAATAATACGCGAAAAATGTCCGTATGACAATAATTTGTGTCAAGTTATATATATTTTATTTATGCTAACCTAATTTTATAATGGTACACAAATAAATAAATAATTATTTAGAAATAATCTCAATTTTTTTAAAGTTATATACTCCGTATATTTTATTTACATTAACCTAATTGTATAACGTTACACAAATATTATAATTTGAATGAAAAATAAATAATTGTTTAGAAATAATTTCAATCTAAGTCCTATATATAAAAAAATAAAAAAAATAAAAATTATGTTGCAAATATTACAAATCAATTATGGGATCATTTTAATAAAAAAAATCATATTTATAGAATTGGAATGTTATTTGGGTAACTCATTACTTTTATGGAAATTATTAAATTTAGTGTAAAAATCGTCAACATATAATTATAAGTATCATTTAACTATATATAGTATGAGTTATTTTTTCACGCCTATATTTCATGTTATGTGCAGCCGTAAAGTTTTTTTATGGGGACTAACACAACATTTATTATCCATATTGTTTATCAACATTGGTTATAACAAATAATTAATATAAATATTAAATTTAAAAAAATATATAAGTCATGATCTTAAGAAAACCCAAATTGATAGTAAAATATAATATTTAATAATACGCGAAAATGTTCGTATGACAATAATTTGTATCAAGTTATATATTTTATTTATGTTAACCTAATTTTATAACGGTACACACATATTTAAATAATTGTTTAGAAATCACCTCGATTTTTTTTAAGCTATATTTTTTTTTAATTTACGCTAACCTAATTGTATAACGGTACACAAATGTTATAATTGAATGAAAAATCAATAATTGTTGTGAAATCATCTGAATCTAAATAGATAAAAATTAAAATGTCATCAGATTATAGTAGGGTTTAGGGATCATTTTAGTGAGTGATAAAGACTCGTTGCTTGCCACCATGATTATTTACAAGGAAATAACATATTATTTGAATTTGTCACAGATCATTTACGAGATCATTTTAGTGATAAAGAAATCAGAGAACTGAGCTAATTTTGTTCTACTTCGTACAATTTTTTGGTAACTTGTTACTTTTATCGGGAGTACGCGAATATTTAATGTCCCTATTATCAAAGAGGTATATTGGAAATATAACATTGGATTTATATTTACTCTAGAAAATTATTTTAAAAACTTTACTCTTAGGATCGGAAGTTCAATAAATAGTTCCTTGTACATAATTTTTGTTTATCATACTCGGCGTGTAGTCCAATGAATAGTTCTTTGATTTTCTCTAAGATAAAATGATCCCGTATAACTATCTATTCAGATTAAAAAAAATGTTGTGTTATGCATTTACAAGGATTCGAACACAGGGCCTCTATAAGATAATGTATTGCGGTGACCAATATGGCAAGGGGGTATCAGCACATCTACAACAATATCATAAATATATTTATTGTATTTATTTTAATAAGTTATTTCAGTTTCGCTTTTGATTTTCTCTAAGATAAAATGATCCCGTATAATTATCTATTCAGATTAAAAAATATATTGTGTTACGCAGTTGCAAGGATTCGAACACGGGTGCAGGGTACATAATCAAGGTGCGTCTTGGTGACCATCTTGGCAAGGGGTATCAGCACCTGAATATTTACAATACAAAGTATACAACAAGAATGATTATAGATTTTATGATAAGATTTCAATTACATCCTACTGTGTTAGATGGCAATAAAATGATCCTCTAAATACATTATATATTTTATTGAGCATGAACAAAGGAAATCTGATTCTGCGTTTCCAAGATTAATCTGAACTTCAATTGCAATTATAGATTTTATGTTGCAGTATAAATTGTTAATTTATTAAATCTGATTTTATTTAATCAGGGATTTGTTGCAAATTCATAAATTTGGGACATTCCAATTCCAATTGCAAATTCATTAATTTGGGATTTATCAATTGCAAGTAACCACCATGAATCCGCCCAAAAAATAGCACCACCACAATTTTCGATTGTCTGTGGAGGGGGAAAATGAAGGTGGCGATCATCGAAGAGAGAATTTTTTTTTTTGGGCATCGGCACGATGAAATTCTGAGGATGGAATTTAGTTAATGAACCCTAAAGCCGCCGCTAAAAGTCACGGTTCAGCCGCCGCTAAAAACTCAAGTAAAATAGATGTGTAACTCCTAACATTTTCATAAACATCTACCCAGTAAGTTGTTTACTTCTTGTTATAATACAAAATTATGACCCACCACCAAGATTAGAAAAGATAGATATAACACATGAATGTGTTATAATATTATCTACGATTATAAATGATCATTTCACCTTTACATAAATCATATGTAGAATTCTCAAACTCGGTAAAATTAGATGTCTTATAATATTATCTACAATTATAAAATGTGTTATAATATTATCTACGATTATAAAGGATCATTTCACCTTTACATAAATCATATGTAGAATTCTCAAACTCGGTAAAATTAGATTAAAAGATTTATGTTTGCAATGACTTACGTGCTGATACCCCTTGCTACAATGGTCACTACTAAGCTGTTACAACATCTACTCTATCTGCGCAAACCCGTGTTCGATTCTTCTCAAGAGGATAAATAACCAAATTTTTTTAATTGCGGATCAAAACTATTTTACGGGATCATTTTAGTCATGAAAAGATAAAAATATTAGATGATTTTTTGGTTACTCGTTTCCTTTATGGGGAATGCACTCATTGCATTTATGGGGAATTAAAGATAATTAATTGCTGATTGTTGAGAACTTAAAACAAATTTGAAATTCAAAATTTAAATTTCAAAACACATTTCAAATTTTAGTTTGAAATTTTCAAAATAGAGGAATCTTTTAAAATTGAGGTGACATATTATAAGTGGTGGTGTGCAAGATGCTCTTACACACCTTGTGTACTTCTATTATCATCCGATTTTCTCTTCAATTTCAATCGAAATTCCGAGATTTTTGTAGTTTTGGCTAAATAGATTTTAGAGTATAAATGCAGTTATTGCTTTTAATTGGAGCATTTAAGTTGATTGTGTGATTCATGCATCATGCTTATTTTGTCAATTCAGAAAGAATGTCCCATTTTTTAACAGGATTAGGGATTTTTGATTGATTACTACTTAAGCCTAAACATCTAATAAAATCAATCTCTTTTCGTGATTCATGCATCATGCTCTCGAGTGTAGGATCTAAACCACCGTATTTCCACTTAATTAATAATGGGTTTTGATTCGCTTCTAAGCAACAATCATTTGTTTTGAGTGTGAACAAAACAATAATTTGTTTTTGAGTGTGAACTAGTCCTACAACAAAGGCACAAACGTTGTTCCCTCCTTAAAATACCCTCTAATTACTCATTAATTGCACTAGGGAATCTAACTTTTTACCATTATAAATTTATAATCAAGTTCTTCATCATCTTCCCAACTCAAATTGGTTTATTAGGCCATTAATTCTCTCTCCTCTTCTCAGGAAACTTCCATTTCCATGGTTATTTGTCTGTTTAATTGATTGTTTTGTTGACTTTCTTTGTTTTTTTATATCCCCACTTTATTTTGACTTGCTTTTGTAGTCGTCGGTTTGGAAAATGATGTCTTCAATCTCAAATATTATTAAACCATTCACCCAGAATTTCAAAAACCCAGAATTTGTATCACAAAATGGCCAATTTTTGTGCTAGAAGTTACATTTTTACACTCCTTTTTTCACTATTCCTTCTAATTTTGCCAATCATGTCACACCCACAAAAAAGCTGCAGTGTTCTTGATTCAGGCCCTGTAACTTCCACAATCCCTCTCATATCTTTCCTAGAAGAAATCCAAGAAACTGCCCTCAATACCTTCGGACCCAACAATTTTGATCCTAAACTGTATATCGATTTCTCAATGAAATCTAATCTCTCCATCACTCAACAAGCCTTTTCTAAACTGCCAAGAACAACCAATGGCGGCGTCGCCTCCGCCGCGAAATTGCAAAAGTTCATCCAAGATTACTTTAATGGTGCTGGGGATGATTTGATTTATGAACATCCAGTTGATTTTGTGGTTGAGCCACATGGGTTTTTACCCAAAGTTAAGAATCATGAGGTTAGAGCTTGGGCATTGCAAGTTCATGGTTTATGGAAGAATTTGAGTAGAAAGGTTTCACCTTCTGTGAAAGAGCACCCTGAGTTGCATACCTTGCTGCCTTTGCCTGAATCATGTGTTATTCCTGGTTCAAGGTTTAGGGAGGTTTATTACTGGGATTCTTATTGGGTTATCAGGTTTGATCTTCGATCTTTATATTTTTCAACATGATTTTTTATTTTATTTTTATATTATAGATTGAATTTTCTTGGCTTTTAGTTGGTTGAGTTGCTTCACTGTGGTACGACCGGTTGTACATTGAAAATTATCGATTTGTTTAACTTAAGATAGTAGCGGGTTGTTCTTTTCCACTTGTTGCGTGGTTTGATGTTGATGTTTTATCACTTTTCATGAATTAGTGGCCGAAAGGTTCTCTCTATTTTATATTGGTAAATATAAAAAAAGAATAAAAAACAGTACTTCATGTTTTATCAAGTTTAAAACACCGAAAAAACCAAGAAGGTTGACTATGTTAGTGTTTGTGTTGTTAAGTAATGTAGTACTTAGTTTTCACCAATTTGAAAAATCTGTAATTGATGCTAAAACTTTGAACAGTCAATTTATTACTTTAATAATTGTATATGGAGGATTGGAGTGTTTTGACTTGTGAGCCAAACCTTTTCACTTATCTGAAGTTATATAATCCAGCTTTGAATATTCAATATTAGCATGATATCATCACCTAGAAAATGCTCATGTCATGCCAGGTTCTCCTATTTTTGTAAGAAGGACAATTAGTCAATTACAGATAGCGTACCGTAGTTAAACTGCCTATTATAAATTCAGAACACAAAAAACATATAATAAAGATTGGGCAGTCTGTCAGTTATACTACTATTTTAAGTTCAGCTACTATATTGCTGATCTGATTCTAATAGTTTGAATCTTGCATCTGAAATGCTGTTTACTGAATGTTCTGTTTGCATATGGACTTATGTTTTTCTCTGTTTTGAAGGATAGAGCCATTGAGGCATCTGAACTTAACAATATTTGGCTTAAATGAATGATCTATGCCCTAGATCTCTCCTATTCTCATGAAACTGCTTGAGTTCCTTATTTTATCCATGTCTATCTTGGAATATGACAAAAAAAAATAATTGATGAGACTGTAATATGCAAGTATAATAGTATGTGAGATCCTGCTGGAGGAACTTCTTATGGTATTCATCTCTTCTTGCAGGGGCTTGCTAGCGAGTCATATGCACAAGACTGCAACAGCAATTGTGACTAACCTCATTTATTTTGTTGAGAAGTATGGCTATGTGCTTAATGGTGCTAGAGCATATTACACCAATCGAAGGTGACTGACTTAATTGTGTACTACATACTTGATTAAATCATAAATGAACCTGATATTAGTGGTGAACACGATTAGGAGGCAGTATTTACTAACCTACTGTCATATCTTCATTATCCGTCTTAATAGTGGTTGGTTATAGGGTTACACTTACCACACTTGCCAAGGACTTGATCAGAGTTCTGTTTCCTGGGAAGTAAAAGAAACTATTTGGTTGACTAGAGAAAGTAAAAGTTTCTGTAAAAAGTTACACTTCTACATTAGAAAACCACTCTAGCCTTCTTACTTATTGGCATTTGTTAATTTTCGTTCAATTTTTCCTAATAAATCCCCCTTCCTTTATGACAGCTTGAACATATTTAACATTTCCATTGAAATTTGGGATTTCATTGGATAATTACATTAATAACTCCCTCTGTCTGATGCAGTTTGTCCAAGTAAACTTTAGGAAATAATAGAAGTATTAGCCAATGAGCTGGAATGAAATCAATAGTGTGTATGATTGGGTGAGTATAGCATTTGTTGAAGAGTGTGATAAGACGGACCAAAATAGAAATGTAGACAAATCGTTGCTGCATGAAATTTTGTAAATCATTTGGCTGCCAAATATTTTATACATGCTATGCAGGCAACTATCAATTAGACCACGAAGCATCTAAGGTTTTGTTTGTAATTTTCAGTCAACCTCCTCTATTGAGTTCAATGATACATGAGATTTACCAAAGAACTGGTGACATAAATTTGATTAAGAAGGCCCTTCCTGCTCTAATCAAAGAACACGGATTTTGGAACTCAGGTGCCCATAACTTAACATTTTTCTGCTTTTTTCTTTGTCTATTATTCTCAGCATTTCCCGTTATTTTCTGTTTATACTGACTCCTGCTGTTACACTATCAAAATCTACTCGTCATGATAGGTGTGCATAAGGTTACAATTCGTGATTCCGAAGGCTGCAGTCACAACTTGAGTAGATATTATGCTATGTGGAATAAACCAAGGCCGGAGTCTGCAACTATGGTATTTTCGATTTTCACTTAGCAATCAAAGAATAAGAGCTGCACACAGAACTCATTTATTTAACTCCGTTGGTTCGTCTATTCTGCAGGACAAGGAAACTGCTTCAAAGCTATCTGATGCAGCTGACAAACAGAAGCTTTACCGTGAGGTGGCTTCAACTGCTGAATCTGGATGGGATTTTAGTACAAGGTGGATGAGGTAAAGTTTCCTTGTAATCTGATTCAATTGATTAAGAATATTCATTTTCAGTTTTTGATGTTGTGTTCTTGTATATGTCATGGTTATCTCTCTTATCTGATTAATGAACATCCACCAGAGTTTCATCCGAGGTTTAAAAATTCAGAGGATAACCGTAGTTTCCTTCTTTAAATGATGAAAAATCATAGTTCTAAGTTTTCTCGTTCCATGTACTTCTAGGGTTTATACAAGATTGAATAATGGCCGGTTAACTTGTTCACGGGAAATCAGACTTCTTTGCTCAAGTATATGTAACTTCTGTGATAGAGTGTAGTAGTCCAGTGAGTAAGACCATCTAAGACTCTAAGAGGCATAGAAAATCTGTCTGTTATTGAGATATGGTCTTTCTGTCTCTTTCAAAATGTATCAAAACTCCGGTTTCTGGAGTTCATGTTGGGTTTTTATTTACATTTTGTTGGCATGTGAGTATATGGGGTGAATAAATTACTGTCTTTTTGCAGGAATTCTTCTGATCTAACAACATTGACCACTACAACGATACTGCCTGTAGATTTGAATGCATACATACTCAAGGTATGTTTTAGGTATATGGCTTGAGGTTATTTGGTGTGAGGTTATTTGGTGGTGGTAATAAGAATTTATTTTGTTTGTTTGCCACAGATGGAGTTTGATATAGCGTACTTTGCAAAAATTGCTGGAGATAACAGCATAGCTGCACAATTCCTTGAAGCATCTAAAGCAAGAGAGAAAGCGTTCAACTCTGTCTTCTGGAATGAAAAGATGAGCCAATGGCTTGACTGCTGGATCACTTGCAAGGTGACAAGTTCTTGTGAATCTTTTATGTATAAATATAATAACAATCATTCTTGTAATTTGTTAACCTTTTTAGTCAAACTCGCAGGATGATCAAACATGGGAAGTTTCTCATCAGAATCAGCATTTATTTGCTTCAAACTTTGTCCCTTTATGGATAAAGCCATTTGAATCAGGTATTTATCTTTCTGCTCTTTGTTATTCATGTCATAGCTCCTGCTTATGTTCAGGTCACTTAACTCTGGTGGTATTCCTCTGCTTTTGACAAGAAGATTACATAACTTGTTGTTCTTTGTTCCTGTAGTAGCCAAACACAGCTAACTGATCCACCATGCATTTGTTTTATAACTTACACTAATAAGATCACCTGGTTGAGTGGTAGTGGTTCGAATATATTTATAGCGATGAATACTTGTGTAGTGCATGGGATCATAATTGATGAAAGATAGTTTAAATAAATGACTTCTGTTTTTTTTGAAGCTTCATTGGCTGAGAAAGTCATGAAAAGCCTTGCAAATTCAGGCTTGGTTCGTGCTACTGGTATTGCAACTTCTTTGACAAACTCGGGTCAACAATGGTTATTTCCTCTTACCCTTCTTTCACAACTCCAATCTCTCTCTGGAAAACTTTGTTTTTGTTTTTTTGTTTTTTGTTTAGTATACTGATTCTATAGAGACTGCATAAACAGGGATTTTCCTAACGGTTGGGCCCCTATGCAACACATTATTATTGAATCTCTAGCAAAGTCTGGGTCCAAGGAAGCCTATTTGATGGCAGAAGATATAGCAATCAGGTGGATTAGGACAAACCATGCAAGCTACAAGAATACTGGAGAAATGCATGAAAAGTACGATGTTGAAAAATGCGGTGAATATGGAGGCGGCGGTGAATACATACCACAGGTATATTATCAGAATATTAGGCAGCACACGAATATTATATGAAGCCATATATTAGGCAAAGACAAGAAGCTAGTTAAACCTGTGAAGATAAAGTTGTTAGAAATTTATGTATTTTCATTTTTCAGTGTTCCTCAAAGTAAATTTATATTCTTTGATTAAATTGTTGATTTTGCGCTGATAAAATTGTTTAACTTGCAGACTGGTTTTGGCTGGACAAATGGAGTTGTATTGGCATTATTAGAAGAATTTGGATGGCCTCAGGATAGGAAGCTTGATTGTTAATGATTTGGGAGCTGAAATTTTGGTTGCTTTCAGCTTTACAAAGCAAAAAAGAGCAATAATGTATGTCTCCCCATCATTCTGGTGTTCCTAATACTAATTATTTGGATTGGAAAATCATGGAACATAGAAGTAATATTGTTCAACTGGTGGTTAAATAAGAATTATATTAAACCCGAAATACGTATAGGTTTATCGTTACCATAATCGACGAGCCCATGACAGCATTATGGATGGGTTTAATTGGAGGCAAGCTGCTACCATGATATTAGATATCATCTAATTTTTCCATGAATGTTGTTGTTTTGTTTTGCCCATTTTCTTGTTTTCCACTTCTAATTGCTGATCTGCTACTATGAACATATTATTGGTATCAACATCCAATGGATTTCTGGTGCTCTTGGTTTAAGAATCGTTATATTTCGCTTCTGTAGTCAGTCACAAATTGACCATTCACCAGTCACACTTTGAATTAATGTTGTTTTTCCACTTCTAATTGCTGATCTGAAACTCTGATCATCAGAAAGAATTAGCCTGACCAGGCACTCTATGTTAGAAAAGGATATTAGATATATGAAGTACTCCGTATTATATACTTCCTCCGATTTTTAATACTCGCAACGTTTGTGATTTCTACACTATTCACATGTTATACTTTGACTATTATTGGTGATCGATTTATACATAAGTTAAACATAGTCAAGTGGGATCTTATTAGATTCGTTTTAATATGTATTTTCAAAATATTAAACATAGTCAAGTGACAAACGTTGCGAGTAAAAATGAACGGAGGAAGTATATATATACTGCTTCAAACCAGATATATCATTCTTACTGTTTCAGGAAAGTCTGAATTATCAAATAGTGCAAAGGGGTTGTAATGGGTCGGAGGTGGGTCGGGCGATGCATCCTCCGCCTCAACTTCCTCCGTATTTATTTAAGAGATACACTTGCCCGGGCACAGGTATTAAGAAAAAGAATTAAATGAAATAAAGTAATAAAACAAGAAGGGTTGAGTATATATTTAAATAAGAAAAATATGTGGGAACCATGCCATTTTAGGGAGTAAGGGGTGGGGGTGGGGTGTTGATATATTATTTAATTAGATGGTGGGGTTGATAAGTTACTAAAAATGCAAGTGTATCTCTTAAATAAATACGGTCGGAAAAGACAAGTGTAGCTCTTAAATAAATAAAGAGGGAGTATCCGCTAAGGATCCATTCGCAACCCGACCCATCCATCACCTGATCACCCAGTTATCTTTCATCCACATCTGATCCATCCATCACCCATATATTAATCGGGAGAAATAAAATATAAAATTATTTGGACACTTTCATGATTAGAATTAAGACCCGGGAATAAGGTGATTCATGAATTAAAATTAAAATTTAATATATATGCACGCATTGTTCCGTTGAAAATTACCTACACATATCAAATTACCAACTGCTAATAATGACCAAATATAGTGTTGCTGATTGCAAATCTTTATTTCTTAGTTATAGTTTATCATTATTACACATCAGTAATCGCAGATCATAAAGAAGCTCTAATTTTCATCCATATATATTTGTTCCGGGTGTGGAATGAGAACAGCTGACTGTGGGATATTGGATTCCTGTCGAGAGTGCCGGTTGGTATCTGCACAACAGAATGGATTAACTAGCCTCGGGGGTGGTTCGAGGATCCCCCCTCCGATGCTTAAGTAAGATTACTGAGAGATTATGAGATGATTAAGAGATGATTAGAGAGTAAGAAAGAAGTGTGTTTAAGTGTTTGTGTACCTCATAGCAATAAATGAGGTGCTCCTTATATAGACCAATCCAAAGGTACGACCAGGTAGGTCCCTTGTGGTTAGATAGCGACCTGTTGATAGTGACCCTTGGTTGGTTGTCTTCATGATAATGCCGGTAGGGGGTCTTGCAAATAATGCCAGTAGAGGATATTTACCTAAGATGACCAGATTACCTGCAGGTTAAGTTTACATATGGGGAGTTCTGCCGGTACCAGGTGGTGCCGGTAGGACACCCCGTACAACTAGCCCCCTCAGAGTAAGCGCATATATGACAATTGTTGCGCTTGCTCTGAGTTTAATGGGAAAAAATAAGCATTATTTTGATACCTGGTGGTACAACTAGCCCCCTCAGAGTGAAGCGCGGGCGCTGACTGTGTTGCGAGTGTTTCTGAGAAAAGACCGCGAACAGTTTGCCGACTGCCTTCGCTCTGAATGAAGAATTTTGTTGCTAGGTCCTTTGGAAAAAAGATTTTGACGACTAGCCCCCTTGAAAAAAGATTTTGACGACTAGCCCCCTTGAAAAAAGATTTGGACGACTAGCCCCCTTGAAAAAAGATTTGGACGACTAGCCCCTTGTAAAAGGTTTGGACGACTAGCCCCCTTGTAAAAGGTTTGGACGACTAGCCCCCTTGAAAAAAGATTTTGACGACTAGCCCCCTTGTAAAAGGTTTGGACGACTAGCCACCTTGGGAATACTTCAGATGACTAGCCACTTTTCGAATTTTTTCCCTACAAGTGGCGGGAGATTGCTAGCCACGTTCTTCCACGTGGCCTTCATCCTGCGCCTCATTTTTTGTGCCTATTTTGGGCCGTTGATTTCGATCGTAACTGTCTCTTCAACTGCTCGACTTAAGGGGCATGACCTTTCACATCCCCCCTCTTTGACCTATAAGACCCCAAAACTTCTTCGAGAATTTACTTTTTCAACCATTTTTACTTCTTTTGAATTTTCGATTTCTCTCTCTTCCCTTGCGGTTTTGCGTTGAACTCCGTTGCTGTTTTACCAAGTCTTTGCTGTTGTGGTGATTTGAATTTGCCAAGGTTACTAGCCTCTTTTCCTTTTGTTACCGAATTCTGGGTTTTCCTTCCCCTCTTTTATCTTTGTGGTTGATTTTTTCTTCGTTTCTGTGTTTTTTGTAGGTTTTTCATGTGTTTCTCTTTGACGTGGTTCATTGTATTTCAAACTCCAGAAAACTCGTAGGTATCCCCCCTTCTTTTCTGCTCCTCTTTGATTTCTTAGCTTTTTGCTTTTCTTTGCTGTGTTAAACTTTTTACTACCCGCCGCCTTTAAAAATGACCAAAACTTTGGGCGGGGACAATCCTTCTTCTCAACCTTCTGGGTTTTTTGGTTGGAGTGTTCCTCGAGAGAGTAATTGTAGTTGGGCCCGGGAGGAGCCGTACTTTCAATCTAATTTAAGACGGACCGCCATTCGTGAGGTGTATGACGAGGGTTTGAGTCAGGCTGAGAGAGAGCGTTGCTTTGCCCTACATCAACTGCGGGCTCGAATGATAAGGGAAATGCAGTCTCATGAACGCCCTACTCCGGCTACCGAGCCCGTTTTAGATGTCTCCCCTATTTCAGTGCGATATCACATTCGCTCTTATCGGGAATTTTTGGATTCCGCCGGTAGTGGCCATGGGCAGTATGGAACTAATACTGGCAACTTCGGTGTTTCTTTTGGTCAGGATGATAAGATGGCACCAGAACAACCGGCTAGCACTAGCGGCCGCCGCCCTGGTAAAGAGCTTGTTACTGATGATGTTGATATGGCTATTGGCGAATACTCTGATGGTGACTCCATTTTTGAGGAGTCCGCCGGTAAGGGTGTTGACGAACACAGAAGTGGTGGTGGCGATGAAGCCGGCGTGTCTGGTAGGGATGGTATGGAAACCAACGATGAGGGTATTGGCTCAGATGATGATGATCCTGCCGACGTTATGTTTTATGGTAATTTCACCAAATACCCCTGCCACCAACGGCTACTTTCACTTCATATTCCCCTCTTTCACTTCATATTCCCCTCCCCCAGCAACTGTTACAGAACAAAACCAGCAACTGGGGGAGGGGAATATGAAGTGAAAGAGGGGGCTGTCAAATACCAAATTAAGTTAGATGCAAGGACTTGTGGTTGTGGAGTATGGCAAATATCTGGCATACCTTGTAGACATGGCCTTAGGGTATTTACCACCAAAGACTTGAGGCTACTGATTTTGTGTCTCACTACTTCAAAGGGCAAGCATACAAGTTAACTTACTCAGAGCACAAACACCCCATGCCTGACCCAACCGAATGGCCTTCTTTTGACCTTCCTATTATCCTCCCACCACCCATGAAGAGAGCATCAGATAGACCCCCTAAACTGAGAAAAAGAGGTAAACATGATCCAAAAAGGGGAAAGAGAAACAGCACTGTGAGGTGTGGTAAGTGCAAGGAGGTGGGACACAGTGCAAGGACATGCAGAGGTGGAGCCACTGCAAAGCAAAAGAAGGCTTATGCTGCTGCTGGTGGTGGTGGTGCTTCTGGTTCTGCTTCTGCTATTGCAGTTGGTTCTGGTGCAGCTGGTTCACAGCAAGGGGGGAGATCAAGGTGCTTCCAGTTCACAGCAACAGCGTAATGCATCAAGTAAGGGAACCGAAAGGAAGCGTACTTGATTTTGTGATTTATGCATAACTTTTACTTTTTGATAAACTAATCATGTATATCTTTTGCCAATGGGAGCAAGTTTTTGTAAAGCTACACTTAAAGTTTTTGCGTGTCGGGGGCACACTTTTGTAAAGCTACTTAATTCGGAAATGAAATGTCATATTATTGATTAAATGTCATCATTCACTTTCTCATTACAAATACTAGAATCAAAAACATTAGAATGCCAATTTTGATAGTTCGATGCATTAATTTATTTTGGTGCTTGAGTTTCTTCTTCATTTGGTGAATTTCATCATTCAAGCTTTTATTTTCTTCAATTCCTCCTTCCTTTGTGCCACCTTTGTTGTTTCTCATTGGCAGTGGTTGCTCAATGCTTCCCTTGCACTACTTGAAGTTGTCACATAAGTCACACTTGTAATATAGTCTTTGAGGATTTTTCATTGTTTCAGAACTTCTTATTGCAAATTTGTTCCCACATATGTTGCATGTTTTGTTTGGAAATACAACGTATGAGGATTCATACGTTGTAGAGGAAGATTGAGATTGAGAATATCAGCTCATTTGAAAGTGAGTTGGGAAATAGGGAAAATATGAGTTGGTTAATGGGAAGAACAGAAAGTTGTAGTGAAGAGTTGTTGCTGCTCCCCCTTTAAATAGAGAAGGCTCACCAACGGCTAGTCTTTTTTTTAAAAAAGTAGTCTTGGTGAGCAGGGGTATCTGGTGAAATTACCATAAAACATAAGGGTACCTGGTGAAAATCTAAGAAACCTCAGGGGTACCTGGTGAAATAAATTACGAGGGTACCTGGTGAAAAAAAGTTTCTAACGGCCACTTAACGGCAGGGTTAAGTCATGCGAGAAAATGAAACTTGAGGGGTACTTGATGGATTACTGAAACAACGAGGGTATCTGGTGAATAAACTTAAACCTCGGGGGTATCTCATGAAATATCCGCATATTTATTGTATTTCTTTCTCATTTTTTAGTGGGTTTGATGATGTGTCAACAAATTAATGAGAATCTTGTACACCTAGTGTACATGTAGCATTTTGCCCTGCCCCAATGAGCAAGGAAGTATTTTCAGATATCTGATATATGTGGCAACAAACATATCAGAGTAAAAGACAAATAGCTAACAGACAAAATAGGGAAAAAAAGAAGTATTCATGTTAAAAAAAGTATCATTCTGTAAAAAAAAAAAAAAAAAGTGTCATTCTTGTTTAAAAAAGTACCATTCAATTTATGTTTTGTCTTTTTTCCAATTTTGTCTGAGAATTCCCTTACAAGAAGGGGGGGTAAATTGGGGATCCTTCTTGCAAGGGGTGAGAATCGAACCCCTATCACAGAGGTGGAAGGAGGCCCTTACAACCACTAGGCAATCCTTGATCCTCACTTCAATTCAGATTTCAGAGCTACACAAAAGTGACAATTTCTTAATTACGATTTGTTTTTATAATTGGTATTACCTAGGTAAACTTAAGCTGTGTCACAATAATGACATGACATGCTTATATGTAATGATTTAAATTAGAAACTAAAATATTTAATCACATAAGATATTATACATATTACAAAAAAAGGTAGAAAAATCTTAATATTTTAATTTGTTTCCTTCTTCATATCGATTACCTCATTTACATATTTTCATAGTAAAAATATTGTATTAATAGTATAAATATTCTGATGGCGCATAGCCTACGTGACGCCTATATGTACCCATTAAACTCGGACACGTAAGATTGCGACAACTAAATGTCGTCCCAACTTTCGACCTTTGTCATCAACCCAAACTTAATAATTAATTGATTCATCATGAAACTAAGGCCCTATTCTTTTGGACTTTATTGTAGTTCCATTCAGTTCAGTTCCATTCATTTCAGTTCCATTCATTTCAGTTCAGCTTCATTCAGTTCATTTCAAAAGAACGGATTCATCTTTCTTTGTAATTATTTTTATTCTTGATATTGCAATTAATATTGACAATTATTACTTATTACTTATATATATATATATATATATATATATATATATATATATATATATATATATATATATATATATATATATATATATATATATATATATATATATCATTATTATTACTTAAATATTACTATTATTATAATATTATATGTAATAATTGTTATTAATAAATAATTATGATTATTGTAGTTATTATTTATTATTATGAGTATTGTTATAAATATTAACATTATATTTATTATTACTATATATATATATATATATTATTATTATTATTATTTTATTATTATTTATTATTTATTATTATTTATTTACTATTTACTATTCATTCAGTTCAGTTCAGTTCAGCCAAATAAAGTCCAGAAAAACAGGGCCTAATTACTCACCTTTGACAACATATATGCATCTAACAATTGCAGATCCAAAAGCTATCTCTTCCTCAGCTTCATGATACCAAATCTATAATAAGTAGTACGTCATTGCTACAAATTGATTCGTCGAATCTACGTATTTCGACTTAACTTTTACTCCGATTAGTGTTTGATTTATCTTCATATTTATATCTTTAGTTACATATGGGGTCATTTTCTTTACATATAAATAATGCATAATTATGGATTTATGGGCCCCTCTCGTATTATTGCAGGAAGTTCACTAATATTTACAAATAATGCAGATTTTTGTAATTAAAATGGTACATCAACGCTGCGAGTCTGCGACATTGTTTTTTTGGGAAGTTGTATTGTGAGTTATGACACGATAAGAAAGATATTTGCTTAGTTAGTAGCGGCTTTTAGTTATGGTGTGAGTGGGCTCGGCCCCTTCGGGAGGAAAATAAAGTTTGAATACGGAGTATAATTGTATAAATATCATACAAATTACTCCCACGGTCCCTTAATACTCGACATGTTTTGACTTTTTGCACTATTTACATAATTCACTTTGACCATATTTTATTTCTAGTATATGAAATAAATGTTAGTATATAATATATTGTTGGCTTCATCTTAATATATATTTTCAAAATATTAATATTTTTATAAGTTTTTATAATATGTAGTTAAAGAAATTGGTGATCAAAGTTGGCATTGGCAAACGTGTCCGGTCAAAACAGGTTAAGTATTGAGGGACAGAGGGAGTTTTATACTAAACTCCCTCCGTATTTATTTAAAGAATACACTTGGCCGGGCACGGGTATTAAGAAGAAGAATTGAAAGAAATAAATTAATAAAACAAGTGGGGTTGGGTAGATATTTTAATAAGTAAAACAAGTGAGGACCATGTCATTTTAGGGGTAGAGGATGGGGTGTAGATATATTATTTAATTAGATGGTGGGGTTGATAAGTTACTAAAAATGACAAGTGTATCTCTTAAATAAATACGGACGGAAAAGGCAAGTGTATCCCTTAAATAAACACAGAGGGAGTATTTCTTAATTCTTAATACTGGCTCGATAGCTTCTAAAATTGTTTAAAATCCGTCACTGGTCGCGGTTTCGATTCTTACCCGTTCTCCCGAGTTTGCTAAGTTCGTTTGGAATCAAAAAGAGTTTATGTGTAATTCTTTCCATTTCTTGAAAATAGTACTCCTATATAGGGATGGCAAACACATCCGAATTCGAACCGAGTCCGAGTCGATCCGAAGGAAAATATCCGATCTGAATCCGAGAAAATAAAGTCCGAATCTGAATCCGATTAAAAACATCCGAATCCGAATGTATATGGATCGGATATGTAGTCTGCAGAGACTCCGACCCGAATCCGACCCGAGTCCGAATCCGAGTACAAATCTGGCCCAAAATTATTTCAAAGTGTATTATTTTTGGTAGATAACTTTTTTAAAGGAAGTTCATAATTTAATCTAATATATTTAATTAAAGCGCATATATTTGTAATTTATTAATTTATTAGAAACTCATTTGATTTTGGTAAATGATAAATAGGATTTCTAATCTATTTTAAAATTAAGAAATACAAGTTCTATGTAAGTAAAGTTAACGTATGATTTGGATGTGGATATGGATTTGGATTTGGATGCAATTTTTTGAGTCCGAATTTTAAATGGATTTGGATATGGATATGGATACAATTTTGGAGTCCGAATTTTAAATGGATATGGATATGGATGCAATTTTGGAGTCCGGATTTTAAATGGATCGGATTTGGAGTTTACTACATCCGACTCGAATCCGACCCATTGCCATCCCTACTCCTATAGAGGTTGCTAAGTTGGTTTGGAAAAAAAAAAAAGGTTTATGCGTAATTCTTTCCATTTAGAGAAAATAATACTCCTATATTTTTTCGATTTTATTGAGATAGGATAAATTTGTATTAATTAAATAAAGTACAGTGACGTACACTTTTCGATCTTATGGAATGGAAAATGTTATATGCAGTACTGTATAAATCAAACATCGATCAATACCGTAGATCAACGCTTATATTTCACCTCTACTAATCAAATTGGCTTCTCAACACTTTGATGTGGTATAGAGTCTATGGACGAGGAAGTATTTTCGGATATCAGATATGTGTGGACAAATGCATATCATAGCAAAAGACAAAATAAGAAAAATGACAAAAAAGAAATTAAATGGTACTTTTTTAAACAAAAATGGTACTTTTTTTAACTGAATGGTACTTTTTTTTTTACAGAATGATACTTTTTTAACATAAATGGTACTTCCTTTTTTGTTTTTTAGCTATTTGTCTTTTAGCTGATATGTGTGTTGCCACACATATCTGATATCCGAAAAAACAACCTCGTGTATGGACACTCAATTTATCCAAAACATGGAAACTGTTTATAAAATAGCCTAATTCCAGCATCCTTCTGTGTTCCTTTACAATGTCAATTTTTCTTATTGAATTAATATTAGCTGATTTTTTTATGCTTTTAATTTATACGCAGTGCTGAGTACATAAATTTTTATTTTTTTAAGAAGGTATGATGGACCCTATTAAACTGGTTTCTCGCACACATATTGAAGCAAGGATCGACATTTTGATTCTTATATAGTACCCCGTATTAGTTCCAGACTTTCAGGTACTCCCTCCATTTCTTTTTTATGTATCCATTTGGAATCTGGTGTGGTTTTTAAGAAAATTGGAATCTTGGTTTGTATGGGTATAAGTGTAATGATTGGGTGTAAGAGAAATGATTGGGTGTAAGAGATTATAATAAATAAAGGAGTGAGAAAATAATAAAGAAATAAGGTAAGAGAGATGAGTGATAATGATGAGTGATAAAGGAGGTGAGAGAGTGGGTATATGGGGAAAGGAAAAGAATTAAATATTATGGGTGGGGAAAATTAAGTGGGAATATGGGTAGAATATTTAGGTATTTTGGTAATTAAATAGAAATGTAAGGGTATTTTAGGATAAAATTTATGTCCAAAAATAGAATAGATTCTAAATGGATACAACAATATGAAACGCTTAAAATGGAAACGGATACAACAATAAGAAACGGAGGGAGTAGTATGCAGTATTATGTTTTTTTTTGGCAAATTTGCCAAAAAGGACCTTTTATAACTCAAATTTTGCGAGAAAGGACCTTATATAATTTTTTTTGTGAGAACACACCTTAAAGTAATTTTTTTTGCGAGAAAGGACCTAAGGGAAGTTTCCGGCATTGATTTAGCTTTTCCGGCCATTGACTTGCACGTGAGCAGCACGTGTGGCTTACGTTGGCTAAAGACATTGATTTTCCCGAGTCTTGAATTTTCAAGCTTGATTTTATTTCGATTTTTTTTTCAACTTTAGGTTTTAAAGCTTAGAATTTTGGAGGAAAATTGGGTGTGATTAGCAAAATAAAGCCACGCGTGCTTCTCACGTGCAAGTCAATGGCCGAAAAAGCTCAGTCAATGCCGGAAATTTATTTTTGGTTGTCTTTCGCAAAAAAAAAAATTACATTAAGGTGTGATTTCACAAAAAAAAATTATATAAGGTCCTTTCTCGCAAAAAAAATTACATTAAGGTATGTTTTCACAAAAAAAATTATATAAGGTCCTTTCTCGCAAAATTTGGGTTATAAAAGGTCCTTTTTAACAAATTTGCCTTTTTTTTTGATCTTTTTGGGACATCTTCATTTTGAATCGAATTTTATAGGTATATTATTTCAAATTTTGAGTCAGCAGCGGGTCATTCGAATTGACTGTCAATCCCTTTCTTTTTAATTGACCGTGTTTTTCAAGAGTTGACTTATGTAATAGTGATTAAACATAATCGATATTATAATTAAGAAATACGTAGTACATTCATAATAGTTCATAGAAAATTACAAGATGACCAGTTACTAGGCTGCTAGCTTTATCAAACCCATCAAATAAACCACATCGGTGGATGGATCGAAGAAACACCACAAACAAAAACAAATACAAATACAAATACAAGATGGTACTTCCTCCGTCTTTTAATACTCGCAACTTTTGTTAGTTTCACGCATGTCAATGCACAACTTTGATCATTTATATCTTCAATTCTCTTTATGCAAAAATTATAAAAAGTTGATATTTTGAAAATACACATTGAGACGAATCTAACAAGATCCCACATGACTATGTTTTATCTTATATAAAAAGCACTAAGAATAGTCAAAGTAGATTATATGAATAGTGACAAAAGTCCAAACGTTGCGAGTATTAAAAGACGGAGGAAGTACATAATAACCATTTATTCGAACATAATACTTGAAATTATATTATAGCTTAAGATGAAAAATACGACCCATCGATCATATTATGGAGAATTCAAGGGTATTGCTCTTTGGAACGATACACTCGGAGTTAATACACTCCATTTTATGACAACAAGTGCCGGAAAAAAACCCGCATGTTCCATATATACGCACGCATCCTGATCTGGGATCTGTCAAAACATATAAAAAAAACACTTTTTCAAATAAATTTTAATTTAATATGGTAATTCATATAATTCTGCTCGTTAATATTTTTTTAAAATTTTTTTTAGGGAAAAATTAGACATGGCAAATTAAGATACGTTAAAGTAGTAATACTTTACGAGTTTACGGAAAAGAGTTCAGTTCATACAAAGAGGTAACATACCATCAACACATTGTCCTTTATAGCATTGCGTTCCAGGACAACAAGAATTCATGAAACTACAAGATTCAAAGTAAGTTTGACATGATAGTGGTCTTCCGAGCATCATCCGTGGAAGGTCATTTTTCGCAGCAGTCGTTAATTGAACTACAAAGTAAAAAAAATTCATTATTAAGAAATCACAAAAATAATTAACAAGTACTTCCTCCATTTTTATTTAAATGACATAATTATTTAGGCACGTTTGCCAATGCACGATTTCAAACGTTAATATCTTTCATTCCGGATAAGAAAAAATTATAAAAATTTGATATTTAAAAAATATTTATTGAGACGAATCTAATAAGATCCCACACGACAATGTTTTTTCTTATGTATAAATCACACAAGAAAGTCAAAGAAGCATGTGTGAATAGTATCGAAAGTATAATTGTGTCATGTAAATAAGAATGGAGGAAGTATTATGCAAATTATAAAAAAAAATTAAAAAAAAAAAAAAAAAAAAAGGTACCTAATGAAAGGATGAGAATAACTGCAAACAAGGACTTGTAGGAAACTAGCTTGCCTTCCATTTTTTGCTATAGAATCTAATGTTTTTTGTTTTATGAGATATGCCTTGGTATGGTAACCTTACGCCTATTTATAGAAGTAGTATTTTTTTCCCCTTTAACAATAGCAACAATGCATGATATATATATACTCCGTAATCATATTCAATTATTGATTGCCTCTCTTGTCCAAATCAATGTCCATGGTGAATTAATTGGTGAGGATGCAAATACACTCAACATAATTAATTAATTGATCTAGCTCGTCATTATAAGTTTTGGGTACATTTTATTTTATTCTACGTAGTTAATTAAAACGGTAATTAATTGTAGGGAAAATATGTTGTCAATAGTAAATAGTTTTGTTTGGAGTGGCACCACAACCGTTGATATAAAGTAATGTGTGTGATTACTTGATTGGTAGAAGGTACACTTGTTTTTATGTAGCTCTACATGTAACCAGACCATTTTTGTATTATTAATCCTTCAAAAAAAACACATTTTTTTTATTGTTTAAAGTACATGTTTACCGACTAAAATCATATTTTTATATATAGACAAAAAGCACAAATCATTAAGTACGACACAACAACTAAAATAAAAAGAATTTTCTGAAAAAATGTATGTGCTTTTAACTTGTAAAATTGTGCTTTTATACCGAAAAATGTGCTTTTAAATTGAAAAAAGTTCATTTTAAACCGTTAATATGTGCTTTTGATCCGGTTGCATACTTGCATGTAGAGCTACATACAACCGGCCAATCAGGTGTACCTTCGACCAATTGATAATTTGTGGTCAAAAATTACAAGGTGCATCAAGTTATATGTAGTTTTACTTGTAACCGGGTTAAAAACACATTTTTACGGTTTAAAAGCACATTTTTCAATTTAAAAACACATTTTGCGGTTAAAAACACAATTTTACAATTTAAAAGCTAGCAATGAATACAGGGGAAGGAATTGACATTATTCACAAAGGCAGAGAATATAACATGGTGGCAGATGCTTTGGCAAAGCAAGGTCTTACAAGGAACGATGACTTCGTAGCATGGTTTAAGTTCATGCAAATAATATTCACTGTCTCATGTAATGTAAACCCTGCTGTTGTACCAAGTTGGTGCACTTCTCAATCGGGAGGCTAATCAAGCGGCTGATTTTATGGCGGCAAAAGGAAGCTCTTGTATTTCTATGTCGCTTTAGTTTTCGTCTTTTGATCGACCTTCCCTTTCCCTTATCATCCGCAAGGATGCCTTAGGTTATTCCTTTCAAAGGGGCTAACCTGGTTTTTCTTTCCTTATCCAAAAAAAAAAAAAAAAAAAAAAACCCTGCTGTTGTACCAAGTTGGTGCACTTCTCAATCAATAAAACCCATAATTATAAAATTAAAAAAAAAAAAAAAAACTAGCACATTTTTACGGTTTAAAAGCATATACATTTTTTCAGTGAAGTTCTTTTGGTTTTAGTGATTGTGTTGTACTTACAATATGTGCTTTTAAATCGGATTGTGTATTTTGTTTGTAAAAATGTGATTTTAGTCGGCAGATATGTGCTTTTAAACAATTAAAATATGCTTTTAGAAAAATTAAAAATACAAAATCACATGCAACTGGGTGTACCTTCTACAAATTGATTTATAATGATTACTGATTAGCCCAACTATATATTGTTAGCAACCAACACACGGTGTTTATTGAGGCTTAACTTGTATATTGGGCTCATTTATGTATTTAGATAACTATTAGGCTTAACTATTCTTAACTTGTTGCTTTGTCGAATCAAGCACATGCCACGTGTTGGGCTCAATATAAATTCATTTTACAGTACATGGTTTTTTGAAATAGTAGATGATTTTTTAGGGTACTTGCAAATAATGGCATTGGGATTTGGGGCCCTAAAGCACCCCCTCCCTCTGATAAGATTTACAAATAATGCAGATTTTCAAGATAAGACTATTAAATCATTCATGAATCATGCTGCGAGAATCGAGATTGTTGATAGAAGCTAAACAACTTAATCCCTCATATCTAAATGTTTTTTCCATTTTCTTTGACACACACGCAGTGCACATTTTATATTATTAATATTTTTAGTTATATGTTATTAAAAATTATAATTTTTTTTTTTGTTGAAGTACTTATGGAGACGAATCAAACAACACCCCACATGATTATGTTTTTTCTTATATATTGAACGTAATTAATAAGATTTTATTCTATTGTGAATAGTGTAAAGATTTTAAATGGGAAAAACATTTAGATTCGGAGCGAGTACAAGTCTCTACATTATAAAAACTAATATTTGGGCCCGGGCGATGCCCCGGGTTAATACACGGATACAAATTTTAAATAAATTCAATACTCCATAATTATTAAATTGTCAGTTATTATGTTTTGTTATGAAAAAGTGACATATAATTTGATTTGGATTAGTGGTTAATTGTTTGGTTTACAAATTAGAGGTCATGGGTTCAAGACTTGTACCACACATATTTATCATTTTTAAATAATTGTGTATTAGATGGAACATTGATGTGAGATTAGTGTGAGTGCCACGTGGCACATAGGCTTGCTTATCAACGCCTTTTAATATATAGTATAGATAGATAGTAGAGAATATACACGATAGAAACAATTTTTAGTCATCCACAATCAATTACTCGTATAATTATGCAATATCAATGAGATCTTATTCTAATAGTTAAAATTGAAGGCATGTGCATCTTAGATTTGAATTCCCCGGTCCCATTAATAATTTAATTATTTACCTTTGTGGCTTATTCTTATTAAAAAAAAGCAACTTTTGGGTAAGACCGCCTTACCGAAAGATCGCTGTGATTGCTTAACTAATCGGTTCCATTGCTTAACTAATTAGTTTTGGTGCTTACTAATTAAGTAATTAGTTCTGGTGCTTAATTAATTAGTTACATGCTTAACTATATGGTTTCAGTGCTTAACAAATTAGTTCAGTGCTTAAATAATTAGTTCAGTGCTTAACTAATTTGTTTCATTGCTTAAATAATTGATTTAATTGCTTATCTAATTGGTTCTATTGCTTAACTTATATAATACCAAGGTGGTGTTTTGTGTAAGACAGACTCATATAAAAGTTTGTAAAAAAAAAAATTATAAGGTTTCTTCCAAGAAAAAGTACAACAATGCATTAGTGAAAATAAATCTTAACTAATACTCCGTATTTAGTACTCCGTAATAATCACTAATTAAAATCAACTTAAGTTCAATTAAATGAGTGGAGCAAAAATAGTCCTATAAATTGACAAAACATTACCATTAAGGTTGTCTTCTCTTAAGACGAAAACTTACATGTATACATTTATAGTAGAGTTTTTTTACTTTCTATTAAGCTTATGAAAAATCAGGTGAGCGTCTTGTTCGGATTGAAGAGTTAGCTACACAAATTTGGCAAAGTAAGAGGGTAAATTGTAATTGGAATACGAAAGGGTAAATCAATAAAAACACTATTTCTAAGAGAAACTTGAATTTTTTAAATATTTTTTTTTAAAAATAAGGGCATAATTTTACTATTCAGTGAAAGTTCTTGCTTTAGAAGGATTTAGGATTCAATTTTAATCAAAAAATACTACTGCATTAATTTAACTCAACCGGGACAACTTTATAACCCAAGTTTTCTTATTTCACTTAGGGGTCGTTTGGTTCACGTGGGGTAAAGGGAATGGAATCAAGAAAGGGTATGGAATTGAATGGAAAGGAAATCCCTATATTGTCACAAGCTGTTTGGTTTACAAAATCAAAAGGAAACCAATTAATTCTCTCCACCTCCCCTCCCCTCCCCTCAATCACTCCACCGCCACCCCACTCCACCGTCACCCCATCCACCTCGCCTCCCATTCCAGATCTTGCGCCGTCGCAAACCCATTCCACCGCCTCCCCCACCCACCGTTCTGTCGCAAACCGTCACTCCACCGTAGGATCCTGAGTGTGGGTTAATTATTGGCAAAAACTCGAGCAGATAAAAATGATATGAAAGTGAATATCAATACGTCACAAATATAACAATGCAATATGAAGTTGTGTGTGTACACTTAATTTTTTTTTAACCGAAGTTCAATACAGAAAAAAGATAACAAAACATGAAAATTCTGCTATTTGCATATGGTAGCAAATTTGTGAGCATGTTGGTCCTAGATTTCTTTGAGTCATGCCTCTTCATTTGGGAAAGAACTTGTGTTGTATGCCGTTACAATTTCCCGATCCAATAATCATGCCACCAACATGATCTGACACGAGTCCTGGTTTATCTTTGTCATCTGATTCCGCTAGGAGCATTTTGTTACCATTCATCTTCTTCACTAGCTCATCAATTTTGCGAAATTGAAATGGCCATGTTGAGTTGTACAAGAACTGTCGCATATCAAACCTGTTGTCCTCTGGTGAGTAGCTCTGTAAAGAAACCAACAACCAAAAACATGAGAATGTGCTAGTTTGTCCATGAAAAGGTGTTTTGTGGGAAAGGAAGGAAGGTATTGTACCTCTGCATGATATGAAGGCGTAAGTACGGTCATCTTGTGTCGATTGATGGAGTAGTGCTTGAAGAAGAACTTCACCTTTTCACCAACTTCTGATGGTGTCAATCTTGAGCCCCATTCGAAGCAAAGATTCTGCAAGAAGTTGCAGTAAAATAGATAGCAAACGCCATCACCATCTCTACCAAAACTTAATGGAAAATTGATAAGTGTTTAAAAACTCCGATACATGTTAAGAGTATGATCCACATGTCAGTTGGGTTCAAGTGATTATCCATTTGAATTATGGCCCAGTGAGTTTATCATGGTATCAGAGCTGACGTTCTTGACCCATTATCAACACCCAAGAAGGGAAGGCCGAGTGAATTGAAGAATGCAAGATGGAGAGGATTTTAAGAGCTCTTTGGAGCAAGAAGCCCAACATAATTGATTGCCCCAAATAGGCCGGGTTCATTTGACCTCATGTTGGAAGACCAAAGAAGGCCTAATGAGGAAGTAGTGACCTAATCCAAATTGCAACAAATAAGATTGGCTCACATGTGAGGGAGAGTGTTAAGAGTATAATCCACATGTGAGTTAGGATTAGTTGTCCCACATGAAAGAAATAGAGAGATATTGACTGATATAAGATTAGTAGGTTACCCCATCTATCACCAATTGGTTTTAGGATGTAAACCTGTCAGGATTATATGTAGCAAATAAGCACATTTTATACCTTGAACATGGATACCGGACCACAACGGAAAATTTTACGCAGTCTTCCATATACTGAGAGCTCCTCATATGTCATTCCAATGTCGGTTTCATCTCGCTGTGAGCAAAAAATAACATGGACTGAGAATTAATATTCTATAAGTTCTTTTTCTTAAGGCTCTTCTCGAATGAAAACACTACTCTCTCTGTTCCTAAATAAGTATTCTGTTTTTCTGATTAGGCGTTCCCCTTAACTTGTCATATTTCTATTTTTGGAAATGTACTTTTTCTACTTTTCAATAAATCTTGATTATTTTTTCTTACACATTCTACACTTTTTCCACGTCTCTATCCCACATCCGTTTTTATTTGTAATATTTATCAATAAACAATCATCTACTTTTCCCCTTCCCCATCAAAACACTCTCAATTATTGTTATTTTTACACACTTTTCGCATTTCTTAACACCCGTATTTCTAACCAAATAAAACATTTATTTAGGAACGGAGGAAATAAAATCTTGATTATTTTTTCTTACACATTCTACACTTTTTCCACGTCTCCATCCCACATCCATTTTTATTTGTAATATTTATCAATAAACAATCATCTACTTTTCCCCTTCCCCATCAAAACACTCTCAATCATTGTTATTTTTACACACTTTTCGCATTTCTTAACAACCGTATTTCTAACCAAATAAGACACTTATTTGGGAACGGAAGGAATAATATAAAAGGGGCTGATGAACATGAAGGAATTCATTAAAAGCTAATTAAATTCTGACCTGGGTATAATTAGAGCGTATTGGTTCTAGTTCAGCAGTTGGGGGTGCAACTTCAACCTCTGTCAAGGAAGAGTAGCCAAGATGGATGGCAGCCCAACGCAAAAATGCTCGAAGATCTATCTTACTTATACTTCCAATAGGATTTATGTCTGCTGAGCTACAATCATGCTAAGATACATAGATAGAGAATTAATTTAGCCACACATTTAGGTTTGATTCAGGATAACTTAAGCTTAGTAACGAAAGAGATTTTTTAAGCTTAAAATGAGAAAAATGTAAAGTGGTAGTGATTCTGACAAAACCTATTTTAAGGTAGTAAATTAAAATAAAATTTTTATAAGATAGTAAATACAAAATTGGTGTATGTTTAAGGTAGTAAATACGAAAATTTATTAACATTAATTAGTAACACATTTAGCGCTTGATTCAGGACAACATTAATTAGTAACACATTTAGCGTTTGGTGCAGGACAATGTTACCTTTGTTAAGTTACCGCGTAATGCCTCATCAACATTGGTGCTACTAAGGACGAGGTAAAACCCTGATCTTTTATGAACCCAAGGCATAAGTGAAGCCAACATAAAGGCCAATACCATTCTAAGACGAGCTTGAATGTTCTGCAACCCTAAGTTCTCAGCATTTGAACCTCCATCCACCTGAATTACAAACAAGACCCATTAAAAAAATCTCACACTTGTAAAATGAAGACTATAGAAGTGATGAGTGCTCACCTTAAAACGAGGGAATTTTCCTGTTAGTGCCTGAAACCAAGTGAGTACGGATGAAATAATATCATCTATGCATACATCAAGATGCCAAGACCCAACCTCCTCTGCAAGCACTTTGGCGCGTGATCTTGAGGCTACAGAGCTACACAAAAATTGTCCACTTTTAACCATTGCTATCGGTGTATCATACTCCCTTCATATTCATTTAAGGGATACACTTGACCGGACTCGGGTAATAAGAAGAAAAATTGAATGAAATAAAATACCGAGTAATAAAACAAGTGGGGTTGGTGACTTAGGGTAGATATTTTAATAAATAAAACAAATGGGGACCATGTCATTTTAAAGGGGTGGGGGTGGAATGTAGTTATGAAATTATCTGTTTAATAGGGTGTTGGGACATAGAATATATTAGATAGATTATTTAATTAGACAATGGTGTTGATAAAATACTTAAAATAGCAAGTGTATCTTTCAAATAAATACGGCTGGAAAAGTCAAGTGTGTTCCTCAAATAAATACGGAGGAGTACTAATTACAATGATTTCATAAATTTAATCAGCAACATAACAAAAAGATATTGGAAAAATGAGAAAAATTTAATGTCCCAATGAAAAAGTGTGAGAGATTAAATCAACCAATGAATTTAATATATTGGTCAAAATAATAATTGGACACAAATTTTGATAGAATATTAAATCATTTATGTGATAATATAAAAAGAAATGTAAATAACATGTTGGGACACAAAAAAAAGGTTGTATGATAAAACAACGGCCGATTGGAGTCAGAAGGTAAAATGAAATTTGTACTCCCTCCGTCTCTTTTTGTTCTTTACGTTTTCCTCTTTTGGTGTCCCAAAATGTCATTTACATTTCCTTTTATATTATCACAAAATGCTTTAATATTCTATCAAAATTTGTGTCCATTTATTATTTTAATCAATTAAATTCATTGGTTCATTTAATTTAATCTCTTACACTTTTTCATTGGGCATCAAATTTTTCCCATTTACCAATATCAGATTTTTGATAAAAGTGAAAATATTATAATAAACATAATTTGCCTTGTTTAAATAAAAAAATAGAGAAATCTCAATGCACATTAATTTGTCGTTAAAACGGGTGAAAATTATCAAACGTAAAGAAAAAAAAGAGACGAAGGGAATACTTATTTTCAGTTCCCATGTAGACGGTGTAAAAAATACGCTTGGCGAACTCCTTGCTGTCAGTAGGGAATTCACCATCAAGATATTGCCCAATCCTTATTGCATCAGCTTTCACTCGTTCATCTCCTTTATAAATTTCTGCATAATAACAGGCACAGTATATCTTCTTAATTAATGACCCATGCATAGACAAAATAAAAATACTTTTATGGCATAATATATACTACGAAGTGCTATATATGAATAGCTAGATTCATGATGAAACTAAATCACCTTTGACAACAAGCTGACACATGCAGCCAACAATTGCAGCAACGCATGAGCTATCAGCACCACCAGAGAGGGGAAGCAGTAAACCAGAAGCTACACTTCTTCTTAAGTAGTCCCATAGCCAACAAGCAGGTCCGAAACCTATTTCTTCTTCAGGTTCATGGTACCTAATCTACAATAACTCATTGCATTTTAACATCTATCTTTCTTGGCAAAGATATTTACAATCTAATAATCTATGATTGGTATATTTTTGTACTATGTACTCTTTCTGTCCCTTTTTATTGCCCTTACTTTTGAGGTAAATCTAGAGTTGGCAATCTCTGATTTGTCTCGACCTAATAACTCAACAAACCCGACCTTAAGTTTCTGAGAGAAATCCGAACCCGACCTGAACTGAACCCGAATGACCTGAATTTGATCCGATTTGACTCATTTGTCATACCTTTTTTTATTAATATTAAGTTTTACATTATTTCTGATATGTTTTGGCATAACCCATAAATCGACCCGAATGACCTGAATTTGATCCGATTTGACTCATTTGTCATATCTTTTTTGTTTTTATTAATATTAAGTTTTACATTATTTCTGATATGTTTTGGCATAAGTGCATAACCCATAAATCCACCCGAATCTGAGCCATTAACCTGAATTGCCACCCTACTTTGAGGTGTCTACTTGAGTAATGTTGTACGGAGTAGTATGAATAAAGCTTAATTATATTGGTTCGGACTTTACACCCAAAAGAAAAAAAGGGTCGGACTAACCTTAATCGGGCGGGAAATAGGTTCCTCCAAGTGAAATGATCGACAAAGCTTGTAAGGTGCTCGTATAGATGGCACACTTGTTTTACTACCCGCTTGCTCTTGAAAGCTACTCAAAGAACCCCTAAGACTTGCAACCTGTAACAATTACGTGGTACAAACTATGATTAAACAACGATGAATACGGCCCGAATACATTTTACCACAAATGCACAACTTAAAAATAATTTTTACCATTAGTATGAGATAGAGTATGGCCTATGAATTAGACTTTCCTCAGCTTTTATATGTGATCAGCTACACCATCAATTTAATGATGTTCACCCTTATAAATAAGCCCAGCGCATTGGTTAATGGAAACTAAAAGTAACACCAACATAGAAAATATAGTAACACCAACATAGAAAATAAAGTAACACCAATACGTATACACAAGAAAGTCAAGTAACATCAGTCACACCAAGTTGATGGTGTAGTTGGTCACACAGGAGACGCGTTGTTAAACTTTTACCCAAGAATGGAACCACGTACGTACCACATATTTAGATAATACTTTATCCGTCTTTTAATATTCGCAACGTTTGGACTTTTGCCACTATTCATATAATCTACTTTGATTATTCTTAGTGTTTTTTATATAAGATAAAACATAGTCATGTGGGATCTTGTTAGATTCGTCTCAATGTGTATTTTCAAACTATCAACTTTTTATAATTTTTGCATAAAGAAAATTTAAGATATAAATGATCAAAGTTGTGCATTGGTATACGTTAAACTAACAAACGTTGCGAGTATTAAAAGACGGAGGAAGTATTATAATAAGGATTGATTACATAGCTTAGTACGTACTCGGTACTCCTATGTTACAAGACTCGTGACTTTGTATCTAGATAAATTTGTAAGTTTGTGTGGTACTTGCAAACTAACTTTCCATATTTTTTTATTAATACAAAATTAAAGATATAAATGATTAAGTTAGTACTCCTCATTGGGACTACGATCTTAAAATGAACCATGTAGTAGAAAACTTACAACATCAAGGTCCACTTGAGCAACAACAACCTCCACATCCTTCAGTGAAAATTGGGAGCCTTGCGCAACCACATCTCCATTCACAACAATACAACAACATCCATCTGCCTCATCAATCCACGGGGAAAGAATTAGATAGGCAAAGTGTTAGATAAATAGTCTTCATTTAGTTGTTGTGGGAGTTTTCTCCCATATGGAAGAAATTTGATCTTTTGAGTGTCTTTAAATATACCCATGTAACTCATATATTGAATATGTGTTGGGTTGAGTTGTTGGGCCAAGTGAAGCATTGGGCTACTTAGGATATATTTCGGTTATTCATATTAATTAATTATTTATTTTAAATAGCATAATACCAAAGGGCAGTTATTTATCCCATCAGCAATATAGTGGGAGCTAATATTATCCTAAGGACAGAGATTAACTCGTCCTAATCTAGTTTTTGTATTTTCGTTTTTCATAATTCAAACTTTAGTATTTAACATAAAGTACGCACATATCCTAAATTTCTGAGGATAACTAAGGTGTTTTTCTCAAATCTTAGCAAAGCAAACATATACTGCGTAAATCCGTTTTAAAATGATCTTTACAATTATTATTTGTATAAATATTAAGATAAAATATGAAGAGTGCATAAAATTGTGGGTGAATATAATAAAATAGTAATAAAGTAAGATAAGTGTGTAAAAAGATAGGTGAATGTAAGAAGGAAATAAATAAATTAAGAAAAAATGAGTGAAAAATTGTAAATGTTGTAGAGTAAGAAAGATAAAATAATAAATTTTTATGTCCAAAACTAATATAAAATACAATGTAAAATATACGGATTTTTCATGAAATAAACTTCGAGGTTTGCCTTAATGCACCAAATACCCCTAAACTTTCCAGAATGCACCAAATTCCCCTAACGTATGCAATACTATCTCAAAATGTCATTTTGGCTGACGGACGTTAACCCCGTTAGTCAGTTAATTACTTAAAACATATTACACCGAATACCCCTTAGGTTTGATATAATGCATGAAATACCCCTATTTTTTAATTTGGTGCAATATGTTTTAACTAATTAACTGACTAACGGAGGGTTAATGTCCTTCAGCCAAAAGAGCATTTTGAGATATTATTGCTTACGTCAAGGGTGTTTGGTGCATTCTGGAAAGTTTAAGGGTATTTGGTGCTTTAAGGCAAACCTCAAAGTAATTTCATGAAAAATCCGCAAAATATATTATGAAACGGACTAAAATTGAAAATATACAGATTATTTTGAGAAAAGAAATTAAGCATCCAAAAGAGATACCGACGTACCGTAGTATAAGCGTCCGCCATCACAGCCCTGGTGGTTACTATACATGTAAAGTCCACCACGATTAAGGGTAGCACCAATAAAACCACGCATACGAAGATCGAGCTTTCTTAGTTGATGGTGACTTCCGCTTGAATTCATAAACACTTCAACACCATTCAATGCGAGCTCGGCATGAGGTGGAACCGGAGAAAACAGCTCCTCGCATATTTCAGCAGCTACAACTCTGTACAAACAAATTCTTTTCTTAGCAAGAATTGAAGAACAAACAAGTTTATTTTTCAAAGAAACACATTTTAGTTACAAATATGGATGGGTTTCCATATCAGCGCTAAATATTTCACTTTAAAAGGAGGAGGGAATGAAATTTGAACCCGTGATATTTGTGTCACGCTGGCTATTGTACTATACTACTATCTCAAATGGCTAACTTAACTAAAATGTTAAGCTTATGATTGAAGTTCCGCTATTCTTTGTATACTCTGTCAAACATAAAAATAAATCTATGAATAACCGCACCAGCTAATGACCCTAACCCAAACTGCCTGTAACTAGGTCTAGTACATTTGAGATTAGTTGTACCATATGGCCATATTGAAAAAAATATAGGAATGATAAATACTCCCTTCATATTTGAATATGAGATACACTTACCATTTTCGGTAGTATTTAAATGGATCTTTTACTACAATGGCTATTTTTATAAATTTATTTACCAAAACGGCTAATTTTAAATTATAATTCCCAAATTAGCTAAAAGTTTAAATATTTAAGAAAAAATCAACGAACTGGTTTAGTTTTTTTTTTTTTTTATATATATATATATATTTTTAAATAGTGAAGCGGCTGAGTTATTTTTTTTTTTTTTTTTTTTGGGGTTTGCAATTATTTTTTTTGGATTTTTATTTTTCTTAATACCTACCATTCTACACCTTGAACGGGAAGTCGATCAATATCACTACTATAAAGATTTCCAACTCAATTGACGGGGAGTAATTGACATCCCTAAATCCGACTTTATGTTTTCCTAATGAAGATTCTAAGAGCAAAATTGATAAGTATGTAATTTTCTTTCTATTTGTTTAAAGTTTTTTTCATGCTTAGTTACATTCAATTATTTAATTGGAGTGATTAGGGAGTTCCCAACTTCCAAGTTTTGATATGATAATAGAAGCAAACAAGAGAAGGCATATCTAATTAGATTCTCCTTGTTTGAATTATACTCGATTTCAAGGAGCTCTCAAATTTGATAAATACATAATATTATTTGTTATTGGAAATTTTGTGGAATTTTGGTCTTTAATTATAAAAACAAGTAACCCATTGGTACATAGGTTAAATAGCCTACTCCTTTTTTGCGTTCACCACATGCGTATGCATGGCCATGCTTCTTTGTAAAATGAATACGGTTGGTAAGTGTTCCACTTTATTTTAAAACCTCTCATTACTTATGTAGCATTATTTGTAAATAACTAATATTTAGACCCAAAAAATATACTCCGTAATAAGTACAAATTCCAAAAATTAAATAGAAGTACAAATAAAACCGGTTCACTATTTATTAAAAAATAAAACTAGACTGGTACATGATTTGTGGCTCAAAGAAAAAACAATTATTTTGGGAAATAAATTTTAGCTAGTTTGGGAATTAAAATTTAAAAGTAGTCGTTTTGGTAAATAAATATGTTAAAGTAGCCAATTTGGTAAAAGATCCTATTTAAATAAGAGATAAACTTGTCATTTTTAGTAACTTTTCAATATCACCATCTAATTAAATAATATATTTAATTTAATCTATGATTCACTACCACATTAAACAATTAATTTCATAAATCCTCAATCCCACACCCCTCTAAAATTTAATGGTCCCCACTTATTTTACTTAATTAAAATATTTACCGAACCCCACTTTTTTTATTACACCCTCCGTCCCAGATTAGTTGTTACACTTCTAAATTAGGAATGACCCCACAATTATTATATTGTCTCCCTCTTCCCACTATTTTTTTTTCCCACACCTTCTCTCATTCAATTAAAAAAATATCCCACTAACTCCTATCACATTTATTTTTTCAATAAAATAACAATTGATAGCCAAACAACCACTTATCACCTAAAACTCTGTGCAAAGGTAAATGTAACGACTAATTTAGGACGGAGGGAGTATTTTATTTCATTCAACTATTCTTCCTTAATACACGTGCACGACCAAGTGTCTCTCCTATTTAAATACGGAGGGAGCAAAGTAACTTACAAGCTAGATTGTTTGGTTGGGATACCACTCTTATTATTACTCCCTCGAAAAGCTTTCCTTATAAGGTCGTCCCGGATTACTTGCAACGTTTTTTAAAATGAAAACTTTTATTTAATATTATTCAATTTCTCCTTTATCCAAGAACCCACTTACATCCATACTCCCTATAAAAAAAACATAAAAAAATTCAATGTTTGACACACAGATACCACTACTTATATTAAAAAAAAATACCCCACTACCAATTAGCATCTAATTAAATAATAAGTCAATTATAATACATTAAACTTTGTGACTGTCAAACCGTTTCGAATATTCCAGAACGGAGGGAATATCAATTGGTTTATGATAAAATCATTTTGGACTTATACGTGGTTAGCTAGACTTTTACATTCTTTGTGGATCAGCAATATAACATAAGTCAATAGGTCCATTTTAGTAAATTAATTAGCAAGTACGTGCGAGAAGATAAGAGTATTGTAACGAAACATACGTGTCCAAGAACTGAATGAATCCATAACCAAAGGGCACTGTGTATTGAGATATGGCGTCTGCAATAGCAGTAGGTAGCTGAAAGTCCACCATCTGGTGTTTTTGCTTCCATGCAGTAAACCAACGGAGCTCTCTGTAATTACCATCATTAGCAAGCCACATTTTCGGACGTATCATCATAATCTTTCTATTCATACATATAACTTGGCAATTGTAACGCTTCGATTCTCTAATTATAGGCATTCCGAAGCTACATAGTATACCATCCGTCCAATCTCCGATCAATATTTCCTTCAAACACTCCCATCTGCAATTTCAACGTCCACTACGTGTTAAGAATTGAATGAAATAAAATAATAAAATAAGTGGAGTAACATGCATTACCTATGTAAGGTATCAGTTCATTAGGGTCTTTTATCTTATCTTCCAAAAGAAAAAAGAACAACAACAAATTTATAGAGATGAAACGGAGACACAAATTCTCATTAAAGGTGTGTACAATAAGTATATATTTATATTGCATATCGGAGTAATGTTAACTCAAAATGCTTAAAAGTTACTCATTCCGTCTTTTTTTTTATTATTATTCTTTACATTTTGGATCATGCAAGCTATTTAACAACTAATTGATGACTTTGATGTTTATAAAGATTTCTCCTTTTTTGAAGAAGTTCTTAAACTTCTGATTACTAAAATGTAGGAGAGAAAGAGAGAGAGAGAGAATTTTATTGATTGAAGAATTGTTACAATCCATGAAGCAAGAGATCAACAGCCTTATTTATATGGCTGATGCTGTTGCTATACAATCTGTTGAGCTAACAACTAACTACTTGTAACAACTTAACTAACTGACTGCAGCTTGTAACAAACAACTAACTAACTGCAGCTTGTAACAAACTTATTACATGTCATCAATCTGTGTTTGCTGCCATGTCACTGATCTTTGTTTCCTGATCTTCCAAGCTGAACAACTTGGTTAGCAATGCAGTTAGTAGTTGTTGATTGTGCTCGTTGTTGTGTTTGTTGTGATCAGTTTGATCATTAGTAACAACCTGATCATGTGCTCCAATACCCCCCCTCAAGCTAGGGGCTGAATCATGAGAAAGCATACCTAGCTTGGACAGTAAATGAGAGTGTTGAGGAGAGGACAAGACCTTGGTGAGCACATCAGCTAATTGATCAGCAGTAGGAACATAAGTTAACTCAATTAGGCCTTCAAGGACCTTGTCTCTAGTAAAATGACAATCTAATTCAATATGTTTGGTACGTTCATGATGAACTGGATTCTTAGCTATATGAATGGCAGATTGATTGTCACACTTCAATTGAATAGGAGTTAGATTAGATAATCCCATTTCCTGTAGCAACCTAACCAACCAAGTTATCTCAGAAGCAGCAGCTGCCATAGCTCTGTACTCAGCTTCAGATGAGGATCTGGAAATAGTAGTCTGCTTCTTTGATTTCCAAGAAATGGGGCTATTTCCCAAAAGCATCACATAACCAGTTACTGACCTTCTTGTATCAGGGCAAGCTGCCCAATCAGAATCACAGTAAGCCTGTAAAGTGAGACTAGAAGAAGGTTGAATAGAGATGCCTTGACCAGCTGTATGTGCAACATATCTGAGCAGGTGATGCAATGCCTTTTGATGAGACAACTTGGGAGACTGCATGAACTGACTCAATGTTTGGACAGCAAATGATAAGTCAGGTCTAGTGTGAGTGAGAAAATTTAATTTTCCAACTAAACATCTGAACTGGTTAGGATCAGTAAAGGGTTCATCCTCCAAAGATGTAAGTTTAAGTTTAGCTGGTAAAGGGGTCTTAGCTGGTTTAGACACATCCATTGCACAATCTGCTAGGAGTTCTCTAGTGAACTTGGATTGAGTAAGAACAACCCCATTGTGTGTTCTGGAAATTTCTATCCCCAGAAAGTAATTGAGCTCACCCAAATCCTTAATGCTGAACTTATTGTGTAAGTGTGTCTTCAAAGCAAGAATTTCTGAGAAATTTGGACCAGTTAGCAAAATGTCATCTACATATACTGCTACTAGGGTCTGTGAACCATTCAGAGTCTTGATAAACAATGAATAATCGTTTTTGGACTGAATGAAACCCAGTAGAATGAGTTCAGAAGTGAGCTTGGCAAACCATTGCCTACTAGCTTGTTTTAGACCATACAGAGACTTTTTAAGCCTGCAAACTTTGTGATCAGGATTGGGAATACCATCTGGAACCTTCATATAAACCTCTTCTGTGAGATCACCATGCAAAAAGGCATTATTGATATCTAGTTGATGAACAACCCAAGAATTGGTGACAGCCAAAGCAATTAAGCACCTAACTGTAGCCATTTTAACCACAGGTGAGAAAGTTTCCCCATAGTCTATTCCATACTTCTGTGTGAAACCTTTGGCTACAAGTCTAGCCTTGTATCTTTCAATAGTGCCATCTTTCTTCAGTTTTATCCTATACACCCATTTGCAACCTATGGCCTTTTTTCCCTTAGGAAGAATACAAATCTCCCATGTATCATTAGCTGTGAGAGCTGCAAGTTCTTTGTCCATTGCTGAAATCCACTCTTTGGACTGAGAAGCTTCAAGAAAATTGACAGGTTCTGTTTCTTTGATGATCTGGTTTACTAAAACTTTGTGACCATCAGGGAGATCATCAAAACAAACAATGTTGCACCAACTGTTGTTAGTGGCAATACAGACAAAATCACTCATCCAAGTTGGTGGTTTGTGAGTTCTGTTTGATTGTATAATTGGAACATTATTAGGTGGAGTAGGTATAATAGGTGGTTCAGTGTTTTGTTCAGTGTTTAAATCTGGTGAAGGTTCAGTGTTTGGTTCAGTGTTTGGTTCAGTGTTTGGTATTGGTGGAGGTTCTGAGATATCAAAAACATCTGGAATATCAAAATCAGTTTGGAGATCAAAAGGTGTATGAACTGGAAGAAAGATTGGGTTTGTGTTTGTGTGTTGGTTAGCTGAAATGTGAAAAGGTAAGTGCTTCTCATGAAATTGAACATCCCTGGAAACAATGATCTGTTTGGTTTCCAGATTCAACATCTTGTAAGCCTTTTGATCAGGTGGATAGCCAAGTAAAACACAGGGAACAGATCTGGAATCTAATTTGGACCTGTTAGCCTTGATTGTTGATACATAGCCAAGACAACCATATACCTTCAGATGATCTAGAACCACTGCAGTCTTATTCAGCCTCTCATAGGGGATATCAAAATCAATACTACTTAAAGGCATTCTGTTGATTAAATGAGTGGCTGTAAGGAGACATTCACCCCAAAACCTAATTGGCAATCTTGATTGGAAAAACAATGCCCTGGCAGTTTCTAAAAGATGCCTGTGTTTTCTTTCTACAACCCCATTCTGCTGAGGTGTTTCAGCACAACTTCTTTGGTGTTTAATGCCATTCCCTTGGTATAAAACCAATATTCTGCCCTCACATAACTCCTTGGCATTATCAGTTCTAATACATTTGATCTTCATGTCATACTGAGTGTGAACAAAAGTCAAGAAATTGGACAAAATAGGAACACAATCAGATTTATTCTTCATCAAAAAGGTCCAAGTGTTTCTTGAAAAATCATCTACAATAGTGAGGAAAAAAGTACAATTGTCATGAGTCTTGACTTTATATGGACCCCATACATCAATATGTAGTAACTCAAAACATTGATTAGTCTTTGTATGACTAATTGAAAAAGGTTGCCTACATTGTTTTGCTCTTGGACAGATCTGACAGAAACTATCACAATGCCTACCTACAGATGGTAAAGCCTTATTGACTAGATGCAACTTATCAAAAGGTAGATGCCCCATCCTTAAGTGCCACAGTTTAATATCCTCACTAATTGTGGCTAACACTTCTGAACTTGTAATGACATTATCCTTCGATGTCTTATTCTGCAAATCACCTCCAACCACAGCATACAATCCTGACTCTAGTTTACCAAGAACCACTGATTTCTGGGAATGCTCCTGAATCAAGCATTTATTATGAGTAAAAATTATATGGCAAGACAAATCTTTGCATAACTTGTGAGTTGAGATCAAATTAAATTGACAAGTAGGAACATGAAGAACATTTTGGAGAACAATGTCATTACTAATCCTAACATCACCCACATGTGTAACCTGAACTTGTTTGCCATCAGCTACTGTTATTGTTTTAGCATCTTTATCAACTTTAGAATAGGTGTGAAAAAGATCCAGGTTAGAACATATGTGGTCTGTTGCTCCACTATCTATAATCCACCTTGAATTAAAAGAAGTGAGTAAGCAAGTACCTGCTACATTTACTTTGTGATCAAATTGTTTTTCTCCATCATTGATGAGACTCAAGAAATGTTGGTACTGTTCTTGTGAGATATGAGTGACATTCTCATCATTCTGCACATCATCATCCCCTTTTACCACTCCTGCAAACCTCTTATTTCTGTAATTGGCTGGATAGCCATGGAGCTTCCAACACTTGTCCATAGTATGACCTGGCATGTTGCAGTGATTACAGTAATAAGCTCCCCTTTTGTGAGTCACAGCAAACTTCTGATTACCAGGTCCCTGTATAACTTTTGGCTGATAACTTTTGTATGCATTTCTCTTATCATCAGCAACAGCAAAAACCATGGGATTAACTTCTTGTGCTTCAGACATCTTCTGTTGCCTCTCATCTTGAACAAGCAACCTGTATGCAGTGGTTATGCTTGGTAGAGGATTCATCATCAAAATATTTGTTCTCACTTGTGAATGTTTCTTGTGTAACTTCATGAGTAATTGAATCAGTCTTTCTTCCTCCTTTTCTTGCAAAAATTTCTGACTCACATTACATGTGCATCCAGTACAAACACACACTGTCACAGGTTTTGCACTGCTTAATTCATCCCAAATCATCTTGATTTTGGTGAAGAACTCAGTAATGCTGTCATCACCTTGTGAAACTTCATTCAATCTTTGTTGTAGCCCATAAAATTGTGGCCCTGATGTGACAGAAAAACGCTCCTCTAAATCTTTCCAAATTTCCCTTGCAGTGGTTAAGAAGACTACACTCTTGTAAATTGTAGGACTCAAAGATCTTAACAAGTAAGACATGACCATGCTGTTGCACCTATCCCAAGCATGATAATCAACATGATCAGAAGCTGGTTTAGGTAAGGTACCATCAATGAAACGCACCTTGTTCTTGATCGCAAAAGCAAGCAAGATACCTCTCTTCCATTCTGCATAGCCCTCTCCATCAAACTTATCAGAAACCACTGCTGCATAAGGATTTTCAGAAGAGTGTATGTAGTAAACACTGTTGGGATCTTGCATAGAACTCATTTCAGAACTCATTTCAATCTAACAAGAATTCTTTCTTGGATCAACTCTGTGTTTCAGAAACAACCAAACAGAAAATTTCAAGTTTCTTTGAACTTTGATTATGAAAGATAATGTGTTTGCTGTAATCTTAGCAGTAAATGAAATTTGCGGAAAACTTGCAGGAACTATGCCTGCTCTGATACCATGAAGAAGTTCTTAAACTTCTGATTACTAAAATGTAGGAGAGAAAGAGAGAGAGAGAGAATTTTATTGATTGAAGAATTGTTACAATCCATGAAGCAAGAGATCAACAGCCTTATTTATATGGCTGATGTTGTTGCTATACAATCTGTTGAGCTAACAACTAACTACTTGTAACAACTTAACTAACTGACTGCAGCTTGTAACAAACAACTAACTAACTGCAGCTTGTAACAAACTTATTACATGTCATCAATCTGTGTTTGCTGCCATGTCACTGATCTTTGTTTCCTGATCTTCCAAGCTGAACAACTTGGTTAGCAATGCAGTTAGTAGTTGTTGATTGTGCTCGTTGTTGTGTTTGTTGTGATCAGTTTGATCATTAGTAACAACCTGATCATGTGCTCCAATATTTTTTTATTTAAACAATGCAAATTACGTTAATTAATAATGTTTTCATTTTAATTTATCCAAAATATGACATTGGAAAAGCGTGGAAGATTTAATCTTTCAATGAGAAAATGTGGCATGTAAAAATGTTTGGTGCCACAATAAATTGAGTTGATTAAAATAATCACTTGCACGAATTTTGATAGAATATTAAGGACATTTATGCAACAATATAAAAATAATATATTTAAAACGTATATTTTCTCCGTTCCATAAATATCGCATCATAGTTGACTTTTACTTCTCTAACACATTACTTTGACTCTTAATATCTCAAACGTGTAACCCCACATGACTACAATTTTCTTACATATGAATCACAAAAAATAGCCAAAGTCGTAGTATGAATAGTGTTAAAAACAAATGATGCGATATTTACGGAACGGAGGAAATATAAAGATTGAATTGGGACACCTAAAACGGAAAGTGTAAATAATAAAAAGGGACGGATCGAGGGAGTACCCCGATATAATGTACTCCGTACTACCTATGTTTCATAATGATCTTTACGGTTATTGTTTGCACAAATATTAAGGTAAAAAAGAGAGTGTATGAAAAAAAAGTGAGAGAATATAATATAATATTAATAAAGTAATACATGTGTAAAAAGGTGGGTACGTGGGTGTAAACAAATGAATAAAGTAATGGAAAATGTAAATGTTTTGGGGTAAGAGTGGTAAAATAGTAAACTTTTATGTTCAAAATATATATAAAAAAAAAAAAAAAAAACATTATGAAAAGAGTAAAATCAAAAGTGTAAAGATCATCTTGAACGTGATGTAATAAAAGTATAATAAAAAATATTTTTTTCAAAATCACTAATAATGTAGTGTATAAAGTTATCATTTAACCCGTTCAAATGTTATACAACAATTTTTTTATCATACATATGTATTTCCTAAAAGTTAATCAAAATATTTTCATACATATATTTATATTGTATATCAGAGTAAAAAAGATAATAAAAATTGGGTAAAGTACGTTATCCTGATATACAATAAATAATTTATTATACATCGGGTGCTTGGAAAACATTTTGAAGTGATCGAGAAAGAAGAAAATGTAGAAAGAGAAAATTACGCATGAGTGATAGTATCAAGCTCCAAGAAGTGATCCTCGCAGCCATAACCGGTGATTTCGAGCTCGAGGCCTAATCGAATGGCAGCGCCGGCATCTTTAGCCCTACAAATTGATTCCTTGATGTTCTTCATATTGCACTCGAAGTCCATTGCCCATTGATTCAAGTTACATGCAGAGCCGGCCCTGGGGCAGGGCATAAGGGGCCGCCGCCCTGGGCCCCAGGGAAAAAAGCCCAACATTTATTAAGCCAATATTCAATGAAAACTTAGACAAGCATGCACTGTAGAACAGTGGTTGTTTGCCTGATATAACAGGGCGTCCACCAAGGTTCGATAACTACCGAGGTGGTAGTTTGTTTTTATTTTTTTTTCGTTTTTTTGTTATTTCTCATTTGCTAGAGCCGTGTACTATCCTTATAATCCTATATTTTCTTCTTCTTTTGTTAATATAATCACACTCCTTGTTTTAATTTGGAGTTTAGCAAAAATAATTGGATTGTAGTTTATTGTACTTCAAAAATTATTACCGACTTGCTAAAATTTCAAGTTCCATTTCCCTTCAGTAATTCATCATTGTCTTATGCTTGATGATTAATGTTTAAAATAGTAGAATATAATTGATGTTTAATGGCACAAGGTTGAAAGTATTCAAGCCTTCATATTTTGTAATAGAGTCAATTTCTCATGGCTAATTTAATTAGATATAGAGTAGTATTGAGTCTTAAGAAATGAAACATCAATTATTTACATACATTTTTCAATAAAAAAAAAGTACATTACATCGATTCACAATTTTTTTTTGTCTATGTGCCTTTTTAAAAGTAAGGGCCTCGATTTTTTGTTTCGCCCATAGGCCACCAAAAAGTCAGGACCGGCCCTGGTTACAGGTTGCCACCTTCAACAACCTCATCTTTTCCCTTTTTTCTCTTGCTACTTAATCTTCAACCTGAAATTTAATTAACTCTTTAATTTTATTTTATAATTGAAATATTTTCACATGCATGTATAGTGCAATATACTTATATACAATTAGTACAGTGTGATTTGGTTTTGAAAGTAATTTCTACCCGTATTTATAAGCCAACTTCCAAGGAGTTGGTGTCCAAATTTTAATATACCCATAATGCCCTTATTCTTAAATTGTTTAAAGTAATACTTGATTAAATAACAAATACATACTCCGTACAATAAAATGTGAAAAAGTGGAAAGAAAATTCAAATTAATTATATGTAGCTACTATTAAAAAAAAGGAAAATTAGGTAGTTTTATATGCCCAAGTATTCAACTACTTTACGTGTAGAACTGTAAGTTTTATAGGAAAAAAAAAACTCTAGGTAAAGAAAATTCAGAAAACAGAAGAAAAAATTACAGAAATAAATATCGGCCCATTAATAAAAATTAAAATAAAATAAAAACAATTTAAACAACCAACTAATATTAAAAAGAACTTACCCCCTAAATAAATAAATAAAACTATTCAAAAGAACTTCAAAAGTCAGAAGAACTAGTAAAAAATTTACGTATACGCTGGTACAATGTGAATCCAATGTATTTTTATATTAATTGGTAGGTCCTGCTACATTTTCTCCTCACGTGATGTTCCCACGAAAGAAGAAAATCCTTAGCTTCCTCTAAACTATTCAGACATTCAGTTACTTTGAAACGGTTGCCCACATCTAGTAAGTCGACGACCCTCACTCTAAATAATTAAATAAAACATTATAGAGTATACTTTTATTACTACATTTGCACCCAAAAAAAAACGGATTTTTCATGAAATACCCCTCAATTTTCACGAAATTCACCAAATGCCCCTCAACTTTCAGAAATTCACCAAATGCCCCTCACCTTTAATATAATACCCAAACTACCCTTACTAATGACGCGCCGTTAGTCCGCCGTTAGTCCGCCGTTAGCCTACTTTTCTAATTCACCAAATGCCCCTACAATGTAACTTATTTCACCAAATACCCCTATTTTAAAATATAATTTACCAAATGCCCAAATGTAAAAATTACCTTTTTAAAGCCCAATGGCTAGTTTTTTGGGATTGAAAAATAGCCGTAGCTTATTGTTTTAGTCACCAAAACTTTCCAGTCATTTGAGAGTTGAGACTATGGAAGATATAAGGCAGTGTGATGATAGATACTGTGGCAATGGTATGTTACATTTTAGAACTATTCGGCCCGAGTTAATAAGTAAGCCCCTTGAGTATAAGAGGATACTCAAGGGAAGGGAATCCTCACCCCCAAAATACAACTTTGAGGTTGTAAGATACAATCTCAACAACTAGGTTAGGCCAAGTACTACTTGGTACTTTGTATATGCAAGCAATACACTTGATACAAATATATAATGCCTCAATTTACTTATTTACATTTCTTATAGAGTGGCATATGAAAAGAGCGATACAATTAAGAGAATGTCTCTAAAATAAAAGACCAACCAAATGAAACTCTACTCAAAAGACTAACACCACTTAATGAGTTTGATGCGTGTTTGGTTCACGGTTATTTGAGGCCACGAAACGAAATTAAGAACATGACTTTCTTCCCACTTATGTGCTTGGATAACAGGAATATGATACTCCATTACTAGAGGTAATAGAGTGTAATATCAATTGGTTATCTGCAATATGGAGGCCCTTTTTTCCTTTCCTTTCCTTTCCTTTCCTTGAGTAGTGATTTTAACTTATATTCATGCAAAACAAGAGGTAATAGACTCATTATGTGTGGATGATGATTTTGAATGATAATTCATGACACAAAACTGAGATGAAACTACAACAAAACAATTTGGTGACTAAATAAACACTCAGAACAGGGTTATTTATACTAAAACAATAAGCTACGGCTATTTTTCAATCCCAAAAAACTAGCCGTTGGGCTTTAAAAAGGTAATTTTTACATTTGGGAATTTGGTGAATTATATTTTAAAAAAGGGGTATTTGGTGAAATAAGTTACATTGTAGGGGCATTTGGTGAATTAGAAAAGTAGGCTAACGGCGGACTAACGGCGTGTCATTAGTAAGGGTAGTTTGGGTATTATATTAAAGGTGAGGGGTATTTGGTGAATTTCTGAAAGTTGAGGGGCATTTGGTGAATTTCGTGAAAATTGAGGGGTATTTCATGAAAAATCCGAAAAAAAAAATATTAAATCCTTTCTTTTTTTTGTCTTGTTTGCATTACGTTTTCCATAGTTTTCAATGTAATATTGTGCTTGTAATAACATCTCTTGGTATTTTGGTAATCAAGCAAGGCTTGGCCGACGAGATTCAAAAGGCTTGGCCTAAAGGTTGGGCCTAATAATTTTAAGGTTGTGAGATTAAATTAACCCCACTAGGAGCTCTTTGGAGGTGAGGATTTTCCCTATAATTCTCCACATTTCCAATGAATCTGACCCGTAAAGATGACTGAAAATACCTGTGCGACCTACCAGTGCAGTGATGTCCTTCATTTTACCTTCCAAAAAAAAAACATCTCTTGATACATTTATGATTGAATCCCCTCTCATTTGTAATTTGTATTGTTCTATTTAATTACTCATTCGCCCATCATAAAAAATCTCTAAAAACTATGAAAATTTAGTATTCGGGTTGAAATTGAAAATCGAGACGAAGTAACAAGATATCTGAATATTATGCATAAAGTATATATTTATCATTAATTACTTAGTATGCCCTTATTCTCTTAGGACATGTTTAGTTTGCCAATTCTAGATCTGAGGTACGGGTTTAAAATGGTCTAAACTCGTACCAAGTATCTGGTTGACAATTTTAAGAGTTTAAACACATACCTCAAACTCTAAAGATTTGGGGTTTATAAACTTTGGATGTGGGTCAGTTTGGCTCATACCTTTTAATCCGGGTGTCAATTAAAAAAAAAAAACTCATCACCAAATTGAAACAAACACATGAAATTAACAATCAAATTCCAAACTCATATAATTTTGACATCAATCCTAACTTCAACCCGATACCAATGGGTCAAACGCCCCCTTCAATGTTTTAATTGTAAAAAAAAAAATCACAAATACTATTCAACCCCTACCAACTATTCACAAAAGTTGATGTAATCTACGTGAAAAACTACATAGTAGAAGAAGAAGAAAAAAAAAAAATTGTCACAAAAGTGTACGGAGTAATAATATCCAAAAAAAAAAAAAATTGAAAATTTCAACAGAAAAAATCAAATACGGAGTAGTCAAGTACACTTAAAAAGACAACGAAAATCTCTATTCTACTCCACGGTGGAGATCGAACTCTTAACAGTCTCAATGAAGTGTTCAATTTTGCGAGTGTTTACTCATATTTTTTTGTATTACTCGTCCTTCCCAAACAATGTGAACAACATTCATCAATCATCATCGTCGAAATTTTTTTTAAAAAAATTATAAAATAAAAAATAAAATAACATGATGTCATGATCGAACAACTTCATCCAAGAAAAACCCTAACTATCGGTAGGAGAGGCTCGTCATAGAAGACTGTTACCATCCACATACACATAAAGTTATCGGGCTAACATTTTTGCATGTTCAATATTGGATCTTTAAAGACACAAAAAAGGAAGTGTGAGAGTTATAAAGGATAATGACGTAGACAGAATTCAATCCCAAATGGCGTTGTGAAGAAAGTTTATGTGCTACGTAAAACTCTCTTGTTTACGCCACGTCATCCACTCACCAAAGTTATGCGATATTAGACAACCAAAAAGCAATAAAATAAGGTTCGAACACGAGACCTCGTGTTTGGAGAGTAAATCCCATTACCATCTCAACCAACCACTAATTGTTGTTTATTCATGCACATTAACTTATAAATACATGTTAACATGAAGTGTAAAACAACTAAATCTTTATGTTACTTTTTATTTCTCATGGACTATATTGTTATAAAATCAATTAAGGAATTAGGAAAATCGTTACTTAAACATGATATGTTTTTTCTCATAAGCATCAACTATAGAATTGTCCTGCATATATCTAATTTGATGTTTATTAATTTGAAGCACTTAATTCCATTCGAAAATAAATTAAACTAATTGTAGGATGATCTAATTGAAACATTATTTTGCATGATAAATGACACAGTTTACATTTATAGTTGATGAACTTCACTTTTATGGACTACATGTATTTTGGTCAAATATTGAGCTGATAAATAATTTCGAATTTTAATTATTTAAAGTAGCAATCGGGGCATCGCCCGAGCCACACACTAGTTATCAATTAAACCAAAGAAACATACTCACTTCGTGTATAATTAATTGGTATACTTTTATAATCGGTCGTATTTATTAATTGATGTACTTTTCATTTATGGAAATTTTCCCCCTTACTCCGTATTTTATAATTCCCCTTTATTTTATAATTCATTCCTTGTTTTTTTCTTTTCCTTTAAATACTTTAATATCCACTCTCTTTTGTTATAATTGTTTATACTCACGTTATCTCACTTACATCTTATTTTAATAAAATCAAAAACTTTGTGGTAAATAAATTTTGTTTTTTACTTTAATTTCATTATATAACAAATTTGGCCATCATCTATGATTTTTTTAATTATGTATATGTCTGGCCGTTAACATTAACAGACCGAGCTTATCCTGCCCAAGCGTTTTTGTTTTATTTTCCAAAATTGTTGTTCAAGTCCGCTATTTAAACGGGTTAGTTGAAATCAGACTTAGCGGGGTCATCCTGCCCATGAACACCTCTATGTTTCAGCTAGCTAGTACTCCGTACCTTTTTAAATTTATTTAACCATTATGAAATTAGAAAGAGAAAACATTAAAATTATTTAACACGGACAACTTCATCCAAGGATTAAAAACCTAACCGTTGGCCGGTAGAGGGAGCAACCTCGTTAGAGGCCGGCCGGGGTGGTGCCGTGGCGGCAACGACTTACCAAACGGTGGACTGAGCGAGAAATGCTGGAAATCAGCGGTTAGGTAACAATGTACGTGAGACTGAGTGCTTCACCAAGAAATGAACAATGGTATCCCGGCGGCCCGGCCCAGAGACCCAAGCGTGGGCTAGAGAAGGAGTAAGCCAGGAAGAGCCAAGAGGGGGTGGTGACCACGTGACTGTCGTGATTTTTTATTTTTTTTTTATATTGTGTGTGTGTTTTTGCCAAACTGCCGTGAATTAGTAGTGATGGATGGGAAAGCCTTATATAGAATAATCCTATAGTATAATAATAAGAATTTATACGGAGTACTACGTGATAATTAATAGGAAGTATTAATCTAATTGTAATTAATGTCGAGTAATGAGATAATTAATCGCTAAAAACGTACCTCTATAATCTATTAGGGTTTGCGAAAGAGTCCTTGCCTAGGGTTTGCAAAAGTTTTTTTTAAAATAAAATATCAATCATCAACAACTATATAATAAAAGACACATCAAGAATAAGACGTATTTTCTGGTGTGCTCAGTTTTTATTTAAATATTTTTTTATTAAATACGGAGTAATCTTTTAAAATATCTAATTTTGTGAATTTTTTTCTTATTTTTTTTTATAGGACTATTTTTTACCACCTAAAAATTAAAACTTATATAGTTATATTTTACGACCTAAAAAAATTAAAACTTATATTTTACCACCTAAAAGAATTTAAACTTGTTTTTTACCACTTTAAAAACCAAAAAATGGTATTTTGAATACATGTGGAAATTAAAATATTTGTGATTTTATTTTTTTATATTTTATTTTAGATCAAAAGATTCAAAACGACGTAATTTTAACCCGGTTACATGCAGAGCTACAAATAGCCGGTGTACCTTCTAATTTACGACAATCTAGTCAATTCTTGCAAGTGTACAACCCACTCTCAAAATCTCGGATGGGGCGATCGAGCTAGCATAAATGCCAGCCACATGCAGGCCCGACCAGAAAGCTGAAATCTTGCTCCATCACCTTATAATTAATCCTCAGACTTGGATCAGAATTAAGCTCACGTTGCTAATTTAATTAATTACTTAATTATAAGCTCGATCAGTTTATTTGAATTGCCAAGAAAAAAAACTGAGTACGATGTAGTCAGGTACGATGTAGATTATTAAAGTGAGTACGATGTAGTCAGGTACGATGTAGATTATAAGCTCGATCAGTTTATTTGAATTATTTTTCATTGGCCGAAACCATTAGATTTCCCACGTGGCGCTCTAATATTGGATTAATATTTGATTTTAAATTGAATTTTATTTATTTTATTTTAGATTAGTGTTTGATTTTGGATGAATTTTATTTTAGATATATTTTTTAATTTTTAGAGTGTTTGATTTTGGATGGAGTTGTATATATTAGTAATTAATTAATTTAAATATCTACGTGGCACTTAATTAATTATCTATATGAAAATAGATTTTTTTAATTCAAAAATAAATTAGTATATTTTAGCCCGTGCGATGCATGGATTCTACTAAATTGTTATGTTTAAATAGAACTCCTATATACCAATTTTATATATTAGATTATATTAGTTTTTGATTTTGCATTGAATTTTATTTTAGATCTTTTTTTTTAATTATTAGAGTGTTTGTTTTTGGATGAAATTGTATACGCATAATATTAATGTGGCACTTAATTATTTATTTATGTGGCACTCGACTTTTTTAATTCAAAATTAATTTTGAAATCTTAATTTTCATTGGACGAAACCATTAGATTTCCTACGTGACGCTCTAATATTGGATTAATATTTGATTTTAGATTGAATTTTATTTATTTTATTTTAGATTAGTGTTTGATTTTCGATGAATTTTATTTTAGATTTATTTTTTAATTTTTAGAGTGTTTGATTTTGGATGGAGTTGTATATATTAGTAATTAATTAGTTAGAATATCTACGTGGCACTTAATTAATTATCTACATGGAAATCGATTTTTTTAATTCAAAAATAAATTAGAAATCTTATTTTTCATTGGCTGAAACCATTAGTAATCCTAGGTGGCACTCTAATATTTCAACAAATATGTCTCCTTTATATATACTTCCTCCGTTCTTATTTATATGACACAATTGAGTTTTTGACACTATTCATACAAGCTCCTTTGACTTTATTTTGTGATTTATACATAAGAAAAAATATAGTCGTGTGGGGTTTTATTAGATTCGTGTCAACAAATTTTTTTAAATATCAACTTTTTATAAATTTTTCTTATCCATGATAGAAGATATTAACGTTTGAAATTGTTCATTGGCAAACGTGCCTAATTAATTGTGTCATTTAATTAAGAACAGAGGAAGTATATATTAGATTAGGAGAAAATGTGGATTATTGAATATTAATAAAGGTAATTTGGTAATGTCAAAAATTTTCAGAAATAGAAAGCCTATGACTAAAAGAAACGACGTAAAATATAAAAGGAAGGAAATATGTTTGCCCTTTCAATTAATTGCATAAACGGTATGTCGGTATATCTGTCTGCAATTGAAAAGTACGGAGTAGTGTTAACTAGGTTAGGACTCGTGCAATGCACGATTATTAATAAATAATTTATTATTTCAATAGTAACTAAATAAAAGACTTTCTGATATAAGAAAAACGTGAAAGTAAAAAAGATATATGCAAAAGTATGAATTCACAATGTGTAAAATAAATATCCAAATAAAGTAAATTTGCAAATTACAATACAAAGTTAAGGATTATATAGTCGTATACTTGTAATTTTGATAAATGGACTTCTAATGTTAGTCTATTTACCATGTATTACGGAGTATTATTTGTTGTTGTTGTTGTTGTTGTTGTTGTTGTTGGACATCCCTCGCTGCATAGTTGGGCGAAGCGTTTATGTCATAACTCTTGTTCTACAATGCCCCTAGGGACGTGTGACCTATCGTTGGAAAGCTATTTAAGTCTACTTTCTAGCGCAATCAAAATTATCTCATTCCAATATATAGAACTTGAGATATCATCAAAAGAGTAAACGCTTGTCCGTTTTGATGCTTGGAATAATAACGTTTAGCTTCGTTGTTGACTCAAAATTATTCCTAGAGACATGTAATGATCCTCAAGTCAACATCCCATCCGTTCATCATCCAAATCAACTTTGAACACTCCGAAAGCATCCAAATGATCGTAAAATCACCTGAAATATTAAAGAAAACACGAACGAGGCGTAATAGAGTACAATAACGACAACTTATGCAAATGCGACTCTAAATGCAACTAAAATGAGACGAATGCCTAGAAATGAAACCTAAATGCGCCTAAAATACCCTATACAAATATGATTCATCAAATTCCCCCAAGCTAGACTGTTGCTTGTCCCCAAGCAACATTAAACTGAAGACAGAGAAATGAGACGCACATGACTTTCATAGAACCTGAACAGAACCTACTCAACTCTCGAGCAAACAATCAAACAAAGTTATTGAGACAGAAGTCTAGCTCGGATACATATAGAACCACAAAGCATCATGATCCACAATTGAAACAACCCAGCTTAGCCACAAACTGTTCTAAATCAAGCTAGTCGTCGCCGCATACCTTGTAGAATATAAATATATGATGCAACATGGGGTAAGATGATAATAGCAAGAAACAATTTTCGCTTAATCACAAAACAAAGATGCCGATCAAGAGGTCATAAATAAGCTTGTAATGGGGCTAGGAAAAAAGGAAGGGTAGGATATAATTTGGGAAAAAGAGAGTAAGGTCCAACTTGAGGAGCAAAGGTGAACTATATGTGTCGGCGTGATAATGCCGAAAATCCAACTCCATCAAACCATGAACTCGAACAATCAACCAAGTGATAACCAAGGGGAAGAACAAATAATATAATGTCAATGATCTTTCTTCAATCCCCTTTCCTTGCCTTCAAACTATATACAAAAATGAATAACATACTCTTTTCTTTTCTTTCTATATTTTTTTCTTTTTTTTTCTTTTTTTTTTTCTTTCTAATATGAAATGAAATAAATTGATGAAAAACTAAAGTACAAAAATAAATACTAATGCTAACTGTTACAAGCTTGGGTGCCAACAATAATATGCATCATTTTCGAACCACAAATCCAAGCATAGCCTCGAACCACGAACTATTGACTTAGTGTGCCAATCAATCAACACTAATGAAACCATTACGAACACCGAAGCTCCCCCAAGCTAGACTCGAGACAAGTAACCAACGGGGATAATAGGGCTCAATTTTGTGGAGTTAAAAGAATAAACGGACAAGGCTACAACATGGGTATGAAAGTCAGGAACTGATGTTTCTAAATTCGTCTGAAGGCTTCCTAAGAGAATGGCCTCTGTCATACGCAGCATGCGTGAGTTGCAACTAAAATACTAATGAATCTCAAGCCAAAATCATAGGATAACAAGTCACATCAATCACACAAACACATAGTAAGGTGACCTACAAGATAATTGGCTAGTTATTCTTGACACGAGACCAACATCTTACCGCATACCATTCAATTGGTTCACACAATGCCAAGAAGTTATCAATGTATAGCACAACCGACTGAATTTCAGAATCATAGCTAAATTTAAAAGAAGCTCAAGAGAGTCAAGTAAAGTCCAGACACGGTTTGAAAGTCAAATACACAATGCAGGGTATAGAAACATATGAATGCAAGTAAAAATGCAACTAATTTTATTAATATTACTAGGAAAGCAGTACATTTTTTCATTGTACGTAAACTCCCACCCCTAGTGACTGGTACAAAGCGCACAACACCTACAAAACAAAACAAAACTAGACTAAAATGCAACTAACGCAAATCGATGATGACAAATATCCTCCCCCAAGCTAAACAACATATTGTCCTCAATGTGAACAAAGAGGGTGCAAAAAAATAAAAATTGAGAAAAAGGGAAAAGGACAACTCACAACCAAGGAGCTTAGCACTAAAGGCTTTGACGTCACTGCCATGATGTGGTAATGAAACTAGCCAAGAAACCTGACAATGCTTGTACCTAGAGATATATTTCGTCACTTAAGCACACATTAGGTGGTTAGTAATAAAAAAAAGGAATTAAAACAGTAAACCAGGTTGCCTCCCGGTAAGCGCTAGTTTTTAAGGTCCCGCTCGACCCTACTCAAATTGTTAATCAGAAGAATCAAACGCCTTTAGTAATTTATCAAATTCCCCTGCAAACATGTCATTGAGCACTACATATGGCTTAATTAAAACCACATTCATCCTCTCAAATAGGGTATTAGATAAACAAGAAGAAAAATCAAAAGAAAAAGAACGACAATTAGAAGAAAGAGAAGAAAAATCAAACGAAAAAGAAAAAGAAAAAAGAGAATATTTACAACTTCCCTCTAATTGCTCCTCTGGCAATGTAAACGTTTTAGAATGAGCATCAAGGCCGACAAGGTCAAATGTATCATTGAATTGAGACATATTGAGAAAGGACGAAAGACTTAACATAGGGGATGAAGGAACAAGATCAAGCCTCCGCGAGAACGGGACATAGCGGGGAGGAGATATAGGCTCAACATTAATACTTTTACCTACAATTCTACCCTCGTGAATAAGCTTGTCATTAAAATCTTCAACCAAAAGTTTCTCAACCAATGGTTTCTCAACCATCGGTTCTACAACCATTAGTGACTCTTCATCCTCCAAAGTCTCCATTATATCCAACCTTTTCTCATCTTGACCATTATAAGTACCAAAAGTCAAATGACAACCTTCCTCTAATGAACTAACATTCTCAACTAATCCACCATCATCATCATCATTATAAAGGATTTTCATGTCACAATAAGATGGTTCGAGTTGGAAATTTTGCATATCAAATTGAAGGAAAGGGTTGACAGTATTACTATATGACTCATTATACGGACAAAGAGAAATATCATGGTCATGGCAATGACAACAAGAACAATAATACGGGGGAGAGATGTGAGTTTGAGGAATAGGAAAAGAGAAATTTTTGCAGAGTGGGTGCAACAAACATTGTCATCTCCCACTCATATGTATCTCTAGCTAATTTCTCAATCAAATTCCAACACTCTTCTGGAGTCTTCTCCACAAATATATAACTACTCATGGAATCCAACACCAATCTTGTATCTTCATTCAATCCCTCATAAATCACCAAACATAGTTCCCATTGTTCAAAAATATGATTTGGACCAAGAAAATCTCCGAGCCTATAATAATATCTCCAAAACACTTCATTCTCAAATTGAGGAAAACAAATAGAAACCATTTTAAATTAAAAAAAGGGAAAATTTTATACACAAACGAAAAAAATATATACAATGTAGCCTCACCAAAAGTAAAAGCTAAAAAGAAAAATAAAACCGTCTCCCCGGCAACGGCGCCAAATTTTGATAGGCTGTCGTACACCCGTCAAAAATAAAATCCTAACGAAACCTCCTAACAATGTAGTAGGGTAAGTAGGGTCGAATCCACAGAGAGATGGCTATTTAAATCTAGCTTTTAAGGTATGACAAAACTAACAATATCACGAAATTTAGGATTGAATATTTAAACTAAATTAAATAGGAAAATAAACTAAAAGATCCAGGGCAATGGTTCACCATGTTCATAGTTCAAAATCAATCAAAACATCATCAACAATTCAAGTATTCAGAGTATCTAGAGCACGAATTAATCCTATGGTCGGGTCTTAACACTCTCGATTCAACATATGTAGTACGGTCGCTAACATAATCAGAATTGCTAGTTGTAGGTAAGCCTCTAAAAGTCAATCTTTCGATTCTAAACTCTATTAGCAAGATTTAATCAAACAATTTATCAGATTGCAAAGATTAAAGAAATAAACCTAATCAACTAGAAATATTAATGAATAATGAAACATCAACAATAATAATAATAAAGATTCATAATATAAACATGGATTCCCAAACCCTAAAAACAATCTACTCAACCATGAAATAAATAATGAAAATTAAATCTAAGAATGAAAATATAATTAAAAGCAATAAATAAAATAAAGAGAGAAACCAATAATACCTCAAGGAGTTACATTAATGGTGTATGCAGAAAAACTAGGGTTCATGAAAGGAGAAGAGAGAAAAATAAAACTTAGCGTGTATTGGGAATTCTAAAGAAATAATAACATGACGGGAAATAAAAGCATTCCCTTGAGTATTTATATGCTCCTATTTTCTAAAATAAATAAATAAATAAATAAATAAGAAAATAAAGATGGAAGTCGTCAATGATTGGTCGATGGAAGATGACGTGGCAATGAAACCCGAGCGCGATCGAGCCATCCAAGAGACGCGAAGTGTAGCACGGTGGGGCAGCAATGTGGGCGTGTAGTAGGCACATCTCTCGCTGTAGGCGGGCGATCCCTCGCTGGGCAAGCTGGTGTGCGCGCGTGTCGAGAATGGTAGAGGGGAGCGCGAGATCCCTCGCTGGGCCGATCGAGCGCTCGCTGGGGGGTTGATGCGCGAGACGAAGGCTGTGCGGGCATCCCTCGCTGATGGCAAGGCATCGCTCACTGGCTGCTGGTGCGCGGTGAGTTGGTGTGGGCAGCAAGGGGACTAGCGCAAGGGACATCCCTCGCTGGAGGCGAGTGATCCCTCGCTGCATAGTTGGGCGAAGCGTTTATGTCATAACTCTTGTTCTACAATGCCCCTAGGGACGTGTGACCTATCGTTGGAAAGCTCTTTAAGTTTAATTTCTAGAGCAATCAAAATTATCTCATTCCAATATATAGAACTTGAGATATCATCAAAAGAGTGAACGCTTGTCCGTTTTGATGCTTAGAATAATAACGTTTAGCTTCGTTGTTGACTCAAAATTATTCCTAGAGACATGTAATCATCCTCAAGTCAACATCTCATCCGTTCATCATCCAAATCAATTTTGAACACTCCGAAAGCATCCAAATGATCGTAAAATCACCTGAAATATTAAAGAAAACACGAACGAGGCGTAATAGAGTACAATAACGACAACTTATGAAAATGCGACTCTAAATGCAACTAAAATGAGACGAATGCCTAGAAAGGAAACCTAAATGCGCCTAAAATACCCTATACAAGTATCATTCATCAGTTTCCGACCACGCACAAGAACTCCGACTACCATCACAAAGAAGGTCTTTCCGAACACCAGCAAGTCGCAGACTCCCTCACTTCTCCTCCCCCTTATGTTTTCAGTCTCCCCTCGCTCCTCCCCTCTTTCGTCACATTCCCTACACGCGCACAAGTGTCGACACGACAACAACACCAGCGCCGCGATACGTGTTTGACAGATCTTACAACTCGGCGATGAAACTCGTCGGTCACTCACTGGGTCAACATAAGCCGACTCAGCATCCTCCGTATCACCCGCGCACCCTACCACACTCCCCTCTCTATCCTGCTGGCTTCTGCAGCCTCCTCCGTTGTTAGCCCCATCGCGGAGGGTGTGAGTTTGAATACATTTTTAAAAAAAAATTGGTGGCCGCACACATCTTTTGCGTGGGAATAATGGCTTCCGTGCACAAGTTGTGCGTCGGCGACATGGAAGTCGTGCAGCTCTGGTGCACGACTCCCATGTCACCGACGCACAACTGACAGGCTAAATCGTACTCCTATCAAAGATAAACCTAACGTTCACCAACTAAAAATATAGTGCTCGATAGTCGGCCCGATCGGGCGAAATTCCGCCCGATCGGGCGGTTGCAAAATGCCCAGAACAGCGCCCAGAATGACTGCCCGATCCGGATCGGGCGAAGCCCGCCCGATCGGGCGCGTGTTGAAACTGCACGATCCCCTATCTTCAAATGGCATATCTCCTTCGTTATTCGTCGGAATTAGGCGAGTGACCACTTGTTGGAAAGCTATTGAAGTCTAGAATCCAACCCAGTTAGAATTACATCTTTTGAAGTTGTAGAACTTGAGTTATGCTTAAAATAGTGGACTATAGTCATTTTTGTACTTCCTTCGTTATTCGCTTTGCTTCAAAACTCTTCAAACTTAATGTTCGTGCTCTCGAAAGTACATAATCTCTTGTATTGATTCAAATGAGTAGGAAATGCACAAAAATATGCTAATTCCTACAATGATGAACCTGAAACTACAGACACACTACAAGGAGCACATTAGTATTAAAAATCGCTCCGAATAGCTCATTTGAGATCAAAAAGTACTAAAGGACGGGGGTAAAAACTCTATATAAAACACACATATCAAACTCCCCCAAGCTAGATCCTTTCTTGTCCCTAAGCAAGGAAATCATCGATGAATACAAGACCAACTTCACTCCCAACATATTTCAAAATGAAAAACATAATTCAAGGCAAAATCCAACGAGCATGCATCAATGTCAACCAATCAAATCCACCCAACCACAAATCCTCCCTAACAATCGTCATGCAAAGCAAACCACAAGTGCACAATGGAATTCAAGACTAGTGCTCACACATTCGTCACTCATTTATGTGGCGGATAAAAGATGTACCCGTTCGCTCTCCTCCCAACATATAAGTGAACAATGCCCTCCCAAACTCACAACACTCGTGTGTCTAGAAAAACATATACTCAACCTAGTAGTCGACTTGAAATGTGTCATGTCATAACTTGCATTGATAAACAACTATTTTCACATAAGTACGAATCTATGCACAAAGGTCGGAAGGTCTTCAAAGCTTGTAATGTTAGGCTTAGGTAAGGTGCGGTAAATTTGGGTATAATGTGAGCTTTAAAGCCTTGGCTTTGGGGAGCATAAATCCTAAAAACAACCGTGATCAATCAACATAATGACCATAATCTCCCACTCAACACATGACAAAACAACAAATAGCCAACACCATACTTTCTTGCCTTTTTTCACAATTGTAACCAATCGCTCATAAGGATATGAATTTGCAGAACTTGATTGAAACAACACTTTGAACTTTTTTATGAGAGTAATAGATTTTTCTCTTTCTTTTCCTTTTCAATCTCTCTTTTTTTTCTTTATTTTTAGAAACCTTCACATTTGTTTTGTTCTATCATCTCTTTTCATTTTCAACTCATTTTCAACAACAAACATGATAAGACGAACTCCTTTTATAATACCTACTTTGTGCTCAAAATGTAGCACATTACAACTCCGTCACCTCACTACTATTAGCTCCCCCAAGCTAGGCTTGAGACTAGTAACCAATGGGGTTTTTCATGGGCTTGTAATATGGCTAGTCACCGAATAAAAAGGGCACAAGCAACAACATGGGTAGAAAAGGAGGGGACAAATGTATCTAATTTCATCTGAAGGCTACCTAAATAGAAAAATGCCTTCGTCCTCTACAATGTGCATGTATATGAGTCATAAAACACTACTAATAGTTGCAAATCAATACTCAAAATCAATGACACACCAGGAAGCTATCACACATTCTAACCAAATCAACTAGTCAAGCACCAAGTTCACAAATAGTTAGTCGGAGTTGACTCATGTTAAGGCATCAAAGCAATCGAATATCAAATCATGGCTAACACATCTACATTGCCCATCGTCAAATACCAAGAATCAAAACAATTTTCGTTCAAGGGGCACAGGGAAGCATGATATTGTATTCATCGGAACGTATTTTTGTATTTTTATTTTTTTCAAAGCAATAAACTACTCTAGAAAACATTAAACACACCAAAATAAACACACAAAAATAAGTAAATGCAAAAATAAAAGGAAAAACATACCTAATATGTACAAGTGAGTGAAACACCCCCCAAGCTAAATCAGACAATATCCTCATTGGCTCAAGGGGTATCATGAGGAAAGTGAGCAACCCGTGGCTTATTTGTCGCTGATTCGCAAATCGCCCGATCGGGCAGCAGATCGCCCGATCGGGCTGCAGATCGCCGGGCGAATTTTGAACCTTTTCGTTAAATCTGCGCGCCCGATCGGGCGCTCCTCGCCCGATCCGGATCGGGCGAAATGCAATGCCCATTTTCTTCGACTATTTCCAACCCAGAATCATCTCAAACCCTCGAACTGACGTCATCACCAACCGCCCGATCGGGCGGAATTTCGCCCGATCGGGCATTTGACTCGCCCTTTGAGTGGATCGGGCAACCGTCGCCCGTTCGGGCGATTTTCCAACATTTTCCTTGAATCGACACGCGCCCGATCGGGCGCTCCTCGCCCGATCCGGATCGGGCAAAACGCAGACTACTCCGTTTCAGCTTGAATTCAACTTTTTCGAACTTGGAGCCTTAGACCTGCACAGCATTAAACGTCCAAACCGTAAAATACCCTCTTCTCACCTCTCTAACACCAAAAACTACAATGAAACACACACTTGCTCAAAAATTATACTAAAACACACAAACAAAAGCGAAAAATACACTACGAAAAGCAATAAATGGATAGTGAAATACTCATCCCCTATTGGATTGATGCAATGTCCCCATTACACAATCTCAGTTTATGTACAGACAACGAAAGGAAGGGGATGAGAGCCACGACAACTCATCGAATGGGGGCACCAAAGATGGTGCCATCTGGTGTCGAATCAATTGCCTTGGATGAGCTATGTGGCGCGGGAAGTGACAGACCACGACCCCGATCATGAATACGGTGCCCACCGTTCACCGAGCTTTCGGCCTTTCGTGTCTCAGCATCATCAAATCGTGCCTCCCTCAAAGAGATTGGTTAGTAAATAACCAACGAAAGAGCGCAGAAGCTTGTCATGCGCACTCGCACAACTTTCGTGCAACAAGACATGCACGATAATCAACAACAACATTTGCATAAAGTCCGAATGAACTCCATGCCAGTAAGGAGTAGGATGCCTAAAGGAAGAAGAACAAAAAGAAAAAACAACAATAAAAGAAGAATAAGAAAAGGAAGGAAAAGAGAAAGTAGGCATACTCTCCTTATGGAAGTTGTTTTTACGGACTATTGATTCTTCAACCTCAATGATCAATGAAATAGCTCTCTCTGTGTTTTGGAATCCATGGTGGATAGGCTCTTCACCATATAGAGCTCTCTGCAAAGCATCCACCTCTTCTTTGTAAGTATTGTAAGTACCTGCGAAAGATTCACAAAGAGGAACATACTCTATTGGGTCATTGGGATTTTGATTTTCATGGGGAGGAGGAAGATCCTCAAGTAAAGGTTTTATGGGGAAAGAGAAGGGGAGTGAGACGGTGTAAACGGGGCTAAGAATAACCCTTCTTGGACTTGGAATATGAGGGGTAGGGGTTGACACAACAACAAGGGTTTTATCAACTTCAACTTCCTCATGGACTTGCTCTATGACATATGGCTTTTCAGTTTCAACAAATCCTTCATCCATTGATCCAACAGTCAAATCATCATCCTCCCACTCATCCTCAGCCTCTCTTATAAGCTCCTCCCACTCTTGGTTGCCTATGGGTTCACTCAGTTGACCCCCATCCCCAACACAACTCGAATCATTATTTTCAATAATTTCTTGAACTTTTCTAAATCTCTCAAGAGTAGCCTTACTAGCTTTAATAATCTCATTAGTAGCCTCTTGAGATCTAGTACACTGAATCTCAATCTCAGAGTTTAATCTTCTTAATTCCTCTAAGAAGCTATCTCTGCTTTCTGATTTGGGTTGAACAGGATTGAGCAAGGGTTCACAATAATACACGGGAGAAGCAACAGTGGAATCATGAGGCAAAACATTGATATCCATGCAAGGGTTAGATAAGTCGTTAGAATATACATGATTATCATAAACATTAGAATGCACCTCATTATAACAAGCATTCAAGGGAGAGGGGGTAGAAACATGTAGATTATGCTCATAATTTGGATTAGCACATGTAACATGAATCTCCATTTCACGCTCATACAAATCCCTTGCAAACCACATATAGTAATCCCACATATCATCCAAAGACAAGGCTCGAAAATCACCATTAAATCTACTTTCTATCACATTCCTTGTATACTCATTTAAACCACCATAAGCAAAACCACAAGAATCCCAAAGATTAAAATTGTGGTAACCAATAAAATCATTTAGCCTATCGAAATACACCCAAAAAGGCTCATTTAAGAATTGAGGGAAAGAATAATAATCCATTTTTTTCAGGGGAAAAAAAAATTAAAAAAATAATAAAAAAAAAATAATAAAAAAAATAAACTAAAGAAAATAAAATATATACATGGTCTCAAAGAACAGGAAGTTCTATGAGACTCAAGAAAATAATCTAGATTATAAAATTAGTAGCAGAAAATTAAACCGTTTCCCCGGCAACGGCGCCAAAATTTGACAGGCTAAATCGTACTCCTATCAAAGATAAACCTAACGTTCACCAACTAAAAATATAGCAAGGGAAGCAGGGATCGTATCCACAGGGAAACAGGCGTTCTTTCTACTATTAAATTATTAATCTAGACTACTGGTAACAAGAGTTTGGATTGGGTTGTGTATTAAACTAAAGCAAATAATCAAATCGGAAAATAACAATATTAAAGGAATCTAGGGCAGCAGTTCACCATAAATGCAGACCGGGATTGGACAACGAACAATGACAATCAATTAACAATCATAACTAGGAAAACATGCATCTCACGAATCTTATGAATTCCTTAGGATAGAACAACTAGCGGGCTCTCGCTACGTACTAGAAATAATTCCTATCTAATAGCCACAGACCAAAAACATCAGATTTATACCTCTCGGCGCATAATCCAAGGTTAATCAAACTCAAATCAAAATAGTCCGGCCGAACAGAATTGACGAGCAATAATAATAAGCTATAGAAATTATAATCAATCAATCAATAATCAAGCCCACATATAATCCCAATCATGCATTCATGGATCCCCTAAACCCTAGAAATTAAACTACTCACTCATGATAATAAATAACAAAGCAATTAGCATAATGGAAAACATGATTAAAGCAACAAAATAAATTAAGGTAGGAAATAATACCGAATTGAAGAACAAATAAAATAATAAAGTTTGGATCTTTACTTGAAATTAAAAACTAAGTATTTGAATAATTGGAGAGAAAACTAGAAATAAACTAAGTATTGAAAACTAGAATAAAAGATGTCACTAAAAATATAAGGGGCTAGTATTTATAGTTTGCCCAAAATAGAGCCCAAAATCGGAAATAAAAACTCGCGAAATACGCTGGAGGTTGGCGTCGCCCGATCGGGCGACGCTTCGCCCGATCGGGCGATGTGCTCGATAGTCGGCCCGATCGAGCGAAATTCCGCCCGATCGGGCGGTTGCAAAATGCCCAGAACAGCGCCCAGAATGACTGCCCGATCCGGATCGGGCGAAGCCCGCCCGATCGGGCGCGTGTTGAAACTGCACGATCCTCTATCTTCAAAATGGCATATCTCCTTCGTTATTCGTCGGAATTAGGCGAGTGACCACTTGTTGGAAAGCTATTGAAGTCTAGAATCCAACCCAGTTAGAATTACATCTTTTGAAGTTGTAGAACTTGAGTTATGCTTAAAATAGTGGACTATAGTCATTTTTGTACTTCCTTCGTTATTCGCTTTGCTTCAAAACTCTTCAAACTTAATGTTCGTGCTCTCGAAAGTACATAATCTCTTGTATTGATTCAAATGAGTAGGAAATGCACAAAAATATGCTAATTCCTACAATGATGAACCTGAAACTACAGACACACTACAAGGAGCACATTAGTACTAAAAATCGCTCCGAAGAGCTCATTTGAGATCAAAAAGTACTAAAGGACGGGGGTAAAAACTCTATATAAAACATACATATCAACAACCTGTGCGCGAAGGCCATGATTCCCACGCAATGGAGCGACAAATAAGTTTTGTATTTTTTTATTGGTACTTTCTTGCCGGAGTTAATGGCGAGAGAATTTTTTGCCAATTATCTACTTCTTCATTTTATTAATGGTGCTTCTTAATTGCAATGCTATTTTCTTGCTCTCCTGATTTATCTGCTTCCTCACTTTCCCCAGCCATCTTTATTAATGAAATGAAGGGGGGTTTTGAGTACAAGGACAATATTGTGATTTCATATAAAAAATGCGGGCGATTTTAACGTACGTGGGCGTCGAATAACGATACACTTATTTTTATGTATAAAAATATACAGTCAAGTAAACCTTAATTACACGGAGTAGACATCACATGTTACAAAAGCATACAACTACATAATGGCCCTGTTCGGAAGATAGAGGATTGGGCAAAAACTAGAGGTTTCAGCCAAACTAGAGGTTTCAGCCAAATTAGAGGTTTGACCAATGTAAAAAGCTAGTTTGAGTGTTTGGTAGATAGCGGTTTGAATCAGTTTTTCCTTTCCAAACCGCTAAATATGAAACTGCTTCTCAACCCAGCTTTTTGAGATTCGTGGCTGAATGTTATCAACTAATTTACCCATTTTCCCATCTATGAACATGAATGGAAAGAACTCGGCCTTACTGCCTCAAATATTTGGTGAAAAATTCTTTACTTAGATCATGAATTTACCAAACGAAAAATGTTCTCATTGCTATCTCAACCAACAAAACAACGGTCAAATAAACAAACAACACCTCAACTATTTTCCCATTTAACTAACTAGAATTGTAATTATAAAAAATAATAATTGATAGAAATAAATACTTCCAAATCAGTTTAACTAACTTAATATCCTATTGCATGTAAAATTTCTTTGTTAAAAACATAAACAAAAGCATAATTCATGTGATGGCATGTGACCACCTTTGCCATCAATCGATCTTCTAATTGATACAGATATATATGCGATTATTGTGGAAGGTGAAGGTTGATTTTCATAATCTGAAATTTTGGAGATGTGATTCTTTGTACAGAGTAGATTGAAGAAGATGATAATGGCAGTGAAGTGAAAACGAGAAAATGTGTTTTTTTTTGTTAAAAATGACAAGAGGGAGTCTGGAGTCGGTTGATTATACAAGAGCATACTCCGTATATAAGTAGTAAAAATATGAGTTCTATAATAAAATTACATTAATTTTTTAGGAAAATTTGTAAAAGATAATTCAACCTTTGGCCGCTCTTCTATTAACAGTACGACATATCGATTAATTCTAAATAATCCAAAGTTTATGGGGTATCTTCCCAAAACATTTCATGACCTGTTGGTAACCAAATGAACAAGTCAAAACCACACGTGTCTTTATCTAATTGGTTTATATTCTTTTAATTTTTAATTTTTAAGATTTTAATTTTAATTTTAACTTTAACTTAAAAAAAAATATCATTCTATTTCTCTCACCTTTGTGTGACTTCTTTCTCAATCCTCCATTCCTCCTTCTTCACTCTCCTTCGATTCCCCTTCATCTCCTCTCCTCTACTATAGTTCCATGAAAACCCCTTCCTCATATCAGTTTATATTCTATGCGACAATGGTGAGTTTAAAAAATCATCACTAACCTTCTCTCTCCTCCCATCTCCACCGTTACAACCACCATCTTCGACTCATACAACCACCATCTTCGACTCACCCACTCCCTAGAACTACCGCAATTGTCTTACCCGTCTTCGATATGCTCCCTCCCTCACTCATATTCAAATCTTCATAATGTGGGTCTCCTTTATTAATCTCAAAACTAATGTAATTCTGTTTAAAATCGGAGATGGGGATTTGGGGCCTTGGGGGAAAAGTTGGCTGATTTTTGGTGGTAGTCGGTGGCGGCGCAAAAGGAGTGAGAAACTTGGGGCTAGGTGGGGCGAAAAATCGAGGAGGGAGTTGGCTGGAGGTGGTTTTAGGTTTTGGCAGGGGAAGTTGTTGCGCGCGCCGAGCGGTGGGTGAGGGAAATTGGGGGAAATTGGCTTGGTGGTTACAGGTGGCAGCGCAGCTGGAGTGAGAAATTTGGGCATATCGAAGAGAGGATTGGCTGGAGAGTGGTTTTAATTAAGTTGTGGCAGGGGAGGCGATTGAGGTGGGTTCAATATGGTAGGACAACGAATGAGAAGCAGGAAGGACGGGGGGGGGGGGGAGTAGCTGGGTGATTGTTTGCAATAGGTTTGGTGTTCGACATTTGTGGCAGCAGGGCAATTGTTGATGGTTGCAGGTGGAGATACAGTGGTGGTTATGGTTGATTCTAGTGAGGAAGAGAGAGATTGAGAAGGGGAAGCAAGAAGGGTAGGAGATTTTTTTTAATATGAAAATAGATATTCAAACCAATAAATAAGTGACATGTGGCATTCTTAATCTTTAAAAAAAAAAAAACTTGACCTGCTACTAAGGTTGTCGGTAAAATTAACTGTTTTTGTAAGAAACCCCCTAAACTTTGGATTATTTAAAATTAATCAATATGTCGTACTGTTAATAGAAGAGCGGCCAAATGTTGGATTATTTTTTACAAATTTTCCAATTTTTTATTAAGATTTTTAAAACAAAATTTGTTTAATATTCCGTAATAAACTACCCCCGTTACTATACTTTGTATCATTTTATTTCACTATTTATATTATTAACAAAATTTTCATAACAAAAAAAATATAAGAATGTCCTTATTGGTCATTTACAACCAAGTAGCTAACAGCTAACTGTTATTTACCAAACACTTTCATTCAAACATTTAATTTGAACAGCTAGTCAAACCCACTATTGCAAACACCTAGTCAAACCCACTATTGCAAACAGCTAGTCAAACCCACTATTCCTAACCGCTACAGCTAACCGACCGCTAACCTCTAATGGCCAGGGCCAACATAATCTTAAAATATACAGTTATCCAACTTTTAAACTTTACTCGTTCCCCTAATCTCTCAATTTTATTTTCCCATAACAATTTTGTAGACACGGCTGTAATTTTCGCCGGAATCCGAATTAAGCTAATAATCAGTACTCACCCTCCCAGCCTCCCTCATTTCGCCACCCATGGCTGCAGCGAGAGCTGAGCCGCCGCTAAATGCAACAACAAAAACTTCAGCCTAGTTTCTGCCGCTGATTTGCCGCCGTCGACGTGACCACCCGACAGTGTTTCTGCCACTTCTGCCCAGTATTTGCCTAGGTTTGATTTTAATTCTCAAGTTCCTCAACTAATTTTACTTCTAATTTAATTACTTTAGCATTCTTGTTACATTTTGACAAGGAAAAATCTGGTTGCCTTATATTGCTTAGACTTGTATCAAGTACTTGAAACTGAAATTATAGGTCTATTGTTGCTCATATTTGAGTGATGATATTCATTGTTGCCATTAATTATGACTTGCGTGGTTGAATGGATGATATTGGTTTTTAATAGTTTTATTTTAATTGAATTTGGTTGCCATTTTGGGGCTGTTAAATGTGATGATTGATGAGTTTGGTTGGTTGAAATTTATGGAAGGAAACCGTTGTTGCAAAACTGAGTTGGTTAGTATGCAAGTGCTTAATTTGTTGTTGAAATTCCCTTGCTTAAAGTGGAAGTTAATAGGGAGGCAACGAATATGACGCGAATGGATCCTCTATAGCTGATGAACAATATTGAAAATTCTGAAATTTTGCCTTGTTTATCAAGCGAATAAATTTCAGATTTCGCTACAATCAATAAAATGATGATCCAATGTGGTTAGCATAGTTAGATTGTGTATATAAAGGGGTGAATGGTTTGTTTTATGTGGGAAATTATTTGAGATTTTATTAGTTACTATTGTGCTCTTTGATGATTATGATAGTGGTTTAAAGAAGACCATTTAGTGTGCTATGCTTGTTTCTTTTATTTTTTTTGGAATGACCACTTATTAGTGCTTAAATTAAAGTGGATTTATTTGGACAAACTTGAACTTAAGTTCTTTTATTTAGAAAGAGGAATCAGACCCGAAACCTAAGCAAGTGGTCTTTGACACTCTATGCAATGATACTGTTCTGGTGTTACCAACGGCGGAGCCAGAAAATTGTAAGGGGGGGGGGGGGAACCAAAGTTCTTATAAAATTAAGAAATAAACAAAGAGTAAATATGGTGTTTTCCCCAAATTTTGTGTTAATAACATGGTTTTCTAAAAGACCTTTTGCAAAAGCGGAATAAAGAATGAACAACACAAAGAGAAGATTTAAGAAAATGAGTTTGTAAAGAATACTGGAAGGTAAAAAAAGAAGCAAATAGCTTAAGTACCAATTGCCAAACTGCAAATAGCCAAACTACAACCTTGTGGATTCGGACCCCGGATCTCGGGGGATATCAATTAGCTGCAATAAGTGAAGCGCTTGACTACTGGAGCAAATAATATTTATTGAAATATTAGTTTCCTTAATATTATACAAGTGTTTTTATCAGTCTTGTAAGGGCGGCTGCCCCTGCCCGCCCCTCCCTAGCTCAGCTGGTGATTGTTACATACATTATGGTCTTGTAGCCGCTGTAGGGGTTGCACTGTCAATGGTTTAAATACTGAAAATTTGTTCGCGTGGTGTATGTACTAAAAGATGTTGTACGAGGTGTAGAGTCATGTGCTTTTTTTTTTTGGGTGAAAAAGGAGTAACATTGACTATTTCAAAAGATTCATAATTTTTTTTGGTGGAATGGGAAACACCCTAATTACATTCAACTCCGCATCTGCAATTCTACAACACTTCGGAAGAGCATCAGGAAGACCATTATTTCCACTCCTGGAGTATGCGGTACTAGGCCTGGAACTTCTGCAGCAGCTCCCTGCATTCATTTAGGACATTTGCATATTTGTTAGGGGTAGGAGTTTCACAAGAGAAATTGCGTTCTGACAATCGGAGAAGAGAGTGATATAAGCAGCTATGTTATTCTTTGCTAGGAGAACTCCCTCTTTAATGCTTAGTAATGCAGCATGAAGTGGGTCTATAGCAAAGGTTTTATTGCCCGCGCCAAAAATCCAGTTCTCATGATTATCTCGCAGAACAGTAGCAATACCAACATGATTAGTTGGGTAGTGGTGATTGTGTGGGGGGGATGGGAAGAAGGGGGGTGGAGGTGGGTGATAGGGCCATTTGCATGGATGAAACTCATAGCTAGGCAGGCTGATTTATCCATTGTGGTTTCCCGGTACTTTTTAAGATAAAATCATTACGTTTTTTCCAGATTTGGTAGCAAGGAAGAAGAAACAACACCTCCCACTTCAAAGTTCAAACCTCTAACTACTATAGGGCTAATCATGTTGGTTCTCAACCAAGATCTTAAGGTTCCAAGTTTGAGGTTCCCATCAATAGGTGAGGCATTCCACACCTCTATTGCACATGAACAATCTCTAACAAAGCCATTGTCTTTGTTGTTCAGAATTGTTTTTTTACAAAGACTTGTTGTGAGCCAAACTTTTATTCTTGTTTTAACTCTTTGAAGTCATATTGCTTTAATTATTTAGCATAATATAATCATCTATAAAAAGCGCATGTTCAGTTTCACTTTTCTTTGTTACAAGTATAATTATTGATAGGGGTACCATAGTCAAGCTACATTACAAAATCCGAAGTTAAATAATCAAAAGCTTGGGAAATCTGTTTGTTCATTTAGGGTGTGTTCTCTTCAACTTATAGGACCTTAAATTATCTGAACTTATCTAAATTGAACTTAACTGAACTTATAGAACCTTACTTAACTTATAGGAACTTATAGAACCTTATTTAACTTATAGGAACTTATAGGACCTTATTTAACTTATAGGACCGTATAAGACCTTATAGGAACTTATAGGACCTTATTTAACTTATAGGACCGTATAAGACCTTAAATAACTTATAGGACCTTATAATACCTTATTAGACTCTATTTAAAGTTTATTAGATTATTACTAAACTTTTAACCATTGGAATATTGATAATAGTTGATTGCAAATATTAATGCATTGATGTAAATAAGTAATATTATGATTATTTGCGTCTCACCAAAAAGTTCGTCCATAGATTTGTGATGTGCACGTAATTTTATAAGTGCTCATTAAGTTTTTCCCTTATAATTATAATTATATTGATAGTAATTAATAATAACATATTATTTAATACTTACGTATCATTGATAATTATTATCATCAATTAGTAACCACAAATTATTTAATATAATAATATAAATATGATTTATTTAATATAACGACGCAAATAATCATAATATTACAGTGTATTTAAGACCTTATTGGAACGTATAAGACCTTATTGAAACTTATAGGAACTTATAGAAACTTATAAGACCTCATTGAAACATATAGGAACTTATAAAACCTTATTTAACTTATAGGACCTTATTTAACTTATCTGAACTTATAAGACCTGAAAATAAGGTCCTATAATGAAGAGAACAAGGCCTTAATATGTAGTAACATAGTTAAAACATCTACGGAGTATTATAAATCTAAACCTTGGGTAGTCTGTCTCATTGTTACCTAATTCACTAATCCCTTGTGAACCGTGAACCAAAAAAGGTGAATTATAACATTAAAGTGTTACATTTTGGCCTAATTTAACAAATTAGGTAGTGAATTGTGATCCCGTACCCAATTCTTACCCAATCTCACACTAGTGAATAGGTAACAATGATCTGTTTGTTCATTTAGTTTGTAACGTTCAGAGGTAACATGGCTGATCTGATTTTGATAGTTTTGTGTTAGGGGTCAATTAATATAATGTTGACCTGTTGACTTTTAACAAGTAGTCAGTTTTTGGAGGGAAATGTTATGTAACTAACTTTCATAACAGAATACATTTTCTGTTAGAATTAGTTACTTTACTCAGCTGTCATTTAGCTTAGATGACAGTCATCTAAATGTATAAATAAGCATGATCCATGCTTTGTATGAAATCATCAAAGAAAATAATAAATTTCTCTTTCTCTCTCATCCCATATTCTTCCTACTTAGTTACTACTTGCCCTTACTGTAACATTGGTATCAGAGCCAAGATCCGTTGCTGCTTGAATCTCTATATTCCGCCATTGTTAGAGCTTCAAACCCAGTTCTGCACATCAAGTGTTTGATATTTTGTCAAACTAAAAAAATCACATCAGAAACCAACTGTGGGATTCTGAGAGTAGTCACAGTTGGGCAAATTGATTCTTTGAATTCCTAAAAGCTGGCGCCAGCAATTACTAAGAAAGTATCTGCCATGGAGGAGCAGTTGAGGATCCAAGAAGAAAAATGGGCAGAACAACAAGCTCAGAATAAATTTCTGCAAGATTCAGTGGGAGAGATGATGATTTCTCTCCAAGAAATGAATGGAAGGCTGAAGGAAGCTGAGGACAAGAGGAACACTGATTCTCCAAGTTCATCTTCTTCCTCCAAAAATGGATCACAGAGTGATGGATTCACTTCTCCCAGAATCCGGGGGTATGTTCCTAAACTGGACTTTCCAAAATTTGATGGAACTAATCCAAGAATGTGGATTAAAAAATGCAACAAATATTTTAAACTGTGTAAAATTGAAGATGAACAGAAAGTTGATCTTGCTAGTTTGAACATGATAGACAAAGCAGAAAATTGGGTATCTAGTTACTTGACTGTTAGAAGGAATGTAGAGTGGACAGACTTTATTGTAGACTTGTCAGCTAGATTCAGAGATGAAGTTAGTTGTAATGTGGTGGAGAAGTTTAATAGGCTGCAACAAACTGACTCAATTGAAGGTTATATTGATGAGTTTGAGGACCTAAGATCTGTAATGCTGCAACAGAATCACATTTTACTTGATTCTTACTTTCTAGACAGCTTTATTAGTGGTCTTAAGGCAGCAGTCAAGCCTATGGTTAGGGCTTTTAAGCCAAGAACAGTAGCCGAAGCTATTGACTATGCAAGGTATCAAGAAGAATCTTTGAGTGCAAGTCAGGTTAAAATCTCTAAAGGATCTGTTTCCAATTATTCTGTGGCCAACTCAGTAGGTGTAAACCCTGCATTTGTGAATTCCAAACCACCAATTCTACCTAATCCCACAACTAAATCAAACACCCAACCAAAGAGGCCTTATAAGTATATTCCTGTAGATGTTAGACAAGAAAAAATTGCCAAGGGACTGTGTTATTACTGTGATCAACCCTATGATAGAAACCATAGATGCAACTTTAAAGAACCCCAACTATTCACTGTTGAGATTGCTGGGTCAGGGGTGAATGATGATAGTGAATTAGATGAGGATGATGATGTTTTCATGAGTATGACAAACAAGAACGAACCAGTAATTTCAGTCCATGCTTTGTCAGGAGGTCATACTTTTCAGACTATGAGAGTTAGAGGCATGGTGAATGGTTTACCCATACACATACTCATTGACTCTGGGAGTACACATAACTTTCTGGATCTGACAGTGGCTACTAAATTAGGGTGTAAGATTGAGTCTACAAATACACAAGCTGTAACAGTAGCTGATGGGAATCACATTTCTTGCCAACACAAGTGTGAATCTCTAAAGTGGACTATGCAAGGAAAGCAGTTTTCTGCTGATGTCATGTTGATCTCCTTGGGATCTTGTGATATGGTATTGGGAGTTCAGTGGTTAGCAACTTTAGGGTCCACATGCTGGGATTTTCAGAAGTTGTTGATGGAATTCTTGATTGATGGTGAAAAATACAAACTGAAAGGAATGCCACCCAAGAAAATCAAGGTGATTGAGGGTAGTCCATCAGTGAAGATGTTGGAAGGAGCAGCTCACCTATGTTTATTACAGGTGATAGACACTTGTACTGATGTTGAACATATAACTCTCCATTCCTTAGAATACAATGATGCTGAAATAGCCATACAAACTCAGATTAGTGATCTCAAGTAGAAGTATAGGAAGGTTTTTGAAGATCCAACTACACTACGTCCTCATAGAGGAGTGTTTGACCATAGAATTCCATTGGAAACAGGTGCAGGCCCTGTTAATATAAGACCCTATAGATATCCTCTTAAGCAAAGGGATATTATTGAGCAGTTAATTCAAGAGATGTTGGAGAGGGGAATCATTCAAAACAGTTCCAGCCCTTTTGCATCCCCTGTAGTTTTGGTTGGAAAGAAGGATGGGACTTGGAGGATGTGTGTGGACTATAGAGAGTTGAATAAAAGAACTGTGAAGGACAAGTTTCCTATACCTGTTATTGATGAATTGATAGATGAATTAGCAGGTGCTAAGATCTTCACTAAACTGGATTTAAGAGCAGGATACCATCAGCTTAGAGTTCATAATGATGATGTCTTCAAAACTGCATTTAAAACTCACACTGGACATTATGAGTTCCTGGTAATGCCTTTTGGCCTTACTAATGCCCCAGCTTCATTCCAGGGGTGGATGAATGATGTGTTTAGGCCTTTGTTAAGGAGATGTGTATTAGTGTTCTTTGATGATATCTTGGTATACAACAGTAGTGTAGAAGAGCATCTGAAACATTTGGAGGAGGTATTCAGATTGATGGAACACCATATGATGGCAGCAAAAGACAACAAATGCATCTTTGCCACTAACAAGGTGGAGTACTTAGGCCATTTCATTTCTGATAAGGGAGTGGAAACTGACCCCAAGAAAATAGCTGTTGTTTCTAGTTGGCCTATTCCTGCTTCAGTAAAAGAATTGAGAAGCTTCCTAGGGTTAGCAGGTTACTATAGGAAGTTTGTCAGAAATTATGCTATTATTAGTAAAGAGCTGACTAATCTCCTCAAGAAAGGAACATTTGCTTGGAATGACAAAGCACAAGTGGCTTTTGAATCTCTTAAATTGGCTTTAACTACTGCACCTGTTCTAGCAGTTCCAGATTTTACTCAGCTTTTTGTATTGGTGCTGTATTGATGCAGCAAGGGCATCCTTTAGCCTTCATCAGCAGATCTTTGGGCCCTAAATGGCAAAAGTTATCAGTTTATGAAAAAGAGTTGTTAGCAATAGTGTTTGCAGTCCAGAAGTGGGAACAATACTTGGTGGCTGGTCACTTTGTTATTAGAACAGACCAGAAAAGTCTTAAGTGGCTTCTTCAGCAGAAAATCTCAACTCCATTCCAACAATTCTGGCTGTCTAAATTAATGGGTTTTGACTATGAAATTCAGTACAAGTGTGGAAAAGAGAACATAGCAGCAGATGCATTGTCAAGGGTACAAGGTTCAGAAATATTGTGTATGGCTGTCTCTGTGATATCTTCTGATGTAGTGGATTTAATAAAGACCAGTTATGTTTCTGATGATAACATTCAGAACATAGTCTCCCAGTTGCAGCAAGGGGTGGTAGTTGCCAACTTCAGACTTCAAGATGGGTTGCTAAGGAGGAAAGATAAACTGGTTATTGGTACAGATGAGAATCTGAGAACTAAGTTACTTACTTGGCACCATGCTTCACCTGAGTGTGGACACTCAGGAAGGGATATAACCTTGAAGAAAATGAAGAATTTGTTTTACTGGAAAGGCATGACAAGGGATGTTAGACAGTTTGTGAAGAACTGTATCATTTGCCAAGTTTCCAAGTATGATACAGCAGCAAAACCTGGACTTTTGCAGCCTTTACCTATTCCAGAAGAGGTATGGATGGACATTTCCATGGATTTTATTGGGGGGTTACCCAAGTCAAATGGGAAGGAGGTTATTTTGGTGGTTGTGGACAGACTCAGTAAATATGCACACTTTATGCCTTTGTCACACCCCTATTCAGCTATTCAAGTTGCTCAAGCTTACCTAGACAATGTATTCAAGTTACATGGGTGGCCAAAGAGTATAGTCAGTGATAGGGATACCATATGCTTGAGTCAATTCTGGAAAGGGTTGTTTTCACTTCATGGTACTGAATTCATGCTTTCATCTGCTTACCACCCTGAAACTGATGGTCAAACAGAGGTAGTAAACAGATGCCTAGAGACATATTTGAGGTGTATGTGTGGAGAAAAGCCTAAGGAATGGAGTATGTGGCTTCCTTTGGCAGAATGGTGGTACAATACACACTTTCATTCTGCCATTCAGCTAACCCTTACGAAGTGGTTTACAATCAGCCACCTCCTTTACATCTCCCTTATTTGCCGGGTGAATCTACCATTGAGGTTGTAGATAGGAGTATGACAAGAAGGGAAAATATGCTCACTCTCATTAAGTTCCACTTACTGAGAGCTCAGAACAGAATGAAGGTTCAAACTGATAAACACAGAACTGACAGGACTTTTGATGTTGGTGATTGGGTATTATTGAAGCTTCAACCTTACAGGCAATCTACTGTTCAGATTAGAAGCAATCAGAAATTAGCTCCCAAGTACTATGGACCTTTCCAAGTACTAGCTGTTATTGGGAAAGTAGCTTACAAGATTAATCTACCATCTACCAGTTTGATTCACAATGTTTTCCATGTCTCTCAACTCAAGAGATTCCATGGCACTTTACCCTGTGCAACTCAAGTCCCTGAGTGGCTACAAGGACAAGGACAGGAAGCTGATTTAGTGATTCAACCTGAATACATTCTGAATAAACGCACTGTTAAATTCCAGAATAGAGCACAGGTGCAGTATTTGGTACAATGGGAGAATTTCCCTAGTCATGAAGCTAGCTGGGAAGGGTCTGAAGATTTTGAAAGAAGATTTCCTAATTTCCCTATTCCTTGATTACTGTCACAACAGACTTGAGGCAAGTCTTTTTGAAGGGGGGAGGTATGTTAGGGGTCAATTAATATAATGTTGACCTGTTGACTTTTAACAAGTAGTCAGTTTTGGAGGGAAATGTTATGTAACTAACTTTCATAACAGAATACATTTTCTGTTAGAATTAGTTACTTTACTCAGCTGTCATTTAGCCTCAGCTGTCATTTAGCTTAGATGACAGTCATCTAAATGTATAAAAAAGCATGATCCATGCTTTGTATGAAATCATCAAAGAAAATAAGAAATTTCTCTTTCTCTCTCATCCCATATTCTTCCTACTTAGTTACTATACAGTAAGGGTTGCCTAAAAATTGTATTCTAAGGAATGGAGACCACCTAAAATTTAATGCTATTGCCTTCTGCTGTTGGGTGTTGGCGTTATTGCTATCCCTTGTAATATCTGGTGGTTTGACTAAATTTCTTGCGATATTTACTTCTGTAAATGGTGTGTTTAACGCAGGCATATTTATCCATCTTGCTAAAAAAAAGGGTACAAGAGTTGCAAGGTCCAATCATGAAATAAGATCTTTTCAATCAACTTTGAAGTAGGATCATGAAAGATTTATTGCAAAAACTATACATGACTTTTGTTATTTGAAGGTTCTTGGCAGAGGTCATGAAAAGCCTTTCAAGTTTAGGCTTTGCTACTTCTTTGACATATTTAGGACAACAACTTCTCTTTGCGTCTTATATTTCTTTCATAGATCCCCTTTGGATTTTTTTTCCCCAGTTCATGCATGTTTTTGCATCATACTGAGTAGAAATAGAGGCTGCACAACCGGGGACTATCCTAATGGCTGAGCCCGATAACACACATTATTTTGAAGCTCTTGCAAAGTCTGGCTCTAAAGAAGCCTATCTGATGGCAGAAGATATATAATCAGGTTTAGATATATTAATAAGAGTCCAATTATGCAATGCAAGCTACAAGAAAACTTGATAAATGCATGAAAACTGTGAAGTAGAAAAACGCGGGAATATGGAAAAGATGATGGATACATACCACAGGTATTTCATCAGAAAATATGTAGCACGCCGATGTAATATATAGTCGCCATTGTTGGGCAAAGAGAGCAAGGTTGTAAACTACAGGGAGATAAAATGTATTTTCAGATTATGCTTAATCCAGTTGTAATCCAACTGAAACAGTTGTTGAATTTTTCTCTGATTTGCTGGGGGGGTGATGGAGAAAAAAAGACTGAATGCCTGAATAATAGAGCTCCTGGTTGGTTTCTCAGAATTATGATTTGTTTTTACTTGCAAACAGGTTTTGGCTGGACAAATGGAGGTGTATCAGTGTCAATAGAAGAATTTGGATTTCCCCATGATAGAAAACATGATTGTTAATGAATTTGGAGCTGAAGGTCCGTTTGAGGTTGCTTCTTTATAAACAGTTGAAGACAATGTCACCATGGCAGCAATGACTGATTTCCATGAAAGCTGTTTGTGCTTTTCCCTTCTTCTAGTCTTCCAGTATTAACTGCTGAGCTGCTTTATGTTTCAAATTTGTTTATCTCTTACGCTAAAATCTACTTGTTTTCTTCTATGCTGCTTATTTTTTGAAACCATATAAGTTAATGTTAGCATCAACAATTGTCAATGTGGATCCAGTTGAGTAACCATGAACTTAAACCTCTGAGGTTTGTTACTAATTTCCAATGATAGAAGCACTTTGTAGCTTCTTTTGTTCACTGGTAATTCAGGGTGTTTATGCCCTTCTTTTTGTACGTAAATGACTTCATATTAGGTTGCCAAATATATTGATGCATCAATCACTGCAAAGTATTTATTTTGCTTGCTTTGCTTTGACCTATTAGTGCATCAACTATGAGAAAACTTTGACATTTTGCTACATAATACGATACACTTCACATTTCACCCCCCTAAAATGTTTGTCCAACAATAATAATGAAAATTTTAAGCATTTATATGTTTATAGTTGTCTACCTGCTTTCACATTGTATAGGATACCAACAATGTTGACAATACAAATATCATGCATCATGCTGCTATTGGTCTGAGAACCATCTGCATTTTTCTTATTTAGTTAACAATCGACCATTCATGTGATTTCATCAGTAACACTTTAAAATACTGTTGTATTCTGCATCTGATAAATATGCTAGTGCATGATATTTGCACTTTTGGTCTTGAGTAATTCTGATAGAAACGAAACCAGCAGCAATAGCATTGTAGCTGCTACATTTATGTACTATAAGAGTTCTGAATCTCTTTTCAGCAGAAAGAATTGGCCCAACCAGGAACTTGAACCTTTGGCAGGTCATTGGATTCCTCATTCCTTTTGTTTAACCTAGTTCCCTTGTTCTTTCCCTAGAAAGGTGCCTACTGACTTCTGGTCGACATACACGGAAAAAACATCAGAGATCTGTTGAGATACCTAGTCAAGTTTAATTAATAAGATCCTTTTCTCTGTTGCCTGTGGAGTGTGGACATGGCTAACTACCATATTGTTAGTGAATCGTGTAAATTTGGATTTCATTCTTTGTTGTTTGTTTCTTATTTATTGCATACGTTAAAACAGACCATAGAACATCTAATGCCCTAGCGGCTAGATATGCATAATCAATTCTACTGCCGCTACTCTGGTCAATACTCTTGAGTCTTGTCCGATAATGAGAATTTTCATAAGACCTGTATGTGTGGCTTCAAACAACTTATATCTATGGTCATCCACGTCCTACTACTTTAAACTAGTCTGATTATGAGATTGTGCAATTCTTCATTGTTTTGATACGTCAGTCGAGGAAATTATGGGAAGAATATGCTGCACCATCTGTGCCCACTGGTATACAACCAAAAAGGAGAAGCACTAATTATCTTCAAAATTGTCAAAAATACAGAAGTACTAGAGTATATTCCTTAATTCCCTGCATCATTTCTATCCAACGTCATTAAGTATGATATATTATTGAACTGTATATGTACTATGCTTGTCTAGGAAGCATGTAGTCATTCCTGGTTTTCGTAAAGTCTATGGGTTTCAAGAATTCAGGTTGCTTCTGTTTTCTAAGCAGTTAAAGACAATTTGGCACCATGGCAGAACAAGAAAAGTGAGTACTGGGCTACTGGCCAATGGCCATGACATATAGGCTTAGGCTGGAACAAAAGAAGAGCCTGTTTTATATCGTTTTTAAAAATCTTAAATTTTGTAGAATATTGAACTGTTTATTGAGATTTGAGAGGGCTAGGCTGTTAATTTTTTCTCCTAACTGAATAACTGTTAAAGTTTTGTACAAGTATATGTCCTTTATTCGTGTCAATACTTACGCAGATGTTATTCACCTGATTAAAACACGTCTTCTAATAAATATTCATGTATGAAGAGGTCGAATTTGCTTGAGTTTCTTTTGTCTATGATATATTGATATAAGGAGTATAAGCCTTGATGTGACTAGATGTTTATGTATGAATATTGATAGAATCAACGCCTTCAGCAACAGGAATAGAGCTGCTGCTTACACTCAGATTACTTGAACTCTCATCAGAAAGAATTAGCATGACCCGAATTTAAACATATGACTGATCTTTACATTTTATGTGATCTGTTTCAACTGTCTGTGTACAAAAGTTCTTCATTCCCTTAGCTCTACTTTTTTTTCTGCCTGTTCTCCTTCAAAAGAGCTTGACCCTATTCTGGTCAATATGCAGGGACAATACCATGGATCAACTATTTCCTCAGCTATCAGATATGCAAATCCATGCCACTGTTGCTAATCCAGGTATAATACTAAACTTTTGTCCTTTTTACGATAATTGCATGACATCGTAAGGCATAAATTAATTATATATTCCTGCAAACAACAAATATTAATGCTAATCCTGCATTCCTACTACCTTAAACAAGTCTGATTATCAGACTGTCCAATATTTTTGTTACGTCAGTTGAGGAAATTATGGGAAGATATGCTGGACCATTTGTGCATTTGATATGCACTAATTATATGGAACCATAAAGTAGAAGCATTATAATTCAAATTTTGTCATATTAAGAAGCGGAGCATATTCCTTGTATCGACGTAATTATATATATTTCCTGTCAATATCGGATTAGTGTACATATTTATCTAGACAGGTTGCTGATGTTCCTGTTTTCAATCTTCCAACAGGAGTCCTTATAACTGTACAATAATGCTCCAAGCTCAGTGGAGTAAGTCTCTTTGGCTACTTTAATTTAGTATTTCATGTCAATTTCGAAACCGCATTTTAAAGTTCCAACATATTTATATCAGCCTATCTCAAGTAGAATTGGTGATTGTATGACATAGACTACATTTTACCATGATTTCTTTTTTGTTTTCCTAGTTATACTCATATTTAGTGGGTTTTGGTTGGTCTTTCGTAAGTAGGAAACAAACCAGTAAAGAGTGGGTGTTCATTTACATAATTTTAATAAAACTTGAACTGAGCCGAGTTATAGCCGAGCTCTTACTTCTTTGGTCAAGCTCTGTTCATGAGCTCTAACTGAATCCTAAAAAAGTTTTAGATTCAGGTTCGGGAAAAGGGGAAAATGGAGTAACAAGTATGTTTAAAATACCAAGTATATTCATAATTAGCATAGTTTTGGTGATACAAATTCATGATTAGCGTATTAAGTATCTATCTATTAAATTGTACTAAAACAGACAATAAGAAATTAGTTAGGGTGAGAAATGAGTACGTTAAAGATTTATTAATTAGTTACGGAGTAAATGAGTACGTTAAACAAACACTAACTATCTATTACAAAGTATTAGATTATTAAATGAGTACGTTAAAGATTTATTAATTATTTAGGATAAGAAATAATGTTCAGTCAAATATATTGTAAAAAATTGGCAAATAATTCTAGAATATCCGTGCATGCATGAGACCTGATCTATTCCAGTATAAACTTTGAATAGCATAAGAGATAACGTACACTAGAACAAATGTGTTACCTACTATGATCGAGTTGTTTACAGACATTAACGAGTAAAGTACTATGCCGTTCTATTTCAGCTCATTTAGCTTATTAGCTTACATCTCCATAATCATCTTGTATGAAGAAGCTTGTTGATTCTTACAAACACCGGACCCGCCCAATATCCGGCGGCATAACCCATCAATACACCAAGTGAAGGATGTATCAACGTCGCACCAAAGCCTCCCCCGATAGCAGCAACCACCAACGACGTGGCGCAGTTGAGTGTCACACCAAGAAGGTCAAATTCCTCTGTTTTATTCACCTGTATTATATCATATTTAGAGCTAAATAATAAATAATAGAACAGGATGTTAAATATATGAATTCCAACTCGAACAATCCAAATTGCTAACACTCCTAAACAATGAGCTCTGAATATTGTTCTTGTAACAGCACCGAAGTAAACGGTTGACGGCATCCCTCGTTGTGCCTTACGGTTGGAAGATTCCGGTGCGTCTTTTAGAAGCTTCCGTGCCGTTCGCCGGGAGAAACAACAGACAACTAGATTTTCCAGTATACTTCTAATAGTAATGATACTAATCTCGTAAACAATATAGTTTATCCCTTGTTTTAACAATAATAATCTCAAGATTGTATGTGATAATGACGACCAATGAAAAGCCGAGAAAATTGATTTCGGCTTAATGTCGTAAAATTTCTCAGTTTGTGTTAGGGAATCTGGGTCCAAAACATGATTAGTAATGTCATTATCCTTCTTCTCATAATGATCATTATCAGTGGAAGAACCAAAAGGATTCAAAGATTTTGTTGAATTGAAGTTGGGATTTTTCCTTGACTGATTTAAATTTACGGAAATTTCTGACATTGTTTCTTCGTTAATTGATCCCGAAATCCAAGAAATCACGTCTTATGCAATACATATACTGCTAATGTATACCTTGCTCGTGTGGCTAGACGATTTCCCCCCAAAGTCTTCTAACTTTGGCGGAACTCGATTTGATTTAATAAAATTATCCGCCTTCAAAAAATATAAAAAATAAAATGTATACCTTGCTCGAAAGAATTGCGGATTGAACGAAGTAAGGCTGTCTGATTATAAGATTTTCAGACTGAAACTTCAGAGGGTTTTTGGAAAGGAGGTGACCTAGTTAATATTCCTAGGGCACTGCCTTTATAGAAAATATTTATCAAACCTAACTAAAAACGTAATAGTATATCGTTATGTTCCTTTTATATGGATTTACCAAAGTAAATTCGAGTAGAATTTGGTAATACTAAAATTCTATCGAGTTCCTTTGTAGTAATAAAACTCTATTTTGGGCTCTAATTACTAAAGGTCTTAGTTTGAAAGGAGTGATACGTATGCTTAAAGTCCCCGAGAATATGTTTTAACATACACCGTCTTAAGTTTTACGGACTAAAATATTAGTCGTACTCAAACTGTGTGATTGATTTGTTTACAAGCACTGAGTAGAGTACTATAATATTCGAATACACCTTGCTTTTTTTTTTTTATAGGAAAAATTGATTCTAAAAATACAACATTTAAGCGATTTGTTTAAAAATTGCTGACTTTATGTTTATCTAAAAATAACACAACATTTTGGACCTATCTCTTTTTAAAGGGCTCTCCTCGTAAATGACTTATTACCTATTTTAACAAGTTATTATAGAGGGGGCCCTTTTAAAAGAAGATATGTCCAAAACGTTGTGTTATTCTTAAATAAAACATAAAGTCAGCCCTTTTTAAACAAATCGCTTAAATGTTGTATTTTTAGAATCAATTTTTCCTTTTTATATGGGACATGATGGGAAAAAAAAAATTAAATATTTTATAAAAGGAGATTTAATCAAACTTGTTCACAAGTTATTCACATATTTGTATCGCATTCGGGTTGGTTACATCTTTGTCTCGTTTTTTTTTTCTTTGATAATTAATGGGGAAGGGGATTGTGGATATAAATCAAAGTCAAAAGGGGGACCTTGTATTTAGGAAGAATAGTGTGACAAGTTAGCTTCTTCTAAACCATATTCCAAAAGGTTGAAAGATTTGGAGATCAAGCAATCCAATTACCAATTCCCAACTTTAGTGATTGTGTGACATCAACAAGATTCATATACACACTATGAAGATTAAAGTTGTGTCATTTTATAAGTTTACTATTTCAAATTAGTGGGTTTAATTTGTTGTTTAATCATAAATCTTGATAAACAAAGCTTAATTTTGAAGCCAAAGTGGAGGTTGATGTGTAGGAAGAATATATAGCATATGGCATATTTGTTTCTTGTTGAGGATACAACCAAGGAACTGATATCATGAAATCAATACATTTACACCTGCTCAAATCTTATACACTGCTCAAGAAAATTAACTAACATTAGGATACTTTTGGAATATGGAATAATTCTAAGTAACCAAACAATTTATTACATTTAATTTATAAATTAATATGGAGTAAGAAAGTGTCATTTACACAATTTAATTGGTGATCAATGACAAAGTCACCGCTAAAACTCCACTTCCCATTTTCCCTTGTTAATTCTACTACGTAATTCCTTTATGTAAATTATCAAAAAAAAAAATGGAATATGCTAATCATATCATATGTAATTCTAAAAAGAGAATTAGTGTAATTGATGAAGCATTATTTCGGGTTCATAGCATATTCTTGACAAAATATATAGCCTATACGACTACACCCGTTACCACATACCATAAGCAATGGTACGTCGAACGGGTATGCTTCTTTTTGTAAGATAGTCTCTCTTTGAAATTCATATGATTGAAGCTCAAATTACTACATGCATATTTGTAATCGTTATGTACTTGTGTTTTACTTTCGTCGTACATATATTTTGAAAAGGTAATACAATGTACAATTCATTTCAAATAAACTGCATATATATTTGGAGCGTAAAACTGTCGGATACACCATGTAATGACCGTCAATTTAAAGTTTACTCACATTTTAAGCAACTTTCTCCAATTATTTTACAAAATCATTGAAATTTTAGTGTTGATGAACTTAAATAGAGTAGTAAAAGCATCCCTCAAATTGAGGAGAGGGCCCAAGAGAATCAAGCCCTCCTCCTTGAAGAAAGTTACAAATCATTGAGCAATAGTATGAGCACCAAGTAACAAACTACAAAAATGCTAAAGAATCTCAAGAATATATTGATTGGGACCATTAATAAATAAATCCTCCTTTAGAAAATTGAACAAGTTTCTAACTAAAATATTTAGTTGGTTAAAAAAACATGTTATTTAATGGAACCACTGAAATAAAATGTATAATTTATGCATGTAACAATCAGTATGCGCCAAAGTTAGAGTAATGTTTTGATTAGAGGATGTTATTAAAAACCTAAAGTTAGATTAGGTGGGATAAATACTACTAACACCAGACAATTTGTTGGATAATCAATTGATTTAATTGATAATTAGGTAGGTGTATCTATCTATGGCCTATTCAGATTTCATTTAGCAACTAACCAAACATTATACTAAGGATTATTAGTTTGAAAGTAGTAGGTTAGTTTACGGGTTTACCTTTTGAAATCCTAAACAATTTCCATCCAAACAATTAATTCATGTTGTACGTAGTTTACCCTTATCTATGTGTTTCTTATTGCAATATGTAGTTGATGCGTTGAGTTCGAGGAGCTCATGTGATACATATAAATGAAAATGCAAAGTATGCATATAATTTGGTAATATTAATCCAACCTTTGGCCGGTTTTCTTTTATTAATCCCACCTACGACATATTTTTTAATAATCCCACCTTTACTACCAAACGACTTTTATTAGGCTTAAGTGACCAGTAATCGGTGAAAAAGTCATCGAGATGGTGATGAATTGATGATGATGACTGAATATAACGAGAGAGAGTACTGTCACGTAGGGATATATTACCGCCTACAATAGGTTTATGACGTATTGGGCCCAATAAAAGTCGTTGGGTAGTAAAGGTGGGATTATTAAAAAATATGTCGTAGGTGGGCTTAATAAAAGAAAATTGGCCAAAGGTTGGATTAATATTACCAAATTTTCCTGCAAATTATTGAAAACAAGTTTAGTACTTTCACGAAGTTCTTTACAGTTACTATTTGCACGAAATCCAATGCAATATTTAACTATTAATATATTCAATCTCGTTTGTGAAAAAATTATGAAAATTTGATATTCGGAAAATACATAACGATACCAGTTTAACAAGAATTTACATGTAGTGTTTTGATGTATATAATAGTGAGAATTTACGGTCAAATTAAAGTTTTTATAATTTGGACACATTTTTCAAAGCGTAAAAAACTTTCAGAAACAGAGGTAATATAAGTTAAATTAACGCTGACAAAAAACACAATCTAAATGAGATCGAGTGTTGAGATCGAGAATAATTAACCCACGCGTGAATTGTGATAGATCCATGTAGACATGGATACATTCGAGCTGATCACACTACAAGAATTTGTATATTTAACGACAACCTAATTACGACGGGTCAAAAATCCCGTCGCAAAAGCATTTTGCGACGGGGCTAACAACCCAACAATGACGGGAATAACCATCGCAAATGTCTTTTACGACGGGTTTAAGACGGATTTACGACGGGATTTTCTATTAACGACGACCCTTTTTTATGACGGGTACGCGACAGGAAATCCCGTCGTTAATCAACGATTATTGACCTTTCGCGACGGGATTTCCCATCGTTAATAGTACAATTTCTTGTAGGTTGTGGAGACTTTGCAAATCCCTGACTGAAGATGAAGATCGGAACGTTAAAGACAATTAATCAAAGATGTACTATAAATCAAGATTATTATTCTACATGATTAGTTAGTGATGACCGAAACTAATCAAAATTTGCATGTGGTGTGTGTGAGCAAACTAAGTTGTACTATACATGAACTCGTATTAAAATGGCAAAACAAATAATGAAGTTGAATTATTGGGTTAATTAACAACTCAGTTGCACAGCTTCATGGCAACAGACGTTCATTTTACAAATGACCAAGTTTAGTTTGTTTTAATTTGATGGTATTTCAGTGGTGGTTTCCAATTAACTTTTCTTTATTTTATCACTTCAATAGTTCAATAATTAAGTTTTCAAGTAAGGTTTGCCCTATTGGTATAGATTAATACTATACCGTTCTTAAAACAAATTATAATTTGGAATATGTACGTGTACAAAACATGAAAACTTTGACCGTGAATTTACACTGTTACAGTACATACATCAAAACATTATCATTTGAGATCTTGTTAGATTGGTCTCGATATACATGTATATTTAAAATATGTAATTGTAGTATTTTATCTCATATAAAATTTGATATATTAATAATCAAATATGCATTAGAATTCGTACAAACAGAAAAATGTAAATAACTTTAACGACTGGAGATAGTAGGATTCTTCTTCTATACGAATTACTACCTCCGTTTCAAAAAAGATCTTAACAGTTACTATTTGCACGGACTCCAATGCAATATTTAACTACTAATATATCCAATTTCGGATTTGAAAAAATTATAAAAATTTGATATTCTGAAAATACATCCCGAGACCAATCTAACAAGATTTTACATGTAACGTTTTGATGTATATAATGGTGAGAATTTACGGTCAAATTTTTTATACTTTGAACACATTTTTCAAAGCGTAAAGAACTTTCTGAAACGGAAGCAGTAGTTACCTACCTAAAGAAAGAATATAGATTTCCACGGAAGCTTAGATTTCCACACATTTTCCATCACTTTTGAGGGTAAAACTATGGAAAAGAATATAGGCAAAATATAACTACACAATTTCCACAGATTTCCTTATATTTACTTTTCCACACTTTTCCATTTTAATAACCAAATAGTTTTACCAAACACAGTGTTAAACAGTCAATTCGATCAGTTACTCTTCAATGAATATTAAAAGAAATCTGGTAAGAGAGTTGGAACGCGCATTAAAATCTGTAATGAGGTATATAATGGACCTAACTTATTGCTGGAATATTCTTCACGGTGGATTAATTAACAACAATTTTATTTTATTTTTGGAAATTATTTGGCAATTTTGGATGTGAATGATCAAAACTTCCTATGCATGTGTGTGTTGTTTGTAGTTTAGGGGAGTTTGCCAGTTTCATCACTTGGATTTTTATTTTAAGCTAGACAATAATTAGAAGATTCTTTTTACCTCAAATTTTATATTTATAAAATAAAGAAGATTCTTCTTCTTTGGAATCATGTTTAGAAATTTAGTTTAACTAGTTGTTGGATCGTGCGCTAGCGCGCACGATCCCCCAAGGTATACAAAATTATTTTTGTAAAAATGTTAAATGTTACTTAAAAGCTAGAAACTTACAATTTATGGTAAATGTTAGAAATGATATGTTAAAGTTAGATGTTGGATTTACATGTAACAGGAAATAGAAACCATATGCGTTTTAATTGATAGTTCGAAGGTACAATATATAGGAAATCATACCCAAAGAAAACAATACATTTTGTATAGCAATGGAAGGGTGAAACCGTAAATGCTCTATTGTTAAGAATAAGACAAAATAAAACAAAGAAGGAAATGAGGAGCATACACGTAAATGTACTTTTGGGTGAATAGTAATCAAAGTATGAAGCTTTATAAGTGTTAGGATTAGTTGACCCACTTTTCACCTTTGGGATAACTAATTTCTTTTATTAATGCTATCGGATGACATTGTTCAATGTCCGGGAAGTTTCAAAAACCGACCATTTCCAACGTTAAAATAATTCTGACTAGTAAATTATGATACATGAAATCCTTACGAATTTGTAGATGGATTGATAGTTGTTAATTAAGTTAGTAAAGTATTAGATCAAGTTTCCGGCTAGTTTGGCATATGGCTAATAGTACTAGGAGTATAACTTAGATTAGGGGCGGTTTTTGAGGTGAGTGGGATGAACGAATGCATAGGGCCTTAAATTTCAAATATAATGTAATTAGTTTCCTAATTATTAACAAAAACAAAACTGAAGAAGTAGTTTAGGTCATGGATTCAATTCTTTATTAATGCTGATATCGACGATCTTGCGTGTATATATGACGGTCTCGTAAAAGATTTACTCAAAAGGTAATTATATATATTTCGTATTTCACAATATTGTATCAAGTGGTAGTTACCTAAATGCCAATCCTCGTTTTTGTTTTCCCTTCTTTCTTAGCGTGGCATTTCTCTACCAATATACCCTCTCTTCTTATGGTTCATGACCAATTTACCGTATTCAGCCCAGTTTCACTTCATCTACCAGCGTCCAACTCTTAAGGTCATAACATATTTGTATTTTGTAATCTATACGGAGTACTCCTCAAAATCATTAAAACGTCTATATCCTTTGTATGTGAACGTAGCTGTAGAAAACCATGCTAAATTTATGTGTTCTTTATTTACGTTTTTAATTATCTTTCTTGCTTCCTTTATAACAGTTAGTGTTAGAATATGCCTTGAATCGGTCAAGCCCCTTACTGCAACGGGTATATGTTATTCTGGACTAGGGTTATCTGTTTTGGGCCTATTTTCAGCGATTTTTCGCATCTGTCTAGATAGTACTATATAAACTCTTTAAGTCATAATCTAGTCGTATTCTGTAATATGTAATCTTCAAGATCAATAAAACTTTTCTCCCCTCTACATATAGACGTAACTAACACATTGTTAATGAACCACGTTAAATCTCCGCGTTCTTTATTTACGTTATTTAATCTTTCTTTACCTCCGTTATAACCATCAGAATACAACACGTACCATTTATGGATTTGTGAAATTCTCTAACCACAAGAGATCGGTACATATAAGAATACGAAAAAGTGATTAAGAAGAAGGGAATGAAAAAGTGATGTGATGGGGGGTGCACGCACGTGAAAGATAAGGTGGGACTCGTAATTTCATGGCCTTGATCGAGCATGCTTTAATTTTGTGCCCATTTAATTTGGATATGGATGCCATATTTTCCAAACTAGATTTAAAGTGATGAACTTTTTAGTAAATATAATTGAAATGGTTGACAGATGTGTTTGATATTGTGATCAAGGAAATCCATCCTTCATTCTACATACTTGTTCCCACCATCCCACCTTCTCTATTTTATTTTGTAGATTTAATGAAAAGCATGTTTAGGTTATCCTATGAAGAAATTGATACTTTGAATGTGATACTTGCATGATTTGTCAATCATAACTAGTTAGTTACTAAGTTAAGCCGAAATCCTTTTAACCGTTAATCATTGCATATAATGGTTGAAGTAGGTTGCATTTTCATTCACCTGATTTTCAATAATTTTTCTAAATTTATCTTAACTTTTTAAAATTTATAAATTAGTTATAAATTGTACTTGTCTAACTCTTTTTTTCTTGAATTTATCTAAACCTATTTTTTCTAAAATAAGTAAAAATAAGGTACACATAACAAAGTCTTAATATATCGCACTTAAAATACACAAATTCTTAAATGGACCTGATTTACACTAAATTTACTGTGGATCATGCCTAAAAAAGTCAACAACTTGATTCTAATTTATTTTGACTTGTATATTAGAATCATTATGTAAAAAGTATCAAATTGATATCGTTAGTATATGTTGTGCTTGAATAATGTGATTTTAACTCATGATTCTCTTTAAAAAAATATAGGGTTACGTTGATTCAAAAATGATTTTTATACCTAAGAAAATTGGTACGTAGTATATATTTAACTTATTATTCATTATGTGAATAATAAAGGTCGCTATGACGCTATGTAGAAAAGAGGGTTAGAGTAAATTGTTTGGGTCCACATCTAAAATAACATTATTATAGACCAAGTTCACACAAGAATAATCTCTTAAAATAAGGCCGGAAATGAATCTTTGTCCCACGATTTATATAGGAGTGTCATGGTGGATTTTTTTATACGCGATTTAATCAAAATAATGTGATTACATATCTATTTATGTTATATATAATGGTTAGTGATTATTTCTCCAAACTGAAAATTTTGATTTTTTTTTTTTTTGCTTGACCTTACTTCCTATCTGAAAATGAAAAAAGGAAATAAATGAAGTATTGAATATTGATGGAATGGAATGGAAGATGATGTCATACGGTCCATGAGTAATGGGGCCAATGGGCTATGGGCCTTGATGAAGTCCATAAGATAAAGCTTCAATTTTCTCTCAACTTTTTTCTTTTACTTTCTCAAAACTCCTTTTGGCTCATAATAATTGTTCATAAATTGGGCCCACTTTAACCTTTTACCTTAGTCAAAGCTTAACTTGCCCTCTAGAAGCCTCATCATCTTTGCTATGAAGTTGCATGTTGATGATCAACTTCAATTTGATGATTATATGCTAATTCTTTTTTAACAGGAAACCACATTATATAATTTTATACACTAATATTAGATTAAATTTTATAAGAATATAATAATTATTTAAGTTAATAATTGAGATGGAAAGAGTACAAATAACTTTTGTAAATCTTTTCAAGTAAGATCGGTTACATAGATGATTGGCATGTAGCAAAGTGATATCTAACTTCTAATCATCATTAGTGGCTGGCACCACATACAAATACAAATTGATACCCACACTTTTTATTTATTTAAATATTTTAATAAAATTCAAGTGGGTTCAAACTGCCTTTTTTATGTGAGGAATATACCATTATTTAATTAATTAATTATAAAAATTAGAATAAGTAAATATTAATACATGATTGAATATGTATGTAGGAGAAAAAAGGGCGGTGGAATGAGGTTAAAAAGTTGTACCTTTAGTTTCAGGCAGGTGTATTGTACGTTTGAGTATCTATCTTTATTTCAGGTGTGTATCAAAGTATCTCCCTTTTGTTAGTACGGTATTACTTGTAATTTTATGGGGAAAATGAGTGTATTTGAGAGCTTTTTGTGTAACCCTTTAGTCGGATTCAAAGTTCAAATACGGGTTGAATTGGTGTCAAATTACTACGTAGTACGTAGTAGTATGCGTTATCCTATTTGAATCGGACTCGTTCACTTGTATGAAGTATACACGTACTGCACGTTAGACCGTCAGTTGTACAAGTTATCCCAAGTTATATATTCTGTAAGAAAAGTGGAGAAAAAATAAGCAACTATATTATAGACCTAAAAAGTTACGTAATCCAGCTCACTCCGTCATAATGCAGTAGTTCAATTCATATATTGATCAGTTCCCTTTAATGTATAGTAAACGTTTTTTGTTTATTACACATCTAATTATATAGTAAACACTTTGCTCTAATTCTCAAAGAGGTTTTTTTTCCCCAAATTCCAATACTTGAATTTGTAATGGTCTTGGTGCTGATCCCCGAACCTATTTGCAATCAATAATGGGGAAATTATAAGGATAACAAATGAGTCGGATATTTCCAGTCAAAGTTAAGAGCTAATAAAATTGTATTTTTATTATATTTATTTTATTTTTGAGCTAATTAATTAGGTAAAAGAAAAAAGGAGAAAAGGGAAAATAAAGTAAGAGGAACAAAAGCTAGAAATTGGATTCATGCATGTGGCGTCCATGTGTGAGTTGTATTTTTTGTAGTATTTCAAATCAGATGGTTTTCTCCATATTTTTGACGTTAATGTTTTGTTGTTGACCAAGCCGCTAAGAAATAAAAATATAGATTTGGTCGATCATTACCACTATAGAAAAAGGGCCAGAAATAGAATAAAAGGGTTATGGAGTGAAGGAAGGACAAATGATGAAATTGAGTTTTGATATTGAGTATTGAATAGATTTCACCCCCTACATTTTTTTATGGAGAATATGCATGAAAATTACTCCGTATTAGGTATATTTCAGGTATTACCGTGCATTTAAAGGTATTTTTATGTTTATCAATGGTTTCTTTTACATTTTTTTCTCATATGTAACATACATAAAAGCAACATAACTTGATGGAGTCGGTGGGGAACTCACCTTGGTCACATGATCAAGCTCCATTAGCTGTAAAATGTTTGGGAGTGACTCAAGCGAAAACGTGCATAGTTGTGCTGGTTAACCTGTGATAGGTGATAGTTCAATAGGGTCCATTCTTGTTACATAGTTTAAAAATATATTAAAAAAATATCGTAGATCAAGATGTAACTTAGATGTATTATAATTATACTAGTTTTTTTATGCACGCCATGGTACTTGTAATTTAAAATGCATGTGTAATACTACTTAATTGGTTGATTACTTTTTTCCCTTTTTATTAGTATGTTTTTCTAGTTTAAATATCTTGTGATTTTGATAAACATCTTTTGAATTGATTTCCTAAATATTTCTGTTTTTAATTTTTGATTTAAATAAAGGGTAGAATATATATAGTCAATCATTTTTTCGCCACCACCTCAAACGTTCCCTTATATAATAGAGATTCTCGGTCAATTTTAACCATCTGGTTTAGTTTTCTTTAACGCTTAATGTTATTGCATTCTCATACGGATTAACTAATTTTTAGACAGCCAAATAATGCCAATAATGAAAATTAGGTTATACACTTATCACTTATGTAGAGACTGGTTTTGTATAAACTGAGTTTGTGTTTTCCATTTTATTAAAAAGAAGTAATTGTTGCAAGATTAATAGATTAGCAACTACGTAATATTTTAATATTGAGCCCCCATTCTACCAACAAGAGGAGAGAAACAGGGAGAGATGTAAAAGAAAAAAGAGAGAGGAGTGGGTTGAAGTTTGAACATTGAACATCGAAATTTATAATTGACCATTTTCATATATATTTATTAAAAAAAAATTAAAAAATTGACCACCAAAAAATATTGACATTTTTAAAGATTCGAGGCCGTGGATTTGACCGATCAGTGCCCCAAACTAGAGCCCTCACGTGCAATACCACTTGCCCATTCTAATCTGTTTTTTAATCGGCCCCTGTTCACTGTTCAGTCTTCTTTACAGTTCTTAATTTTAGCTTACGAACATGAGTATTACTCCGTATGAAAATCAAAATACCTTTTCCGTTTCAAAATACATGTAACAATATAACTTTTAAATTTTTACTAATATGTTGTTATAATATAAAATATTGTTAGATTAATTTTAATATATATACTACTTTCGTTTCAATAAGTTTTTTTACGCTTTGAAAAATGTCCAATAATAAAAACTTTGACCATAAATTCTCACTATTATATACTTCGTATATCAAAAATTATAATGAGATATCTTTGTTAGATTCGTATCAAATGTATTTTATAAATATAAAAAAAATTCTAATTTTTGTCGTACAGAATTGGATATATTAAGGTCAAACATTGCACCGGAGTACATGCAAATAGTAAGTGTAAATATTTTTTTGAAACAGATGTAATAAACTTTTAAAACATCAATTTTAATGATATTTTAGGCACGGATGATTGCAATCCGTTCTATTCGACTTATTTTGACTGAACTTATATTATCTGAACTTAATTGAATGTATCTGAACTTATTATCTGAAATAAACTTATTTATATGCGAAAATATCTAAAAAAAAATTATTTTTTCTGAATTTTACTTATTGAAACTTAACTGAACTTATTTTATCTGAAATAAATCAAACAAAACAGAGACTATAAGTCAAACTTTTTGCTGAGCAACATGCAATAGGCCTTAAGTCCCTCATACGAAGTGAATAATAAATACGACTACATCGTATAAAGTAACATTAAAAAGGAGGGGGATGAAGCAATTAATTATGCGAGTCGTCTTGTATAAAAGTATCCTAGGAGTATGTTATGGCAGTTCATTTATGGACGTGCTACTTGGCGATATGAATATCATGGTTGTCTACTTGTCTCAGAATATCATGCAACAAATCTCCTCATATACTTATTGCTTTTGCTTCTTGCTTTATTTAATTATCTGCTTAATCTTCCATTAATTGTCGGATATATATCTATTCTATAAACAAGGGATATAATTATACACCCTTTCTACTATTTATGGACTATCTTAACTCTTAAGTGTTTCGAATTCGATCTATTGTAAGCTAGGGTATCCCAAACATTACACATACGAATTGTAGGTTAGTAGGTTATACTCGTATGTTCTACTTATGTTTCAAAATAGCAACAACTAGTTTAGGACCCGTGCAACGCACGGCTACTACTAAAACAATTTATTATTTTAATAGTAACTAAAAGACTTGTGATATTAGGAAAACATGAAAGTAAAAGGATATATGAAAAAGTATAAATTCAAAGTTGTGTAAAAATATATTCAAATGAACTAAATTTACATATTACTATACAAAGTTAAAAATTATAGTCGTTTACTTGTATGTAGAACGATCTAACAACGTTAACCAAACCCGAATGACTCAAGACTAATGTTCGAAAATACCCGAGCATAACCGAGTTAGTCAAATACAACATAATTTGAATTGAGTAAAATCTTGATAAATAAACTTATATGTTAGTCTACCTACCATGTATTATTTTTTTAATTAACATTCTTACTTACCAGTTACCATGTATTATATTATTAATAGTATACTAACATTAGAAGTTTATTTATCAATATTTTTTATATTTCTTATCATATTAAAAAGTTATAATAATACATAAATAAAATTATATCATAAAAGAAAAAATAATATTGATTTAGCTTTCCTCCAATAATATATTATGCAGTACACATCTATAGTAATTAAAATATATTTTTATCTTAGTTTCCTAAAAAAACGTAATATAATTTATTTATTTTAAAGTAAAGAAATAAAAAAAAACATTTTGGCGGGAAAAAATCGCACCAAAAAATGACACGTGTCATTCCTGGTATCTCTTTTAGTATATAGTAATAGATTATGACATATCTTGAACAGTTTAACTATGTGATTTAGAAACAATAATGACATATCTTGAGCAGTTTAACTATGTGGCTAGTACGAGAAGTGTTGGACACTATGATACGAGTATGTGATTTAATACAATAACTTAAATTCTAGGAGGGCCGAAACTAATACTACTATTTCCAAAAATAACTTAGCTAGGTTATATTCTAATCACCTTATTCTTATTGCTTACGTAGTACTCCGTAGTATATATTATTCATGAAACATTTAGTTCAAATTAGATTAGATCGATCCATATAAGAAAATTTCATATCAGAACAGAACGATAAGACCATAAAAAACAAAAAATGCTCACAGGAGAATTTCGACAAGCCCAAAAAAAGTCAGACCAAGAAGAATCTGACTTAGACTAGACTACTAGGAAACCAGACTAAAGCAGACAATCTAAGAGAACAAAGCTAAGATAATTTATTATGAACTTTTTTTTTTTTTGAAATAAGTTAAATTAAGTCGAAAAAAAACCTTTACGATTCTTTTGGAAGCCGGTAATAGATGGCGGAATGGGAATAAATCTAAGTATTCGGTAACAAAACTTTATCATCTTAAACTTGGTGTTTCATGTATGTAAAAAAAAAAATGATGTTTTTCTTCATAAATTTATTAATTTTCCTTACAAATTTACATACAAATTCAGTCACGTACACTGACGTCATTTATGTTTAGCTACCAAACGAGCCGCTAATAAAAATGTTTTGCAATTTCTGTAAATATACAAAAAAAAAAGTACTGTACGTAGCAGCATGAATATATCGCATGATAGCATGCCATCCAACATAGCACACGAGGACAGGATCCAAGTTTGATCTCAAACAGTATTTAAAACTATTTTACGATCATGCAAAATTTTGGATCAACAGTTACGTTGTGAATAAATTCATGGAACCTGATCGACTACCTGAATACGCAGTAGTTAATTTCGTTAATTAGTTTGATAACAGTATTCACTTACGTACGCACTTATTCCATTTAATATTATTCCACAGTACATTGTACCAGAATCTTCTGAACTAAACATTATTCCAATACAAGAAGATCATGAGCTACGCCATTATACAATACATAAACTAAAGCTTAAAAGATTCATCGTTTTATACAATTTCTAACCCTAATTGGTAGAAGGTACACATGGTTGTATGTATCTCTATGACTCTATATACATTCCGGTGAGTTTGTATTTTTATTCTATCAAAAAACACTTTTTTTTTTGTTTTTTTAAATCACTTATTTACCGATTAAAACACATTTTTATAAACAAAATATATCTGCATTAAAATAACATATTGTTAAGTACAACAAATCACTAAAATAAAAAGATTTTTTCTGAAAAATAAATAAATATATATATATATATATATATATGTGCTTAAACTGTAAAAATGTGCTTGTAAATGATAAAATGTGCTTTTAAATTGGAAATTTGTGCTTTTAAAACGTAAAAAATGTACTTTTAACCCGGTTGCATGTCGAACTACATACAACCGGGTGCACCTTCTAATTTGTGTTCTAACCCTTACTTAATTGACTTTATTAAATACTTGGGTTCGTTCTCTTTACCTTATCTGGTCTAATTTTTGTAGTTTATGGTCGGGTCTATTTTAAACGTTTTATCTAAGATTTATTTTTATTTTTTCTAATCTGATATGGTCTGATTTGATCAACGATCCATTTGTTTATGTTGTGTGATCAAACCTCAACATGGCAAGTTAACGTTAAATTCATATCTACAAAATGAAGTATTATCATTCATCCTCATATGTACGTAAGGCCTCTTTCTTCCTGCAAGTTAAGTTGGATCGGGTTGACTTGTGCAAGATTCCAGTCCAGTATAATTACCGATGGCACATCATAATTAATGTCAAATTGGTAAACATAAAATTAATTAACGAAAATTCTTCCTTGGGAATAGTAATTAATGTTAATAATTAATAGTCCACTAATGAAACAATTAATAACCAATCATGCAAATATTTATTTATCCTAATCAATCTATGACAAATATGTAATCCCCTTACTTTCTCTCTCCTACTTCTTTTGATAATTTCTCTCTCTAAAAAATTTGATTCCCTCCGCACCAGCAAAGTACCGATTATAAAATCCCTCCTTCCACTCCTCAACTTTTTCCATTCCCACCACCTCATTATCATCCATTAACCACTTTGATCACTTTCTCTCTCCTAAAAAAAACCAACTTCTCTCTGGTTTTTATTGCCTGCCATTGTCAAGTAAATGCAATAGCGGCTAATCTGACAAAGCCTACTCTTCTCTTTTTCACTACTCTCTACTACAAAAGTGTCGATAGACTCTACCCTATTTACGTCCATGAATTAAACTCAAGTAGTTGGCCGGTACAATTGAATTACAACAAACAATTAACTTCTTTATTTTTCACATTCTATATAAATTAAAACAACCATAAAACATCTGATTATTGTTTATCTCATCGAGCAAAATTCAAATTCTCCAAAATAATAATAAAAACAAAATGTTGGAGGCTTTGAAGTACTTGATCGGCGCCGCCGGGGCTAGCGGGTACGGGTCGAAATCTACGGCGGAGGATGTCACCGGAAACTGCCGTGATCTTAGCCACATCACTGCCATCATCACTGGTATGTACTTATAACACTACGTACTCCATCTGTCTCAATTTACTTGCTCCATTTGACCAATTTTACTGCCATCATCACTACTATATACTTATAGTACGTACTACGTAATCTATCCGTTTCAATTTACTTGCTCCATTTGATCTGTGAGAGTTTTTTCCTTGAGTCAAAATAAAAAAGTAAAATGAGATAGAGATCATAATAATGAGCTAGTTAACATATTCTTTGGCCGTGGTTCTAAAAAGATCTCACATGACTATATTTTTCGTTAGCTCTGTGAATAGTTCGTAAAATGCAATTAACAAAGGATGAAGTAGGATTGATGATGAACGCATGATTATATTATAGTACAAGTAATATGATTAGACAATGATTAAAGCTTGCAAATCACTCTTCTTATTTGTTTTGTTTTGTTTTGTTTTGTTTGGGTTGGGTTGGGTTGTGGTCCATAAAAGGTGCGACGTCCGGTATAGGAGCAGAAACGGCTCGAGTGTTGGCTAAACGAGGGGCTCGGCTTATAATACCGGCTCGAAGCTACAAGACGGCTGAGGATACCAAGGCTCGGATATTAGCCGAGTGTACCGAAGCTAAGGTGATCGTCATGTCACTCGATCTCAGCTCTCAATCCTCCGTCAGAAACTTCGTTCGCGAATTCGAATCCCTTAACTTCCCCCTCAATCTTCTCATGTAAGTTTTCCTTCATTCTCACTCACTTTTTCTCAAATTAATTGTCACGTTAATAATGATAATGAATGAATGGAATGAACAGAAATAATGCGGGGAAGTTTTCGCATGGACATGGAATCTCAGAGGATGGAATAGAGATGACTTTCGCAACTAATTATTTAGGTAAACAGAGAGAAATTATAGTAGTGCATGTGATGTACAGAGAGTTTTTGATTGTGTTAGTTTAATCATACAGTACATAAATAAAATATTAAATATATAAATTGATTTTGGATTTTAAATTAATAAATTGATGTATTTTTTTCCAGGTCATTTTCTGTTAACGAAACTGTTGGTGAAAAAAATGGTGGAAACGGCGGAAGAAACAGGAATCCAAGGGAGAATAGTAAACGTGTCATCCAGTATTCACAGCTGGTTCACCGGCGATATCATTCCTTACCTCGACCTCATCACTAAAAACAAAAGGTATTAATTCTTCTATCATTCCGTTGTTTTATTACTATATTTTTTTACTTCAAATATTACTGGGCGTTTTATGTTTGGTTCACATAGTGGTATGAGTTTGAAATCAGAAATATAATAAACCACGATAGTATGACTGTATGAGATTAGAACTTGATTCTTAGTGTCATGTGTTTGGGTGTATCCAGATATGCATGGTATGAACGTATGAGTCGTATTGATCTCCACTTGGATTTCTAAACTTCGTATGGGTTTGGAATCAGGAATAAACTAGGATGTATGGCCGTATGGGGTTAGAATATATTGAACTTTGATTTTTAATGTCATGTGTTTGTTTATATACAGATTTGGTATGACCGTATGAGTCGTACTGATCTCTAGCTAGTTGGATTTCTAAACCTCGTATTTTGTGTGTTTAACATATGGTCCAAACCAAACCCACAGTATGGTTTAGCAAATTCCAAACTCATAACTCATATAAAAAATACGGGAACCAAACACCATTAAATCATTATTAAAGGTGATTAGAGAGAGGTTTGACCAAATTAAAAGAGATAATTATGTTTAATAATTCATTTTTAAGAAATAAAGTTATGTGTTTTAGTTAAGGGTTAGTCGTCTTTAAATTAATTTAGTGTGTGTGTGTTGAATTGCAGTGAATATGATGCGACACGTGCTTATGCTCTCTCTAAGCTTGCTAACGTACTTCATACCAAAGAGCTTGCTCACAAACTTAAGGTAGGTTATTATATCACTTATATAGTTACATTGTCACATTGTCACATTGTCACACCTTTGATGATTCATAAGTTCATAACGTTAAAGTATAAGATGCGTTTGGTTCGAAATATCGAATAAAAGTCTTATCCACGATGACTAGCTTAGGCTTCGTTCTTCTATTCCTTCCCCTTTTGTGTCCATGGGGTTTTCACTTCTTTCATTACGGAGTATTTTTGTACGGATATTTGTCGATCAGAAACCATCTTTTAAAAAGTCAACCATAGATCTGTCTTTTGATTCTCAACTTTCAGACGTCGAGGAACCAAATAAAGGAAAATGAATTGAAAATTGAAATTTATTGTCTATAGATCACTTGATTTACAAAATAAAAACCTCCAACCCAAACATAGACGAAAAGTACCCTAACTAGCTAGTTTGACCTGTTTTGGGTATGTTTATCTTTTTGAAAACCAAATGTTAATTAATTTTCTAATTAATATAAAAATGAAACTTTTTAATGCAGCAAATGAAGGCAAATATCACAGTGAATTGTGTTCATCCTGGAATTGTGAGGACTAGACTAACTAGAGACCGTGAAGGCCTTATCACAGGTAATTTATCATTACTATTCCCCATGTTCAACTGATTGTTACTTATCTATTTTTATCTGAACTTAACTAAATTTATCTTTTTACCGACAGATTTGGTGTTTTTCTTGGCTTCTAAGCTCCTGAAAACTATTCCTCAGGTACATCCATCATTTGACTAAAATTAAAATATCAGCTTAAAGTTTAATTAATTAAGTATTTTTGTAATTTTTACTTAATTAACATTATTTTATGTGATTTTTATTGTACAGGCAGCAGCAACCACGTGTTACGTTGCAACACACCCCAGACTTGAAAACGTATCAGGGAAATACTTTGCAGATTGTAACGAAACCTCCCCGTCAAAGCTCGGATCAAACTCGTACGAGGCCGAAAGACTATGGATTATTTCGGAAATTATGGCACCGGAAAATCCTAAATCAGTTTTTCATCTATAATTCTATAAATATATCATTATTATTATTATTATTACCGATTAGTAATTAGTTAATTAAATACTCGTGTATATTACACCGCGACAAATATAATATATATCACTAGGAATTAGAGAAAGTTTGAGATGTATAATACTATACTTATGTAATATAATTAGTAGTTAGTAGTTAGAAGTGGAGTTGCAAGCATATATCTTTGTTTAATTAAGGGAGATTATAATTAAAAAGAAAATTAGTGTTAGTACCTTGTAATTATAAATTAAACCAATAATCTTGCTTCTTCGATCCAGCTTCATATACAAAAGCAAATGTGGCACGTAAAATTCTTATTGTCATTGTACTTTAAAATAAAGTTCTTTTTGGAGAAATATACTATCCATATAACGTACCATCGTATCATATATTTTGTGGGGTTTTATGCTTTACTTCCCTTAATTAAGTTTATGTACTGTAATTTACCTTTTTATGTTGTTTATTATGCTTAATTAATGTATGATCCGTACATTTTCATGATGATTATATATGCAATTTGGATTTCAATACAGTTGTTGTACTATTAGTTGATTAGTCAATGTCATTGTTATCATGAAACTTGATCGATTATTAAAAATGGATTTGACAAATCATACGTACTTCATCACAATTTTACTGTTACGTGGTACCCAAATTCGAATTGCATTGTCAATGTAACTATTCGAATTTAATTTCGGTGGAGCCCGTATATAAAAAAAGAGGTCGTGGAATAATAGGAGCATATGGTGGACGTACTATTCTTTTCATTTTTATTTCATTGTCTTAAGTATTGGGTTATTTATACGAGCAAATAACTTGGTTTGAACCGTGATGTAAATTGTGTGAGGTTGTAAGGAGATCACATAGGTTTAATTGTTTACTCCCACTGTCCCTTAATACTCGCACCGTTTTGACTTTTCGTACTATTCACATAATTTACTTTGACCCTATTTTATTTCTAGTATATGAAAACAAATGTGAGTATATGATATATTGTTGGCTTCATCTTAGTATATATATTTTCAAAATATTAATATTTTTACAAGTTTTTATAATATGTAGTTAAAGATATTGATAGTCAAAGTTATGTATTGGCAAGCGTGTCAAGTAGAAACGGTGCGAGTATTAAGGGACGGAGGGAGTATTGATTATTTAGATTAAGAAAAAATAGCATCAAATAACATTTGATAGTACTAACAGCAACATTAAAATACAGGTAATTAACGGGGATAACGAACATGGATATAGTCAATGCTGAATGGCATGTGGGTGTTACATTTTTTTAATAATTTGGTTTCTGGTTTATTGTGCAATTATAGGAGCCGTGTTATTGTCTAAAAAGGATTTGTTTAACAAGAAGGTGATTAAGACAAATTGGTTAGTTTGATCAATAATAACTAAATAGAGTTGTTTCAACTAAAAGTTGATAAAATTAATTAGGAGATCCATCCCTAACGAAGCTATGTAGTACGAATTATACATGTTAACATGCAAGAGCTAGACCACTGAATACATACAATGCATGTCTACCAAATCAAATTATGTACACTCGTCGGAATAACTCACATGCGAGTTACGACTAACGTCATCTCTCATGATGTACGTTGAAAAAGTAGAGAGATGATGACTACGGAGTAAACATAAGAAAGGGGGTAATGGTTCAAATATTGCGCATAACTAATTGGGAATGTCGTGTTGCTTCATCATGTGAATAACCAGTTTAATTTGGTTTATGATTTCCTTATGGATTGTCTCAATTTTCATTTTGGGTTATCCCTTTAAATTTGCCTTATGCGAAATATCATTCTTTTTACCAGTTATTTAATATAATAAATGACCGTATGAGGCCACAATTTAACTATTACAAACACTAGGTACTTTTACTCCCCACCAATTTTCTTTCTCAATCAACTAAGCCAAATTGAAACTTATAAAAAGTAACATCTTTTCCACGGAGCAGTCTTTAAGGGATGGAGCGATGGATGAAGGAGTACATTGAAGGAAAAGACACCCCTCCAATTATATTCCTCATTTTTCCCTCTGTCCGAACACATGTATTCTTTTAGATGGTACTTTGTATTCGCATTATTAACAATAATCGTCATACCAAATACACGAGATATTTAACGAAGAAATTCATAGGTCATATCCCAGTGGCAAAAACTGAGTGCATGTATACGACAATTCACAAGTTCAAATCTTTCGTCCTTCACTTATTATTTATTGTAATGCATTTGTAGTGAAAATGAAAAAATAACACGTTTTAGCGTGAACTCTATCTAATCACCGTAAATAATTGAGACTAAACATACGCAAACAAATTTCCCATAATTCGAAATAGTGGAGGAACAAAAAGGAGAATATGAGGTTGAATATTAAGATCGATGTTAAATTAGTTGTCACATTAAAAGCCTAAATAGGGGATCCCTTGGCTAGTGTATAGGTATTAGTGTATTACTATTATCTTGTTCCACAAGTCATATTCACAACACGTAGGCCGTATAGGAGTACATAAAGAACGTAGGACATATATAGACTGTAGGCCGTATAGGGTCATGGGCCCATGGCCCAATACCATTTTGGCAAACCCGCATCTTTTGGTACTTCAAGATAAAGACATGCAAGAATTGAACACTATCCCTTTGTCGTTAGCCATAATCTTGTGATCAATTTTCCACACTGTATCTTTGACTTTGTGAGGTACTTGTACGGTTTTTGAGACAACTCATATTCTTGGGTAACTAGATGGTTATCAGATCAGCCAACTGGTAGTTGTACTTATGGTTGGGATTAAACGAATTACTCTTTCCACATTCCGAATGTTCCGATTCAGGTTTTTAACACTGTTCACAATTAAAATGAATTTTCTAAATTATTTTCAATATACAGAGTAATTTTTAATACTCCGTATTAGTATGTAACTAAAGATAAAAATGATATTATAGGCAAACGTGGAAAAAGAAACTGGAACATCATCATCTCACAACTAAAAAGTGATTGTGTAGTTAGTTCTCAATAGGGCTAGCTATTTTGTGATTTGAGTCGAGGATTCCCTTACCTTCCTCCTACGTAAGAAGTATCCTTAAAGGGCCTTGCGGTCTTGCCCACTTGCTCCATAGGGTCGAGTTGACTTGTTAATTTGAGACAACTCATATTTTTGGTCCAACTTTTTAAAAAAAATGAGAATTAAAACCGAAACCTGTTACAACTTATTTCCAATTATATTACCCAAATTAGAACGGGAACCATAAATTTCGATTCTGGGTTTCAAATCAGGATACCATGATTTTTGCTCACCTCTACCTCCTTACCACCAAAAACAAAAATTAGAGTTATTATAGTATCAAGATTAACAACTAATGAGCTGTGGTGCCAACTAATGGTATAGAATTTAGTAGTAGTCTAGTTTAGTAGAGTGATATTATTCCTGATTTTGTAGATTTGCAACAAAATCAATCTTTAACATGTTTGACATTTACGCACAATTACTCTATTTAGTCTATTATTCTATCAAAATTCGATACGTTGGTCAATGTAATGTTTTCACCGACAAGATGAGATTGACAAACGAGTAAAGCTACTTTCCTTAAGGATTTATAATAATGTCATTCGAGGCGCGTATGCTGGCTAAACCTATTGTTCAATTTTTTTACCCTAATTTATGGCTTATATTCCACTCACTCAAAAGTTTAGTCGATATACTCGTACTTAGCACTTCTCCTTCGATGTAAGAAATACTTGTAACATTAGAGTTTATTCGGTATCATTGTTAGTTTTTCAGTTTTGGTTTCATAATTTTGAAAGTCACATTATTTATATTGATTCATGAACGTACTAAAAGATAATCATACATTGTAGTTTTTTGAAAACTGGAAATAAAAAACTGAAAACCAGAAATAATTAAAAAAACTATGATTCGAGCGAAGCATGTTGCCTTATTTGATCAATTAATTAGTAAAGATACACACATACGGAGTATTTATTAAAACAAATTAAACCGCAACACGCTAGCCAGTTCTTCTTATCGTATCGATAGTATTATCCTACTACGTAGTACTCATATTCTAATAGCATATGTATGTCACATGAAATCCTCCAATCACTAGAACATGTCATGCCATCTCTTTAGCGAAAAAAATATGTACTACATGCTTTATTGCACATTAAAAAAAATTTGCAATAAGATTCGAACATGAGACACTTCGTATATACGAAAAGTTGATGTTTTACCATCGTAGTCAGCCATTGGATAATGCATACCAATATACCATAACATGATGTTCAAAGGCCCTGTTCAGCAAAACTAGCGTTAGCTAGTAGCGGGTAGCGTTTAACGGTTGAGTAGCGATAGCTGTTAAAGTAGCCGGTTAGTTGTCGAAGTAGCGGGTAGCTGTTGAAGTAGCCGGCAACGGTCAATAGTAACATGTAACGGTTAGCTGTCAAAGTAGCGGGTAACTAGTATGAGTGTTTGCTAAAAGCAGCAGTTAATATAGTAAAATACAATAAAAGTTATATATATTGTTTAAAACTTTATTATAATTTTATCAAACGCTTATCTCTACCTACAAACGCTATTATTTTTAACGTTTAACAAAAGTTATCCAACCACTATCTCTACCGCTAACCGCTACCTTACCCGCTACCGTACCAAACACTTACATATTTTACAAGTAGCGTTTTAAATTGATCAAAAAGCTATCTGCTAACTCAAATGCTACAGCCGAACACACCCAAAGTAGTACCTATAAACTGCAGTATCTCCTAGGCCAACACTAAGTACTTGTTAATTTATGTGTTGCGTGCAAAATAATTTCTATAAGAATTGTAAAACGTACCTTGCACTATTGCACGAGTATAATTTGACAGACTGATGACTGATCATAGTGATCAATGCTGAAAAGGGGGGTTGGAAAGAAGCATCGTGATAAAGAATTGAAGAATGGAACATTCAAGCTTCAAAACAGTAAAAAAATCCAAATTATACCCCTTTTTGTACAGGAAACCATGTTAACATTTTTTCTGTTTTGTCGTGAAATATGCTTTTATTAATTTGTTGTCTTTCAAGTTTCAACAACATTTGAGTCATTTGACGTCTCCACCACGAACTAACCTTATCTATAGCAAATGTTGTTTGGTTCTATTTTTCCAAAACTACTAGACTCCTACCATAACATCCGAAATTTATTTACGGAGTAATTGTCAGATCATACTTAATAGGCTAATAACATAACAAATGGATTATATTGGTGGATTTTAAACAGTTTTATGAGGGACAGTAAAAAAATTAAGCAAAATAGTATGAACTTATACAATTATACACAAAATTTGGGAGTGTAACTAAAAATACACTATAAAATTTCCGTCAGGGGATAAACTCATCCAAAGCAAAGGGAGGATCCACCATTGAATGGGTAGGAGACAAGTAGGTGGGATTTGGATTGGGTAGAGCATCACCTGCATTCATCCGCTACACCCGGTCCGTCCGTCACCCGCTTTACTCATCACCCGCATTCCGTCCATCCATCAACCACGGATGAACCGGGTGAATCGGGTGAAATTCGGGTGAAAATGATAAACCATTAAAAATCACCACCTAATAATATGCATAATAATTAACCAAAAGAAGAAAAAAAATTATATACCAATATTCATCTCCGAAACAATTATTTCTTATTACGCATAACTTATACTAAAAAAAATAAAACAAGCACTCACTTTAATAAGTAATGAATTTATCAACACATTTTATGTTTAAATATAAATATAAATAATCTATTTTAAATAAATGGGTGACGGATCGGGTGGTAAACGGGTGATGGATAAAACAACATCATCCGCTTCACCCATCACCCGCTTTTCATCCATTTAATCCGGGTTTTCATCCGTTTAATTATAGTGGGTGACCGGATTCATGGAGCATCCACTGGATATTTCCATTCCCTAATTCAGGCTCATAACATATTTACATGTAGTCTGACTGTTATTACTAAATTATCGTGTGATATTTAACAAGAATTATGTTACTATAATCTATATAATATACTAAAAGAGAGGAAATAAATGTGGTAATGACAAATGTCACTCATTGATTCGCTTCTCTTATAATATTAAAAAAACTATTAAAAATAAATATGTCAAATATCTAATTATTTCAAATATCTAATACGTCAAATATCTAATTATGTAATAAGTTATTAGTTACACTAAATATGTCAAAGAATATTTAAATAATAAAACATTCTATGTATATGCTGATATCATATGTTTACACATATAAAAAAAACTAAATACGGAGTAATTACTTTATAGATTACAAAATTGAGTTATATTTATATCGGTTCTATATATGTAAATGCTACATTATAATTGATGATGGAACAAGTTTGGATTTTAGATTTGGTGGACGACAAATATAAACGTAGATGATTAAATAATGTTGACTAAGACCCCGTTTAGTTTACTTTATTTCTCATGATCTAATCTGAATTTATTTTTTCTGATCTGATCTCATCTAATATGTGAATTTATCTGATTTTTCATAATTAAGATCTATATCTATATATACTCTACTAAAACACATGACGCTCGATGTAAAGCTTACACGTGTCACTATCAAGTGTTTATAATTTACATATATATCAAATAATTCTTTAAGGTAACCAATATCTTTTACAAATCCATGTTTTCATATGCGAAATATTTGGAAGCATATAATAATTCTATTACTTTGTCATACTTAACAAAAGTTTCCTAATATAATGATCTACGGAGTATTATTTTGTTAACCTTAAGTAATTATGATTTCAAACAAGTTTAAAATGACCAAATATAAATAAGAATGTATAATATTTTGTACGTAATATAACATTTTAAAAAATAGATTCGTCTTAAGAAATACAACTATTAAATGTGATATTATACAACATTGAATAATTACACATAGCTTACAAGAACAAGAAAAATATAATGTAACTTATATATTACGAAGTATAGAGTATTTAACTACGTACTACGTATTAAACAAGCAAGTTGATGCATTCACAACTAATACATCGTGCTCTCGATTTTTTTTTCAAAAGTACGTCATAATTTTTGAAAATAATAATAATAATAATAATAATAATAATAATAATAATAAAAATATGGATACTACTTCGTACTCCATATCTTATAATATTATAACATTACTTAAATAATGCATTAAGATTCTATGAATAATATACTAATTTCTAAAAATCGTCTCATTTCTATAAACTATTGATTATGATGTATACCAAATAATATATAGTAATAAACACTTCATGAAAAATATCTTTTGATATTTCTAAATAAAAAGTAAATTTTCTATATATTCTTTTAAAAAAATCAATTTCAAAAGTAACATATGAGTATGGTAATAAAATAAAAAAAACATTTTAACATTATAAAAAAAATTGATAGCATTTTGAACATATTTAAATATTCAGTTCTACAAATAATAATACTGGTGAAATTAAAACATTTAACATTACTAAAATACAGAGTATACTTATAACATTACCGATTTATCTATAAAACGAAATATATCTTATCGAGTATATAAAATTGGTATGTGCTTCCTCAAACTATGAAAAATATGACCAAAATCAAATTCTACAATTGGTAGACTATGGTTATATATAGTCATATATGATATATGCATTATAGTCATGAAGTCCAATTTAGTTTGAGATGTTAGTATTTTTGGAAATGGACACAATTATATAATTACTTCTATTTTTTCATCTACTATAACCTAGGGTCCATACTCACTCTCACTCAATGGAATAAAAAATATCTATCTTTCTTTCTACCTACCTTCACAATATAAAATATTGAGAACCACATTTCAACAGTTATAGTAAAATTATGTGTCATGATATGTGAACGCTTTAAATTGGGATGGATGGAGTAGTTTAAGAATTATTTTTAAATAACGAATTAATATCAATAAATATATGCTAAAAAAATATAAGGGTTAGTATAGAATTAAAAGGTGGTGTTTAAGATGAATCATGGACTATATTTGATATAAAATTACTTAAATAACACTCTCCGCATTAAGGCTTTGTTAAGTTATTGTTAATAATATTTTTTAACTGTAGAATAATAGATTAATGTCACGAATGCAATATCATTTATGTATAAAATTTTGTATGAAATTAACTTTTTGATACGTAAATCGTGCGTTTCGCCTCGGTGGATTATAGGGATAAAAATGTATATGTCAAGCGATGATGGATTTTAGGGGGTACTGCGTTCTATTCACCTGATTTTCACTTATTTTTTATGAACTTATCTTATCTGAACTTACCTGAACTTATTAGAACTTATCACAACTTATTTTAGTTATAAATTCTACTTGGTCAACCCTTATTTTTCCAAAACATATCTTACTTGAAATTATATGAACTTATGTGAACTTATCTGGACTTATTTTTGAAATAAGGTGAACAAAACAAAGCCTTAGTCTGGAACCGCCTGCCTATGTTATCTTTCATCTTATTAATTATGAATATATCTACATCTTTTCACTACTAACTTGCATATTATATATTCTGTTTATTTACTCAATAACTCGAATCAGACAACCGGATTAAATAAGAGAAAAGAACAGTGTTTTAAAATTCAAAACTCTCCTACCAAACAAAATAAATTTGTTTGATTTAGGGGTGAGTTTGAGCCGGATGTGGATATCTGGATGGTGAAGGAGCGGGGATGACTTTTGTTTAGTACCCCGCTAGGCAGTGATTGGGGTTGGGATGGGAATGAGTTCCATATACTATCGTTGGGTAGTGAGGATGGAGATGACATTTTAAAGCTGGCATGGAAATGGAGGGACCATCTTCCACATGCTCCCCACTTCGGAGTAATCCTTACCTGAATAAAGTAGATGGTGTATGTAGGTGTTAATTGATCGAGTAATTGGTAGATGGTATATCCAGTATTAGATGGTAAGATTATCAAAGTAAAGGTAAGTGAAAATACTTTATGTTTGACATGGTGATGAATGGGGTTCAAAATAATCTTTGTGTGGAATAGGAGGGTCTCCCACAAAATTTCGTCAAATGTGGTAGATTTGGTTTTAATTAGAAGAATATCTATAAGATTTATTTAGAAGACAATTGTATATAATTATAGTTTAGATTTCATGCAAAATTAATATTTAGATCATAAACCGTGCATCGCACGGGTACTATACTAGTACCATACTCAACTCAAGTATAATGTTCTCTCGGAGCTCTCGAGGCAGGCTACATCGCTGTCCACCAGCGACAAAAAGACCCCATACCCAGGGCAAAATTGAATTTTCGCTACATGAGTTGAAAAGTCAAACAAATTACTAAATATTGGCAATATGACAGTAATTGATACAACAATGACAGTATTTTAATACAACAATGACAGTATTTATGTAAACGCTGATAATACTTATATAACACTTGTATACATACTTTTATCCATTCATTTAATATGCAACACTTTTATCCATTCATTTAAGTGGTCCCTTTACTTTTTCTATTTCATTACACTTGTATACATAATTTCTTTTTTTGGGTGATTGTGACAGTATTTTAATACAACAATGACAATATATATATAACAATAACAATACTTATATTACCAATGAGGCAATGACAGTATATAACAAGTTAGCAACACTTGTACACATTTATTTAAGTGTGGGCCATCTTTCCAATTGTTTTTTTTAGGGTGGGTATGGGTTTTTTTTTCGCTGGTGGACAGCGATGTAGACTAACTTCAGAGCGCTCACTCAAATATGAAAATGTAAAAAAGAATTCGTTACCTGAAACGATTCACCCGAGTGTATATAATATACTTCCTCCGTTTCGGAAATTTCGCACCATTTGTTTTTTACACTATTCACACTACGACTTTGGCCATTTTTTGTGATTCGTACGTAATGAAATTTTAGTCATGTGGGGTCATGTTAGATTCGTATCGATATATATTCTCTAAATATTGATTTTTATAATTTTTACTTGCACGCAATTTGAGATATTAAGAGTCAAAGTAACGGTTAGAGAGGTAAAAATGAACCATGGTGCGATATTTCCGAAACGGAGGAAGTATAAAAATTCCTAAACTATAGTGATATGGGTCTGTTAACGGGCTACCTTCCACTCTTCCAGTCTTCCACTTCAGTCATCCACTTTGATTTGTCTTATAAAAGTAGAAAATAGTAAATGATATGGGCCCTATTTCACAGACATACCCATCTCTCTTCCTATCATCAAATGGGCCCAAAACTTAGTGGACTGTTTGTTGTTTAACTTGTGTTGTAGAATTAGTAGTTTCCTAAAAAGAAAAAAGAAGTTTATTTAATTTGTTGACTAAGAATTTGTCACTTTACTTGATTGCCAATTTGCTACACTAGTACACTATTAGTTCTGTTGTAGAATAGTAAATTTACAAAAAATCATTGTATCAACTAAAGAAAGTAACTTTTATTTTTTATTTTAATTGTACTATTCTACAACAGAACTAATAGTGTACTAGTGTGACAATCAAGTAAGAAGTGATGATAATAATAGTGAACAAGCTAGTTGATTGTTACTGGTAGTGAACTTGGAGTATTTGATTGTTTCTTCTTTTCAAGTTAGAAGTGATGGCTTTATTTGTGTACTTGTGTTAAAGAAATTCAAAAGTTTTGAGGAAGTTATTGTACTATTCTGAAAATCCTCATTTGAAATTAAGTATTTGAATAATAAAGTTATATGATTTTTTCCGTTAATCGGGGAGTCACTCGTTTAATAGAACACAAGAATACAAACTTAACTGGATCTAAACTTGAATTGCAAATACAATTGGTAATTGTAACAAATTCGAGGTATGTCTTATCCGAACTTGACCCAAACTTGACCCGAATACGAAACTTAACCATTATGAACATGACCTGTACAGCTGTACCCGAAGTAAACCAGTCAAGTTGTAGCTGAATCCGACATACACCTGAACCAAAGTCACTCTGAACCAAGTCAAATCGATAGTAAATCATTTAAAACCCGAACCATTTTCAACAGAACACAATATTGACCATAACCGAATCCGAATTCAATCCAAAACAATTTATGGGTAGAATACAACTATCAAACAGCCCATAAGCCAGGCCCAAATGCACTCTCTCACATCTTCAACTTCATTTTCATCAACTGTAGTAAATAAGAACCCAAAACCCTCCCGTCGACTAAAACCCTTCTTCGGCGAAGGAAATGTCGGCGTTAATACCGGAAACCTCCCGTCGACTAATCACACCGGAAAGTATCCGTTCGGCGGCGAAACAGTCGTCAAAATGCCTCGTCATCCCTATCCGCCTCCGCCGCGCCATTGAAAAGTACCTCCAAGGTTTGTCCTTTATTTTTCTTTCTCCTTCAATTTCTGTTCCCGGTGAAATTCCGAGATTGAAATTTCTTTGTTCTTTTAAAATGATTATTTAGAGCAAGACATGGCACACATGAAGAAGAAAGTGCTGAGATTAACAGCATCATTTGCGGAAATTAAGGATGTAAATCGGCTGCTTCCATTGTCGGTATCAAAGGAGCTTGTTGAGGATCCATTTAAGTCGATGGAGCAATCAAAGAGGTGGAAAAACAAGAGTGAATATGGTGATATTGGATTAACTTATACAGATAATGAAACTGTTGCTTACATTGCAACTCGAATGCCTGCTGTTTACTCTGCTTGTTTTAGAATCCTGCGTGAGGTAGCTTTATTTTTCATGCCTTTTCTTTTCAAATTCAGTTCAGTTTTACCTCAATTGTGCTAAGAGAATGAGTACGGGAACGCAATTCGCTACCTAGTTTTGTTAAATTAGTCAAAAAGTGTACAAATTTTCACATGTTTTGGATTGTGGTTCTTAGAGGGCTTAGCTTATTAGGTAACACTGGTTTAGTTTCAAGGAAATTTCAAGTGTTCATATTTATAAAAGTTAATTTAGTTATTGATGATTTGTAGATAAAAAGAAGGGTGCCTGATTTTTCTCCTGTTAAAGTGTTGGACTTTGGGTCTGGTACTGGTTCATCTTATTGGTGAGAATCCGTTTCTTTCTCTTTGCTTGTAGTAGTAAATGATAATTGTTTGTTGGTGTTGAAATGGTTTTGTGGACATTATGCTGCAGGGCTTTGAGAGAAATTTGGCCACGGTCAATAGAACGGATCAATTTGATTGATCCCTCACAATCAATGCAACGTGCTGGCGTTAGTCTTTTACGAGGTAACTACTGAACTTTATGACCTCTTGGAAGCATTTCACTAAGTACTACTTTTATTCCAACTTTTTTCCCCCATTTGGTAGATATCAAGAGTTTGCCACTCGTTCGCAGCTACGATAAAATTCAATCCCTAACTAAAGATATCAAGAAGTCTGAAAGGGCACATGACCTTGTCATTGCTGTAAGTTACTATAGTTTATCTCAAGTGCTGCATTGCTATGTTTATGTACTAATACCCGTTTCCCTCACATTGGACTTGTAATTTGTGCTTGCCATTCATATTTGCTTCTTTTGCTATTGCATGGATCTTTGTTGTGAAGTCCTATGTTCTTGGAGAGATTCCATCACTGAAGGATAGGATTGCTATAGTGCGTCAACTTTGGGGTCTTACTCGAGATATGCTGGTAATCTTCATACTCTTGGTTGAGCTGTCCTTGCTGCATTCATGTTGATTTTTGTGTGGTTAAGAGTGCTATTTCTCTCGGAGTGGGAAATGCCTTAAAGTCTATAAAGAGACAAAAACGTCATCTAGTTCTCATGGTGTTCCATTTTTTGTTAGAGACTTCATATTTGGAATCAGTTTTTACATTAATTACATTCTTATGTTATTCACTGCACTTCAGGTACTTGTTGAACCAGGCACACCTGAAGGGTCAAATATTGTATCTCAGATGCGATCACATATTTTATGGATGGAGAAGAGGGTAAGTTGTAAGTTATGGTGTAAAAATCTTGTGTCAGCACCCTCTTTGATATGTTTAAAGCAATTGTTACTCAGATTTAGCTACCCAGGTGGGCCAGGTCAGACATAGATCTGTAATGCAATATCAGATTTAGCCATTTTGTGAAGATCTTGCATTCTTTGATTACACAATGAGTTGCTGGTATCAAAATCTATGTTGGTATAACTGTATAAGTACTTTGGTGAAGCGGTGAATATTTGCATAGTGGAGTATTATGGTTATGGTTTTTCTCATCCTTCTGTATTTGCCTATAGAAATCCTCGTTATATGTCCATTATGTCCTTTTATTTATCCTTTCATCTTGTTGTATAACATTATTTGTGTGGTTTCATTTCTAGAAATTGCGTAAACGTAAAGAAACATCAGATGGCGTTTCGAAAAACTCAGGAGCTTCTAAGGATGGTGCATTTGTAATTGCTCCTGTGAGTATGAATAAAGAACTTTGTCTTTTTCTTTCTGTTTTTGCTCCTCCTTCCCATTCCGTAACATGCCAGGAAGAGATGGCTTACCTCTGTTACGTCTTTTGTCGCAGTGTCCACATGACGGACCTTGTCCGCTGGCAAAGACTGGAAAATTTTGTCATTTTGTTCAACGATTAGAGAGAACGGAGTCTCAACGTGCATTTAAGGTTCTTCTTTCATCTAAAAGTTCTTGTACGTCCGTTTTATCATGTAGAATAGGAATGCATTATAAATTTGGCATGTGATTGGATTGAGAAGATACATCTCTCTCTTAAATCTTACTCTGACCTGCCTATTTCACCAGCCTCCCAAGTCTCTTACACCATTTACCTGATGATGCACTCCATTTTGAAGATATTGTTATAACCCTTGAGATGTTATTGTAGGATAATAATGATAATGAATCTCAAGTAGAAGATGTTAGTTTTGGCTCCAAAACCCATTTTGTACCGGAGAACTGAAAGTGGTAATGATATTTCATTGTTTATCAGAGTTTTAAACTTCTAGAGTATTGATCCAAGTCATCCAACTACACTCCACTTTCTAGAAAAAAGACTACAATGTATTCCTTGTTCTATTCACCTTATTTCCTCTTATTTCTGGAAAAAAAAGTTCAAATAATTTGAGATAAAACAAGTTAAGGAAAAATAAGGGTTATCCAAGTACAATTTATAACTAAAATAAGTTCTAATAAGTTCAGGTAAGTTCAGAAAAGATATCAGAAAAAAGTAAGTGAAAATCAGGTGAATAAAACACACCCTTACCCCACTTGCACAATATAATGCTCCATAAAATTAACCCCATAAAACTATGTTCCCAGCCAAGTGAGCACTTATTTAGAAATAGAGAGAGTTAAAACTTGGGAATTTTCATTTTAGCAGGTTGACAACAAGGACTAGACAATTATATTATATAGGTCATTAAATATTTGTTTCCTGGGTTGAGCTTTCAAAGTTTCTTTAACATCTATATATATCTCTCTTTTTGCGGAAAGCAGTGTCTCTGCTTCACCTTCAAGGTTGAAGGAAAGTACCTTGGCTTTAGATCCTAATAGGGTTGAGGGGTCTGGTATTCTGGGAAAAAGCCATTGTGTATTCAGCGTCTCAGTTGCCTGGCCTGAATGGTTGTCTATGAGATGGCGGTCTAGGGCAAGCTTTGTAATTTCAGTTGATTAGAGGGTGAAATATAATAAAGTTAACTTATGTTGTGACCAATCTTCAACTTTTATGATTGTCATGCAGAGATCAAGCGGTGGATCTTTACGTGGCTTCGAGGATGAGAAATTTTCGTATGTTGTATTGCGACGAGGAAAAAGACCGCAGTGAGTATTTTTCACAAGTGCTACGCTTATAAAGTTGTAATGTGAATTTCTCAAATAATAACTATATACTCCCTCCGTCCCGGAATACTCGACCCGGTTTGACCGGCACAGAGTTTACGGGACTTGAATTGACTTATTTAATTTAATAGGTAGTAGTTGATAGTGGGTATTATTTTAATGTAGTTAGTGGGAGGTGGGTTAAGAGGTGGGGTTGGGGGAGAGTAGGGGTTGAATTTTTAATTATTTTTTGTGTGGAGTAGGGGTTAGGTGGGTTAATAGGGGTGGAGTGAGAAATAATATAATATTGTTAGAATATTTCCATTTTTAGAAACAGGTCAAGTATTAAGGGACGACCCGATAAGGAAAACAGGTCAAGTATTCCGGGACGGAGGGAGTACAAAGTATGATCTTTATGCCTATAATGGGTTAATTTAGTATCATGGGAATTTTTGTCAAAAAAATGGAATTATATCGATGTTGTTTGAGATGAAATGACCACGCCAATCTGAAGGTTTGGAGTATGTTGTGAACCTAATTAAGTTTTGTTTGAAGGGAGTGTGAACCTAATTAAGTAGTTGATGTATTTATTGTATCTTTTCAAGATGGTATATATAAATTGGTTATTTCACATTTAGTTAATTCTTGCTTCTACTCTCTCTGTTCCTATTTATTTTCATGGATGGAATATGGGGAAAAAACAAGGTAACTGGGATTCTTGAGGGTAAAATAATGTAAATTCGGTGGGTGGAGTTAATAGGGCGAGTCTGACCCATTAAGTGGGGCATTTTTGGGATAAATGATGATAAAAAGTGAGTGTTAGTGGAACCTTAGATAAAAATTCGGGGATAGGAGAAAGAGAAGGTGTAAAACCATGAAAACTACAAAAGAACGACCTAAAAATCTAATACAGAAAGGATGAAGAACAAAAAGGAAATAGATGTTATGTTTATCTACTTTTTCTCTAATAATGAGGGACTTCTCCATTGCTTCCTGCTTTAAGTTAAACTTCAAACCGTCTTATGTGTTATCCTAGATATAACAATATGAAGCTGTGTTAGTATGTTACTCAGACTCTCTATGTTGGACCTAACAGACATGGATCTGAAAAGCTTTTCTATGCTTGCCTATGATTTTTTAAGTTGCATACCAAGTATTCATGTCCAGTTGAGGTGTCTGATGCTTGTGTGACCCGAATACAATGTGGTATTCGGGAAGTTGGAGTAATAGAGATAGGAAGAATACACAAGTTGCATGTTTTTCCTTTGACTGGTGCAGTACATTCTGTTGGTTTTTTTTTTCTGATGCCATTCATTCTTGCTACTTCTTCCTTGCTATAGAGTATAATAGACTTCTTAATGTATAGGTTTGAATTCCTTGATGAATGATGTATCAATTTTTTTGAATTGAACAGGGAGCCCTGGCCTCTTGATGGAATAAAGTTTGAGACCTTTAAAGAACTACGTGCCAAAAGGAAATCTGAGGATCTTGAAATTGACTATGGTATGCTCTATGCACATCTTTTACACATTATTCCCCTTCGTGAGAATATCTCCTCAACTACCATTACTTATCCCTCTTTTAGATGGGCAGAAACAGTTTTTCCTGGACTTTCTTAAATGATCTGGAAAAAGCAAAGTCCAAGCCTCTTGCTAAGTAATGAAAGAGGATATATTTTATGCTTGTGAACACCAGAGCCAGCCTCTTGGCTCAAGCTTACCTTTTAGCTAATGAATACAGAATTGCAGATGCCTCTGCCTATCAGAATCATTTTCTCCCTTTTGTTGATTAATACCTTTTTTTTCTCTTAAAAACAAGTATTGGCGTAGGGTAGGAATATGTATATAGTGTCCGTCTACGAACTTGTTCTACAGTAGTTTACTACTTTTATATACTCAACTCAGTTTCACAACTAGATTATGGTTGAAAATTATTACTGATATTGTTATAATTCTATGTGGGGCAGCTGGGTATGTATTTCAACTTGCATAAGTAGTAAAGGATTTAAAGTTGAATTCTTGCTGACCAAATACTCTATATCTTGCATGATATATCAGCCCAAGTTGTATCGTATGTATGTTTACAGTGATAATCCTCACATTACTTAGATGGTAGGTTGGCTTCTAAACTTCAAGTTTTGTTTGGATTGTTTCTAGGGAAATTGGTAGTTTGCTCCCATTTTTGTGGTCCTGCTTGCTCCAATGTTGTCAAGGGTTCTTTTAGGATATTGGTCTGTGTGACCTATCCTCTCCTTTTTGGGTTTGAAGACATACTTTAATGTGTTTAGATATAGTGGTGAAAGAAGGGCTAGTGTGAGGGGGTTGAATGCTTGTCTTCGAGTTTGTGAATTGATGGTTATACGCATTTTAGATGCTCATTTCTTTTGCAGTGTAGACGCTAGGTTGGATAGATTTGTGTGGGCTAACATTTGGTTTGATGTGTTCCACAATTGAGTCCATATGATTCGTCTGAGAGTAGACTATTTCTCAATTTTATCAGGTGCAAGTTTTAGGGTGATGTAATAATGTTCAGCTGAGGGTTGGAGTGGTTTTATGATGATGAGGAAGTTAATATTAGTAAAAGATCGGTGGAAAATGTGGAATTTGGAGGAGTCTGGTGGTATTAGGGTATAGAAGAGAATGGACATTCAGGGCATTACTTAAGTTATCACGGAGAATGAAGGATTTTTAACTAGTGAACTGGAGCATCGAAGAGCTCAATTGAAGAATGAGTTACAAGATCTGTTGCTTTTGGAGAATAGAAGTAAACGTCAGGAGATCTGTTGCCTAGTGGGCTAGAGATTAGTGAGGAGATTTCTTCTTTGATATGCTGTTGTGGAGAATCAGTGGCATGCTTCTTTCCTTTTTCCCATCCTACTTTTGGGTATTTCTGGGTATGTTATGGACTATCAAACAATTTAGAAAACACATGGATTGATAGGAATGTAAATTTTCCTGGCTCTCTAACTGTTGGCAACTGTGATTGCAGTGAGGTGGTCTGAACATAACTTTTTTGTACCCTACGTTTATAAGTTACTGTGTAACATAGACATTTACGTTTGTTTGGTTTGGGGTCTGCTACATGCTGGTTACACCAGCACCACCAATTCGTGTGCCTCTCCTTCATACTTGCTCTGTATTCCAAAACTTGTTCAACAAATAAAAAATCACCAACCAATAATCTTGATTTGCCACTCCCGGCAGCAACCAATGGTTAAATTGTCATGGATCTTTCTGTCAGTCACTGTTAACTGCGAATACTGGGATGACATAAACTGGTGAAATCACCAGTGAAATACCAGCAATACAACCACTGCTGCGGTAAACAGTGCTGGCGGGGATGAGCAAAGATTTGGATATAAATAATGGAGCAGTGATAGTGAGACCCTATTGATCATATTCTTTTTGTGTCTATTGCTCTTCTTTTTGTTTTGCCCACTATTCCAAATGCCGTTGCATGTGAGACTGTATATAGTTGAGAGCTTGAGACATTCAGCATGAGCTCTTTAGCTGTCATTTAGCTTAAGGTATGCTAGGTGCTAGATTCTAGAATCAATTGCATTCGTCAATGTTATCAGTTGATTTTAATGGGTCGTACAACATTATGATGTCTCTGTCTTAGATCATTGGCTAGCTTTGGGCGTAAGTATGTCATCGCCTGTGGCTGCTTGACCATGTCCTTTCACGAAAGTTAAGAGGTTTTAAATACTTAGAGGCTATTCCACATTCCCATGGACTTTGGTGCTGGCCAAGCCAATCTTATTGCTTATTCATGATGGCAGCAGGGGCGAAAAGGTGCCTGTTCAGCTTGTACCAAAACCTTTTCCTCACAAATTGCTTTCCCACGATCTAGAGCTTAGCTTTTAACATCTTGAGGCCCCTAGGGGCATGCTTGGATTGAGGGTAATACATTAAAGGGGGTAATAAAAGTCAAACTAGAAAAAAACAAGATAATGAAGGTGGGAAAGAGATTAAGTTAGTGTTGGTAAGAAGAAAAGAAAAAGAAAGGGGGAATAGTTACCCTCGTTGTGGGGGTAATTGTTACCCACCATCCCACTAGCCCTAGGGTGATTAATATCCTCATTTGGAGGGGTAATATTTCCCCTTCTTCATTCTCCTCACAACACCACTACTTCTCATCATAATACCACCACACCACCCTCCTTGCAACCACCTCAATACACCTTCGTTTTCCTCTTATTAAGGTGGTTTGACTTTTATTACCCCTTAATCCATTACATCTAATCCAAGCATGTCCTAAGTGGAAAACTTGTGCTGCCTGTTTGGTGAGCTTTGTAATAGATTACCTTTATGCTGGGATATCCACACTCATTTGACCCTTCAAAGCATTAATTCTTAAGTGAGGTTGATATTCAATTCAACCTTGTTAGAATCCAAGTTGGGCTTTCTTTTAGGAGGTTGATATTTAGTTAATTTTCTTCTTCCTTTTTTAGAGCAAGGTAGTTTTTACTTGTGTACTAGTACTGTGCAGTACAAGGCTAAACTTTTAGAGAGTTAAAGAGGACTTTCTATTTCCCAAGGCTTTAATAAAATATGCGTTTTGAAGGAGGAATCACCAACTTCTATAACATTCTTGGACTTAACTACATAAAAGTTTTTTCTACTGGATAATTATCTAGCTCAAATTAAATCCGTAGTCCTGTTTTAAGTGTTTTAAAAGTTGCTGTTGACTTGTTGAGGATTGCATATTACGTTAAGAAAAAGTTGAAACCTTATATTCTGGTTAGCATAACTTGTCTATACGAGTCGTGACTGATATTCTGATGTTGAACTCGTTTCTGTTGCCAGAGGACCAATTTGAGCTCGAAACTGATGAGATTGAATCCTCCAACACCAATCCTTCGTACGATTCTGATGCAACAGAATCTGATACGGTTACTGACCACGAGGACGACGAGGAAGTAGAGGAATCATCAGGTCTTGCAGATTTGGGAAGTGGGTGGGGTAGAATAATTTTCATGCCTCAAAAAAGAGGTAGACGTGTTGAAATGGATGTATGCAGGTCTACCAAGCGTGATGGTTCAGAAGGCTCATTTGACCATTTGGTCTTTACACGGGCAAAAAATCCAACTTTACATCTTCAGGCCCGGAAGTCTTTGTGGGGGGATTTGTGGCCTTTGTAGGTGAATCCTTTTGCCTGCCTATGGTCTATAACTCTATACTCTGCATGCTGGGAGTTTGGATCAACATCGGGCTGAAATTCAGTATAACGGGAGAGGATTTTTTTCGGGGCAAAGTGCCCAAATTAGCTACCCGGTTCATTATTGGGGCAGATGTCGCAATTGTGACTGTTGGCCCGGGAATTGCTTGATTCTCTGCTAAGCTACTGGAGAATGCAGAGCTGCATATGTTTAGATTCAGTGTATTCAGAGATGTGAATCAACATGTTCTCTTGTATGGTGCAAGTTTCTGTGCTGTCTTTTTCTTGAATCTCATGCGCATCAGGCCGTCAGCGGGACCCATCTAAATTCCAGAGAGCTGCTCCTGGTAGTGGTGGTTACAACTACTTGCAAGGTCTTTTAAACTCCTCTCATTTCATACATGTATATAAGTTTGCCATATCTTTTTCGTATTGTTGCAGTCATATATGCTTTTTTCAAGTTGGTACTGGTATAAAATTTCAGATGTGGTTAACTTTCTGTACAAGGCTTTACCATGCTATATGCTTTTTTGACGGGTCTTTGTACCAAGTACTTGAATACCTGACAATTTGGGTGAACACTGAACATGTTTTGTATGGTAAGGAAAACTATATAAATGGTAAGATAATTGTATGGGTGGTTATAAATCAAAAACTGTTATTTATGTATAGTACAAATCAAAAGGCATAATAATAAGCAAATTGACTTATGAGAGTGACCAAATTTTTCGCTTTTACGCTATTTTTTATTCATTTAAATTCAAATTTTATTCATTTTTATTTTGTTATTTCCACCTTTGTTTTTTGTTTTCTTATTGATTTGCGAAAGACCATGGTATTTACACTATTCATAAATCACAGTTATTGTTGTTCAATTTCCCTAATTGTACAAATGATAGATGGATTGTATTGGGGTGGCCGGGTCGACTTCCGGAATAAATTAAAATTTGAAGAACATAGTGATATTTCAGTATACAATCCATGCATCAAAAATTCAAAATCATCAGTCATGGCGATTGTTGAGAATTTCTTTAGGTTAAGTTGCTATCAGATTGTACACAGAAAACATATTGGTATTTAATCCTACCTTCCAATGTCTAAATTATCGACTAAAACTACTTGAGCTTACTGAGTTGCCACAGTTTTCTCTGCAACGGTTTCTGATATTAGAAAGGGAGAACGATGATTTCAGAGACTTCCCTGTGGGATATCGAACGGGTAGTCCGTAATTGTGATACGTTCTAATATGACCGTCTTTACCTCCGGTTACTATCACAAGCCCCCACATGTGAGAACCACTTAAGATACTCTCACATACGTTTCTCAAGAACTCGTAATCAACGTCACCCATGGCAGGCGAAAGAGCGGTTGATGGCACTCCATCATGGCTCACAGACCGGAAATTGCCCCTTGGAACAGAGGACTCCGGGGTATGTCCTGGCGATGGCACTCCATCATCGTGGCTCAGAGAACGGTATTTTCCCCTTGGAACAGATGATTCCTCGGTATGTCTTGGCGATGGCACTCTATCAGTATGGCTCACAGTACGATAGCTGCCCCATGGAACAGATGATTCATGGGTATTCCTTGGCGATGGCACTCTATCAACATGGCTCACAGAACGATAGTTGCCCCTTGGAACAGGGGATTTGTGGGTATGTTGTGGCGATCGCACTCCGTCATCATGGCTCACGGAATGGTAGTTTTCCATTGGAACAAATGATTCCTTGGTATTTCTTGTCAATGGCGCTCTATCAACATGACTCATAGAACGATAGTAGCCCCTCGGAACAGATGATTCCTGGGTATTTCTTGGCAATGGCGCTCTTTCAACATGGTTCACAGAACGATAGTTGCCCCTTGGAACATCGGATTCCTGGGTATGTTGTGGTGATCGCACTCCGTTATCATGGCTCGCGGAACGGTAGTTTTCCCTTGGAACAGATGATTCCTTGGTACTTTTTGTCGATGGAGCTTTATCAACATGGCTCACAGAACGATAGTTGCCCCATGGAACAGGGGATTCCTGGTTATGCCGTTGCGATGGCATTCCATCATCATGGCTCACAGAATGGTAGTCTCCCCTTGGATCATATGATTCCTGGGTATTTCTCGATGATGACACTCTATCAACATGGCTCACAGAACGATAGTAACCCCTTGGAATAGATAATCTTGGCAATGGCACTCTATCGACATGACTCACAGAACGATAGTTGCCCCTTGGAATAGATGATTCCCGGGTATTTCTTGCCGATGGCAATCCACCATAATGGCTCACAGAACGATAGTTGCTCCTTTGAATAGAGGATTCCTGGGTATGTTTTGGCAATGGCACTTCATCATCATGGCTCACAGAATGATAGTTGCTCTTCTGAACAAAGGATTCATGGGTATGTCTTGGCAATGGCACACCATCATCATGGATCACAGAACGATAGTTACCCCTTGGAAGGGAGGATTCCTGAGTATGTCTTTGTGATGGCACTCCATTAGCATGGCTCACAGAACGATAGTTGCCCCTTGGAGCAGAGGATTCCGGGGTATGTCTTGGTGTACTAGGGTGTCTAGTTGTTGTAGATGGTAGTGTTGAGGTAGATGTAATACCATGCCAAGGTAATGCTATCAGAGCATTGGGTGATAAGAAACTCTCAAAAGACCATAAGTTTTTTGATTTGCGGTTTCTAGCTCTCTCATTGTTAACATAATTCCAGATGTATACATTTGAATCATCAGTTGCTGAAATAATGTGTTTCCCGTCTGCAGTGAAAGAAGCGAATACTTGGCTTCCTCGATCAATTAGTGGAACGGAACCTGAAAAAATCAAATGAACAATGATTCAGTTATTCCGGCTGCTGGAAATCAGAATTGAGATGTTAAAAGTTACCAACCTCTGAGTTTGCAGATGATATCAGATTCTTTAAGAATTCGGACTACAGAGTCAGTCGTGCTAACGACTACTTCGCTTGGGTTACTTGGAGAGAACTGTGGTAAGATAATCTTGTAAGATCTTGTAAGAAAGATGTAAAGCAAAGAAGGATAGAAGAAGAAAGAAAGATCAAAATGCTCACCTGGAAACTAGTTATTCTCTTGCAAGTTAACGTCTTCTTATCTCGCACATGTATAAATACCCTGCGGAAAAAATCATCATCTGGTGCGATGCAATATTAATCAGCAATTTTCCGACTTCAGAACTCAAGCTCTATATGGACTATATTTAGGGACTGATAGCTCTACATGCAATCGAGTGGACCTTCTAATTTATGATACCCAAAGGTGAAGCAGTATATGGACTATATCTACTGACTGATAGTTATACATGCAACCGGGTACTAATTTGTGATATCCAAGGAGGATTCAGAAAATTCCGACACGTGAACTTGAATTCTAACAAGGGGGGAATTAGATTAAGATGACTTATATACCTGTAATGTCGAAAAAGGAGCAATTTCCGACCATAGAACCAACAATACCACCCTGCAATCAGGAAAAAAATCTCATGAAAAACCAGTTGATATTTCAGATGGAGAGCTCAGAGAAAGCTAACTGGTAATTAATATGACCTTTCCATCAGGTCGATAGCAAATTGCAGTGACGATTTCCTTGATATCAATCCAGTCAAGAACTTGACATCTTCGAACATCCCAAACACGGACTTTTCCATCTATAGAACCACTGATGAAGTAGTTATCATCTACTGGGTTGAACTGTGCACAAGTTACTGCATCAAAAACAATGACAAACAGAGTAAACAAGGTTATGTCAAGCCAATGACACAAGGAGAAAAACGTATAGGTAATTAGGATAATAACATTAACTTCACTTTACCAAAATCATTGTGAGGAAAAACTCTTATACATTTGTTACGTCCGACTTTCCACAAGCGCACTGTGTTATCAACTGAGGATGACAACAGACGCTGCATTGAAGGGTAAACAAAGAATTCAGAGATCCAAATTGTTGCATGCATTTAACAGTCCAACTCTGTTTGGTTTGGTGTAAAACGTTTTCTGTGTAAAATGTTTTTCATGGAAAACAATTTGCAATGGGAAACACAATTCCAAATGTAAGAAAAATAATGAAAGGAAAGGAAAATAAAAGGGAAAGTAAACAGGCAGTGAGAGGAGTGTACAAGAGAGATAAGGAAAAGGAAGGAAAACAGTTTTCCCTTCATTTTTGAAGGGAAAATGGTTTTCCATCATTTTGAGAGCAATTTTACTCCTACAGAAAATCGTTTTAATACTCATTTGTAAACCAAATAATGTAGAGGGAAACTGTTTCCAGAAAAATGTTTTACGCCCTAGCAAACGGAAACGTTTTTAGGGAAGAATGATTTTCCATAGAAAATACAATTCCAAACTAGTTTTCTTTTGTTTAATTTCTAAAAAGGAATGGGCGAAGATGGTGAAGATTAAGGAGGAAGAAGGGAGAAGGAGGTAAAGAGGAAAAGTGAAAAAGTGGTTTTTCTCCCTTTATCCACCTTTTTGAGAGAGTTATGGAAAATCGTTTTATCACCCCTTGTTAAACCAAACAACGTAAAAGTATTGAAAAAGGAAAAATCATTTTCCATAAAAATGTTTTACGTCCTATCAACCAGGAACTGATAAACATACTCACCCCATTCTTAGACCATGAGATATCAGGGATCTCACCCTCATGTCCATAAAACTCATGACACGGCGTCTCCACAATCCTAAACACTTTTCGAGGAACCATAATACCATCACCACCTGAATCCCCAGATTTCTTCACCTTATTCATCACTCTAGCTTCTTCTTTAAACCTAAGTAATGAAGCCAACTTTGGTATACCATTTACAGAAACATTCAAACCTGCAGAAATAACACTGAAACTCAAAAGATCTAAATCAGTCATCCTTTCTTCCTCAACTATATTCCATACTTTCAAAATCCCATCTTCACCACCAGTTGCAAGATACTGTCCATCATGACTGAATTTCATACACAATATTGACCCTTTATGAGCAGGAAATTCCTGTTTATGATACAAAGAAGATAACTCCTTTGACCATTTCTTATGAGAATGAACACGAACTCTCGGGCTTCTTGACCCGAAAAGTTTTCTACTGTTATGAAACGTCTCCTTGTTTTCTTTATCTTTATTATTATGGAACATATTTGCGGCTTTGAAGCTAAGTCTTTTTAACCAGCCTAATTCCTTGCATTCGTCTTTCCTCTTACACTGCTGCGCGATATCATCTGCTGATTCTCTCATGAAGTGTTGCATGAGAGTAGATGATGATCCAAATGTTTCCTGAAACTCATCTGATTCATAGACTTTTGAAGAACCAACTTCATCAACTTTCCTATGCATTCCTTCATCATCATCATCATCTTCAACCTCATCTACATTATCCAAGCTTCTTCTTCTTCTTCCATCATCCAACCTCTGAATTCTCAGTAACAGATTCTGAAAATCTTCATTTACTGAAACCTCATGGCTATTATTACCAGACAAATCGTTCCCATCACCATGCTCGTTATTAGTTTCATCAGGCCCTTCTCTTGCAGTTTGGCACCGATCTAAAACAAAACCCGTCTTTCTTATAAAATCATCACGTCGTTCATCAATACTTTTGGGATTTCCACACCAGAAATCATAGTGTGAGCTATGAAATTCTTGATTGGTATGAACTTGTTGAAGTTCAAAAGTTGAGCCCTCAGAATCATCTGATAAACTATCAGATTCTGAAGAAAGTTCTTCCACAGCATCAAAATAATCATCATGTTGTTGTACGCATGCATTAGTAGCCATAATTTTCCTTAATAATTTGTTGTTAATCAACTTACATTATTTCTTGATCATCAAACACGAATATGACTTCATAATAAACACCTTCAAGAATCAAGATCAATGTAGCACGTACATCATATATACATGGACATTTTCCTATAGTAAGCTGCAAAATTACGTGGTCTACTCCAATATTTTCGCATATTTACAAAGCCGAATTAATTCTTAAAACATGATTAGGAACAAGAACAACCATTCATGTCATGTGTGATAAAAATGCAGTAAAAAAACCTTAAGCACAAAAATGTCTTAGAGGTGCAAATTGTTCACAAAGTTGGAAAGATTCAAAATGGATATTTGCTCACCAACAATTTCTCATGTAATTTTATCAACCAAAATGTTGATTTTGCGTATTTGATTTGGATCTGAGCAATGTTTCAATACAATTTTGAGAGAAGAAATTCAACAAAATATGATCAAGAAAAGGGAAATGTGAAAACCTTGAGATGATATAAAAATGAAAATGGCTAAAAAGTTCCTCTAAAAACTGCTCTTCCAATCTGGATGTTGGTTTTCTGAAACGGTTGTCTTGCTTAATTTCGTTGTACATCTTGTATTCTTGTCTTGGTGTCCGAAATTTGCCAAAATAATAGTAATAAAAGAAAATCTTAGATTAAATATAACAAAATTTTCAAATAACCACCCATGAAGGGGAGTAACTTTGTTCTCACAAGTCCTATTTTTAAAATTAAAAAAATTGGCTAATCGGCTAATTGTAATAATAAAAACTAGTTTGTGTCCGTGCATTAGCACGGGATTTTTATAAAATTAAAAGGTCACTACAAGGATGTGTATCTTTAACGACAACCTAAGCCTTTTGCGCGACGGGGCAAACAACAAAACAAAGACGGGAACAACCGTCGCAAATGTCTTTTACGACGGGTTAACTACGGGATTTTTCATTAACGACGGCCCCTTTTATGACGGGTACGCGACAAGAAATCCCGTCATTAATCAAATGTTATTGGCCTTTAACGACGAGATTTTCCGTTGTTAATGGTACAATTTTTTGCAATGTATAAAAGATCACTAAAGTAAGGGATTTCATGCTTTGGCAGTTTCCTATTTGGTTCAGCTTAATTTGAGGGAATATATTAAGGGTGATGACGTGCATCGGTGCAATAGTTGCGGTTTGGGATTTAAGGTTTTTGAGGTTTCTTATTCTTCACCACTGTACTTTAATAATATAGATTTGACACCTGCTCCCTTTTAGGTTTGCCATTTTCCGTTTTAAACCGTACCTAAAAGATTATCCGGATACTAAAAATGATCATAGAAACCACAATTTTACTCTCGCATAAAATACGTTTCATTTCACAACTTTCATCTCGACAGGTGGGTTGCCAGAGGGTAATCAAGAGGGGGTGGTTCTTTGTGGACACATGATTTGGTCGGGGTCACCTTTGAACTTAATTAAGTTGAATGTGCGTTTCTAATTTATTTCATATCACCTGAAATTGGTGGATATAAGGTGCGTAAAATAAAGCCTTATTGTTACTCGTGTATCATTTCTTATAAATGTCAATCGTCTTGTCATTTTTATCAATGTCATACGAAGTATTATGTAGCAATATACATCGTTTTATCATTTTTAAGAATGTCTTATCAAGACCCAACATAAAACATAATTTTCAATTCCAAACAACAACAACAATAAAAGTCTTAGATCCAAAGTGATTTGAGATTGGCTAATATAAACTAGTATAAGGAACTGTGTATGAAGCGTTAAGAAAAATAAAATAAAAAGGAGATTGATGATATACATTTCCAATTCCACGAGCATAAAAATCATAAAGTGTTGATATTCTAATATTAGTGAATAAGACCTCACATGATTAATATAGTACTCTTTCCGTTCTTAAAAGATTGACTCATTGCAATTTTTTTGAGTCAAATTTTGAACATTAATTCTCATTATGCTACAAGAAATAATGTAGTTGTATAGGGTCTTGTTAGATTCGTTTAAATATACTTCATCCGTTCTTTTTTAGATGACATAATTTTTTAGACACTGCCAATATATGATTTCAAACATTAATATCTTCAATTATCAATAAGAAAAATTAATTAAAAAGTTGATATCCAAAATACTCATTGAGACGAATCTAATAAGATTTCACATGAGTATATTTTTTCTCAAGTATAAATCACAAAAGAAAGTCAAATGAGCTTGTGTGAATAGTGTCATAGTCAAATTGTGTCATTTAATAACAAATGGAGGAAATATATTTTTGAAATATTAACTTTTCATAACTTTTACGCGTGTGGAATTATAGATATTTACGTTTTAAGTCGTGTCTGTGGGATCGTGACAAGTCAAATTGTTGAAATTGAGGAAAGTGGAAGAAGAAAGGAAGAAGAAAGCATGGAAAAGCCATTGTTAGAGCTTGGTAGCTCGTGGCTTAGAGAGAGAAAGTGAGAGTCTACATTTTTATTAATGATGTGATTAAATGTAAGATAGTACAAACTACTGTATTTATACTAAATATTTACAAGCTACGGAGTAGTGTTCAATAATATGTTATATACTTCAATGCAAATGGTGCAATATTTTAGGAACGGTGGATTACAAAATATGTTTTATAAAATTGTAAAGATCGTAATAAACGTTAAACAGAAAGCATCCAAATGGAAAACATAGTACTCCCTTCAGTCCTTCACCCTGAATATATATTAAAAGGTATTTTTAAAAAAGTTTGTGTGGCACGTGTCTCTCTATTTATTATTTACATAAGGTTTGAACTTTAACCTTGTGTTTAAACAATAAAGTCTTTACCACTAAGTCATGACATGTTCCATCTAATCATTGCGAAAATAAAAATAAATAAATGTAAATGTTAATGATGCAAAAAATAGGGTTTTATTAAGAGCTAGGTGGGTGGAATTAAGAAGAGACAAAATTTGTGGGACCAAATATAACTTATGTGAAAGTAAAAAAGGTGGTCCAGCGGACATTTTTAGTAATGATACAATATTTTGAGAACAGACACAGATAACAAATAGGACAAACAAAAAGGAATAAAAGAAGTACTCCTTACAAAGAAAGGTAATACGTAGTATTGCGAAATACGAAATATTTAGGGAACGGAAAGAGTAACTTAGGGATGTTAATGAGCCGAGCTGAGACCGGGCCTTTATAGGCTCGGTTCGAGCTCGAAACTCATGAGCACAGGCTCGACTCGAGCTCGAAGCTTGTCGAGCTGGGAAATTGTGCTCGAGCTCGAAACATTAAAGACTCGGTTCGGCTCGAATATCGGTAGGCTCGCTCAAGATTGGTCATCAAATATTTAATTAAAAAACATGTTTATCAAATTTTTTTATGTTTTATGTGTTAGAAATAAATATCTACTTGAATCGAACATCGAGTAGTTTACAAACAGATTCGGCTCGTTAACGCCCAAACAGTAACAACGGGTAAGGAAAAGAGTAAGACGCATGCGGAATGAGAGTGAGAGTGAGAGTGGGTGTTGAGTAAAAGAGGGCCCCACACACCGTCCGAAACCACTAAGAGCGCCCTATCCCATCGGCATCGCACGTTTTATTCTTGGACAACACACACAATTTCACAATTTCACAATGAAGACTCCCTCTTTCCGGAAAGGAATACTGTACTAGACTGTATATATTGACTGTACTAATTATTCTGTGTTAATGTCGTTAACCTCGACACGTTTCGTAGTACACTCAATTACCATTATCTCCCTTCTCTTTCTCTGCCCACCATTTCTAATCTCACGTCTTCTCTATTCTAATTTGCCGCTTGTTTTTCCCATATTCCACAACCCACCTTTTCATTATCAATTTATCTTTATCATCATCTACGACTACGAGTATTGTTTTTAGCCGTAACTGTTTTTTTAATTCTTGTTTTGTTCAAACACTCGAATCTCTTTTGTCCCACCCCGAATCTATTCCGTTCCTTTTCGTGGTTGTCGTTAAGCTCAAGTGCGTTCCGCGGCTATGGAGCTGGAATCATGTACGGGTCAATTCAATCTAAGTTAGCATATTAGACACTTTGAAAATAAGGGTAGGTAAAGTCGTAAAGGGAGTCCCTCTAACAAAGTGTCCTTACTAGGATTAAAGCTCTGTTTAATTCACCTTGTTTCAGGATCTTATTGATTTTTTTCGATTTAATCATATCATAAAAAATATGTTCAAATCAGATCAGATCAGATCAGAAAGAAGAAGTTCAGATCAGATGATAATGATTATGATTATTATTATTATTATTGGATATATTTATATCATTGTTATTATAAAATTACTACTCCGCATTTTTTTATTACTATAATTGCCTTAATAATAAAAAAAATGTAATTGTGTAGATCAGACCCGGTAGGTCCAGATCAGAACCTGTATGATCAGATCATATCCAAATATAAATGATTAGTACGTATCATGTGCAGATCAAAATCGATTTGTATATATTACGTGCAGATCAAAACCGATTAGTCTAGATCAGAACTGATCTATATAGATCATGTCCAGAGAACCAATATGTCCAGATCAGAACAGGTATGATTAGATCATTTTCAAATGATAGCCGATCTGTACAGATCATGTCCAGACCCGAACCGATACGTGCAGACAAAAATGATCGGTATAAATCATGTTTAGATCAAAATCGATATGTCCAGACCATAGCTGATTGGTACATATCATGTCCATATCATATTGGTACAGATCATATCCAGATTAGAACTGATTTGTACACATCATGTCTAGATTTGAACTTATATATCTAAATTAGAACCGGTATGATCGATATGTGCAGATCATGTCTAAATCAAAATCTTCGTGTCTAGATCAAAACCGGTATGTGCATATCATAACCATTATGTCTAGACAAAACCGTTATGTGAAGATCATGTCCATATCAAAACCGATCTATGCAGCTCATGTGCAGATTATAATCGATCTATACCTATCATTTTCAAATCAGAATTGATATGTGCAGAGCAAAATCGATCGGTATAAATCATGTTTACATCAAAATTGATGTGTACAAATCATATATGACCGGTACATATCATGTCTATATCAAAACCAATCTATACAGATCATGTCCAGATCAGAACCGATATGTCAAGATTAGAACCGATTTGTACACTCATGTCTAGATCTGAACCGATATGTCTAGATCAGAACCGGTATGATCAATATGTGCAGATCGTCCAGATCAGAACCATCATGTCCAGATCATAACCTTCATGTCCAGATCATAACCATTATGTCCAGACCAAAACCGGTATACGCAGATCATATCCAAATCAAAATCGATCTATACAGATCATGTCCATATCAGAACTGATATACGCAGATCATGTCCAGATTTGAACTATCTATCCAGATCAGAACCCATGCATACGTTCAAATCACAACCGGTGTGTCCAAATATGTCCAAGTCAAAACCATTATGTCCATATCAGAATAGGTATGTACAGATCATGTGCAACTCATAACCGATTTTGTCTAGATCATGTCCAAATTAGAACCGGTCTATCTAGACCATGTCCAAGTCTATCTAATATATGAAATAGTTAAATAATGACTACAATTAAATAAATAATTGTAATTATAACAACATTATAAATTTGAATATACTTTATTTTATAGGTAAATCATTTAACATTAATAATTGTAGTTTTTGTTATTTAAATCTTAATTATGGAAAAACATATAAAATCAGTTCCGATTAGAAAAAATAAGTTCATATCAGATCAGATAAGGAGAAATAGGGTGAACTAAAGGGGGCCTAAATCTTTTAACCTTTTTGGTTGAAGGGTGAAATTTTTTTCATTGGGCCAACTCTCTGATTGGTTTATACCGACTTCACAAGAGACATATTTCATACTTCCTATATTTTTTTTATATGACACAAATATTTAGGTACGTTACCAATACACAATTTCAAACATTAATATCTTCAATTACAGATAAGATATAGAATTATAAAAGTTGATATTTTAAAAATATTTATTAAGACAAATCTAATAAGACCACACAACTATGTTTTCTCTTAAGTATAAATCACAAAATGAAGTCAAATGAGCATGTGTGAATAGTGTCCAAAATCCAATTGTGTCATATAAATAAAGAGGAGAAAGTACATAAGAAGTAGAATGCAGTATGCACAAAATTAGTGATACGCCATACCCCGTACATGTCATGTGTATTAGGCTGCGTTCTATTCACCTGGTTTTCACTTATTTTTCCTGAACTTATCTTATCTGAACTTAATTGAACTTAACTGAATTTATCTGAACTTATTAATAACTTATCAAAACTTATTTTAGTTATGAATTTTACTTGGTCAATCCTTATTTTTCCTGAACTTATCTTATTTGAACTTATCTTATTTGAACTTATCTGAACTTAACTGAATTTATCTGAACTTATTTTTCCTGAAATAAGTGGAAATAAGATGAACAGAACAGAGCCTTAATTAGGCTCCCATTTGATTCACCTTATTATGACAAATAAAGATTACAAGATGCGGGGTAGAAGATATCACAATCTTGTGGATTTAGTAAACCTTGTGTCCCACAATCTGTAACACACATAGAACATAAAATGCTGGGTAGAAGATATCACTACAAGAATTTGTATTTTTAATGACAATCTAATAACAACGGGTCAAAAATCCCGTCGCAAAAAGATTTTGTGACGGGGCTAACAACCAAACAAAGACGGGAACAACCGTCACAAATGTCTTTTACGACGGATTAACGACGGGATTTTCCATTAATGACGCCCCCCTTTTATGACAGGTTCGCGACAGAAAATCCCGTCGTTAATCAACGATTATTGGCCTTTAGCGGTGGGATTTCCCGTCGTTAATGGTACAATTTCTTGTAGTGTATAGAATAGACTTTTAAATTATAAATTAGTTCAAATTTTATAGGCAAAAAGAAAGCATCATAGGAGATACTGAACGTAAAATCAATGCGTAGTATATTGTTGGGGAAAAAAAATACACAGTAAGATGGTAAAAAGAACATACATGACGAAAAGACTTGACACTATCGTGTTTGAATCGTGTCGTGTTATCATAATGGGTAGATTAACTTTTACTAGTTCTATTTTAAGATAATTTCACACCCGTCTTATTTGAGAGTTTATATAATTAGACGAAAAACTATTTTTGAATAGAATGTTTTTTATCTTTTTCCCTAATAGAAGTTTAACCAAGCTACAAGCCTACTTTCCAAATGCTCCATACTAGGAAAGATTTTGCGTTGAATTTCTTCAAGTGTTCAACAAAACATTAAAGATGGAAGTACTGTAATTAACACGACACATGCTTCTGAAAGCAAGGATGGCAGTACAAGAGTCAAAATGTATCCAAAAAGCATTTAATAAAGTTTATAATTGTAGAGTTTTAATAGTTGTAGTAGTTTGTTTTCCTATTTACGCAAAAGTTGAATAAGAACATGAACATAATAAACATGAAGATGAATTCGTAGACAATCTAGTTTTTCAGTCAAAAAGATAAATCTTTTATGTTCCAAAAAAGCTAATTTACTTGATCAGTTGATCTTGACAGGTTGTTGTGATTTGTGAATGTAACCATCTAAAATATAAAACCTAATTAGTTTTATTCCTTTTTTAACCGTAGCTTCACAACAAAGATACAGCACTAACTAAGATATCTTCCTACTTGCATGTGAAGTGTGAACTGTCTAGAGATAATATAGTTTACTTAATTAATTAAATATCTTAATATGCAATTAAACGTACAACGTCATGAGTGTTGATCTTCATTACTTCGGCCATGCTACATCAAATAGTGACAAGTCATACTTATACGAAGTATACAACACAATCTGACCTTACCTAGTATCATCTGAATTATTTGTTGTAGTTTAAGATTATATACGTGAAAATTCTATTACGAGTATATATATAGCTAAATCACTCAATATATATTTCTTACATATTATGTACTACCTCCGTTTCTGAAAGTTCTTTACGCTTTGGAAAATGTGTTCGAAATATGAAAACTTTGACCGCAAATTCTCACTATTATATACATCAAAACGTTACATTTAAGATCTTGTTAGATTGGTCTCGGTATGCATTTTCAAAATATCAACTTTTTATAATTTTTTCACATACGAAATTGGATATATTAGTAGTTAAATATTGCATTGAAGTCCGTGCAAATAGTAACTGTAAATAATTTTATGAAACGGATGTAGTATTATTTAATGTGTTTAACTTTTTTTTCTCTTCTCATAAACATTTGTTATTTTTAATTTTTAAAGAAAAAGGCAATGTAATTGTTCAAATTTGAATATCAATGTAACGAATCGGTCTTATTGTTAAATTTCAAAGAATAAGAAATGGCCTGGTTTGGGCAATCCAATAAAGAAGAGGAGGATTCATTCCACTTATAAGCATAACAGAAGTTCCGTACTAAAATTAATTGACAATAAATCATCTTACAGCGTATGTTGGTTTACGGGTGGCTTGAAATAATGCCCAGTTAAGGTCCAACAAACCTAAGTGTACGGGTAGCCCTACCGGTATGCCGGTAGGACAACCCATAATAGCTGTATCATAGACATATACTCACAAGAAACACCAAAGGTGCAATCGGCATTCAGGGTTTACAATCCCAGTCGGCATTGCTCTGACATCATCTACCTATCAGAGCCGAAAGGAAGGATCCGGAACCAACGGGTAATAACTCGGGTCCTCCGTACAAATAACCCGTCTATATATACGGACCCCCATCAATGCCAAAGGTACGCAATTCCAGCCCAATCATTCTTATAAGCATTTATTACAGAGCTATCAGCATAATCTGATTTAAGCATCGGAGGGGTAATTCTCGGATCACCCCCGAGGCTAGTTAACGGTTTCACTGTGCAGGATCCAGTCAGCAATCTCAGTCGGGAGTCAGTCATCCTTTTCCTGTTCCAAGTCTGCTACCGGAACACTAAGCATATCGATCATATTAATTAAGGGGTAGCACAACAATATAGCAAACTCATAAATAAACCGGTAGTATTAATTTTTTTGGGGCCTCGCGCACACAGTTACAATATGATCTATTAAAGATAAAATAAAAGAAGTAATAATAAAAAGAGGAGTGTATTTGAATAGATGGAAGCATGATAAGTAAATAGAGTTTGCTAGGATGTGTTAATCAAGGTGTCAATTAGCAATCACTTGCTTTGGCAATTGCCATAGTAGTCACTCTATGATGACTTAATCGTTGGTTAAGGTTTCACATGATAGCCACATAACATACTTGTATTTATCTAATCTAATCATAAAATGGTTACAATTTTATTTTTATTTTTATTTTTAAAGGGACCAATTCTATATTTTCCCCCATAAACGTATAAAAAAAGGGATGACAAATAATGGTGTTTATCTTCAAGGCCAAGGTTGCTGCACGGTCAATTTTACTTTATTTTAGTTACTACGACTACGATCGAGTACGTATGGATTTGCCTGCCTGAGTGTGGTTTTTTTGTACCTTCAAATATGGTACGGAGTACTGCTTTTAAGAACTTAAAAGAGTGACATTTTTGTTGTCTTATACGGAGTATTGCCCGATCACATACTCTCTTTGTCCCTTAATACTCGTACTGTTTTGACTTTTCGCACTATTCACATAATTCACTTTGACCCTATTTTATTTTTAGTATATGAAAACAAATGTTAATATATAATATATTGTTGGATTCATCTTAATATATATTTTCAAAATATTAATATTTTTACAAGTTTTTTTAATATGTAGTTAAAGATATTGGTGGTCAAAGTTGTGCATTGGCAAGCGTGTCAAGTAGAAACGGTGCGAGTATTAAGGGACGGAGGGAGTACATCCTATGTCGAATTTGTTGTACTCCGTATATGGTTTAAACTTATACTTCCTCTGCACTTTAATGTTTAGGAAAAATTACTAGCACTTTTAGTTTTACCACTATATGTACGATAATTTTGATCATATATTTGTACTAATTTATTAAAATAATATGTTATTAAATTAAATGTCGTTGAATTGATTTCACTATATACTTTCTAATATTAAATTTTAAGATTTTTTAGAAAAATATAATTAGAGATAATTGTAGTTAATGTTGAATCTTGGCAAATGTGTTAGTAAGTACTCCCTCCGTTTCTTTTTGTTTGTTACGTATTTCTTTTAGGATGTTTCACAATGTTTGTTACATGAAGAATCTTTCCTTTTATAAACTTTTATACTACTACGTATCATTTTTTGTGACATCTTTTAATTTTAATTGGTCCAATTTTTTCAACTCATTAAATATCTTTATAATTTCTCAAGTATGTTAAGTTAGCAATTTTTGTGCTTTTCATTATTGGTTCATTTTGATAAATAAAACAATCTTATTGGTTGTTATAATTATTAGTGGATTGAGGTTTTACTTGGGTTTATTTTTTTAATAAAAAAGAAAAAATATCTTTATTATGCGTTAATAAACGTGCAAAAGTCCAAACGTAACAAACAAAAAGAAACGGAGGGAGTAATTTTTTTGAAACAGAAGAGTATGAGTTAATGAGTTATACTTTTTTAAAATCGACTATATTTTAATACTCCCTCCGTCCCAGATTAGTTGTTACACTTACATTTGCACAAAGTTTTAGGTGATAAGTGGTTGTTTGGTTATCAATTATTATTTTATTAAAAAAGTAGATGTGATAAGAGTTAGTGATGTATTTTTTTTAATTGAATGAGAGAGAGTGTGGGGACAAAAAAGTTTTAGTGGGAAGAGAGAGACAATATAATAATTGTGGGCCCTTTCCTAATTTAGAAGTGTAACGACTAATCTGGGACAGACGAAAAAGGAAAGTGTAACAACTAATCTGGGACGGAGGGAGTATGAATTACAACAACAACAATAGAGCAAAGACAAACCACTAAAGAGACTCATTTGTCGTTTTAGTCTATCCTAAAAAATCGTCTCATTACTAAAATTGCTCATATAGACTACTCCGTACAAGTTTATTCTACATAAAATACATTACACCACCATTATCAATTAGGGATATCAATGGGGCGGGGCGGATGCAGATGTAGGTCCCTCCATCCCCATCCCCATCCCCACCTAAATTTTTTATCTCCGTCCCCGCCCCATCACCCGTGGCGGGTACAAAATTCATCCTCATCCCCGCCCCAACGGGTATAAACTAAAATTCATCCCCGCCCCACCACCCAAATGGGTATCCATCCTCTTCTTATCCCCGTCCCATATCCGCGCCAATACCCACCTAATTTATCTTATTTACCAAACATTTACCAATTTTCCATATACAGAGTATTGAAAGTTAACTTTAGAAAAAAAAAATACCTTACGACAAAAATAACATATATAATCGGAAAAAAATATCCGTCATAACAAAAAAATCCAATAAAAAAAGTTAAAAATCTCACCTAAACATATTATCACATAGACATGCAAATAAATCCACACTCACCCCATCACCCATGGCGGGTATGAAGCGAGGCGAGTGGGGATGAGGCGGGGCGGATGGGGATGGGGCGGGTTCAACACAAAATCCACACCCGCCCCATCACCTATAGCGGGTACGACTTTTATACCCATCCCCGTCTCATTACCCGCCAAACCTACCTCCATCCCCGCCTACTTGAGGTGGATGCGGAGCGGATCTCCCACGAAACCCGCCCCACTGACATCCCTAATTATCATTTCCTCTCAATTTCATACAATCAACTTTCAATAAAAAGACTTTTGACGTATGGGGCAAACAGTAAGAGAATGGGAGTCGCAGACTCACAATATCACTATTCTCGATTATAAGAGGGGATGTACCTATACGGAGCATTTCATTATCAAAACTTCAAAAGTAATATTTGACCATAGTTCAACCTCAAGTTACAAATAGGGTAGGTAAACTTTCAAGACAAATTGCAATATGATATTGGAATTTCAAAGCTCGGATGCACTACTTGGAACTTGGAAGCAAATATCACTTGCAAAATTCCAGGAAATAAACAAATTTATGATCCATTAAACAATAATAATGTCACATGAAGAAATAACTAGAGATGCGTTCTCTTTATGGTCTTAAAAACAAAAAAATGATCCGATAATTCAGATAAATTTAAATTAAGTCTGATAAACTTAGATAATTTTAAGGATTTCAGCTGAAAAGAACACACCAAATCAGCTAATACGAGAATATGACAAATGACAAATCTTTATCATAAAAAAGAAACTTGGGTCTGGAATAGTTTCACGAATAAAAAACATGAAGTACAAAGTAGGGGTATTAATCTAAACATATTTTTGAAAATGAACAAAATCAATTAGAGATCAACTTTATGAAAGTGGGATAGAGTAAGAAGAGTTGATTAATTCTGACTAATTTTGGTCAGCAAATTGAAGAAAACAAAGCCCACCACCGCAGAATATACGTACACCGTTACACACATCATCCCACAAACACACACCCACCCACAATCGCATAAAATAATAGTAAATCCTTATTTTGAGTCAATAATCCTACAATCTAAAGCATACTCCCTCCGTATTTATTGAAGGGATACATTTGTCTTTTACGGCCTTATTTATTTAAGAGATATACTTATATTTTTAGTAACTTATCAACTCCACCATCTAATTAAATAATCTATCTAATATATCCTATGTGCCACCACCCTATTAAACAAATAATTCATAACTACACCCTACCCCCACCCCATAAAATGACATGGTCCCCACTTGTTTTACTTATTAAAATATCTACCCAACCCCACTTATTTTATTACTTTATTTCATTAAATTATTTTTCTTAATATCCGTGCCCGACCAAGTGTATCTCTTAAATAAATACGGAGGGAGTATTAGACTCCGACTAATTCACCGATAAATTTACGATTACATATTAATCCAGGGTCCTCCATTTCTTTCGGAGATGCAATCACAAAGATCGGTCATAATGAAGGTTCTTCATGTTGAAAGATACCACCTCTGGTAAAGCTCTCTCTGCAAAAAGATCGATGTGTCCCCAGTTCAAGAACACGAGATCTTGGTTAAGTCTGAACAACTATCTTAGTCTCTTGCCAGTTAATCCAAATAATATTTACTCCGTAATATTTCTAGTTGATTATACGAAGATGACACCATGTAATCCAAAGTGTAATAGACCCCCGACTAATCCATAACAAAATTCATGACTACATAGCTTAAGTCTCGAATCGATAGCTTGGTTAAAACCGAACAACTCTATTTCAAGTTAGGCCCTGTTCTTTAAAGTTGAGTTGAACTGATTGCTACTGAACTGAATTGTCAGTTAAGTTCTGAAACAGCAATTAAGCCAAAAAAAACATGGCCTTACTCGATACCAACTAATTCAAACATTTATTATTGGTTCTATCCAATTTATACGGAGTTGATTACCTGTAACCCAAAGCGTCCTAGACTCGAACTAACCCATAGCAAAAGTCATAGCCGCACACCAATTCGAGAAAAGCTCTCGCTACAAAAGCTGCTATATTTTCAGGTCTTGAACACGAAACCTTGATTAAGCCGAAACAACTCTCTTACCTTCAAATTATAACATTTAAATTTTAATTAATTTAAATAAAAATGGGCAGAGACAAATATTCTTGCTGTGCGGCTTGTAATAAATAAAGCAAAAAGAAGGGTAGTATTTATTTGCCCACCTTTCTCTCACACTTTCTCTCTCCTCACTTTCCCTTTCTTAAAAATTTCTCTAACACAACACAAACAGACTAGACTCACTACACACTCATCAACACTTAAAAAGCAAACAAAACGCAGCAGACAAACAACATCTACTGATAGAGAGAGAAAATTCAAACACACATTCCTTTCTCTCCTTTTTCAATAAAAACAATCTCCTTTTCCTTTTTCTTTTTAAATTTTATTTATTAAAGACTCACTTTTCTCAAGCTTTTTGGTCATCTTCAGCTTCTTCTTCTTCATCCATGGACACTGCTCAATGGCCTCAGGTATTTATTCCATTTCTTTTCTAAAAGAACAAAAGATTAGATCTTTAACTACCCTTTTCTTTTATTTAATTTGGGTTTCTTTCTAATTTCTGTAATTCCTTTGTGATTTTTATAATTATGTACTCTAAAAAACAAAAATGAAAAATAAAGTGTTCATCTTTTTTTGCTAGGAAAAAAAGGATTAATTTGTTATTATTATTATTACCACCATCTGCTACTACTGCTATAATCCTGCAAAAGTGATTTTTTTTTTTTTTTTTTTGGAGGGGTGATGGGTTTGTTTTATTTGGATTTGGTTGTATGTCACCTGTCTTCATCTTAATTTGTTTTTGCTTTGACTACCTTTGTTGGATCTTGAAGCTAAACAATCTTAATTTATCCTCTTTTAAAAAAAAATTAATTAATAATATTTTGGTGCCCTTTTTTGTAGGAAATAATAGTAAAACCAATGGAAGAAATGATCCCAAATACATGTTCATCATCAATAATCACAACCCCAACTCAAAACAATAACAACAACAACAACAATTCAAAACCAAGTTCAACATCTTTAGAAAGAAAAGTGAGACCACAAAAAGATCAAGCTGTAAACTGTCCAAGGTGCAATTCAACCAACACAAAATTCTGCTACTACAACAATTACAGCCTCACTCAACCAAGGTACTTTTGCAAGACTTGTAGAAGATACTGGACTGAAGGTGGTTCTTTAAGAAACATCCCTGTTGGTGGTGGTTCTAGAAAGAACAAGAGATCTTCTTCTTCTTCACCATCTTCGTTGTCATCTCCTGCTTCGAAAAAGATCTCTTCTCATGATTTGGTTGCTTCAATCGGTCTACACCAACACCAAGAACATCAACATCAACAACAACAGCATCATCTTTTTGCTCAAAACCCTAAGATCCACCACCCTCATCTTCATCATCAAGGGCAGGATTTGAATTTAGGGTACCCTCCAACTCAGCAAGAATTCAGAAGTTTGTCTGAGTTCATGCAATTGCCTAGTATTGAAACCACCCCTAAATCCCAAATGATCCCTAATCCTACTGGTAGTAATAATCCTAGTAGTAATGATGATGAAAACAATAATAATGGTGCAGCTAATCATCATATGTCTGCTTTGGAGTTGTTAAATGGGCTTACGTCATCTAGGGGACTAACCCCCTTTATGCCGATGCCGTTATCGGTGGATCATGGCGGTGTTGGTGGTGGTGGTGTTTATTCGTCTGGGTTTCCGCTACAAGATTACAAACCAAGCTTGAATTTTTCATTAGTTGATGTTGGAAATGGGTATGGGAGTTTGCAAGGGGAAATGCACCACCATCATCAACAACAACAACAAGAACAACAAGAACAAGAACAAGGAGCTGATCATCATCATCATCAACAGCAACAACAGCAACAACAACAACAAGCATCAAATGGGAGGCTATTGTTTCCATTTGAAGATTTGAAGCAAGTGTCAAGCACTAATAGTGGTGATCATAACAATAATAATAATAATAATAGTGATGATAATAATCATCAAGAACAAAATGGTGAACAAGAGGATGATACACCACCTGGGTATTGGAGTGGCATGTTGGGTAATGGAGGATCTTGGTAGCTAAATCTCAAGATTTGCACAAAGTTATGGAGAGTAATTAATATGGGGTTTTATTATTTTCTTAATTTTCTTGTTTTTAATCTTTTGATTCTCATCTCCTTTGTTCCTTTTAGATTTCTTTATGGTGGGTTGATGACTTGTTTTTTTTTAAAAAAAAACCTAACAGATAATAGGGATACAAATATGGGTTCTTGGTTCCTCTTAATTCTGATCAAATTGTGGGATGTTGATGATTCATTATGAGGAAAATTAGTTTTTTTTTTTTGAAAAAAAAGAAAAAGGAAAAGGAAAAGCCTATAATTTTTGAGGGGCTTGCCCATATTTCATGCTAAAAACTAAGGTTAATTAGATTAGCTTTTGGTGTTTGTCTTGTATTGGAAGAGGAATTTTCCCAGATGAGCCATGAGTTTGCATCAGTGTCTTAGTGTCATTGGTTGGCTTTCTATATTTGGAGGAAATATGTTTAATGATCCAATGTATTTATTTATATCATATGATATGCTAGTTTTTGTACCAAGACTTGTTTCATGAAATGGTTTGTTGATATTAATTAATTAATTAATTAATTAATTAATTACCCACTCAATATATGTTCTTATGCTTTTGTTTTTCTTCAATTTCCCCCCTATTTATTGTTATTATTATTGTTCATTTAAAAAAAATAATAATTTTGAAGTAATGATGCAAAATGATTATGAAAATAAGCATGGTATAGATCTCTAGAATAATCTAAAAACAAAAAAAGTGGAGGGTGAGTGAAAGATCATGTGTGCACAACAATATGATTGTACTTGAATTACCTTTTTTCCCCTTGTTTTATGAGTTCTTGCTAGCAGGTTTAAGAGCAAGGAGGCCCCATCTTTAAGGTGAAGATTGAGAGGTTTTTGGCAGCCATTAACGCATATTTTGTCCATTGATTAAGAAAGGAGCTTAATTTAAGGAAATCACCCCCACCCAAAAATAAAGGTTAAATTTTATTTTTATTTTTATTTTATTTTTTTTTCAAAAAAATAAACCAGGTATGATTTCACATGGGGTTTTTCCAATAAAGTGTTGATTAAGTGTCTTTGATGTTAGACAGCTCTTCTCTACTCTTTCAAGTTAAGTGTTTATTTTGCTGGTGTATATTTAGAAGAGAATACTATATCTGTAATCCGAGGGGGCCGTGTAATTTAGAGAAGAATTCTATATTTATCCGATGGGAAGTACTCGTATTAATTACTTAGAACAACCTCTACTAGTATATAGCTCCAGTCCACTATCATAAAATTAGAAGTTCAAATATGTACACAAAATATAATGGTTAGGTTCATTCTTCACCTACTAAATTTCTATATCCAAACACTGGTCATTTTCCTTCCTTCAACAAGTACCACTACATACTTACATAGTCATACTGATACTATTCCCATTTAGTGTGGATATAATTATATTTATTTTATTTAATGTGTATAAAAAATTCTTCCATTTGAGAGATTGTGTGAAAGATCTGACAAAGACCCTCCTGTTTTATGGTCTAACAGGTGGGAAGGAAGAGGGGGGTTGGGTCCCACAAACATTCTCCTAGGGTAGTGTGCCCCAAAGGAATAATCTTCCACTCCTTACCCACTAAATGGATCCATTTAGATCTATACCTTCTTACTATTATGAAATGAATATTATAATTATACATTATGCTTTCAAAGTTTCAATTAGTTACTGTAATTACTAGTGGTATAAAATATGGAGCATTGTTGATTGTATTACTGTTATTGAATATTTCTTACCTTTTTTTTTTTTTGAATAGATAAGATGAATTGTCCTACCGTATCAATAACAGAATTCCACCTGTTAATTCAGCCCGGGTTAAGGAAGGGTAATGTTAAAGATCTTATCCATGAAATATTAGTTGTGACTTGCGAGAGTGCATATTGATAAAAGAGGAGAGTGAAACTCACATTATAAGGTTAAGGGGCTACTCCCCCTTATTGTTATATGGGTTTAGGCTGCATTTGGTAGGGCGTAAAAACATTTTTCGGAAAATAATTTTTCTCTATTTTCAATTTTACATTGTTTGGTTTGCGGAGGACTGTAAAAGCATTTTCCGTAGGAGTAAAATTGCTCTTCCAATGATGAAAAAACTTTTTCCCTTATGAAGGGAAAACGGTTTTCCTTCTCTTTGCCTTATCTCACTTGTACACTCTTTTACAGGGGTGTTCAACGGTCCAAACCCGGACCGGACCGAACCGAAGACCGAAATTTTGATAATTCAAGACCCGAAGACCGGACCGATTATGTTTGGACAGAACCCGATCAATTTGGACCGGTTGTAGCCTATTTCTATATATTTTTTATAAAAGTTATAGTAAAAAAGAAAAATTATATATAAAAAAGGCAAATTTGCCAAAAAGGACCTTTTAAAACTCAAATTTTGCGAGAAAGGGCCTTATATAATTTTTTTGTGAAAACACACCTTAAAGTATTTTTTTTTGCAAGAAAGGACCTAAGGGAAGTTTGCGGCATTGACTTAGCTTTTTCGGCCATTGACTTGAACGTGAGCAGCACGTGCGGCTTACGTTGGCTAAAGACATTGATTTTCCCGAGTCTTGAATTTTAAAACTTGATTTTATTTCGATTTTTTTTTCAACTTTAGGTTTTAAAGCTTAGAATTTTGGAGGAAAATTGGGTGTGATTAGCAAAATAAAGTCACACATGCTTCTCACGTGCAAGTCAATGGCCGAAAAAGCTTAGTCAATGCCGGAAATTTACTTTTGGTTGTCTTTCGCAAAAAAAATATTACATTAAGGTTTGATTTCACAAAAAAAAAAATTATATAAGGTCATTTCTCGCAAAAAAAATTACATTAAGGTGTGATTTTACAAAAAAAATTATATAAGGTCTTTTCTCGCAAAATTTGGATTATAAAAGGTCCTTTTTAACAAATTTGCCTATAAAAAAACTAATTGTTTAAGGCTTTTTTTGGAAGCTAAGATAAAATATATCACAATAATATTAATATTTACAGCATATTAATATTTACAACATATTAAAAGAGAGAATAATTTTTTTTAAATAGGTTCTATTATATTTTATTAAGGAAAAATCGGTCCCGATCCAAAATCGGGTTTTGGACCGGACCAGATTGGATCGGACCGAAGACCAGACCGATTGCCTTCAGTCCGATCCGGTCCAGTCCAGTCCATTTTTCGGTCCGGCCAATTTTTGCACACCCCTACTCTTGTACACTGTTGCTTATTTTACCTTTCATTTTCCTTTTGTTTTCATTTTTCTTAAATGGAATCAAACAACAGAAAACTAATATTGGAATTGTATTTTCCATCATAAATTGTTTTCCATGAAAATCATTTTAAGGACTGAAAATATTTTACACAACCAAACGAAGCCTTAAGGTAAAACTTTTCCTGTATTATAAAGTGAATTCTCTCTTTTAATGCTGGATGCGATCCAATCCCGTATTAAACGAGTTATCAAAGCCAGATCTAAGGTTTGGGAGTATCGAAAAACACGCTCTGGCCCATAAAATATTTGACCAGACTAGAAAGGGATCCTTCCCTTATTGACATATTGTATGATTTTAGGGTAGATCGAACCTCTTAGTCTCTTACTGTAACAGGATCTTCACCATCAAAAATCAAAATGTTGACAGTAGAATTGAACCTTATTGTTTAGCTAAATTTGCTGTAAGGCACCAAAACAGAAGATCGAGATGGGGTTGAGGCGGAAGAACTGGGAAATTGTAGAGAGAGAGAGAGAGAGAGAAAGAGGCATGCAGCAGCATAATGCAGTTCCCCACAAATAATTCATAATGATGGATGATTCATGGGGAATTGCTTTTCCTTGTTTCTTACTCTTCAGGGTTGTCTTGTCATTTCCACTGCACTTGCATTTTTCCTTGAATAAAATAAAAAATAAAAAATAAAAAATAAAAAATAAAAAATAAAAAATAAAAAATAAAAGACAGCTTCAACATGCATTTTTATTTTTTACTGTACGTGTTTAGCTATTTTCTGAAATTAAACTGCTTTATTTCAATTCCAGAGCTTTTGGTTTATACACTTATGTGTAGCCTAGGGTCGATATCGGTTTGATCAAAAGGAGACAAAATGTTTCTAGCTAGTACGGACTACGGACTACTCTTTTACTTAAAAACAAAACTGAATGTTGGTTTTGGTTTCTTGGAAAGGAATTAAGATAAAAACTCATGCCTAAAAGAACTTGGGGGTGTGCTATTTGCCCACTCTTAGGGGCAAAATTGTCATTTCACAACGACGTACTTCCTCTATTTAATGGTTGATTTTAGCCCTATTTACACTACAAGAATATGTATCTTTAACGACAACCTATTTACGACGGGTCAAAAATCCCGTCGCAAAAGCCTTTTGCGACGGGGCTAACAACCAAACAAGGACGGGAATAACCGTCGCAAATGTCTTTTACGACGGGCTTACGACGGGATTCCTATTTACGACGGCCCCCTTTTATGACGGGTTCGCGACAGGAAATCCCGTTGTTAATCAACGATTATTGGCCTTTCGCGACGGGATTTCCCGTCGTTAATAGTACAATTTCTTGTAGTGTTATAATTTTATACACTCTCTTAAATATAAGGAGTAGTCGTGTAAGATTTTGTTAAATTTGTATTGAATTTATTTTCAATATATCAACTTTTTTTCTTTTATATAATTAATTATATAAATAATAAAATGTGCATGGACAAACGTAATTAAAAAAATAAGAACGAAATAAGTAATAAATAAGATTCGACTCCGTATGAAGAATAACTTGAAGGTTAAAAGTGAAATATTGGGAAAGTTATCGTTCGTAAGGTGATGGTACTATATGTTTATTTCAACAACAAAAGGAAGGCGATGGTTTTGTTGAATAACGGTTCTTGAAATCATTGTAAGTTTAAATACGGAATAATTGATTTGGGATAGCAATTTTGTGTTAATTTATACTCTTTGTAGCTGCGAAAGGGCAAAGGCTCTTGATCGATTCATGCATGCATTCCTTTGACTTTATTATTAAATTAAATATAATACGGATTATATATTATATTCCATTCGTTTCATATTACTTGTTATACTTTTCATTTTCGTCCGTCTTAGATTAGTTTGTTACATTTTTAAATTAGGAATGAACTCACAATTATTATATTGTCTCTCTTCTCACTAATTTTTTTTTTGTCCCCACACCCTTTTCTCATTCAATTAAAAAAATATCCCAATAACTTATATCACATCTACTTTTTCAATAAAATAACAATTGATAATAAAAAAATGTAAGTGTAACGAGTAATTTAGGACGGAGGGAGTAAATGATAAGGGGAATTTATATAAGTACTTCGTATTTGATTTCTAACTTTTGAAGATCTTTGATTCATGCATGTCATTTTCTTTGAATAATGCGAAGTATAAATTTAGGTTGCGTTCTCACTCAAGAAAAAGTTTGATGTTTAATAAGTTCAGACAAATTACAACCAGTTTTTATAAGGTTAATAAGTTTTATTCAATCACATAATTGTATTTCTTTCTAGTAATCAAGTTTGATAAGGTATACTAAACTTAAATTAGGTCATTCAAGTTTAGCCAGTTCAAATATGTATAAGTTTCATCCATTAAAGAGAATGCACCCTTAATATCCCCATTATTTGTTCTTAAAATTGTGTACTGTCCACTATCCCCACTGTATCTTATAATACGGAGTATCAACCAACCCTCCTGAAGTTCTTTGTCGGTCAAATTAAAATAGGGAGGGAGTAAAGAAGTATTCCCTCCGTTCCTAAATATGTGTCCTTTTTCAAAAAGGATCTAAAAGTAGCGTTTTCTTATAAGTGTCATGTTTCAATTTTTAAACATACACTTTTCCCATTTTTTTCATATATTTTTCTCACTTTTTCATACACATTCTTATATTAACAGATACTCTAGGATGAATGTTTTTATGCGATGCTAACTATCTTTGTAGCTCCAGAATGTTTCAGTTTATGCTCCATTCAATCCCACATCCATTTTTATTTGTATATTATTAATAAACAATTATCTATTTCATCCTTTTCCAAAAAAAAAAACACTCTCAATTATTGTTTTTCTTACACAATTCTCATTTTTCTTAAATACCGCACATTCATCCAAATAGGATACATATTTAGGAACAGATGGAGTAACTATTGATAGACAAAATAAAACCAAAAAAAATAATACTTTCTCCATATCTAAAAGTTTGCTCCAAATTAGATAGTACTCCGTATATTTTTCACCTTTTTAAGAGAAAATATACAAAAGAAAAGCAAATAATTTTAATTTTGTTGATAGTTTTGTCTGTCTGTTAAACAAAATAATAATATATGAGGAGAGACATATAACAAGAACAACTTTAAAAAAAATATGCGGTAATCTTTTAGTAATGTAGGTATAAATGTGTAATGGAAGTTGATAAGGTAGTGATATTACTAATCGATGGAGTTAGATTCCTTGTGCTTTCTGTGCAACACTGATGCTTACAGCTTTCGCTCTTATGGGGAAAAGATCGATAAGATCATGTGCTACAGAATCTTGAGATGTTTGGGAGCACAATTTCAATTTTCAGTTGTAGCCTTGCAGACTAGCCCCAAATCCATTTTCCAACACTCCTATCATCTTGTATGCGCTGAATCCTGACATTTTGTACACCATGCTTTTCTGTAGTTAAAATGCCATATTTATTGTATTTCATTTTCATTTTTAGTGGGTTTGATGATGTGTCAAGGGGATGGGGTTAAGGATTTCCACTAGTAAAGTGGTTTTCGTGAAATTGAACTCCAACCTAAAAGAATTTAAGGGGATTTTTTTTTTCACTTGGACAAACTTTTCGTATCACTCTGTATATGCGGTATACCTATATGCAGAGTATGTCCATATTTAAATAGGTTAAATAGGTAAGAAGAAAGACTTTGCTGAACCAAAATATATTTCAGGTTAGGTAACTCAGGCACTCAGCTGCTCAAGCAAACGCAGTTGATGGGCGTGACCTTGGGACACAAGGAGCGTTCCGGAGAAGACACTGTCACCCGAAGAAGACAACACCACCCCCATCGCCCACCACCAGTTGCAACCAGAGCTATCTTCGTCAAATATCTCCCCCTCCGCCTCCTGCTGTTATAAAAGGAGGATCAGTCAAGGAGCAAACGGATTCACATCTTATTTCCCCCTCAATCTTCATTCTTGAATACATACAGATGCAATCCAATATCAGAGTTCTGAGATTTTCAGTGACATCATCATATGGATATACATCATAGTCTCATACATGTAGATGCAACTTTGTAAGGGCCGTATTGCAGTAGGGGCGGAATTAGAGGGGTTGACAGTTCATGCAGACAAAGGCTGCATAATGAAATACATACATCCTTCTTCCAGAAACGCATAAAACTTACTCCGTAATATTGTCATTGATTACTTTAACAAAATTTTGGTTATACACCCTTTTTCCACTGTAAAAAATGACACCAATATATGCAAAACAAATTTATAAACTTACAATAGCAGACTCTGAACTGAAGTGTTTAAAAATACACAACTTTGAATCAGTTTTCTCCGTTTATTCCAAAAATACGAACCCTGTGCATACGAGGGAACTTGGCAACCACAAGCACAAAAACAGCAAGAGTGTTCAACATAAGCATTGGGTTCTGATAGTCTGTTGTGTGTGAAGCGATCAAGTACCTGCAAAAAGATAGTCATAAATACTTTCTTCTACAAGCAAGTATACAGAACGAAAGAGATACCAATCCGTCTGGAATTAATAGTTAACGACAGGATTTTCACTTTTCCTAAAATAATACTTGTAATAGTTAATGACAGGATTTTCAAAGAAATCCTTGCTTAAAATGAAATTATGATTGAATTTCTGTTATGCCCTTGCTTAAAATTAACTTATGACTGGAATTTCTAATATACCCTTGCTTAAATTGGTGTTTCGATAAAATCAAACTTCTATAACAAGATATTTCGATAAAATCATACAATATCCTTGAATATGAGAAGTTGGGCATACGGTTACTAATGCCAGATATAGGAAGTAGTTCATGGTAGTAACTTCTAACAACAAATAAGCCATTTTTGGTTCATCTAGACAAGGCAACAGATAAATGACACGATTATACTCCGTAACTGCACTCCAACTTGGGAAAAGCATAACAAGCAACGAGTCAGAGGGAAATGATGACACAACCTAAGGATTGCACATTTGCACCCATCACCAAAATACAAAGTATTCACAAAACGCTATCAATTCATAACGGTGCAAAATTACATACGTAAAATTACCGGAAAACAGGCTGAAGCCGTGAAAACGATCAAGCACAAAACACTACGGAGTACAATTTATCATTAAACGATGATAGATTTCATATCATACATTACGGAGTCATAAACTGTCTCCCTCTCTCCCAAACTGGTGAAGGGATGACTAAATCAACTAAAAGTCCTCAAATTCACTACTTAATTGATCAGGATTTAAAAATCCTGATCAGGGAGGTCTTGAGTTAGACGATTAAAGTTAATTGAACTTTTTTCCTGCATTGCTCCAAGGCCTCAAACTGTTTAGTTCACCTCCTCAAGTATTCGTGTCTATATTTGATGCTCCATAAGGACAGACACTTAATACTTTATTTTTGGTCTAAAACATGCTAATTTTCATAGGATAATAAAATCCGAGTATTAAGGATTTTTCACGTCACTTGTCTTATTTCCTACTCCAATTATATGTGCGACAGGTTAAACACAAGCCAAAACTTTCGAAGGTACATCAACCACATATACTACATGATTATGATCAGAATTGTATAAGATTTAGTACGAGTTATCTGCTTATAGGGATACTCACTAGAAAATCAAGATTGAGATAAGGCAACTAATCAGATAAGTACAAAGGTCGGGCATTTTCCAGATTTCTGGCTTCAGTCAGCCACAATATCCAAAAATTACCATGACCTTCCTTCAAAACAATTGCCTGCCACCTGCCTCATAGTAAGGCAGAAAAGTAGCATGCACACACAACAGAACAGAACAGAACAGGGGTGAGCCGAATTACTGAATTACTACGAGGAAGCAACCAATACTACAACACCTTGAAAGGCAAGCATTTGCTAGATTTATGCCCTCAATCAACCACCGTGTCATCTTCCTTCAGAAAACATTTGCCTTTCACCTGCCTTATAGTAAGGCAGAAAAGTAGCATGCACACAGAACAGAACAGGGGTGAAGCTACAAAGGGACTAACCGTGGGCCCCCCCCCCCCCCTCCTTCCCCCATGGCTCTAATATATACGAGTCTGTTAATTGTATCTTATAGTATGACACAAAAGTCGCATGTTTGAGCCTCCCTCAATCTTGTTTTCTCGAAATATTTTACACCTCCTTTTGAATCCCCCCCCCCTCCCCTACACACACTAACAATCACCTGTACAACTACTAAACCAAACAAGGGAAATACCTGAAATACACTCATTTCTCGTCCTACATATGTTTATTCAATAAATTTGTCACATTCATAAAGTTTACAGGAATATGTAATGGAGATACTCACAATACAACAGGGATAACAGTGAGGAATTTCCTATTGCGAGTAAGCTGCTGGCCATTTTCAATCTGCTCCCACCAAGTCAACCCATTGTAGATACCCTGATCATCAGAAAATGGTGTGCCTTTCTTCCAATGAAAGCAGTGGTAAGTGACCTGAGCAAAAGAGAACAAGTGGAATGCATTATTAAACTGGATTCAAACGATGAACTTCAGAAAGCCGTCATGAGTAGACATGAGTAGAAGTGGCACAGAAACAGTATGCTCTGTGGCAGAATTCGTTTTTCAGAATGAACATAAAACTCTAGGTAGTTGCGTCTAAAGCTAAATGAAGAGAAATAATGAAAAAGGTTAGACAAACAAAATGCTTTTAACCATGAGTAACCCAATTCCGCATTAGATCCTATCCTACTAACCAATCAACCAATACCATGCATTTATTGTAGATTATTCTAGCTTTCCTAATAAGAACCGAAACAGACAAAATACATGATTAGATGTCTCATGTATCACGAATAAGCATATAAGATGAACCTCAGATATTGAATTTTGCATAGCAGTCCGCAAGCTCGATCAGCAAATACAACACTCGCGATCACCTATACCGATAATGACTAGTCACCTCTATGACACAGTTCCCTTAACCAAAATATACTATTCCAGATCAACATAGAAGTATAATATTTGCTGGATTGGTTCATTCAGTGAATTCAACTCCAATCCTCAGAAGGTATACTATACCAATACATGATTATACCAATCCACCATAATACATTAAACATGACTATACCAATATCCATCAAGCCATTAACTTCTCCAAGTCAGAGCTTTTTTGGGTTTTACTCAATGTCACTCTTTCATCAAAACACAAAATCTTACCCTAATCCCCAAAGTCCAATAGCCCAAAATCAAAATGCCAATTTGGCACAATTTCTCATCATCATCAAATACAATCAAAACATCCTTCAATCCTCAATTAATCAGCAAACAGCATTCAAACAAACGCCAATTTCTTTGTTAAATGGATAAATTAAATTCCCAATGAATAGAGATCCAAACCCAGGAAAATAAAAACAATAATTATCAAGAAATCAAAGAAATCTGGGAAAAGGGTAGTTGAAAAAACCCTAAAAAGGGGTTGGGAGGAGAGGAGAAACTTACGAAGAAATGAGAAAGATGAACAATGGTCCAAGCCATACCAGCAGAACAACCTAGGAGAGAGAGAACAAGAAGCCAAGAAAAGAAGAGAATAAAAATGTAGGTAGTCCATACACCTGGGTATGTCACCCATTCTGTATTCTTATTCACTTCCTTCGATGCTTCCGCTCTCACATACATCATCTTCTCCATCTTCTTCCCAATTCTTCTTCTTCTTCGGCAACTTTCTGGGAATTTTTATCTGATTAGATTTGATGAATTGTTGCAGATAATTTGACTGTATCTACTAAAAATATTAAATTGTGGGTAATATCAAGATTTTGATTTCTAAGTTTAGGTTTTTAGATATTTGTAAAACGACGAAGGTTGATTTACAAGATTGCAATTTGGGGTTTTATTTAATTTATTATTTTGGTTGAAAAGGGCGGATATATAATAAATTAAGTAGAAACTAGAAAGGTACAGCAAGTATTGGTATTGCAGGGGTGGTGGCCGGAAATTCAGAAACTACCGGTTTGGTTGTTAATGTGGATGCACTTTTCTTGACCAAAGATTGGATATTTATGTTTATCTTATACTCCCTCCTTAAGTCTTTTATTATTGCCTTAACCACCAAGGCAACAAGACCAATCAAATAGAATTTGAGAGCAATACTTGTATAGTTGTATAATGTATTGTTTTTATAGTCCACACGGTGTAACCATGTTGTTGATATTCAAGATCCGAGATCAAATGTCGTCCACCATTTGTCGGTTTTTCCAATCCCGACTCAAAATTAATCTGATCCAAAATAATTTATTTTACCGTCCTAAATAGACAAAACAACTCAATCCATCTTACGTTGTGGCTGCTTTTTTTGTCCGGGGACATTTGGCAAGGGGCAATTACACGAGGATAAAAAGTATTTTACTCATCAATCCTCATGGTTAACAAGCCTTTACTTCATTGCTTGGCCTATTGGTAATAATATTAGATTACTAGTTCCACAAGAAGCATTTTGGGTGGGCATTCCTTACTCTTTTCCTCCATTTTAAAAGGGTCTTGTCCGCTAATCTGGAACGGGTTCAACTATATGATATTCTAGCCCAATAAAGTCTTCTCTTTACCTACTTTAAAGAATAAAAATAAATACTTTCCATGGCTGTCAAAACGCTTAGATAAGTGGTGACAAAATATTTTTGGTAGAGTGAAATGTGTGCCCCACACTTTCAGCTAATGAGAAGCCATTGTAGGTTACACTTAACGCAGATAAATCATAAATGAGTCTTTTTAATTAGTTAAGCAATAAAAAAAATTAGTTAAAAGCAATAGAACCAATTAGTTAGACAATCAAAACGGTCTTTTTAATAAGGCGGTCTTACACAAAAGTTACCGTAAAACAAGCACTTACCTGTACACATCCAAAACCAAACAGTAACAAAAAAAAAAAAAAAAAAAAGAAAAACCGCACACCTAGCTAGGCACTAATCTTTAGTTCTTCATGACCCAAAACAACCTCTAAGATAAAACAAGCCCTTACTTATACACTTGTTCTTCTTCTTGATCTTGTTTCGGTTATTCTATGGTGATCTACAAATGTGACAAGGCTTCCCAGGCAAATTTCCGCGTTCCAGACTAATTGCTTGATACTTATAAAACTCCCAAGGCATTCTTCTTTCTTTGATCCATGTATCTTTAAATGCTTTTTTACGATAATCAAAGTTATCCAACGAATGGGATACATAATAATTAAACCTAACCCATGACTCTTTCATCATCCATCCACTAACTGAATTACATAATTACGATACGTAAATGTGCATAAACAGAGCAAACCGTTACATGACCCAGCAAAATTTACAGTGTCGAATGACCCACGTTTTGGGTGGTAAAATTCGACGGTACTACTACTACGACACCCTGGATTTTCGAGGTTGACATGGTATAGTGAGTGTTTGTGATTGAGGATGAGGTGGTGACCACCGTTTGCGGCGGATTTTTGGCGGTGGAGATGGAGGCGGACGAACGTAGAATCGGTTATAAGGGTTTTCCATGATTTGGATAAACGAATAACATATTTTGCTGGTAATCTACTCAGTATCTCAATGATTATGTCATTGGGAAAGATTACCATCTTTTAAGTTTTCTCCAGTGAGGGAAAAATATATCATTGTATTGTGTTATCCGTGCATACGTACACATCTAATATTTATCTACGTTTATCTTGAAATGTACGACATATAAATTCGATGCAGGGTTACTAATGGTAAAACCGCAAAAATGAATTTGAAAAAGATAAAATTTGAAAATATAACGTAAAAACAATGGAAAACTAGAACTTGTCATGTTAAAATTTCATCTAAATGTTTTCTTAATCTTTATTCAATAAAAAATCATCAATCAAATTAAACCATTAAGCCAGAAATATACATTGTTTGAAGCATTTTGCAATTTGGGTGGGTCTTGTTTGCTAACCTGGAACGCTAGCAGTAGCGTAACCAGAAATTATACATACAGGGGCAAAACTTAACATACGATTTTTATAACAATGCAAATTGGAAAAAAAAATTGAAAAAAAAAACAATATAATAGTAAGGGAGATAAAATTTGAACCTAATACCTCCAACAACCTCTACTTGAGTTTATATTTGATATGTATTTTATAATGCATATTTTTTAAAAATATCATAGGGGGCCAATGGCCATGCTCCTGCCAGCCCCGCCTTAGTTTTGCCTATAGGCTTCTAGCCCTACATAGTCTTCTCCTTACCTACCTTTAAAAAATAAAGATAAATACTTTCCATGGCTGTCAAAACGCTTAGATAAGCGGTGACAAAACAATGAAATAGTATTTCTATTGGGATGAAAAATGTACAAAGAATGAATTCGAAAAGTCACTAAAAACTCCATACAAACCTCTCCATTCGCATAAGATTACATGGATATCAATAACCTACAGGTACATTACATATACTACACTCATCTCATGATTTGCTAGCATAAACAGGATACGGTTACTCCGTCTGGATTAACACAAGCCTCGATCAGGTTAATAATTTTACACAAACTCAAGAAGATAACTCAGAGCTGACTGAACCACTGCTTACTGCCTCCAACCCCTCGACTAACCTTCTCTTAGAAGACTTGGTTCTGTAACACCATATTTCAAAAGCTTCAGTCAAATCTGGAAACCCTAACTGTTCGGACTCCATCCAATCAGCCAGTATGTTAGCCTGATCGTTTGATGGCAACGCTACTATAACCGAAACAATAGCTCCCTGTATCCCCTGACATAAGTCTTCATCCATCCTGAAAGGAAAGCCTGTTTCTTCATCACCGACAGAATCAAGTACAGGCTTCATTTTCTGGATATAAGGAAGCCATGTTTTCAACAATTGCATCCTACAGGAAGAAGGCAAAATCACATTGCCATACCCCACCGCATCTAAAACCTTTGCGGTAATCTCGATAAGCTTGAACTTCAAACTAAACATGACAGATTCCAATTTCGGGTGTTCAACCATGTTTAGTATGGAGCTTGATAAATCAACCCATTTCGAGACAAAATCTCCCATTAGATTCATCTTAGGAAGCAAATTACACAACCATTCAAGACCGCTTAAATTGTGCAATATACTATTTTCAGAATTTTCTAAGGAAAAGTCAGGAGGGTGTGAGAGGAGCGATGCAAGTTCCTTTTGGAACATCGAAAACATCTGAGAAAGACCCTTTCTTATCTCGGATTTAACTTCATCATCAGCAATAACTAACGGGGTGTCTTCATCTTCACCTAACATGTACTCTATCTGTTCTTGAGCGGAGATCCTAATCTCATCACCAAATGGAGGGCAAGGTGTAGAGATAGACATGGCATATCTAACTGCAGCAAGAAAGACATTTTTGGTAGAATTTGGATCTAGGGGTTTAAGCCGAGCCAAAATAGGCAAGGCTACTACATGCCCGAGTTTTGGCACAATTCTTAATATCTCCTCCTCTTCATTGTTTTCCCAAGGAACAGCTTCTAAGTAATCAACACAGGTTTTGGCGATTTCTTCACATTGAAGAGACACTGCAACCTGGAGAACACCAAGGGCTGAATTCACACTTTTCCACGAGTCAACAAGTGAGCTTGCGGGAAGGTGAAGATGGCTCAAGAGATGAACATAGTGATCGTAGTCAACAAGCGAACAATGCAATTCAATGCAAGAACCAGTGTTAGGGGACAAAAGCTGTTCGGCAAAGAATTTGCTCTTTTCTTTAAGAATGGAGGACTTAAAAAAGAATATTTTGTGGGTTCCTTGCTCGTTATTTCTCAAACACACGGTGATGTCTTTGATATATTGATCTTCTGTGGGTTTACCGCTCTTATCTACTGCAGCTTCATCCATATGTTATGAGAAATGTCAAAAAGATTCATGCTTGTTCGCAGCTGAAAATGAAGTATGTTCATGTTTTAGTTTAAACTAGCCAATTACATCATACAACTCGATGCCTAAAAGTATAGTCAAATTCACTACTATCAAAGATTTCGAAAATGGGGTTCACTAAATATAAACCATCAAAGATGGAATTGATTTGTAGTTGGGCTTGGTTACAAATTTTACATCAATGTATGCACATTCATTCATCAATTCCTAATTGAATTAACAACAATATGATGAAAAGAAGCACAAGATTACATTCCTAGTAAAATAACCATCAAATCCAGGTATCCAGCAACAAAATTCATAACTCCAAATCCCCAATCCCACAATGGCAACAACATATCCACAAATTCCACCATAATCAATCCACACTAGCGTAATAATATCAACAAGTTAACATAAATTAGGCACAAAATCAATAAATTAAGGAAATAATTGATTCATAAGCATATTAATTCAACAATTAAACCAATTAATTCACCCAATCATTAGTTACTAAACAAGTTCAAAGTTCAGAAATTCAAAAAATAAAATAAAAATCCCACCAGTTAACAAATTTAATTCAAGACTTCATCAAATCAACCCAAGCCAACCAATTTACCCAATCCCTAATTGCTAAACAACTCCAAATTAAATTAAACAAACTTGTAACTATTTAACAAATTTCAGATGTTCCAAACCAAATCTGGAAAAAAAAAATGAAATTGAAGTAAAAGTGGAAGGTTACAAACAGACAAATGGCGCAGTGAATAAACGGCTGTGCTGGTGGCTGCTGCGGCGGAGCGGTTCCCGTACACTGGAAAGGGTGAGAGAGAATATAAGAGGGGAAGAGAGTATTTATTTATCTTTAGACTTTAGTCAAGTTGTTTTCTTATAAAAGAAAAAGAAAAAGTAAACCCAGAAAATCACCAAAAAAATAAATAAAAGGAAAACTCTGTACTGCCAAAATTAAAAAACCTACACTTTCTTATTACACTTTGCCTTCGTATTAACAAACGTCGTCTTCGTCTTCGTCGTCGTGCTCTTCCTCTTCAGATATCAGAACACCAACTGCAAATCAAAATCCCAATATTTTGTAGTCTGCAACATTATTGCGGGGAAAATTCTACAGATTTCTGGAATTTTAATCCGTTTTGGTGGGCTGCTGCTTGCTTGCTTCTAGGTATTTCATAATCTACTCATTATATGTTTGAAATTAAGAAACTTCTAATACATTGAATTTCTTTCAGTATGAATGTATGATATTCATTAAGCCGAATTAATTTCATTAACTTCTTCGTGTAAAAATTTCTGCTTTTATTGTTTTTATCTTTAGGACCAGATCACCAGAGTATTTATTTATGTTTAGGGTCTAATTTGCAAAAAAGATATTTTATAGTCTAAATTTTACTTAGAAATGTTCTTATATAATTTATTTTTATTTTTCTGTAAAATCACATCTTAATGCTTTTTTGCGTAAAACAACCAAAATCAAGGGAAAATTTTCGGCATTGACTGATTTTTCTGACAGCACGTGTGGCTTCATTTTACATGCTAACTTCAGTGGCGGATCCAGAAATTGTACTAAGTGGGGTCACTAATACAAAATTACTGAAAAATTAACTAAATTAGGTACTTTTTAATACAAATTAGTTTAAAATTAACTAAAATTATGTAATTTTTTTTGGCCAAGTGGTGACCCCACTCCCTACACACTAGATCCGCCAGTGCTAACTTGTAATAACGAGAATGTTTAGTGGGAACGAAACATGAATTGTCAAAATCGAGCACTACCAAAATAAAAATCATCAATGCCTGAAACTTCCTTTAGGTTGTCTTCCGCAAAAAAAAAATTGCATTAACTTGTGATTTCTCAAAAAGAAAATACAAAGTCCATTTTTCGTAAATTTTGGATTACAGGGTATAAAACAATAATTTTTGGCAAATTTGTCATATTTAGGCAAGTTTTTTATCGTGCATATTTTCGTGTCCGTATATTAAAATAAAAAGTAAACTCGTCTTAATTAAATATGTTAAGTGAACAAGAAAATTAAAATTACCTAATTGCCTTCCTTTGTACTCTTTGCCGTAGGACCGTAGTAATTAACAAACCCTTCGTCTTCCTATTCAGAACCCCAACTGCAAATCAAAATCCCAAGATTTTGCAGACCTGCAACTTTGCTGTGGTGAAAATTCTGCTTGGCCTGCTTCTAGGTATTTCATAATCTAGTGATTACATGTTTGAAACTAAGAAACTTCTAATAGATTGAATTGTTTTCTGTATGAAATTCATTAAGCCGAATTAGTTCATTAACTTCTCCATGTAAAACTTTCTGTTTTTCTTTTTTCTTTGATTATATGGCTTGGCTTTTTCAAGTTTTGTTCTTGCATTGAGTATAAACTAGAGGAGTATTAACATAATAACATCAATAGTTTAACGTCATGTAATAACAGCCTGTTAACTAAATGATCATTGTGAATTTGTGATTAACAAGTCATGGATATATGCAGGAAGGATCATAATGAGCAAGCTTCCACCTTCGTTGCTGTTGCAGCAATACTATGAGAACAGGGTGAAATTCCTGGTTGAGCAGAAGGCTGCTGGATTAAACCCGTACCCTCACAAAGTCACAAGTTCAATGTTACAATGACAATACCTGAATTCATGGAGAAATATGGTGGGTTGAACAATGGTGATTGTCTTGAAGATGTCCCCGTTTCATTGGCAGGAAGGATCATGAACAAACATCCATCTTCTTCGAACCTCATCTTCTACGATTTGCAAAGTGGTGATGTCAAAGTCCAGGTTGTTGCTGATGCTAAAACTTCTGAGTTGGGAGAAACTGAATTTTCCAAGTTCCATTCTTCAGTTAAATGTTATGATATTGTTGGTGTAATTGGATTCCCAGGAAAAACTAAGGGAGGGGAACTAATAATTTTTCCCAAGTCCTTTGTTGTTCTATCACATTGCCTCCGTTCAATGCCATTACAAAAAGTTGGACCTTCTGATAACGCGAATTTGAATGATGTACAAACTCGGTATAGCATGCGTTTCTTGGACCTGATTATGAATGGTGAAGTAAGAGAAGTGTTCAAAACCCGGTCAAAGGCTATCACATCTATAAGGAGGTTTCTTGACAATCTAGGTTTCCTAGAGGTAGAAACACCCATAATGAACTCGATTCCTGGTGGTGAAAGATCATTTAAGACTTACCACAATGATCTGAATATGAAGCAATACATGCGTCAGACGCCTGACCTGTATCTGAAGCAGCTTGTTGTTGGTGGACTTAGTCGTGTGTATGAAATTGGAAAGCAATTTAGCAATGAAGCTATTGACCTGAGACATAACCCTGAGTTTACCACTTGCAAGTTTTATATGGCTTATTCAGATTACAATGATCTGATGGAGCTAACGGAAACTATGTTGAGTGACATGGTGAAGGAATTGACTGGTAGCTTCATCATTAAATGTCATTCAAATAACTCGGATAAGGAATTTGTTGAGATTGATTTCACCCCTCCATTCAGGTTGGTCTTTTTATTTTTGTGTTGTTTGCATCCTTGGTTATTGAACACAATTTTCATTACACAATTGTAGCTATCAAGATCAACAAACTAACAATATTACATGATGAAAACATTTGAGCATTTTGCTGTTTTTGCATTCTGCATTCATATTTTGTAGACTAGTATTGTAGTGAATGAAGTGCCTTCAGTTTTGGTGAATGGAGAATAGTCACACTTTGATTGTTCAAAAGCGCACTCTTTGAGAACAGTACTCAGTTTTGCAAACCATTGCCTAGGTGCTTGCTTTAGGCCATATAAGGACTTGAGAAGTTTGCAGACTTTATCGGGCTTGTTTTCATTGCATTGCTCCCTTTCAAGTCTTACTTTCAATCTGTGCCCTTCCCTTAGATATCCCGGAGGCATCTTCATATAGACTGTTTCCTGCAAATCACCATGGAGAAAAGCATTTTTAACATCCATCTGAAGTACTATCCATCCTTCAATTGATGCTATGGCTAGTAGAGATTTTACAGCGGTCATCTTAGCTACTGGAGCAAATGTTTGGTCATAATCAATTCCATATATTTTATTATTTCAAGTCTGGACTTATTTTTGTCAAGGGTTCCATTTGCATGATTCTTGGTTCTGTACAACCATTTACAGCCAATTGCTGTTTCCCCTTTAGGAAGATCAGTGATCTCCCATGTCTTGTTGATTTCAAGAGCATCCAACTGTTCATTCATAGCATCAAACCACTTTGAGTGCTTGATAGCCTCTTTAAACAAATTTAGGGTCTTTTTGTTTAAGTTTCTCAGCAAGGAAGCAAAAGAAGTCATGAGAGGCTTGGGCCACAACTACTCTCTCTATTTTGTGAGGTTTAACAAACGAAGCAAAGTTAGCAGTATAGTAGTCATTATGCCATGCAGGTGGCCTATGTGATCTGATAGATTTCCTTGGTTCAAGGATTAGTGATATTTCCAGTATTGAATTCTTGACCTGCATTTCTAGGACCTAGGGCTGTCAGGGCTAACAGAAAGAGATCACTCACATCAGGAGCGTTATCTTTAGTGTCAACCCATCTGCTATGAGGTGATACCGAGCTTTGTATGTTAGAATCAATAACCACTTTAGGAGTATTAGAGTTAGATCCTATATGGGTATATAGCTTCATAAAATTTTACATCTCTACATACAAATGTTACGTTGTTAGTAAGACTGTAGAGTCTATAACCCTTTTGTGTTTGAGGATAGCCAATAAAGACACATGGAACTCCTCTTGCATAAAACTTATCATGAGTTCTACTAGGATTACTTGCCATAGCTAAACAACCATAAAAATTCAAATGATTATGTTGAGATTTAGTTTTGTATAGTACCTCATATGGACTCTTGTTTTCCAGGAGTGGAATAGGTAGCCTGTTTGTGATTATGGACTGCTGCTAGGACACAATAACCCCAAAAACTGAGAGGTAGCCCCGCCTGAAATCTGAGTGCTCTACTCATTTCTAAAATATTTCTGTGCTTCCTTTCCACTCTTCCATTTGTTGTGGCCTATCTACACATGAAGTTTGATGTACAATCCCTAATGTGATGTACACATGAAATTTGATCTACAGCCCTTTAAGGTCATGTCTAGTCTTCACGGGGTTGGTCAGTAAACCAAAGCAGCCAGTCATATGTGTTCTGAAGTACCAGAGTCAATTATCCATTCCGACCCTGTAGTATCAGCATGAAAACAGGTCACAATTCCTGCATAGTTGTAGTCCAGTAAGAAAGTGAAAAGGCCTCTGTTCTTCTTGATGCATATTCAAAGCAGTCACAAATGCATTGATTTCTGTTGTCATCGTAGTGATTGGAGGAAAGTTGTTAAGCGATTCCAACTCTTCCCACAATTCCTGCATTTCTGTGCAATACTCGGTGATTGGTCTCCCTTGCTGCTTACTCCCATTTAGGTCTCTGCTAAGCTTATATTTCCTTGATTCGTTGGTCACACCAAACCGTTTGTCAAGTTGTTTCCAAATTTGTGCTGAATCATTCAGAAACATGATAGATTTTTTAATAGGTTCAGACGCATTAAAATATATCCATGATATCACAAATGATCTCTTCCAAGACCTATAGTTTTCTGGTCCTGTCAACTTCCATATGAAGGGTGCAAGTAAAGAGGAGTAGAGGACTATTGGTTTCTATTGCTGACCCCATGACTGATTTACACTATATTTCTCAAAATATATAGTAAAGCTTTGATTTTTATAGTATTAACAGCTCTATTTTGATAAAGACTGAAACTTTATAGTAGGAATGCAAATTATATTCTAGCAAATCCACACACCAGGATAACAACAACTACAAATATGAATGCAGCTTACTGGACTCTTTTTTTCTATGCTTTGTCATCCTCATGGTTTATTGATGATTATATTAGATATAAGATTATCATTATACTACAAATAAAATTAATTTGAGCCCTCCAAAAATAAAAATTGGCTGGAAGAAAATTACAAAGATGAGACTGATTAACATCCTTCACCTCTTGTTCGAATTGCAGGAGGATTAACTTGATTGAGGAATTAGAGAAAGTGACACATCTATCCATACCACAGGATTTATCTACTGAAGAAGCAAATCAATATTTGATGGAGGCATGCGCGAAGTACAATGTGAAATGTCCGTCTCCACAAACAACAGCCTGCTTGCTAAATAAACTGGTGGAACACTTTTTGGAGGAAACCTGTGTAAATCCAACCTTCATTATAGATTATCCAGAAATTATGAGTCCTTTGGCCAAGTGCCATAGGTCAAACCCTGGATTGACAGAATATTTCAAGTTGTTTGTGAACAAGCATGTTCTTTGCAACGGTTGCACTGAATTAAATGATCCCATGGAGCAGAGGCGGCAATCAGGTAGTAGGGATGGAGCAATAGTTTTGGATAAGAAGACTAGTTTGGCGCTTGAGTATGGGCTACCTCCTTCTTCTAGCTGGGAATTGAGTGTCGATTATCTAGCAATGTTGGTGACAGATTCTCAAAACATACAGGAAGTCTTACTCTTTCCAGCCATGAAGCCTCAATTTGAGCCATCTTCATCATCATCATCATCTTCTTCTTCATCTATGCCTTCATCTTTGCGTATTGTTGTTGTTGGAGACATCCATGAGGAATGGAAATTAGAGGATGACACTAAAGCACTCGGTTTTCTACAGCCGGATTTGGTGTTGTTCACAGGTGACTTTGGCAATGAGAATGTTGAGCTTGGTAAGGGTATCGCGAAGCTTAACTTTCCCAAAGGAGCAATACTCGGGAATCATGATGCCTGGTCTACTTGTAAGTTCTCCAATAAGGTGAAAGATGGAGTTCAGATTCAACTGGAAAGTCTAGGTGAAGCTCATGTCGGATATGACCACTTGGACTTCCCTCCATTAAAGCTTAGTGTTGTAGGTGGTAGACCATTTTCTTGCGGAGGCAATCAGTTATTCAGAAACAAGCTTATAAAATCAAGGTACTATACTATGGTTCTTGCTTATGAGTTCGATGTTTTCTTTGCTTCGTCTTTGGCCTTTGCATGCTATGTTTTGTTCTCTTCATCTGGTCTGGTCTTATGTGTTTTTTTCTTTTTCTAGTCTGGTATGGTATGACCTGATTTTTCTGATCTGATCTATTAAGTAACAAGAATAAGGTGAAGATAACATAGCCTAATGGTGTATGTATTTTCAGATATCAAGTACGTAACATGGAAGAAAGTGCGGACCGGATTTGCAAGGCTGCTTTACAGGCCTCAAAGGAGAACTCCGTGATACTGCTCTCACATAATGGTCCAACAGGTAGCTACCGAGCTTTAAAACTTGGACGTGAATAGTTAGTTACTCTCTCTGTCTCAAAATAGTTTACTCGTATGTTAGTTCTCTTTAGGTTTATAACTAAGAAAGTTAAATTCATCTATTTGCATACATTCATAAACTCATCATAATCTCTGATAATTAACATGGTTGAACTGAAGTAAGTCTCATATGGTATTCCCTCCATTTTGTTTATCAGCATAAGACTAGGGACTGCTAGTATTGCACTTAGCAGTTTTTCCTCTTGGTTTCTGGGATTTCCTGCCTCTGTTATTTCCCATTTAAACTAGCTTTTTTGTTTTAACTCCCCTGTGAAAACTTACATGCAAAAACAGGTGATCCATATTCCATAGTGTCAAAGTCCCCTTTCACAAGTTCATAACTCTATACTATCCATTCATTTAGGGCAATCTTTCCTTTGTAGGAGGCCTGTCGTAAAAAGCTAACCAATAATTTAGCTTTCTGTAACTCTGTAATCCATGTTCTAACTTCCAATTTCGCCACTTTTGGCAACTCTGGCAGGAATTTTCACCCAAATATTCTGATGAAAAACCTTGATCAACCTCCTGTTCTCTTCTCTCCTTGCCAAATTTAGTAAATTTTCCTAGGACTCTTGCAGTAGTTTTTAAGTCAAGTTGTCTGAAAATGGTGGTCCAATCTTCCCCGCTTTTCCTTATGAGGCTCTGTCAGTAATCAATAAAAAAATTTGAAGTTCCCTGATGAGAAACATTGTTCACTTATCTACTACTCATTTATTTGAACATATATGTCAATTAGTCTTTCCGAATTCTTCTATCCTTAATAGGACTCGAACTCTATTGTTCTCTTAGTCCGGTGTGGATCTGATTTTTCTAGTTTCTAGTCTGGTATGAATATTTTCTATGAGTAATTTTTGCTTTTTATGGTCCTCATCTAGTATGATTTTTTTTTTCATACATTCATAAATTCATCAAACCATCAGAACTTTCATATCTATTTGAATACCATGTTAAATTTTGAGTTTCACATCAGAATTTAGAAACCATCTGAACTTCTATGTCAAATTAACCTCCTGTTAGTAGCACGAAATTACAGAATTTGTATCATACTATCGTACTGCTGTGTATTACGCTGCGTGTGATACAACGTGGATAAACTGTTTTTACAAATTTCTTTGAGTCAGTACCGTTAATATTATTTTAAGACGTATGAAGCACTTAATTCCTGCAATTTTTATTTTGATGCAGGTCTTGGTTCTGGTAAAGATGACATATGCGGCATAGACTGGAAGCCTGAAGGTGGAGATTTTGGGGATCCAGGTAAATTTTGATCAAGATCACTATTTCTATCTTATATTTGTATGCAGCTAATTGTTACCTATAGTAAATTTCTTGAGTCTGAAAATCACTCATGCTACAATACAGATTTAGGACAAGCAATCTTGCAACTGAAAAAAACTACCAGAATTCCTTTGGTAGTGTTTGGACACATGCATAAAGAAATGTCATGTGGGGGTTCTAGGAAGATGATAGCCAGGGACGCCGACAACACCATGTACTTAAATGCAGCCATTGTTCCTCGAGTGAAGTATTCGGGCTCAGGAGGTTCAACTCGGGCCTTCACTGTGGTTGAATTTTCAGATGGTAAAATAACTAAGGTAGCAGAAACTTGGGTGTCGGTCATTGATGGTAAAGCCTCGCTTGAAGAGGAACATCTGCTATTTCCATGAAGATAATGTTAACTTTGTACAAAATTTTAATGGTAATGTTACTCTTTTGGCATTGGTTTTGACTGCATTTGAACTCGGGTTTTAAGTACATTACCAGTACATACATCATAGACGATTAGAGATACCAATTGTTTGTTGGTTCAGTGGTGATTGGGGCTGAACTTGGTAGGGAGAACTCGTGTTCGATCCCCCGCAATAATAATTGTGAGGGGACTGAAACCTAACCACCCAGAACTCGCCCCGAATCCGGATTGGCCTTAAGGGTGAACCGGTACTAACACAAAAAAAAAAAAAAAAAAAAAAAAAATCATAGACGGTTAGTCATAGAACTCGGGTTTAAAGTTTTTGATTATTCGGCTTGGATTCCTTGAATTTCATTTTGATGTATTAAAGAAATTAGCAATGATATGTTACTCTGAATTATTGCGTTCAAAGTAAAGAACAGGGGAACGGTCAGCAGCATAGGTGCTGAGACAATAAACCTTGTTGAGCACATACTCCCTCCGTCCCTTAATACTCGCACCGCTTTCCTTTTTGGGCCTTTCCTTAATACTTGCACCGCTTCTATAAATGGAAAATCTTACCAATATTATATTATTTCTCACACTTACCTACTACCCCGCCTACACCACTATTCCCTACAAAAAATCATTTAAAAATTCACTTACCCCACTCACCACTCTCTATCCCTTACATATGTCCCACTAACTATATTAAAAAAATACTCCACTATCAACTAACACAATTAAATTAATAAGTCAATTCAAATGTCTTAAACTCTGCACCGGTCAAACCGGTGCGAATATTAAGGGACGGAGGGAGTATTTAGCATCAAGGATACAACTACCCCTGCTACGAGGAAATATGTATTTTAAGATACTCCCTCTGTCCCTTAATACTTGCAACGTTTTGATTTTTTTTACACTATTCACATAATTTACTTTGACCTTATTTTATTTCTAGTATATGTATGAAAACAAATGTTAGTATATAATATATTGCCGGCTTCATCTTAATATATATTTTCAAAATATAAATATTTTTATAAGTTTTTATAATAAGTAGTTAAAGATATTGGTGGTCAAAGTTGTGCCTTGTCAAGCGTGTCGAGTCAAAACGGTGCGAGTATTAAGGGACGAAGGGAGTACATATTACCCCCGTTAACCAACAAAATAGGCTAAAGATAAACGCTAAAGGACAATCAATTTTTTTTTTAAATGGCATCGATTTTTGAAAAATGGCATAAAAAATGGCACCTGTTTTAATGTTTATATTATCCCTATTTTATCGTTTAGAGGGGTGATATGTATCTTGAAATACGTATAAGATATTGGCCTCTCCGCCTTCGCCGTGATACTCCTGCTAGCAGTATCCTTGATGCATCTTGTTGTGCTTTTGTCAGTTTCGTGAGTATTAAGCTGTCAAATGTTTCAATAGTTCTGCGCTTTTGTGGAGCCTATCCTCTTAATCTGAAGCCTTTTCCTAATTCAACTAACTAAAACACCTGGACTTAGGCAAATTAACTCCTCGGGATCAGAGTTTCCTTGAGGCAAAGAGCGAACACTCTTCCTATGCCACAACCTCCCGTCTTAGATTTCAGACTTATTGGTAGACTTTCTTTTAAAAGTATGAATACCCTTATGTGTTTGATGCACTCAGATACACCTAAGAATTTTTATATCATCGGTGGTGATCTGATATGTAACATCAAAAGTAGCAGCGGTGGCGGTCTGATCATCATCAAAATTATTACTTCCTCTGTCCCTTAATACTCGCACCGGTTTGACCGGTGTGGAATTTAAGACATTTGAATTGACTTATTAATTTAATGGATGTTAGTTGATAGTGGTGTATTTTTTTAATATAGTTAGTGGGAAATGTATAAATGGTGAGGATAGGTGAGTGGGGAGACAGGGAGTTTAATTTTAAATGATTTTTTGTATGGAGTAAGGGTGTATGTGGATTAGTAGATGAGTGTGAGAAATAATATAATATTGGTAAAAATTTCCATTTATAGAAGCGGTGTAAGTATTAAGGGATGACCCAAAAAGGAAAGCGGTGCGAGTATTAAGGGATGGAGGGAGTATGAAAGTGTAACACTTAAAATATAGTTATTTAGGCACAAGTATAACCCAAATACTTTGTAATTTATGACCCGTTCCGTTCGGTATCGTTTTTTATTTACATATTATTTTAATTTTATAAAAGTAACCAAAATATGAAACCAGAAAGAAGTAGATTTCAGTTATTTATTGTCAGTTCTTAAAATTAACATGATTATTATATGTATAAATATTTTTTAATTCTTGATTCAATAAATCACATGACTTATAAAACCCAAAAATCAAAAACTGTCCTTAGACTTAGTTTTTTAAAACGATCAATCCATGGACTATGGACCGTGGTGCACATAGAGCATGGTGCACCAAAAGAAGATATATGCATAAGCATGCGATATAATATTTCACTTTTTTGTTATAAAAATAATATATTATTTTACTATTTATTTAAAACATAAAAATAAAAAAATAAAAAAAACTCATGTTCTTTTCTCGTAATCATATGTTCTTTCAACTATATACTAGTGTTCTTAAGTTGCACCATACTCTATGTGCACCATGGTCCACCTTCTAAATTGCGTTAAAACGATAGATCTAACTCCCTAAGTAAATGCTTTGGGCCATTATGGGGCACCCAACATTCTCCACTTATCCCAATTGGATCATTGAAACTAGTTAATGGATTTGATTCAAAAATATTGGGCTTTAGAATTAAGGTCCAATCAAATATCCAAACTGTAATTAGTCATAAACAATAAAACACGTGCCAGAGGAGATGAAAGAGACAGGAGAGTGATTACGTCATCTATGATTCAATAGCATCATACAGATGACAGGGACATTTATTTGGCAGGAATATGAGAAATAGTGACGTGGCAGCACAATGTTTGAGGTGACTGCCAATTGTAAAAGTGGACCCCACACCTATTGAACCCCTCAACCTGCGTGGAGCCTATGAAGGAAATAAAGCAAGGAATGAAAGTGGGCCCAGAACATGTCCCCTCCACCACCGACAATAATCCCTGCTCAAAAAAGCCCGTAAATCGATCTCATGATTTTGTCATTCTACCCTTTTGTTATTACACGTTTCGTCTATCCATTCGCTCTCCGGCATTTTCACCCTTCGATCTCAAAATTAAACTGTCGTACGGAGTAGGGTGCATAACCTTGTAGGAAAAATTTATGTTTATGAAGTTAATAAGTTACCAGATTATATTTATAAGCTTCAGTTAGGTTTTACTCTATTGAAATCATGTAATTCTAGGTTAATTATTGATTCAGTTTTAATATATATTGATAAGTTCGTGTGTTATAAGGTGAAGAAAATCACTCTAACATTAAACTCCGGCCTTGTCTCCAAAAGTACTCGTAGTTCTTGTTTCTCCGATTTGGGTTGGACCTGAGCTTCCCTGGTAACTTCCACTTATCATTGTTCCTGTGGAGGCAGAAAATTTCTTTTCGGGGCAGAGTGAGTGGAGTGTAGTTTGTGTATTTGGGTTGAAGTTCATCCTTTCTCCCGTCTTTCTTCGGGCTCCCATCTCTTACACCCACCTTCTCTTTCCCTTTTCTCGAGCTGTCCTCGGGCTTGCTCTGATTTTTTGTGTCTCTCGGATCCGAAGATCCTTTCAATCTTGAAGCCGCTTTGTTGAACTCCTCGTTTCTGATGAACGCATCTGCCATTTGGAGCACGTCAGCTATTTGGAAGGGTTTTTCATTGACAGTTTATCACGTAACTTCCCCTCCTCGAGTGCGTGCTTCAAAGCGAAGATTGCTACGTCTGGCTGTAGATTTGGTATGTTGGTTGATTCCTTCATGAATCTGGCCATGAAGTCCCGTAGACTCTCTTCTCTTTCTTGCTGGATGGAGGTCAGTTCTGCGGTAGTTCATTCGGGGCGATTATTGCTTACGGACTGTACGCAGAATCTCTTCTTTAATTTCTTCCAACTGCTTATTGATCCCTTCGGCAGCGATCTGAACCATTCTCCCGCTACTCCAGTTAACGTGATTGGGAAGTACTTGCACCAACAAGCTTCGGAGTAGGGACTTAGGAACATTTGCTGCTCGTAAGAGATGACATGATCCCTGTTCCGTTATACGTTAGGTGCGTCGGCAACCTAACCTTTGGGATCTCCTCCATGACCATCTCTTTTGTGAATGGGGAGGACGTTGGGGTCATGATTTTCCTCCCTAGCCTCGCTCTGATGTCCCCACTTTTCGAGGTTCTGTGGTTGGAACGCTCGGGAGTTCGTCGGGGGCTAGGGGTTCGATCACTCCTCCTGTCTCTCCTTCTCGCCGATCGGCTACTGATCTCAGGTCGTTCGCTGGATCTGCTTGACTCACCTATCCTTGAGTGGACCGATGGCCTCAGTCTGTTGTGCACCGAGCTTCGGATCCGAGTATTCGGGGCCGTTGACTTGCTTTGGAGAGCTGATGGGGTAGGCGTTGGTCTTGTAAACCAATCTGGCTGTAGTTGAGCCCTTTTCGTTGTATCCCACGTGCTTTCCATCCACCTCAATGTTAGGCGAGTTCCTGTCATGGGAGGTAGCTCTTGTTCGGGTCTGGAAACCTCTTCATTGGGCGGCATGTTCAGCTTTCGCCTAGTTCTCCTTTCCTCTCGGCGGTCGTTTGCCAATCCCTTCTCCTTCTCGTTGAAGAGGAAGTTTTGCATGATGGTCATGGCCGCGTTGAGTTCCTCCCGGGAAGGAATTGGAGGTCTTGCGATCGTGGAGGTCGTAGCTCTTCTTGGCCGTGACCTCGCCGCCGACCGCGGTTGCGCCTCCGCCTCCAATTCTGAATCTGTGTGGACTATAATTTCGTCATCATTATTGTTGACATTGTTGTTATCAATTTTCAAAGAAAAGATGGTTAATGTTTCAAGGCTTTGAAGTGTTTTTCCCCACAGACGACGCCAAATTGTTCCGGTGTTGGAACAATGGGCTTCGTATGAAGGCCCTTCTTGTATGTGTTGAAAATCTTGCTTGCTTGAATGATTTGGGTCCGAATTCACCTGCACAATGACAAAGTCACTAGCCTCGGGGGTGTTTCTGAGGAAAGCCCCTCCGATTCCTAAGTAAGAACGATGATCGGATTCTAGAGAAAAGTTCTCTAGAGAGTAGTCTTAAGGCGGTAAATTGGACGTACCTTGAAGTGTGAGCCTTGGCGGTTTATTTATAGTGTTTGTGTAATAAATGCCCATAGGTCATTTATTGCTATTGGGCTTTGGGCCTTTGTTGGTGGTTGATCAGCCATGTAGAGTAGAAGTGGGTTTGATGTTGTTGTGTTGAGCCATTGGGATTTGGACTTAGTGGCCCAATTGGGAGCCCAAACAGTTAATAAATATTATATCCCAGTATCAGGGATGAAACTTATAAATGTAATGCTTGTTACCTTTCTAATGTTAGGGTTGTTACTTTTTTAATGTTAGGGCTGTTACTTATTAGATTATAGTCCGGTACTTTTCTTCTAGTATTGTAGCTAGTTTAATAGTTTTAGGAATGTTACCTAAACATTAAGTAGATATTACCTAAGTTATAAGGATGTTACTGATAAGACTAATATATGTTACTTTATAGTGTTAGGAATGTTACCTCTAAATAGATGTATTGTTATAAAGTAGATAATATCTAGTGCTAAAAAGTTAAACCACCTTTAATATTATTAGTGCTGCTAACAACCAGATACTTTTTTAGTCATAAGATGTCACTTTTTCTAAAATCCCCATAATATAATTGAAATACCTTTTTCATCGTGAACTGTCAATGTTAGTTCTTCCTCTTGTTCCACCATGATTGTTGGGTCATCGATTTGATCTTCCATTGTTGTTAGATCTTCGATTTCGTCTTCGGTGTTACTTATTATGTTTCTAGTTTCACCGCAATCCCCAAGCTGTAGATTTTTCATTGAAACTTGAAGAGATTGATCGATTTCCATTTGTACTTGATTCTGATATGTGTGGAATTCCGATCCCAAAGCCTTAGATCTGGTATTTTAGCAGAGCTCGAAAATCGAAAACATATGATTCAATGCGGCGCAAAAAGAGAAGAACTCTATTTATTAACGGCGTTAAGTTTGTCGTTTCCTTTTTTGAGGGACGCGCGTTTTCCAACTGATGAAGCCCACGCGCGTCACATCATCAACTTGATGATGTTGCCAGTCTCACAAAAGACGCGCTGAACCTGTAAAGAGGGTTTAAGCCTAGCTAGAGAATAAGGGGGAAAACACATTGGTGAGAGGAATCATCAATTGAGTGTTATTGTATTATTTTGCAAGAACTTAATAATACAATAATATTTGAGGGGAGGAAATCTAAAATTTTCACAAACACTTGTGTCCTTTATTTTTGTTATTGATATTTGTTCTATATTGTATTTGCAGGGTTTGTTCCCAATCGTTCGTGGCACGTATTTGTTTATAACAAACTATTTACGGGTTACTCCATGAAACCATTTACGGGTATAAAATCAAATACCTCTTAATAAATTATATATATATATATATAAAAAATACAATTTAGATTCGTTTATAAAAATAGAGTGAGTATGTGTGAATGAGAAAAAAAAAATTACAATTAAACATTTATTAACAATATTGTTTTAACATTGTAAAATTTGTTTGGATTAAATTGTAAATTATTTCATAAAACCAATTACGGGTACAAAATCAAATAGTAAATTATATTTAAAATATAGGTAAATTCAATTTCTCCATTTTCAATTCCTATAATTTTCTAAAATATTAAAGCAATTGGTATCACTAATCGGAAAATTAACCTAAACCTAGCAAGGTAATCCGAATCCCTAATAAAAACTCACTATGATTCAATCAAAGTTTCTACCTTTCTAAATTCAATATTCAATTCCTATGATATTTTCATTTGAGTACATAATAACTAGGAAAAGTGTTCAAAAGTGCAATCTTTGGGAGAATTCACTCTTGAAATTTCTCTCAAATGATTTTTTAAGCACATTTTCAATATCAATATGCAAGTTTCAAGCTTTATTTTCGAAAATGATTAGTAAAGTGAAGAACTTTCATGCTTGAAAGGTTTCCCTTTTACAAAAATCATCATACAAATTTACAAAATACAAGTTTTTTCAAAAGTTCAAGGATGTTTGGAAAAGTTCAAACCTTTTCCAAACTAGAACACATGAGAATTTCAACTTCTATCTTCAATATTCAAGTTCTATATTCAATATTTAATGATGTTTAAGTGAGATAAATTTCTACTTAAACTAGAATCAATTTCAAGTCATGGAGCATACTAAAGGTGAGGCTTTTTAACATGGAAATGTCTAATCTTTAAGAGCCAAAACTCCTAATTTCAATGTAATCCCCCGTAAATTTATAAACGTTATTTATATATTTTAATGTATAGTTGATTATATTTAAATAGAATTTGCGAATTTTAGAAATAAAAATGTAATTAACGGATATTTATTTTTATACGTTTTAAATATTTCATCGATTTATGAAATTAAAATATTTTAAATTTTAATGTTGAAAAGAACTTGAATTACGAAAACACGTTCGAAATTGGAAAACAATCCTAATTGGTTCTGGATTCAAATTCTAAAACTAAATCCTAATTCTAACCCAATTGGGTGAAATCCAAAATAATAAAAACCAAAATCTCTCCTCCCTTCCCTTTCAATTTCACGTGAAAACAATCAAACCACCAAAACCCTTCCCTCCTACTTCACTTTCAGGTAAAATAATAAAACCCTCAAACTCTCCTCCTTCCCTTTCGATGTTGCTTCCCTTGCTGCTATTGCCCAGCCACCGCCACCGGCGACCTCCGTCGCCCATCTCCGTCTTACCGCTGATAACTTCTCCTCACCTTCGTTCTCTCCTCTTTATTGGTTCATTTCTTGAATCCTAAGTAATTAATTAAATATTTTAATTATATTTTATAAATTTAATTTATGTTTTGATTGAATTAAATTTATGATTTTTATGATTTATTTACGAATTTCAGATTTAATGTTTGCAAAATTGAAATATTAATTTTCAAATTTCATAAATTGATTGAAACGAGAATTTGAATTAATTAAAGAGTGAATTTTAAGTTTTTAATGGTTTTAAATCATGGTAGAATGATTAGGAATGATTAAAACTATTATTTTTATACTCTAAGCATGATAATTTGGTGTTGGGGAAGTTTTAAACAAGTTTATGCTGGAAATTTAAAGTATGATGTTTTGAAGAGTTCTCAATGAATTTCAACCATTAATTCAATAATTATTATGCTAGGAAATCAAATATCCAAGTGTTGATACTGGGGAAGGTTCTAAATTTGTTTAGGATGTATTTAGAATCCTTTATTATTGTTGTGAATGATTAGAAGTTGATAGGGAATCTTTTTTGGTTGTTAGGCAAAGAATTCTCTATAGGCGACTTTTGAAAGTGCTAAAGTGGCCTATCAATTTGTTTACACAAGGTACGTACATACCTGTGTGTTTGTGGATGTGTGCTATTATTGAAACCATGTTGAATATGTCTATGAACTGGGTTGTATTGAAATGTACATGTTTAATGTCGTTGGATGAACATGTTGAACATAGAGTTTATTATGAGAACTATAACATGTCAGCATGTATGATTGATGCAAGCATGTCAGTTGGGAACATTATATTATTTTATAAATATTGGTTTAGATCGATTGATCGTTGTTCCCTTTTAGCATTTCACTACTTTATGAGGGTCGAGTACCTTGTTTAGTGAGTTGACACTTTACGCCTACATAAAGGTGGTTAACCATTATTAAAGGAAGGATTGAATTAATTGGAATACATTCTTGATTGACAGCTTTGTGATCACTTATTTAATTCCAAGATAAAAACAAGTGTGAATACTTATTGATTATATGATTTACGTGATTGTTGAGTCATAACAAAGTATTAATCGGTAAATCATGTAAAGTGAAACTGAGTAGCAATAGCTTTAGACTGTGCATGTCTGAAGTGACGGACAATCATAAGTTGGGGTCATGTGTCGCCTATGGCTTTTTCCGGGGTCGGTGACAGGCTTAAGTCGTTTCACCTAATCAAAGATAAACCTAAAATCACTAGCTAAATAGCAAGGGAAGTCAGGATCGAATCCACAGGGAAACAACGTTCTTTCTATTACTAAGAATAAAGTCTAGACTATTGCGAACAAGAGTTTGGTTGGTTTTGATACTAAAACTACGACAATAATTAAACAAAGAGGAATTCGGATATTAAAAGGTCTAGGGTATAGGTTCACCAATGAACAACAATCCAGGATGATAAACGATCGATAACAATCAATAAAGCAGTTAATTAGACTAGCATGCTCTCTCGAATCGATACTAATCATAGACTTAGAATTAACGGGCCCTTGCTACGTATTAATTCCAATTCTACCTATTGACACAAGCCTAAACATCAAATTGCACGCATCTCTCGAATCTTAACTTGATATTGCTTGACTAAAACAATTAAACCTGCGCAAATTAATTGCATAGTAAATGAAACCAATCAATAGGAATTAACCACAATATTAACAATCAACAACATTCAATTATCCCTTCATATTATCCCCAAACCCTAGAAATTGAACTACTCACTCATATTAATAATAAACAAAGCAAATAATACTATTGAAAGCATGATTAAAACAAATGAATAATGCAAAGTAAGAATTAATACCTTAAATGAAGAACAATGAATAATGAAAGCTTGACTTTTTGATTGAAATTAAAAACTAAGTGTTGCAACAATATGAGTGAATAAACTAAGTGTTTAAAACTAAGGAATAAGATGTCCACTAAAAATAAAAGGGCCTAGTATTTATAGTTTGCCCAAAATACAACCCAAAAACCGGAAATAAACTCGCGAATAAGTGCAGGGGGTTGACGTCGCCCGATCGGGCAGATGGCCGCCCAATCGGGCATTCTGCTTGACAAGCAGGTCGATCGGGCGGTTGCGAAATGCCCCACATAGCCTCCAGAATGGTCGCCCGGTCCGGATCGAGCGAAGCCCGCCCGATCGGGCGCGCGTTGAAACTTCAAGAAATCTTTTTCTTCGCCTAGTTTTCTCATTCCGCCCTCCACTCAAAGGGCGATTTGCAGAATGCATCATCCTTCATTCAAAGTACCAAGTCTAACTCTCGGGGCTCGAACATAGGCACCTAGGCTTCCAAAGGTCGATCATAATCATCCCGAACCTACTCGTGGTCCGTGTAGTGGCCTATATCATCGCGAAACGAGCCTAAAAAGGCTAATTTCTCATCGAACAAATCCTGAAACTCAAGGCACACTTACAACACATATCAGTACTAAAAACGGCTCCTAAGAGCTCATTTGATGCAGAAAAGTATTAAGGGACGGGGGTAAAAACTCTATATAAAACACACATATCAGTCGGATTGATCACCAGTTCTATTTTATTCAAAAGTTCCTCGATGTCGCAGGTCATTGGGGTTACGGAGTCGCGCCCGTACCTCGTCTTCCTTAGTGAAGGTTTCTAGTAGACAACTCGGTCCATTGAATATTTCAATTAAAAATATTAATGTTATACAAGTCTAGTCCAGTCTAGTCTAGTCTAGTCAAGTCAAGTGTGGTCTTCAAGTTAATATGTTTTGGTTTTCCTTACCTATGTTTTATTAATATCATGTTAGGATTGTTCGTTTAATAGAATCATGTTAGGACTATTATTGATTTAGTATGTAGTACTCAGCTTTGTTGATTACGTGATTTGTTTGTGTGTGTTGATCATGGCTATGCCTTATTGATCATGTGATGACCCATTTTGGTGAGCAGTCTCTAAGGATCAATAAGCATTGTCCATCTGCATGTTTGAAGATTATGCATCATTGGGTTCGGGATTGGAGAGCTTGTAGTTTAGTTTAATATTCTAAGTAAGTTGGGTTTGTTTTAGTGGACTTTAAACTTGTTGAACTAGTTACATCGACTTTGCTTTCGTTGGTTGGTTTTGGAATTAATTTCGTAGTTGACTATTTATAATTTAAAGTTAGTTTTATGTTTTCCGCTGCAAAATTCTGAATAAGCCGATACGTTTTCACACGGGCGGTAATGCCTTGACAATTCTCTACGTTGTATATTAAAAGGTTATTCTAGAAAAGAGAGAATTGTCGGGGTGTCACAGAGTGGTATGTTTGAGCTATAAGTTTTACTGACTTTTCGTGTCTACTTTTTAAATTTTAAGGCGCCTAACTAACTAATTATTTACTTACAAATTTCGTTGAATTAAACTGCAACTATTAAATTAAATAAATTAAAATAACTTTTCGCTGAATTCAATTCAGCCTATTTCAGATTCGATTTTGCTCTAAATAACGGATACTGAGATAATCCGTAATGTAGTTTTTACCATTTTAAATAAGAACTAGTGTGTGGCCCGAGCGATGCCTCGGTTGCTACATTGAATAACTAAAGTTTTAGATTTTTCTTGAGCTCAATATTTGACCAAAATACTTGTATTCTCTAGAATGAAAAATATTCGTTAAGTTCGTCAACTACACAGGCACACTAAGTCATTTATCATGGCAAGTAAGTTTTCAATCATATCATCTTACAATTTGTATAATTTGTTTTCTCGTGGAACTAAGTGTGTCAAATTAGTAAACACCAAATTAGATATATATGCAGCTATGTAAAACAATCCTATAGTTGATTCTTATGAGACTTATGACATCAGGTTTCTTCACGGTTGTCATAATGCTTTAATTTTTTTCCCTTTTCAAAATAGTCCATATAAATTAATAAGTCACATAAATATTTATTTGTTTTAGATTTCATGTGAACATTTATTTATAAATTAATGTGAAGAGATAAACCACAATTGGTGGTTGATTAAGATGGTAATGAGAATTATCATCCAAACTGGAGGTCTGGTGTTCGAACCTCATTGTATTGATTTTTGGTTGTCCATTACATAATACATGGTGAATGGTGAGTGGATGATGTGGCGTGAGGAGAGTACTACGTGACACATATATATTTTCCACAACGCCTTTTAATATATTAGTATAGATAACTCACAATCTCACATGTGGTACAAACTCCAAAGTGAATTTTACTACTCTAACATACTGCAATTTAATTTAATTTTTCGAGATGATTTTAGCTCTTCTTTTCACTTGTATGCTTTTTACCCCCTCTGAAATTCGTTTTCCTCAAGTATTAAAAAATTAGTACTCAGTAATTAAAAAATTAGGAATGGGTTAATTGTGAGTACAAAAATGGTAAATGGGTCAAAAATAAATGGACCGGGCTGCAGTGTTTAGACATTCTCTGCATTGACAGGTCTGCTAAATGCGAAGGCTCAAAAATTAAGTGTCGGGTGGTCTTTGGGCTTTTTCTGTGAGTGGTGGGGTCCACTTGGTTTAGACCCAAAACATTCCTTTGGAATTTGGGACGCAACAGTCACACCCCGTCTATCATTAGATCATTAGCGCCTCTTATTTTGTTCAACTAATTATACCAATGGATTTTAAAACTTCAATTAATTACTCATACGTTTTTAATTCTTCATTTTAAATTTTTGTACTTGTGTCATTGTGTGTTGGGGGTTCTGGAAGGAAATAATTCAGTTCAAAATATTACTCGTTATGTTTTATTCGTGTTTTAATATTTTAATAATTCACTGACTAGACATTTTACATATCTATATTCTCAAACACTTTGTATCTTAAAAGTGTTGATTAAATAAACATTATGTATATGTATCATTTTAGAAGGTCGGATAACTCAAGTGGTATGGAGGGAAATAATATTTTTTTGGTATGGTTCTAATTTCATTTTATATGGAGTTTTAGTTTAATCCTTCATATATAGAGTATATTTCTTTGTTTTTTGTAAATTGTTTTCGGTGCAAAGTATTCAAAATTTTGAAGGTTGGTGACGTTCATATTAATGTATAAGGTCTTGATAATGTTAGCAGCGCGTCTCCTGTGAGACCAGTTACACCATCAACTTGATGGTGTGACGAGCGCGAAATCAATAGCGTACCTCCCCTAAAACTATATAAAAAAAAGTAACAGATCTAAAATATAGAAGTAACATACCTAAACTAAAAAAGTACCTCCTCTAAAATTATATAAAAAAAAGAAGTAACATGTCTAAACTATAGAAGTAACATACCTAAACTAAAAATGTACCTCCTCTAAAACTATTCCGTATAAAAAAAAAAAAGTAACATGTCTAAACTATAGAAGTAACATACCTAAACTAAAAAAAATACCTCCTCTAAAATTATTAAAAAAAATTTAACATGTCTAAGCTATAAAAGTAACATACATAAACTACTCCGTATAAAAAAAAGTAACATGTATAAACTATAGAAGTAACATACCTAAACTAAAAAAAGTACTTCCTCTAAAATTATATTAAAAAAAAGTAACATGTCTAAACTATAGAAGTAACATACCTAAACTAAGAAGGTATCTCCCCTAAAACTACTCCGTACAAAAAAAAAGTAATATGTATAAACTATAGAAGTAACATATATAAACTAAAAAAAGTACCTCCTCTAAAATTATATAAAAAAAAGTAACATGACTATAGAAATAACATACCTAAATTCACAAGTGTGAACTGATCTCACCATCAGTTGATGATGAGGAGAGTCTCTTATAAGCTTGGGTAATGCTAGTTGGTAATCTTGATTGAAAGGACAAAGTATAGGGGTAGTAAGCTAGGATAAATTTTATGTTTGAGACTTTGAGCCAAGATATACTACTAGAAGGGATTGGATTATTGGAAGAAACAAGTATCATTGTTGATGTAACTTTACATTCAATGGTCCATTACCTTTTTATTCTTTTCACACTAATTCAACCTTTGTTCCCAACAGCCTTTTATATATATTTTAGAGAAATTACGCAATTCCTTTTTCTATACACCGTAAATAAATATATACAGAGTAAATTACATTAAAAAAAATACTCCATCCGTTTCTTTTTGTTCTTTACGTTTAGCCTTTTGCAGGTTTATTAACGTCTAATTAATGTGCATTGAAATTCCTCTATTTTTTTTATTTAAATAAGGAAAATTACGTTTATTTATAATGTTTTTTACTTTTATACAAAATCTGATATTGAAAAAATGGGAAAAATTAATGTCCCAATAGAAAAGTGTGAGAAATTAAATAATCCAATAAATTTAATTGGTTAAAATAATCACTTGACATAAATTTTAATAAAATATTAAATGATAATATAAAAGAAAATGTAAATAACATTTTAAAACACCCAAAAAGAAAAACGTAAAGAACAAAAAGAAACGGAGGGAGTAATTATCAGCGGTGGACACTTCAACAAGAAAATGCCAGCCAGGATGATGAAATTACCAAGTATTTATATGAAATTATGAATGCATGCATTAAATTACTTTGAAGCCCTATTTATTGTGCATATTTCATATGTGAATTGTCCATTGAGAAATTACTATTCTCAAGCCATTAAGTACCTTTAGGTAGAACTTTACCTCGTCTTACCAACTACCCTCTTTCTTTTTAGGTATCGTATATCCAAAGTCATTTTTCACATTTTCTTTAAACATCATCCAAGATCCATTAGGACCATTACAACATTGGAAGAGAATTTTTGTTGAATGGACTTGTGTATAGTATCTATCATTGACATGATGAGAGGCTAAGCTTATTTAACCAATGAAGAATTGACTTCTTATCCAATCATGCAAATTTAATTATATTTATTGACATAAAAATGATAAAATAAAAGGAGGAGCATACTTGGCAAACAAAATCTTTGTAATGGGATTTAAATGGGCTTTTAACCAACAAAAATAAAGTGAAAAAAGAGACTTTGCCTACTTATATGGAAATTACTCGTACAAAAAACCCAAATAAAAATATAAAAAAAATTAAGTAGAAAAGAAAAGAAAAGTGATGACATTGCTAAATCTTTGATGCCGTTGACCTCATTCTCAACGGCCATGATGAGGCGTGTGGTGTCTTAGGGAGACAGAATTATAAGCTTTTTTTTTTTTGCAAGCTCTTAAAAATTTAGAATCTTTTTTTTCCTTTTTTCACTTCCTTTTCCTTTCTTTTTCTTCCAAGAATAATGGGCCAACTTTTTTATTTGAAGTAATATTAATGGGCCAACATTGTTACCACAAGTATACAAATGATGAGTTTTTTTTCAGTAAGGAAATGAAAATTATTAAGATTAAAACCTTATGTATATTATTTCAACTTATTTTCATTTACTTCTGGAAAAAAATAGATTTTGATCAATTTGGAAAAAATAAGTCCATGTAAGGAAAATAAGGGATATCCAAGTACATTATATAATTAAAATAATAAAAATTTGTCAAAACTACCTTATACAATTGGAGTTTGCGAAAAACTACCTTATAAAAAATGTTGTAATTAATTATCTTATAAAAAAATGTTGTAATTGGAGTTTTTGCAATAGTACTCTGCAAATGCAGAGAGCTTAAATGTAATCTGCGGCCTCACCGCAAACTTTGTACTTTCGGAAGCAAAGCATTAATTAAATGATCCAAACAATTATCAAACAAAAAAAAAACTATCTTATAAAAATTTTTAGTTGTAAGATACTACCTTTGGTTGAATTATAAACATTGTTGAAACATTCCAGGTTGACTTTACTAGGTGCATCTCACGAGAAATGAGTAATTAAATGACACGTGAGATGCATATGATAAAGTCATTCCCGGAATTTTGATTTAACGTTCATAATTCGGGAAATTGTAGTATCTTACAACAATTTTTTTTTATAATGTAGGTAATTACAACAATTTTTATAAGGTAGTTTTTTGCAAAAGCCCAAATTTATAAGGTAGTTTTTGATAAATTTCGTTAATATAAAATTAAGTTCGAAAAAAGAAGAAGTGAAAATCAGGTGAATAGAATGCAACTTAACATAACTCATCTTCGGGGAAATAGAGGTGAGCAAATCATTATAAGAGTTAAAACAATAAAACATGAAAGAAGAATGGATGATTATGGAAAATGTAATGTCTAATTTGCCTCTCTAAAGCAGTGGTGAAAACTGAAAAGAATTAACGAACTTGCTCGAACTTCGAAAGATCCTTCTCCGCATCGTCAATTATCTCAATTCGAACTTTGCTACTACAGTGTACAAATGATGAGTGAAAATAAAGCCACCTTTTTCCCCTTTGATCATTAATAGTGTGTTCATTTTCTTCCCACCTAGCAAAATAAAAATCGAAAATGGGGCTTCTTAGGCATTGTTTAGGCAGACATTTATAATTATTGCATTTTAAAGTAAAATTATAACAAGTAAATAATCCATATATAAATTAAAAATGCCGGTTTAAAAGGACCTCCAATCATTATTTTGGTTTAAAGTATGCTTCATTTTTCAACATCTTAATCATAGAAAACATTATAACATTCAATCAAATTGGTCATCTTTTATGAGTTAAGTTTGTTTTTGTGCATAAAATGGATAATTTCAAATCTCAATTGGGTCAAGATGATAAGATTGATCATATATTGTTTTGTGTTGATAGGCCAAATTTAAAGGGTATATACAGTAATGTTAATAAATGATTTGAGAGGGAAAGAGGTGCCTAAGTCAATATTCTCATACATGGAAAAGGAGATTATGTTTTTTTGGGGACCATTTTTAATTTGTATTATTTCATTGTTTTTGAATTTTAATCATTAAATTTTCGTTAATTGTCCTCATATATGCAAGACACCTAAAATCAATCTATCCAACTTCATAACAAATATGCTACAATGGTACAAATTTGGCTACTCCTAAGTACGTACGTCTCAAACTGCATATAGAATTATCATTTACTACTCATACAACATTGTAAATGTAAAGTTGTCATCAGAGAAAATTTATGTATACATAAAATGACACGAACTTGAATGCGCATGTTTTTTTTTTAAAAATAGCACGCCTACTATGTATTCTGATTTAATCTGGTTCGTATGAAGAACTATGAATGTTCACTCTTTATATGGAGAAAGTGCCTCGGATGCCCTTGACTCTCCTATACACACATTATTAGAAAGAAATATGTGCCCAAATTTGTTTGGTGGACTTGTAATATAGTGGCCGGCTATTGTTTGTTATGTACTCCGTATGATGAAGAGCATGATTATTTTTAACCCCTTTTTAGTTTTTACCCCACCTTATATATTTACTCCGTACCTTTAACTATTACTGGACTAACATGGACCAATAGCCTGTTTTCTGCACATTAATCTGGTAAGAATACTATGGAATTGGATTTTTTCATGCAAAACATTCTCTTTTTTTAAAAAATAAAAATAATAATTTGATGAAAGGAGCCAAGGCTACGTACTACTCAATCGTATTTCGTATTATTTATTGATAAAAACAAAAGTTTGTAACAATTACATGTTCTACAGGTCTAGTCATATCCTTTATTAAGAAAGAGAGTCTACGTCACAAAATCAAAAGAGGTACATATATGACAATAAGAAGAGTAACCCCTCATTGCCCAAAAACAAAAACAAAAACAAAAAGAAAAAGAAAAAAAAGAAAAGAGTACCCCTTTGACTTTATTAAGTAATACTTTCTCATCTTTTATCAATATGTAACGGTCATAATATGATGTTTTGTTAGTCAAATCTTAACATTACTTATGATCAACAGGGCTAAACGACATCTCCTACCCGAACTCTTGTGGAATACTCGTAATCAAGTTGGTTATGTTAGGTGAGCCACGCCATTTCATGCAAAATTAACATTCTCTATATATGCAGCCATATTGCTAATAATGGTATAGAAAAACAAAAAACAAAAAACATAATTTTGTTAACATATAGTACCGCATAGTACGGAGTTGAATAATACAATAATCTTGTCTTTGAACACAATTGACTGGGTTAAGAAAATGTGATGATTCAATTAGTATCAGCTGGTATAATTTAAGATGAGTAAAGTAACAGCTAATTAATTAAGATTAAAAACAAAGAATTGACTTTGTTTGTGCAAATATTTAATTTCTATCTTATTGGATTGTTCTAGAATATTTGGTGGAATTATATATTATTGTTGAACTCACAAAGTATAGTAATGTGTTGCTTCGTTCTTTTATTAATTTCCTCCAACAAAAAACAACAATTTGTTTTACAATTCATAAGTTATTTTTATTAATTCTAAGGATTGCTACACAAGTACACATGTTCTATTTGCAATTGCAACTAATAATACACATGTATGTCTTGAATCTTTTGATGAGGTCGGGTTGATAAGTACAGATAAAGAAACAATAGGCCAATATAAGAAATACGTAGTACTCGGTAAAGCTTAGATCAATAAATTAAAAGAAGTAGAAACTTGAGTTTTACTACTCCGGCCGTTTCATAATAATCTTTACCGCTATTATATTATTTGCACAAATTAAGAGAAATTGGAGAAAACATGTAAAAGAGTGGACTGGTATAATAAAATATACCCCGTATATGGATAAAGTATCGAAGAGAGAGTGTAAAAAATTAATAAAATAAGAGAAAGTAGGTGAAAATTCATAAATTTTGTGTGTAAGAGGATAAGATGTTACATATTCATGTATAAAAGTACGGAGTAGTATAAAACACACATTATAAAAAGGTCGACCAAATTAAAAGTGTAAAGATTATTATGAAATAGGGTACGATATGTTAGGTTATGATACATATGACAATTCATAAATCATGCGGAAAAACCATAAACCCAGGAATACATATTATTTACACATAATCATTTAGCATAGATTAGATGCATACTCTTTGTTGCGTGCCTACCCTAGCTGCGCCCGAACCGAACAAGAACAAGTCTTTAGGACTCCAAGTGTCGTCCCTCCGTAGATAGTCCACAGCACGTCCGGATCCGCCTTAAGATTGACCAACTAGAATCGCCCTTAAGGTACTATTATTTTCGGCACTTTATAGGCAAATGTGTGACTGAATTTTTCTCTCAAAAACTCACTTTGAATACTTTGAAACTTTTTTTTTTATAAATTGTGAGCCCTAGCCTCATATTTATAGCGGTATGGAAAGGGAATCGAAATCCTATTCAGATACAAATTAATCAAACCTAGAATCCTACAAGAACTCTAATTTAATTAATTTATCAAATAGAATTAGGAATTTAATCATTAACCGAACTCTGCATGTTTTAGGAAACGTGCACGAACACAAACACTTGCACACACACGCACGACAGCCACGATGGGCCTCATGCGTGCGCGCGAGCAGCAGCCCACTCAGCGCCCGCGCGCGCTGCGCGTGCTGTGCGCGCTGTGCGCGCTGCGCGCTGCGCGCAGCCTGCTGGGCCTGGCCTTGCTGTTTGTGCGGCGCGCTTGGCTTGCTGGGCGATGGCCTGGCTTCGTGCTGGGCCTCGTCCGGCAGGCCTCGTCCGATGCTTATTCGTACGATGCGCTTCCGATTAAATTTTCCGATTCCGGAATTCATTTCCGATACGAACAATATTTAATATTTCCGATTCCGGAATTAATTTCCGTTTCGAACAAATATTTAATATTTCCGTTTCCGGAATTATTTTCCGATTCCGGTAATATTTCCGATTCTGACAATATTTCCGTTTCCGGCAATATTTCCGATTCTGGCAATATTTCCATTTCCGATAATATTTTCCGATACGTACCATGTTTCCGTTTCCGGCAACATCTACGACTTGGATAATATTTATATTTCCGATACGATCCATATTTCCGTTTTCGGCAATATCATCGTTTCCGGAGTATTCATTTCTTGCCTGTGACGATCTTAGCTCCCACTGAAACCAAGATCCGTCGGTTCCGAATATTCATAGATAGAGTATCTAATGCCATTAGATACTTGATCCGTTTACGTACTATTTGTGTGACCCTACGGGTTCAGTCAAGAGTAAGCTGTGGATTAATATCATGAATTCCACTTGAACTGAAGCGGCCTCTAGCTAGGCATTCAGCTCACTTGATCTCACTGAATTATTAACTTGTCAATTAATACTGAACCGCATTTATTAGACTTAACATAGAATGCATACTTGGACCAAGGGCATTATTTCCTTCAGTCTCCCACTTGTCCTTGGGGACAAGTGTGCATTTCCTAATTCCTTTGTCGCTCGATGCTTGCTCTTGAACATAAGGTAAGAGTTGTCATCCTTATTATGTCCAGAGGTGTTCCTCGGTTTCAGAGTTCAACTGATCAAATAAACAGATAATCATAGCCTATGATTCATCCGAGCACGGCCATGCATTTCACAGTTTCTAGCTCTCCGAGTGGCCTTGTACAACTTTTAAGCATCTCATCCCGATTTATGGGAGGACAATCCCAATCTTGCGATCTTGAGATTAGACTTCGTTTGATAGGTGATTACCTGAGCGTTGCCTTTATAGCCTCCTTTTACGGTGCGACGGTTGGTCAACGTCAAAGCAACCAGTTCTCAAACAAGTAATCTCAAATCACTCAGGTATTGAGGATTTAGTGTCTAATAATTTAATGAAATTTACTTATGACAGATTTTCATCTCTTACAGTAAAGTTTCATAGGTCTTGTCCGATACTAGTCTTCCCAAAGTAAGTATCTATGCAAATGATTATAACATTGCCATGTCCACATAGTTCAAGAAACAGAACTACTAGTCATCTTGCATTCTAATCGTCTAACGTTTTCTATGCGTCCAATTTTATAGAAAACTCCGATTAGGGACCATTTTCAACCTTTGACATTCAAGTTCACTTGATAGACATTTCTTAGTCACAGGACTGGTCCTGACAGTCTATCTTGAATATATCGTCAAATTTGAAGGGACTCATCATTTAATAAACCACAAATTAAATGGAAAAATGAATTCCTTTCATTTATTGTGAATGATTAACCAATAATGTTTTACAAAGATTTAAACTCTAAAACTTTAAAACATTAAACAGAGACATCAAAGCCATTCTCCAATATGCTTGATTCCCATAGCTGCAGTGTGCGAGTTGTGCTTCGCTTGCGGCAGAGGTTTAGTTAATGGATCTGATATGTTGTCATCAGTTCCAATTTTGCTTATCTCGACTTCTTTTCTTTCAACGAACTCTCGTAGAAGGTGAAATCTACGAAGTACATGCTTGACTCTCTGGTGGTGTCTAGGCTCTTTTGCCTGTGCAATAGCTCCGTTATTATCACAATACAGGGCTATTGGTCCTTTAATGGAGGGGACTACACCAAGTTCTCCTATGAACTTCCTTAGCCATATAGCTTCCTTTGCTGCTTCATGTGCAGCAATGTACTCCGCTTCAGTTGTAGAATCCGCAATGGTGCTTTGCTTAGCACTTTTCCAGCTTACTGCTCCTCCGTTGAGGCAGAAGACAAACCCAGACTGTGATCTGAAATCATCTTTGTCGGTTTGGAAACTTGCGTCCGTATAGCCTTTAACAATTAATTCATCATCTCCACCATAGACCAGGAAGTCATCTTTGTGCCTTTTCAGGTACTTCAGAATATTCTTGGCAGCAGTCCAATGCGCCTCTCCTGGGTCTGACTGGTATCTGCTCGTAGCACTGAGTGCGTACGCAACATCCGGGCGTGTACATATCATAGCATACATTATTGAACCAATCAATGATGCATATGGAATCCCATTCATTCGTCTACGCTCATCAAGTGTTTTTGGGCACTGAGTCTTGCTTAGAGTCATTCCATGAGACATGGGTAGGTAGCCTCGCTTGGAGTCCGCCATCTTGAACCTATCAAGCACCTTATTGATATAAGTGCTTTGACTAAGTCCAATCATCTTTTTAGATCTATCTCTGTAAATCTTGATGCCCAATATGTACTGTGCTTCTCCTAGATCCTTCATCGAAAAACATTTCCCAAGCCAAATCTTGACAGAGTTCAACATAGGAATGTCATTTCCGATAAGCAATATGTCGTCGACATATAATACTAGGAAAGCAATTTTGCTCCCACTGACCTTCTTGTATATACAAGATTCGTCCGCGTTCTTGATGAAACCAAAGTCACTGACTGCTTCATCAAAACGTATATTCCAGCTCCTGGATGCCTGCTTCAATCCGTAGATTGATTTCTTTAGCTTGCATACCTTTTTAGCATTCTTTGGATCCTCAAAACCTTCAGGTTGTGTCATAAACACAGTTTCTGTTAAAACGCCGTTTAAGAAAGCAGTTTTGACATCCATCTGCCATATTTCGTAATCGTAATATGCAGCGATTGCTAACATTATTCGAATAGACTTTAGCATTGCAACTGGTGAAAAGGTTTCATCGTAATCCACACCGTGGACTTGCCTGTAACCTTTTGCAACCAATCTAGCTTTGAAAACTTCAAGTTTCCCATCCTTGTCCTTTTTCAGTTTGAAAACCCATTTGCTTCCAATGGCTTGGTAGCCATCTGGCAAATCGACCAAATCCCATACTTGGTTTTCAGACATGGAGTCTAATTCAGATTGCATGGCTTCTTGCCATTGCTTGGAGCTAGGGCTCGTCGTAGCTTGCTTGTAAGTCGCAGGTTCATCACTTTCAAGTAATAGAACGTCATAGCTCTCGTTCGTCAAAATACCTAAGTACCTTTCCGGTTGAGATCTATATCTTTGCGATCTACGCGGGGTAACATTTCTAGATTGACCATGATTCTCACCAGATTCTTCTAAAGATCTCTGAGTTTCATCTTGAATGTCATCTTGAGCATTCTCTAGAGTTTGTTGTTCGACTCGAATTTCTTCGAGGTCTACTTTTCTCCCACTTGTCATTTTGGAAATGTGATCCTTCTCCAAAAAGACACCATCTCGAGCAACAAACACTTTGTTCTCAGATGTATTGTAGAAGTAATACCCCTTTGTTTCCTTTGGATAGCCCACAAGGATACATTTGTCAGATTTTGGATGAAGTTTGTCTGAAATTAATCGTTTGACATATACTTCACATCCCCAAATCTTAAGAAAAGACACATTTGGAGGCTTTCCAAACCATAATTCGTATGGAGTCTTTTCGACAGCTTTAGACGGAGCTCTATTTATAGTGAGTGCAGCTGTATTTAGTGCATGTCCCCAAAATTCTAATGGAAGTTCGGCCTGACCCATCATTGACCTGACCATGTCTAGCAAGGTTCTGTTCCTCCGTTCTGACACACCGTTCCATTGTGGTGTTCCAGGAGGAGTCAATTCTGATAGAATTCCACATTCTTTCAGATGGTCATCAAATTCATAGCTCAGATATTCACCGCCTCTATCAGACCGCAGTGCCTTGATCTTCTTGCCTAATTGATTCTCTACTTCACTCTGAAATTCCTTGAATTTGTCAAAGGATTCAGACTTATGTTTCATTAGGTAGACATAACCATACCTACTGAAGTCATCAGTGAAAGTGATAAAGTAGCTGAAACCACCTCTAGCATTTGTACTCATTGGTCCACATACATCTGTATGGATTAAACCCAATAGTTCATTTGCTCTTTCTCCAACTTTAGAGAAAGGTTGCTTCGTCATTTTGCCAAGTAAACATGATTCGCATTTACCATAATCCTCTAAGTCAAATGGTTCTAGAATTCCTTCCCTTTGAAGTCTTTCTAAGCGTTTCAAGTTTATATGGCCTAATCGACAATGCCACAGATAGGTGAGATCTGAATCATCCTTTTTGGCCTTTTTGGTATTTATGTTATATACTTGTTTGTCGTGATCTAATAAATAAAGTCCATTGACTAATCTAGCAGATCCATAAAACATCTCTTTAAAATAAAACGAACAACTATTGTCTTTTATTATAAAGGAAAATCCCTTAGCATCTAAGCAAGAAACTGAAATGATGTTTTTAGTAAGACTTGGAACATGGAAACATTCTTCCAGTTCCAAAACTAGCCCGGAGGGCAACGACAAATAGTAAGTTCCTACAGCTAATGCAGCAATCCGTGCTCCATTTCCCACTCGTAGGTCGACTTCACCCTTGCTTAACTTTCTACTTCTTCTTAGTCCCTGTGGATTGGAACATAAGTGTGAGCCACAACCTGTATCTAATACCCAAGAAGTTGAATTAGCAAGTATACAGTCTATAACGAAAATACCTGAAGATGGAACGACTGTTCCGTTCTTCTGATCTTCCTTTAGCTTCAAGCAATCTCTCTTCCAATGCCCCTTCTTCTTGCAGTAGAAGCATTCGGATTCAGAAGTGGGTTGACTGACCTTTCTCTTTGCAGATTTGGCGCCAGTTTGCTTAGTTGGGCTGGCTTTGTTGCCACCTTTCTTAGCATTCCTCTTCTTTCCAGATTTCTTGAACTTGCCCCCACGCACCATAAGCACATCCTGCTTATCACTTTTGAGCGTCTTTTCAGCGGTCTTCAGCATACCGTGAAGCTCAGTGAGCGTTTTGTCCAGACTATTCATACTGTAGTTCAGTTTGAACTGATCATACCCGCTATGAAGAGAATGGAGGATGGTGTCTATAGCCATTTCCTGAGAAAATTGCTGATCCAGCCGACTCATATTCTCAATGAGTCCAATCATTTTGAGAACATGTGGACTTACGGGCTCGCCTTTCTTAAGCTTGGTCTCAAGAATTTGCATATGAGTCTCGAATCTTTCGACTCGAGCCAGATCTTGGAACATGTTCTTCAACTCACTGATGATTGTGAAAGCATCTGAGTTGATGAACGTTTTCTGCAGATCCGCACTCATGGTGGCGAGCATTAGACATTTCACATCCTTGTTGGCATCAATCCAACGATTGAGGGCTGCCTGAGTGACCCCGTCGCCTGCAGCTTCGGGCATCGCCTCATCTAGGACATACTCCTTTTCTTCCTGCATAAGAACTATTTGCAAGTTCCTTTGCCAGTCAAGGAAGTTTTTCCCGTTCAACTTCTCCTTTTCGAGAATTGATCGAATGTTGAATGAATTGTTGTTTGCCATATTAAAAACTACAATTGAAAAGAATAAACAAATAAATAACCATTCACAGTTTCTCTTAATAAACTTAAATTCTAGCATACATGCATAATTCAATGTTTATTAAGCATTTTATTCAATTTATGTGTTCCGGCAGGTGTGAATAAAATGATTCCAAGATCCTAAAATCATTGAAGAACTAAGCACAGTTTGTCGACTTAATCCTAGAACATCTTAGGTAAGCAAAAGCCTTTTGCTAATAGTCTAGAAACTATTCTTGGTTGATAGGTACGTCTAAGAACTTATTAGGTAAACCTATCGAATTTGCCACGACATAAAAGGACTCCTTACTTATATCGTTGAGTTTCACCAAAACTAACATGTACTCACAATTATTTGTGTACCTTGCCCCTTTAGGACCAATAAGTAACACCTCGCTGAGCGAAAACTATTACTAGATTGATGTAAAGGATATCCAAGCAAGTGTATATTTTGGCATGGCACCTTTTAACTCAATTTTTAAGTTTGGAACTTAAGGCTCTTACTATGTTGGTTAGATTTTAAGTGAACTAAAATCCTTAATCATGCAACATAATCAAGCTTTTGATCTCATGCATTTTAAGACATATTTAAAACAATAAATAACTTAAAACATGCATAAGATATTTGTGATCTAGTATGGCCCGACTTCATCTTGAAGCTTTGACTTCAAAGTCCGTCTTGAAAATCTCCGTGGGAGGCACCATTTTCTTCAAATAGGATAAGCTATAACTAATTACAACTATTTGATGGTTCGCAGACCATATTTGAAAAATAACTTTGGTACTTTAGACCAATTACATTCAAATTAATGGTACGCAGACCATATTTTCTATCCTATTTGGGCCATACTAGTCACTTCATAACCTGCAAAACAGTACATATACAATATATACCATTCACCCATTCATTATCATGAATGGCCCACATAGCTGGTTAGTAAAACACATTATGCATCACGTAAACATTTGCAGCAATTAATCAAGGGCACCAATAATCTACCAATTATTCAGTCCTTATTAATTCTAATCAAGTTGTTTTAACCTTAAGGATTTGTAGACCTAATCAAGAGTTTATGACTAAAAAGCGCTCCCACTTAAACCAATAAATTCATATGCTTTACCAATTTTAAACATAAAAATGTATTTCTAGTCCAACCGGAAACATACAAATTTAATTAAAATTTAAAGCTCATATCAATTTATAATTGAATCCAAAAATTTAATTTAATTTCAGTCGTATTTAAATTAATTCATGATTTTAATTTTAGTAAAATAATTAGAATAAATAACATTTATTATAATTATAATATTCAAAATTAAAATCCAAGAAAATAATTCAAATTATTAATTTTAAAATTAATTAAAATTACGTGAACTGAAATTTTCAAATTAAACATTCAAAACGATCTAATCGTAACGCAAACACCCTACGCGTTGCACGCCCATGGGCCATACGCACACAGCCATTGCTGGCCATGTGCGCGCAGCCCATGCGCTCGTCGCATAGCTGCTGCTTCCCTATCGCAAGCCTCCGCACGCATTGGTGCTCGCTGCGCGCGCCAGCGCTCATCGCACGCGAGCTATCGCTCGCAGTGCGCGCGCGCGACATCGCTCGCTGGGCGCGCGACATCGCTCGCTGGGCGCGCGAGCCATCGCTCGCTGGGCGCGCGACATCGCTCGCTGGGCGCGCGACATCGCTCGCTGGGCGCGCGACATCGCTCGCTGTGCGCGCGAGCCATCGCTCGCTGGGGCGCGACATCGCTCGCTGGGCGGGCGACATCGCTCGCTCTGCGCGCGAGTAATGCTGGGCGCCGCGCTCGTGGCACGCGAGCTTGCGCTCGCTGCGCGCGAGGCTGCGCGCTCTTGTGCGAGGCAGCGCGCGTTGTGGCGCAGCTCGCTTGCTGCCCACACGCGACTGCCTTGGCTCGCTCTTCGCCCATGCCCATTCGTTCATTGCTCGTGGCACACGACACAAGGCAGGGCTGCTGCCTTGTGCTCGTGCACTACGCCCTTGCTCATTGCATTCGTGCCGCACGGGCGACGAGCTCCCTTGCTCGTCGTCGCATGCCCGCATTATACAACACCCCTTAAGGGTAACACGAAGCGTCCATTGCTTCGTGCGTGCAAGTTATATGAACGAATCGCATAAAATTTAAAATTTATATTTAAAATTAATGACAAATTAATAAATAATATTAATTTCATAATTTTAGGGCGAAAAATCGAAAATTTATTATCCAATTGATTTCCGATTGTTATGGATTCAAGTCTAGGTCATAAAAATTTAAAATTTATTGTAAATTTACAATTTTTATGGTGGTTTTTAATCATAGGTTTCTAATTAAATTACAATTAATTATGAAAATCAAATTAATTCTAAATTATTCTAATTTTCAACAAATTAATCATAATTAATAATTAGATTGCATAATTAACAAGACTAGGCATTCAAACTTGTTAAACATATGCAGTAGGTCAATCAAAAATTCAAGATTTATCAACAAGAATCGCAAATATTTAATTTAACATCTTAAATTTACGAAATTTTGCATTCGAAAAACTAAAACCTTCGAAAAGTCATAGTTAGGCTTCGAATTTGAGAATTCTGGGTTCGGCAGAAAAATACTATTTTTGTCAAAATTTTTAGAATGCCTTTTACATGCGGAATTGACACAAAAATCACTCAATTCGGATGAGTAACGAAGAAACTGCCGAAAAACTGCGTACGTATAATTAAATAAACGCAATTTGCAATTAATTAACAATTACGAAAATTAATCACCCCTTTTAATTCTTGCAAATTTGTAATATTTAACCATGTTCATGCAATTTAGATTATGAAAATAATAAGGGGCTCGTGATACCTCTGTTAGGTTATGATACATATGACAATTCATAAATCATGCGGAAAAACCATAAACCCAGGAATACATATTATTTACACATAATCATTTAGCATAGATTAGATGCATACTCTTTGTTGCGTGCCTACCCTAGCTGCGCCCGAACCGAACAAGAACAAGTCTTTAGGACTCCAAGTGTCGTCCCTCCGTAGATAGTCCACAGCACGTCCGGATCCGCCTTAAGATTGACCAACTAGAATCGCCCTTAAGGTACTATTATTTTCGGCACTTTATAGGCAAATGTGTGACTGAATTTTTCTCTCAAAAACTCACTTTGAATACTTTGAAACTTTTTTTTTTATAAATTGTGAGCCCTATCCTCATATTTATAGCGGTATGGAAAGGGAATCGAAATCCTATTCAGATACAAATTAATCAAACCTAGAATCCTACAAGAACTCTAATTTAATTAATTTATCAAATAGAATTAGGAATTTAATCATTAACCGAACTCTGCATGTTTTAGGAAACGTGCACGAACACAAACACTTGCACACACACGCACGACAGCCACGATGGGCCTCATGCGTGCGCGCGAGCAGCAGCCCACTCAGCGCCCGCGCGCGCTGTGCGCTGCGCGTGCTGTGCGCGCTGCGCGCGCTGTGCGCGCTGTGCGCTGCGCGTGCTGTGCGCGCTGTGCGCGCTGCGCGTGCTGTGCGCGCTGCGCGCAGCCTGCTGGGCCTGGCCTTGCTGTTTGTGCGGCGCGCTTGGCTTGCTGGGCGATGGCCTGGCTTCGTGCTGGGCCTCGTCCGGCAGGCCTCGTCCGATGCTTATTCGTACGATGCGCTTCCGATTAAATTTTCCGATTCCGGAATTCATTTCCGATACGAACAATATTTAATATTTCCGATTCCGGAATTAATTTCCGTTTCGAACAAATATTTAATATTTCCGTTTCCGGAATTATTTTCCGATTCCGGTAATATTTCCGATTCTGACAATATTTCCGTTTCCGGCAATATTTCCGATTCTGGCAATATTTCCATTTTCGATAATATTTTCCGATACGTACCATGTTTCCGTTTCCGGCAACATCTACGACTTGGATAATATTTATATTTCCGATACGATCCATATTTCCGTTTCCGGCAATATCATCGTTTCCGGAGTATTCATTTCTTGCCTGTGACGATCTTAGCTCCCACTGAAACCAAGATCCGTCGGTTCCGAATATTCATAGATAGAGTATCTAATGCCATTAGATACTTGATCCGTTTACGTACTATTTGTGTGACCCTACGGGTTCAGTCAAGAGTAAGCTGTGGATTAATATCATTAATTCCACTTGAACTGAAGCGGCCTCTAGCTAGGCATTCAGCTCACTTGATCTCACTGAATTATTAACTTGTCAGATAATACTGAACCGCATTTATTAGACTTAACATAGAATGCATACTTGGACCAAGGGCATTATTTCCTTCACGATATACTATGTAGATCTTAATGAGTGTATAAGCGCGCTTAGTCTCTAATAATTTGAGTTATTTTAATTTCATCTTAATAAAAATATTGTATCTTAGAGCAACATCAGAGCAACTCCAATGGTGGGCTACAAGGTAATGTGGCTAAGTTTGCCACATCATATTTCTAGCTACAATTATTTTAAGCTATAAACTTTCACATTGGTGGGCTACAATCCCTTGTAGCTCCCTATAATATTTAATTCATATCTTTCCCCATTTATTTTTTGAGCTACCTGCCCAAAATAGCTACAATGTTTTAGTAGCTGTTGATGTCATTATTGCAACAATGGTGGGCTACCTGCTCATATATTTTTTTTTTTTTTTTCGTGAGCAGGTCCATTTTCCAACCATTGGAGTTACTCTCAGCGTCAAGTCTTAAGACTTGAATTTTGCTGACATGACATATATATGACCCACCTAGCTAGTTTTAAGATCAGACATATCATTTTGTAGTATTGAAGTGGGTTAGTCTTAATAAAGTCTTAAATCGACCTTTAAAAATTTAAGACTCAATATGGGAGTTAAATTAAAAATAATAATCATAATGTTATATTATTTGAGATGTTTTAAATGAGTTTGAGGGGTGAAGAGTTAAATATGGATAAGTCTGAAAAAATCTTAACAAAATTTAATTAATTAAATATTAGTGAAAATCTAACATGGCATATGAGATAAGTTTTAAGATAAGACTCCTAAATATTGCACTTAGAGCAACATCAACGCTAAGTCTTAAGATTTGAATATTGCTGACATGTTATATGACTCAGCTAGTCTTAAGATTACATATATCAATTTGTTGCATTGAAGTGAGATAGTCTTAACAAAGTCTTAAATGGATTCTTGAAAAACTAAGACTCAACTTAAGACTCAATGTGTGAGTTAAATAAAATAAAAATTAAATATGTTATATTATTTGAGATGTTTTAAATGAGTTTGAGGGGGTGAAGAGCTAAATTTGAATGAGTCTAAAGAAGTCTTAATAAAATTTAATTAATTAAATATTAGTAGAAAGCTGACATGACATATGAAAAAAGTATTAAGATAAGACCCCTTGATGTTGCTCTTAGCTTGAGTGTTGGCCTAGTTTAACCGCATTTTGCGTAAATATTAAAAAGGGTTAAGTGTTGGCTATATGCATGTGGTCTTCTATTAACCTTTGATAAATTAAAGCTACCCACGTAGGTTATAGTTTGTGTCGATTTATTATTTTAGTTTTTTGACATATAAATTATTTAAATAAAATACGGATACTCCATAGTACTTCATCCGTTTCAAAAAGATCTTTACAGTTACTATCTGCACAACTCTAATGCAATATTTAACTATTAATATATCTAATTTCGTATGTGAAAAAATTATAAAAATTTGGTATTCTGAAAATACATACCGAGATCAATCTGACAAGATCTTACATACAACGTTTTGATGTATATAATAGTGAGAATTTACGGTCAAATTTTTTATACTTTGGACACATTTTTCAAAGCGTAAAGAACTTTCAGAAACGGAGGTAGTGGTTTCCGAATACGTAGTACTCCGTATTTGATTGTAGTCGTCATGTCGTCCATTTTGTAATCACGATTTGCACGTACGTAGTAGTAACGGTGTCTGGTCAAATTTATTACTCCGTATAACATACGTAGTACTACGTATACGCTTAATCTTTAGGCATATATAGGTATATACCGACAAGACAAAGATTAGATTTTACATTCCTAATTAAGAAAAAATATGGATTCTCACGTGGGAATGTATATGTAAGCCCTAAAATCAGAATAAATAAAATAAACCTAGATTCTAATTAATAATAATCCATACGTAATACGTCGTTTAGCAAGTAAAATTGTAAATATATAACGTGTGCAACAATTATGTCACGCGTGGCTAATGGGTTAACAACTCTTGTCATGCTAATTTTAGAAACTAATACATAAATGCTTTCCCTTCTAATAATAGAATATTGTATTTACTACTACGTATTACTATATCCTAATAATATAAGAGTATTTTACACCCACGTGGCATGTGTTATTTCCGTATGCACCTCACCCTTAATTGTCCAAAATACTAATAGTAGTTGAACTCCATTTTTTTTTTGTTAGGAAACCTTAGCTTGTGCTCCATATGTGTAGAACACCAAATATATATATGATCAACGATGATGATTATATATATTCAACATTATTGAACGCAAAACTTGCATGAGTGTCGACATGTATTCGATCAATCCGTTTGAATTTGGTTGTCTCGGTCATTTCAAGTCTAAATTACACGAATAATATATATTTAAGTGAATAATATTACTTGAAGTTTAACTAAAAAAGACATTTAGAAATTAAAAAAATCATAGCCGTCCTCCTCCCTTTTTTTCTCTCTAGGGTTTACAAATTTCAAAGGGTTTTTAGGGCGGAGTTAGTCAAATTTCTTCGGAAAAAGTCAAATTTCTTCGGAAATTTGGCTATTTTTGGCCCTTTTGGTTTAATTATTCATGTGTTTGTATTCAGATTCAATAAAACTACATCGTTTGAGTGTAGTAAGTTCCCCTATGGTGGGATTAGTGAGTGTAGTAAGTTCCCCTATGGTGGGATTAGTTGAGTATTTGGATTTTAGTATTAGTATAGTTTTGGTGGAGTATCGTCGTGAATTCGGTTCGTTGATAAAGAATTATACGAGATTGAACCAGTTATCAAAATTTTCAAATTGACTTAGATGAATCGGATGGAAACCGTCCTCGTGGCTACAACAAATCGTTAGACCGTCTCTCCGAAAAGGCTGTATGTTCCAGCGATATGTGCGAGAGATGTCCCGCAGTGCAAGATCTTCCTAACGATGGTAGTTTTGATGAAGGAATACCTATTTTTGATTCAATTTGTTATGTATTTGTTAAATTCAATTTCTGTTGTAGATGCCGTATGACTTTCTATTAATGAATTGATTTTACATTCAAAAAAAAAAAAATTACTTGAAGTTTCAACCGTATTAGGTCGCTAGGGTTCCATCTAGCTTTAAAACATTGAATGTATATATATATCTCAATTACTCCGGTGTTGAAGATTGAGTCTTCTAATTCTAGGTAAACAAATTAAAGCTTCAATTACGTTGTTAGTTGTTACTCATCATGCATGCATATAATTAAGCGTACGTACTAGCTGCTCCCTTCAATATGATATTTAGATATAAAAACACAATAATTTTTTAAGAAATTTAGTTACAACTAAAACTAAAAAGAATCATTCTAACAACACACACATAATTACAAATAAAAGTCTAAAATAAAATAAAATGAAAAGCTAAAGAAAATCTAGAAAGGGAGCAATATCTAGCAATTGTGAGTTGTTGAAGTTACAAAATGTAAATTATCTAATAATGATGTTCATATACAATCTCATTTTTGTCTCGAAGGAACAACTTTAGCCGTAACTAGCTAGTTGTCCACAACTTAGACAGGGTACAAAATCGATGGACATCTTCAATTCACATCAATATGGGGCCAATGTAAAACAAACAAATTAATAAATGTGGGAGAAACAAAGAGAATCCTAGATCTTATTATCCCCCAAAAAATTAAAAATTAGATCTTTAATTATATGGTGTGGAGAAAAAAATTTGGCATCTCAAATAGTAGCGGATCCATAAATTATAGGAGTATAGGCTTAGAAATTCTGTTAAAATCTGACCCAAAACTCCACAAGGCTACGAAACACCCCAAATTGATAAAAGAATAGAGAAATGTTACTTTATAATACTCCCTCCATTCCTTTTTGTTCTTCCCATTTCCTTTTTTAGCATTTCTTTTTGTTCTTCCCCTACTGAATCTTTACTATTTTTGGCCATAGTTTTTTTACCAATTTACCCTAAGATTCCCCACTATTTACCAAAAAACCCTAAGATTCTACCCTTTTTCCACCCTCTTTTTCCCCACCACCCTTATTTAATTAATTTCCCATCCCCCATAACCCCACCCCACTACCGTCACTTTCACTCTCTCTCACCTCTCTGATTTCTCTCTCTCTTCATTTCTTTACTGATTCACTTCAACCCCCTCACCTCTCTGATTTTTCTCTCTCTCTTCATTTCCTTACTCTGTTTCTCTCCTCCTCTCATTTTCACTATCTCTCCTCCAAAACATCTCTCTGTTCTTCAGAGATCTGGAATTGAGATCGCCGCCACCACTACAACCAAACCTCCGCCGCCGCCGCCCTCCATTGATGTTGTAGAATACGAAAAAATGGCTTTAGATGGTGAAATTCGACCATAAAAACTCTAGATCTAGAGTTTTCATGGTCGAATTTGACTTCTAAATCCTTAAAATCGTGAGTGATAGTAAGGATCAAGTGGGTCTTTATTTATTTTTGTGTATTTTATTTGTTGAATTTTCTGGGCAAATTTTTTTGTCGATTTTTCTGGTTGAATTTGGTCGAATTTCTCAGTTGATTTTCGTCGAATTTTTGGGTTAATTTTGGTCGATTTTTTGGCTGAGTTTTTGGGTTGAATTTGGTCGATTTTTGGGTTAAATTTGGTCGAATTTGTGGTTGATTTTGGGTTGAATGTGTTCGTATTTATGGGTTGAATTTGTTCATAATTCTGGGTTGAAGTTTGCTCGATTTTTGGTTGAATTTGTTCGAGTTTCTGGGTTGAATTTGTTAGATTTTGGTCGAATTTTTGGTTGATTTTGGTTGAATTTTGTGGGTTGATTGTGGTCGGAATTTTGGGTTGATTTTGGTCGATTTTTTGGGTTGATTGTTGTCGAATTTCTGGGTTAATTTTGGTTGAATTGCTCGTCGAATTTCTGGGTTGATTAACTCGAATTTTCGGGTTGATTTGGTCGAAATTTTGGGTTGATTTTCTCGAATTTCTGGGTTGTTTTGGTCAAATTTCTGGGTTTAATTTTGGGTTGAATAAATCTCGATTTTCTGGGTTGAATTTTGGGTGTAATTTTCTCGAACTTCTGGGTTCATTGTACCGAAATTTTCTTCTGGGTTTATTTATGTCGAACTTCTGGGTTCATTGTACCGAAATTTTGGGTTTTATTTATGTCAAATTTTCTTGATTGTTTGTTTTGTTTGTTGATTTGTTGATTTCGAATCTGGTTTTTTTGTTCGAATTTAATTTGGTTTTTTTGTTCGAATTTAATCTTGGTTTTTTTGTTCGAATTCTTGATTGTTGATTTGGTCGAATTCTTGATTGTTTGTTGAATGTTTTGGTTTGATTTTTCTTGATTTTTTTGGTTTGAATTAAACTGGTTTTTTTTATTAATAATAAAATATCTCCTATTTATCTTATTTCTTTAATATTTTCTCTCTCCTTAATTTATTTTAAATATATAATCCCTTACACCCAATCATTATTCTTACACTCAATCATTACTCATATCCCAATACAAACCAAGATTCAGTTTTCTTAAACCACACCCAACATTCTTTAGGGGAAGAACAAAAGGGAATGGAGGGAGTACTAATGAATTACATCCCTTAGTTGTCATATGGTTTTACGGTGAATTTCATTTGGTTTTGTAAAATGAACTCTCTCTTTTGATGAATATTCCCATATTTGGCAGGCTCACTGTTAAAAATTAACGGAAAAAATAGTAAAATTAAGTTTTTAAAAAAATATTAAAAAAAAATAACTAAAATTAAACAAGTTTATTTTATCAAGTGGAGTCACGTGACCCACTTACTAGTTACTAACTTACTACATATTGATTCAGCCGCTGATCTGAAATACAAATCAAATTAGCATTTAGATGATGTACGGGTAATGATCTTGCGTATTTATTTTCTTTATATTTTTTATAGACCATATAATTTATTTTCAATTAAATAGGTCATATCCACTAATATTTGTATGACAGATTTAATTAAATAAATATTATTCACCCTACATGAAATTAAAATCAGTAAAAGCATTATGCATTAATTATTTATTTATTTATAATTTTTGGTTTAGAAAATCCCGTTGTATGTACAAAGGGATTATTACCTTTAGATGCAATCATGCAAACCAAATGTATACTAGTTTCACTAACAAGGAAATTAATTGTCATTCAAATAAACAAATATGGAACAACTTCTAAAGGCCGGACGACAAAAAAGAAAACGGGAAAGTTTTTAAGGAGGGGAAGGAATATGAGAAAAGTAATTAATACTCCGTACGCCATTCATCTGACTGAGAAATATAGTGTAGTAAGGTTATAGAGGAAGATAAAACCCTCAGTATGACTCTGTTCTGTTCGACTTATTTTGACTTATTTTAGACTAAATAAGTTCAGATAAGTTCAGTTAAATTCAGATAAATTCAGTTAAGTTTAGTTAAGTTCAGATTATATAAGTTCAGCAAAAATAAGTTTTTTCTAGACATTTTCACACACAAATAAGTTATTTTTAGACAAAATAAGTTATTTTTAGATAAAATAAGTTTAGTTTAGTTAAGTTCAGATAAGTTCAGTTAAGTTTAGATAATATAAGTTCGGTCAAAATAAGTCCAACAGAACGGAGCCATAGTTTTTTTTTATTCAAAATGTTTTGCAAGTATAAGGTGTACAATAAACTTATTGTATACCGGAAACTTTTATATAATACAAGAAATAAAAACCACGGCTTTCCAGTTGATGGTTTTGTTTTTTTTTTTTTTTTTTTTTTTTTTTTATTTATTAAAAACACTGACTGTTATGATGGTTGGTAAAGTACCGACTAATATAGTAGTCGGTCAAATATCGACTATTATGGTAGTCGGAAAAATACGACTGCTATTGTGGTCGGTATTTTAACGACTACCATTTCGGTCGGTAAATACCGACTACCATGTTAGTCGGAAAATACCGACTGCAAGTGTCGTAAACTAGTCGGTAATTTTTTCCGACTACTTTTTAGTCGGAAATTATCTAAACACCGACCAGCTTAACTCCGACTACCCTTTACCGACCAAAATCAGTGTTTTTCCGACTGTATTTTACAGTCGGAATTTTGCCGTTTTCTTGTAGTGTATTCAGCTATTTGTAATTTTTACCCTATTTTTTTTATAACTTTTAAGTATGTTTTATTAAATTTTATATTAGGAAAAAAAGTTGATGGATAATTTTTTTTTAAAATGTTAAATAGTTACATTTATACATCATCAGTTATTTTTGAAGGAATGATGTTTATTAAAATGAAAAAAAGATTATCACTAAAAATATTTACATATATCGATGTAACTTTTAAGCATTTTAGCTTAAAAATTTTATTCCGATATACAATATTTATTTTACATTAATTTTAAATAATATTTTTTTTTAAAACTTTTTTTTTTAAGTAAGTAGAAAGTTCATATATCCTTGATAAATCCTAAAATAAGTTTGGTGGAGTTTGATCCCTAACCTCGCCACCTTGGGTCTAGAAGTTGGAGACCTAACCAACTAGTGTATCCTCTTATCTTGAATAAATACTTAGCTAATACTAGGGCTCCCTAATTACTTAATTAGACAGTCATCTATACTTAGTATTTAAAAAGAAAAACCACAAACAATTAGATGACACGTGTCATCCTATCTTACATCCACAATTTTTTTTCAATTTTTCCTTTTGTTGTTTGTTAACTATACAAAGCATTTTACAGTTTTTATACATGCATCTTTCTCATTTAACATCAATTCACCATTTAGTTTATGTATTTATTCAACCTCTTCCACTCCATTTGTCTATTTAACACTCAATATAATTAACCATCTATTTTATATTTCGTATATTTTTTCAACTTCTAAATTTCAAACTTATATAAATCATATATATATATATATATATATATATATATATATATATATACATATATATATATATATATATATATATTCCCACTAGAATCACAATCCCTCAATAAAACTAGCACTTTAAAAGACGGCTTAAAAATCACTATATAATTGTCCGTTCATTGAACGGGCTTAAAAGCTAGTTAACATATTGGTATTGCATACATACCGTACAGAGCACCCAAAATAAAGTGACATAAGCGAGGTGAGGACCAGGGTAGACAAGTCCAAAACTACGGTCAATAGTGGGGAATAATGCCAATTAATGGCAGAGGCTTGGTTATATTAGGAAATTTGGATGACTATATAATTAATTGAAATCTACCTGCATTTAATTATTTACCCAAATTCTTATATGAGACTGTCCTCACCATTAACTGATGGTGAGACCAGTTCATACTTGCGAATTTAGGTATGTTACTTTTATAGTTTAGACATGTTACTTTTTTTTATATAATTTTAGATGATGTACTTTTTTTAGTTTAGGTATGTTACTTCTCTAGTTTATACATGTTACTTTTTTTATACGGAATAGTTTTAGGGGAGGTACATTTTTAGTTTAGGTATGTTACTTCTAAAGTTTAGACATGTTACTTTTTTTTTTTTAATAATTTAAGAGGAGGTATTTTTTTTAATTTAGGTATGTTACTTCTATAGTTTAGACATGTTACTTTTTTTTATAATTTTAGATGAGGTACTTTTTTAGTTTAGGTATGTTACTTCTATAGTTTAGACATATTACTTTTTTTTATACAGAATAGTTTTAGGGGAGGTACATTTTTAGTTTAGGTATGTTACTTCTATAATTTAGACATGTTACTTTTTTTAATATAATTTTAGAGGATGTACTTTTTTAGTTTAGGTATGTTACTTCTATAGTTTAGATCTGTTACTTTTTTTTTTATAGTTTTAGGGGAGGTACGCTATTGGTTTTGCGCTCGTCACACCATCAAGTTGATGGTGTGACTGGTCTCACAGGAGACGCGCTGAATTATTTACGTGTCCAATATCGAAAATAAGTCATACGATAATAATTAAGCAAACAGTCATTTTGTATATTATCACATAAATGTTTTAGTATTCTATCAAAATCTGTGTTCAATGATTATTTTAACCAATTAAATATATTGTATCATCTAATCTCTCACACTTTTTCATTGTGACATTAATTTTTTCTCATTTTTCCAATATTGAAATTTTGATAAAAATGAAAATATTATAAATAAACGTAATTTATCTTAATTAAATAAAAAAAATAGAGGAATCTCAATGCATATTAATTATTTGTTAAAACGCATGCAAAATATCAAAGGTGTAAAGAACAAAAAGAGACAGAGGGAGTAGTAAACATTAGGAGAGGCCAAAAGGAGGATTTTTTTAAAAGGAAAAATAAACTGAAATTAGGACGGTTTTTTCCAGTGGCGTATCTTTAACTGTTTTACGAGGTGAGCGAGTACAATAATTAAGTAATATAGAAAAAATTTATACAACTATATTCAAATTTTAGGGGGAGCTAAAACTAAAAATTCAACACGAAAATACAATCGATACTACGTATTAAATATAAAAAAAAGAAAAAAAAGAAAAAGAGGATGAACAAGAATGAGGAAGTGGTTAAGAACCGTTGGTAAAACAAACAATAAGAAGTAAGAAATAAGAAGTGATCCAAATTAGTTTTGGTCCCCCAACTGAAACATTATTGTAAGCATTAGCTTAGGGTATGCCTCTATCACCTATATTCCCCTTTGCCCTTCTAACTTAAAGAGGTCCCTTATTATTAAGTCATTTTCACCATTATCAAAGGTGGGAAAGGAACTTAACACAAGGGACATCACCTTCGATCTTTATTGTATTAATGTTTGTTTTTGTACGGGTACGTATATATCATGGCATTCTTCTAGCTAGAAAACTGTATACTCTAACTTATTTGAAGAAATAAAATAAGAAATTTTCCTGTATATGTAAAATATTATTCACTACAAGAATTTGTATCTTTAACGACAACCTAATTACGACGGGTCAAAAATCCCGTCGCAAAAGCCTTTTGCGATGGGGCTAACAACCAAACAATGACGGGAATAACCGTCGTAAATGTCTTTTACGACGGGTTTACGACGAATTTACGACGGGATTTCTATTAACGACGGCCTCTTTTTATGACGGGTTCGCGACAGGAAATCCCGTCGTTAATCAACGATTACTGGCCTTTTGCGACGGGATTTCCCGTCGTTAATAGTACAATTTCTTGTAGTGATTGATGGAAAAATATATTGTTGTGTTGTGTGTTTATTATTCGTGGGCATACGTCTCTATTATACAAATCATATATCCTAAGCATCGTAAGTTTCTTAAGTCATATAGAATTCTATCTTATATCATATAACACTACAAGACATTGTACTATTAACGACGGGAAACCCCGTCGCTAAAGGTCAATAATTGTTGATTAACAACGGGATTTTCCGTCGCGAACCCGTCTTAAAGGGGGTCGTCGTTATTGAAAAATCCCGTCGTTAATCCGTCGTAAAAGACATTTGTGACGGTTGCTCCCGTCTTTGTTGGGTTGTTATCCCCGTCGCAAAAGCCCTTTTGCGGCGGAATTTTTACCCGTCGTTATTAGGTTGTCATAAAAAATACATATTTTTGTAGTATAACTAGGATGTAACACAACTTTACCACATACGATATTCTAGGATAACCGTTATCTTCAATAGTATACGTAAGAATTAATCACGTCTGAACCGATTGTAATAAAAATTTGAGTTTCTTGAATATTAAAGTGGAAGGAACGGATGAGAAATATCAATTATGCATATATTGTGGTTGAAGGACCCAAGCATTATCTCTCCTATTTTCATACCTATCATGCAATGATAAATTGAAGAATTTGTTTTGCATTTTTCCTCTTAGGGAAAGGCTACACTAATGTTGCAAAATCGGCTACCTATCAAATTTTAGAAATTCAATATCAACTTGAATTGGTTAGGTTTAGGGGATATGTATGGGCTTAGTGTTCATTGTTTGCATTGAACTTATAATTGCAAGTTAAAAATTTCATGGGCAATTCGGCGTATTTTTATTGGAACGAGTCATGAGTAGATGATACTCCGTATTATCAATGGATTGGACTCTTAAGGATCTATACGGCTATACCCTCAAATTTTATATCCGATGGATCGTTTTGACGGAATGTATTTGGATTTTAGATAGATCTTGTTTTGGAGTTATGAATCAAACCTGAATCGTGAATCCATTATTAGTACAATATTTATTTTTAATTTTTTTTATAAAAAAAACATACTACGTATAAAATTTAACAAATTGAACTTTTAGTGTTTTTCATGGTCTTGATTACTTATATATTTTGTGATGCTAAATTTACTACTTTTATACATTATTCCAAAAGAATGATGGCACAAATATCAGATACTCACTTTGTATTCCATATTACAGCAATCAAGAAGATAGATTTAAATATAATGTGATCTTATATGAGCTATATAAACATATAGTACTAGCACTATTATAATAAGTCCTAGTTTTACACCAATCTATGAGACTGTGAGTATTTGGATGACCATTATTAACTCATTCTTTTCGGGTATATGCTCTCTTGTATCTTTGACCAAGACTTGCCTATAGTCGCTAGACTCGTTACCCTTGGCCCTAAGGCAATAATTAATTTAATTTACTCCTTTCATTTAGGTTGTGTTTAGTTCACCTGAATTAACTTATATGAAGTACGTACTACGAATTTATCTGAATTATTTATGCGTTAAATTGTCTAAAATAATACCAATTAAGGTTGGCATGAGGTTTTAAAGGCCTTTTGCTCCTTAATCGAGGTCTCGGGTTCAAGCAATGGGTATGGAAAAAATCTCTACTGTGAAGAATGTTGGCCATCGAGGTACCCATGCAAACTTCCGCGCAAGATTGCTCCACTCGCCGAAGACGGTGGAACTCCTTATAGTAAAACCAAAAAAAAATTGTCTGGAATAAACTTATTTTATTGAACTTATTTTTGTTAAAATAAGTCAAAATAAATTAAAACATGTTAAAATAACATACCCTTGTACGAAAATATTTGAATTGAACTTATCTTATGAATTAAACCTAAGTACTCTGTAACTCTTGTCAAACTTACTTAACGAACTAAAATGAACTTATCTAAATAGATCGAACTTTTAACTAGACTTTATTTTCATAAAATTAGTAAAAACACGATTGAAGCCTTTGTCAATTTTTGATTCAAAAGGTCTTGTACGCATGTACACAATATAACTTCTACCCATTTTTTTTTTTTTTAATTTTACCTAGTTTTTATAACTTTTAATATGTTTTAATTAACTTTCATATTATAAAAAAAGTTGATAGAAATAATTTTTATTAAAAATAAGATAATTTTTACGTATATAAGGTTAATTTTATTTTGATGTACAATATTATCGTACTGATTTATACACTACTTATAAATAAGAATTTGTGTATTTGATTAGGCAAAATGGTAATCCGACAAAACGATGAGTAATAATTAGGATTATATAGGATTTGGAAATGGTTACTCCGTAGTTGCAGAGCCGTGTAGGGTGACGGTAAAATGATGTAGTGCCTACAAAATCACCATTTCTCGAAAATTCGTTGGGTAAATTCCCAAGACAATGGCACCCCTCAGTGCCTACCATGACTGATAAACATCGAAATAACAAAGGACTCAAAGCCCCATCAAAAAATTGGAAATGTAGGGTGTGATTTTCATGGTCCTTTCATGGATCCCAATTACTACTATAGTAAGAATCCACTCAAGAGAAATAAGAAAGTGGTAGTACTGTATTATTTTGTGTCTTTCTTTTTGAACGATTTCCCTCTATATTGTTGTTGAATACATAAGTTAATTCCTTCCTTGTGCCTCGAGCTGTTAAAACGGTTATTCGAGTCGGGTCCGGGTGTGGTCATCTCGGGTCATAATTTGGTCGGGTCGTATCGGGTCATTTTATCACCACGGTGCAGGTCAGGTTCAGGTCGGGTTCAGGTCGGGTTCGGTCAGGTAGATTATTTGTCGGGTTATTTTTTCATTTCGTTATAGGTCGGGTTCGGGTCAGGTTCAGGTCTGGTCTTTTTCTAGTCAGGTACAATTTCGGGTTCGGGTCTTAACGAGTTGGGTTTGAGTCAGATTTGTACTCCCTCCGTCCCATAATTATAGTCCCGTTTGACAAAAACACGGGTTTTAAGAAAAAAGGAATATAGTACATGAAAAAGTAGAATAAAATACAAATGATGATTGAGTTGCATGGAAAAATGGAATAAAGTACAAGAGAAAGAGAATATAGTACATGGGTGCGGTTTTTAATGCATTTTTAATTACTCCGTAATATAGTACATGAGAAAGTGGAGACCTTAATAGCCAAAATTAAAAATATAACTATAATTTTGGGACGCCCGATTTAGAAAATAGGACTATAATTTTGGGACGGAGGGAGTAGTAGTTAATTTCGGGTTCGGAGTCAAGTTTGGATCGGATAATTATCGGGTCGCTTAAAATTCAGGTCGAGTTCACTATTAGACACTGGTTAAGACCGGGTCCGATAACTATCAGGTCTAGTCAAGTTTTAACCTTATAATTAACTTTTATAAATTTGGTTAAATTTGGTTTAACACTTTTCGCTTGTTCTAGGTCAGGTAATTATAAAAAATAAAAAATAACTTGATTTAAGTTATTATTTAGTTAGGTAAATGACAAATCGGTTCATGTCATGATATGTGACTTAGTTTTACTGTTGATCGCCACCAACCTACCGCATCCCTCCTCCTTTATATGAGCTTGGGACCGACAGTGAATGGCGCATATGCGACACTCACATGCGGAGTTAAATTTTAAATTTTTTTTAATTTTTTTAATTTTACATGTTATTGTGAAATGTACTTATTTTACTTATTCATTTTTTAAAAAAAACTTACTTATTTTTACTATCTCTTATAATATTTTTCCTGTAATATATATATATATATATATATATATTCCTCTTATCTTACTTTCATTAATTCCACTTTCTCTTCCTTGTTTTGTATTTTTTAACTTCCTGCTCCTTTCTGGTTTGATTGGTGACAGTGACGATCTCCTACGACGATTCATGTTAGTCGACCCAAAACATTTTGGAACTAAGGCTTTGTTGTTGTTGTTGTTGTTGTTGTAATGACAAATCGGGTTGTAAAAAGGTCGCGTAAAATCAGGTAACGAGTTGTCACGAGTTGGTTCAATAACAGGTTTTATTGAATTATAATCGGTTTCGGGTTGACATCGGGACGGGTGTTGAATCAGGTTCGGGTCATTTTTCCATTACGTCAGTTGACTTAGTTGTGTTATCGGTTATATTTCGGTCGGGTGTCAGGTACGGGTAATGCATTAACGTATCAAAATCGATCGTCGATTTTAACGGGTTGGATATGGTCGGATTATGGGTTTCCTATTTTAACAACATTTAGGGTCTCGGGTCGGGTCCGGATCCTTAAAATTATAGGTCGGTTCAGACCGATTTCTCAAATCGGGTCAGTTTTTTACAACTCTTTTGTGCCTACGTACATTAACTGTTTTAGTCTAAGAACCTAACAAGTGTTATTGGACTCATGTTGGAGGCGAGTCTAATCACACACAATCCCAACGACACTACATCCTAAAACCAATTGGTAATAGATAGTCTCTTACGGATGACAATCTTAGATGAATATCCACTAACCTAATTCATACGATATTAGTAAACAGATGAATATCCGATTTAAATGGATAAAGGAGGGTGGTCGATTGGGTCGGATTCAGGTGGAGCTCCAAGTCATTCGTCACCCATCCGTTTAATTTATATACTTCATAACCCACAACTTTGAGTTCAAATTAAATGAGGATTAGAGTTTTTTGACTAGGAAATACAATTGATCTTTTTGAAGTATTGGTTAGAAATAATGTTGCTTTCATAAAATTAGGAATTATAATTATCACCCGTTAAGCACCCGGTCCACTTTTCAATCTGCGAGCGATGAGTGGATCAGATGCGGGTGTTAGGTGGATAGGAGGTAGCGGATCGGATGCGGGTGTTAGGTGGATAGGAGGTAGCGGATGGATGCGGGTGAAACTCCATCCAACTCGAATCCGATACATTGTCATCCCTAGTGATGAAATAATCCACCAACTCACATACGAGTTTTTCTTCGCAATATAAACACTAATAAGCAATGAGTAAATGGCGTTAGCGGTTCTATAATTTTCTTTGTGATTCAATAAATTCTCTTATTTCAAAGATTGACTTATCAATCATTTTAACCTACCCACAAAACTTTACAGTCTAACCACTTACAAGTCTAGTACAACCCTATTCTTAAAATGAGACGGATTAGCTCACATCTTAGGCCCTATTCTTTTGGACTTTATTGCAGTTTTATTCAATTCAGTTCAGTCCAGCCAAATAAAGTCCAGAAGAACAGCGCCTTATACTAACTTATAATAGGGTATGTAAGGGCCCACATACCCCCGGAGTATATATAGCCTTTGCGAATATATGGAGTATAATTTAAGTAAGTATTAATAAAGAAATAATGGTAATTAGTTGGAGTTGGAAGATCGAGAGAAGAGGCAAAAATGACAGAAGATAGAATCAGAAGATGATCCCTACAAACCCCACAATAGATAAAGGGGTCCACATTGAATTCCCCTTACTATGGGTCATTTTAAATTGCCCCCCTCCCTACATTATTCCCTTCCCTATATAATTATCCCGAGGCAATGGCATAGTTTTGGACCAAAACCTAATCAAACCTTGTCTCTATAATTCTAATAATCACCACTTATTCCCTATCTCGATTCTCTTCATCATCAATTATTTTTTTTACAGTTTTGTTTTTTACCTTGATTCTATCTAATTACAGCTGGCTGCGGGCTGCCCCATTTTGTATTAGGAGTATGTTTGTTCTTGTTTATTGTGTTGCTAGGTGGTCTATACTCTACCCTCGATCATGACACACAAATTTTGAGATGAATTAACTACTTCCTCCGTTTCTTTTTGTTTGTTACGTTTGAATTTTTGCATATTTATTAACGTATAATAAAAATTCATTCTTTTTTATTAAAAAAATAAATCCAAGTAAAACCTCAATCCACTAATCATTACAAGTTTACAACAACTAATAAGATTGTTTTATTTATCAAAATGAACCAATAATGGAAAAGCACACAGATTGTTAACTTAACATACTTGGGAAATTGAAAAGAAATTTAATGAGTTGAAAAAATGGACCAATTGAAATTAAAAGTTGACACAAAAAATGATAGTATAATAATTTTATAAAGGGAAAGATTCTCCAACGTAACAAACATTTTGAAACACCGTAAAAAGGAAACGTAACAAACAAAAAGAAACGGAGGGAGTAGGAGTCTAAGAGTAATTAGAAATTTGGAATGACTAAAAATGAAAAAAGCCCTAATATGGAGTGTGGTGCACATAATCAAGGTGAATCGGACCGTTCATCCTTGGAATGACTTATCATGTACATCAGTATGTACAATTTGTTTGTGTGTTTGTAATAGAAATATAGAGTACTACGCATTCCATTTATATTATACATGGGTACGCCTTTTAAGTAAAGATGATAGTGGATCGGGCCTTGTTTTGGGTTGTGCCCGGCCACGTGTTGAAGAACTGAACGGATCCGACACACACCAAACCCATATTCTACGTGTCGAGTTGGGATGAAATTCCAAAAATGCGGCCCAAGTACAACCCAGGCTCACGTGCCTCGTGCCTAAACTTAATTTCACCAAATTTAGCGTATTTTGTAGTGCTTTTTCTAAAAAAATAAACAAAAAGCGTTTCGAGTCCAGCCTGCGGCCTACGACTTCGTGCTCGTAATGGACCTTGTTTTTTTGTGCCCATATATGTTGGCCCGTATTTTTTTGATATTGGGTCATGTCGGGCCTCGAACCGGTCTAACCTAGTGCCATATTTGTATTTAGGCAGCGAGATCATGCTTTATAATTTGTATCCTGTATTCTTTTTGGAGATGGTGATCTATCATATATTCATATGCATTCCTTAATTTGGAAATGAGGAAATATAAGAAAATGAGGCAAAAATTTAATTACCATGTTAAGAGGTGTTTTAATGAGGCATCATGGATTGGGTTAGGTGGTGGTCCCCACTCTCCTGGGTATGGCTTATAGTATGAGCTCCATCTCCATGGAAGCAGTTGGATGCTGAGCAACACCAAGTTAGAGGGTACCTTTTGGCATTTAATGCATTTTTACACCATACCCTCACTACTGTTTTTGAGTACAAAAGTAAAAAAATCACTGTTCATACTCCGTATATATAGTACACCAAGCAAGGTTTGGATTTATTGGAAAAGTTTGCATCTTATGATCTTATCCCTTAATTAATTAATTAATTAATTAATTTAAAGGTGGAGAATCATTTATTTTATTTCTTTCGTTTAAGAAGTCTGGTCTGCTAACTCAATATAGATTGATCTATGTGAGATTTTGACTCGGATTGACTCGTAAAGGTTCCAATTTAACACAATTAACCAATTTGATTTGAAATATAACACGGTTACATAAAATTTTAACTTTCACAAAAATTGATGGATCAAATTTTAGCTTTTTCTTTGTTACACCGTGTGTAATAAACTTGAAGTTATGACATTTATTTCTTGATGTGTGCTAATTTTGTAATTTTCTTTGATATCCAAAAAATAAATTAATTTACGTACCAAATTTAATTATGTATTTACACTTGACCAAAAAATGCCTTTAGTTGGCTAAGTTTGAATTGTGGATTTTGGATAGTGGCTTAAGATATGTGTGATCTTTGCTTTAGCATTTGGACTATGACTATAATGCCCACAAATGTTATACTATTACAGTACAAAGTACTGTAACTGTAAGTACTTAATCATGTATTACGGCTCTAAATCTTTATTTATTTCTTTCACCTAATACTTATCGCTTACTTATACTAATCCAGAACAAACATTTAGGGTATTTCTGTATTTTCTTAATGAAATTCAAATATCATGGATTAAACAAATTCAAATGATATTTTTTTATTTTTATTTTAATGTGAATATTAGTTAGAACTTAGAAACTCGACTTGATAAATCTTCACTAGACTAGACATAGGCGCATGTTGGATAAAGTTTATTTGGTTAGAACTATGGCGATAGCCCACCGTATAGGGTATTTTCACCTTAAAATCAATTGTTAAAATGAGATGTAATTAGCTACCTTATTGTTAGTCTACATTTCTCTTTAGTATAATTAGTCTCAACTCACATACTTCATAAGTTATTTTCCCACAACAGTTACCCTATTTAAGAGAGGGATGAACAAATAACTAAGTGAAACTTTAAAGGGTTGTAGCTTGTAGGAACTTGGTAGCACTTCTCTAATTAATTGAGAAATATTTAGGATATCTAATTATTTTAAAAGATGATTAATGTTAAAAGGCGACCCTTCCTTATTAATGAAAATGGATTTGCTCATTAATGTTGTTAACTTGTTTTTTTCCTTTTTCCAATTTAAGGAATATTGAAGATTCAAGTGATAAAGGGTGATTATAACATATTTTTAGGTTTATGTTAATATGTACTCTGTAATTAAATGTAGTTGCTTAACTTCGATACATGCGAATTTTGTCATCTATAATAAATTGAATTTTTTTAAAGTCTATTTCAAAATCACTAGTACAATACACTCTGTATGACCGAGTCCATACAAATTGATGGAATCTCTCGTGCAGGACTATTGAACATGACAAACATCAATGTAACCAGAAGTATATCTCACTAATAACTATCGTTGTTTAGTAAATATACGGAGTACTCCATAATTTACCATCGGCTGAACTTCACTTGCTAATATTTTTAATTATAGTAATTTATTTTACAACAAGTTATAACAAAAATTCCAAAAAAGAACAAAAGAAATACAAGTAGCAAATGGAATGGACAACACCAAGAGCAAGATATGACATCAATTAATAAATAAGGGAAGGATCTCCTCGATCCCTTTCATAGCATCTGATTTTTGTATTTAGGAGAGAGACAAAAACAATAACTAAATTACAATTATAAAGGAAAAATCATAATCCACTTTTGGTCCCTCTTCTTCTTTTACTCATTTCCTTTCTTTCTCTTTTTATAAAACCCCCTCTCTTCCTTTTTTTTAATTTAATCTTCAATTCTTCGCACTTCTGCTCCACTTAGCTCAAAGAACACTCCTTTTGTTTTTCATATTGCGAATTCAGCAAAACCCAGTTTCTATTTTGATCTTTAAAGTTGAAGAAATATTATTTTTTTTCTCGAGGAAAATTAAAAATCCAGCCTTTTCTGTGTTCAGAAAAGCTCTGAAATCAGAAATTACTACTTGGGTGTTTCTTGGTTCTTTTACCCTGTACTTGTATACTTCTGGGGTGAAAAAAGTTCCATTTTTTGGGCAAAATTTGATCTTTAGAGGGTAAATTTTGTAGCAGGAATATGATTGTTTTATAACAGGAAAAAAGATTGTAATTTGAGAAAGAGAAAAAAAGATTTCTCTGATTTCTGGGAAAGTTTAGAAGGAAAAAAAATGGGGTTGGAAGTTGGAGAGTCATTTGTTAAGAAGACACTCAGGAAATTATGTTTGAGCCATGGTTGGTCTTATGGTGTTTTTTGGCGTTTTGATCCACGGAATCATATGTAAGTTCATTTTTTTTGTATGCTTGCAAAAAAATAATAAAAAAAAGGGGTTGTCTTGGAATTTCTACAAATTACTTTTTATTTTGGAAATTTTGTTTCCATACTAGTATTAAATTCTTCCGTTTGTTCAGCTCATGAAACGAATTAAAGAGAAAGTTAATGTTGTAGTTAATTTCTACTAAAATAACCATCCAAAGATGGAGATTATTTTTAATTAAGGAGTGTATTATTATTATTATTATTCATGTTAATAATCCTAGGGTATATTTGTTCTTAAAAGTTGTTTTATGCTAGTGAAGTGGGGTTGGTTACTTTGGATCGTTCCTTAAAAATGTAGATTTATTGTATAGGATGTACAACTTTCCCTTTAATTTCACTTTAAGAATCGTAAAAAAGTAATAAAAAAAATGAAATTTGAGATATAATTAATGTACAGTTTGTCAAAATTAACCAGTGTTGAAGATTAGTGAAATTGGTTGAATTATTTTGAATGACTGAACCCAATTCTGGAAATTTTTGATGTTATCAGGTTGTTAACTGTAGAAGATGCTTACTATGAGAATCATGTTGCAACTGTAATGGATAATATGCTTCTGCAAGTCCACATGCTTGGTGAAGGGTATGCTCTAGATTACATTTTACCATCTTTTTTTTTGTAATTTTATTTTAGTTTTTTGGGTTTTCCTCATCTTGAAAAATTGATTGTTTAATCTTGAGGTATAAATTTCTTCAGATTAATCGGTGAAGCCGCTCTGGATGGGAGACATAGATGGATGTTTGTAAATCCTTCAACAGTAAATTACAACCTAAATCTCCAGTTTTCATCTGGGATTAAGGTATTTCCTTTTGTTTTAATGTGTCCTGCAAAATGCAGTTCAATTAGGCAACTCTGTTTAGAGTTTATGCTTGAGTAAATTCTGCAATTGATTAGCTATAATAGTATATTCATGGATGATTTCATTGGTTTTGCAGACTGTTGCAGTAATCCCAGTCGATTTGCGAGGCGTGGTACAATTCGGGTCCACGAAAGAGGTTAGTGCTTGAAGAACTTGCATTGTGCTTTTGCTTTAGAGGTGATCAACATCCGGGCTGGGCCGGGCTTTAACACAAAAATCATGCCCAAACCTATAAATTTGGTGTGGGCAGAAACGGGCTTTTTCAGCCAAGGCTCGAGTTTTGGTCTAAAAGTGCATATCTTAGGCTACCCAAACACACTTTTTCGGTCCGGGTTGTACGGGCCAACGGGCTGGGCTATAGTTGATCAGCTCTACTTCAATATATGCTGTTATTGTGCTCTGTTGCTAAATGTATGTGCTGTTTTTTTTGCTGTGGTAGATTTTTGAAACACCTGAGATGTTGGATCAAGCAAGGAAGTGTCTTCTTCAAGACAATGATTCTTTTTCCGGGGTAGCAGGAAGTCATCCTTTGTTGTCCAATTCCGATACCGGGGGCCCGAACGGGCTGTTTCCTTCCTTGTCTACATCTTGGGAAACCGGCATAGAAGACTGTTCGTTGTTTGATTCGTTACAGTTTCCTGGAGAATTGTACGGGATCGAGCAGTTTGAGCCCGTTCATCTTCTACCACCAGTATCATTGCCTGATACATCTCAATCAGATGATCTTTCACAGTGGCTTGCAGATTCATCAAAGCTTTGTGTTACTGGGTTAGATCTAGAAGCCATGCTTTCTGATGACATCCCATCAAATAACCAAGGAAAACAACCAGCTTCCTCGTCACAAAACTCATTAACTAACGCGTTTGATTTTGGCTATGGCGAGTTGGGTGATGTGGTTAATGCTGTTGAAGATAATAAAATCAACACCTTGTCGGGCCATGGCCCGAAAAAAGGGTTGTTCTCTGAGTTGGGTTTGGACCATCTTTTGACAAATGGTTGTTCTAGTGGAAGTTCTTCTATAGAAGATCAATGGCAGTCATCCAAAAAGAGGAAAACCGAACCCTATCAAACCACGGTCAATAATAATAACCAAATGCAGCAAAGTTTCCAATCTTGGGGAGTAAAAGTGATGCAACCTACAAGTACTGGTGTACAAATGCAGGATTTCGGGTCATTAAAAGAATGTATGGCGAAATCACAAGGAAGGTTGTGGATTGATGAAAGCTATAGTGGTGGGGATGCTAAGAGCTGCATCAGTGGTGCTAATATACCAAGTAAGCCCGAAGAACCTCCAAAGGCCACTAAGAAAAGAGCCAGGCCCGGTGAAAGTACCCGTCCAAGGCCCAAAGATCGACAATTGATTGCTGATCGTATTAAAGACTTGAGAGATCTTATCCCTAATGGTGCAAAGGTATTGTTCTACTACTTTCTGTTTTAGGTAGATTTTGTTATTCCTAAAATGCTCCTGAATGCTGATTATGTTGTTAATGTTGCAGCTAAGCATTGATGCGTTGCTAAATCGCACCATTAAACACATGCTTTTCTTGCAAAACTTGAACAAGCATGCAGACAAACTCAAACAAGTTGATGAACCTAAAGTAAGTGATAATTTTGCTGAATTGTTATACATTTTTCTGAGAGATTAATTAATCAAAATATGTTCTAACAAATCTAACAAATCACTCCTTGTTTTGATTCTGTCAGTTGATGATTGGCCAAGAAAATGGCTTAATTCAGAAAGCTATTTCAACCTCAGGATCTTCGGGTGGTAGGCGTAATGCTACTTGGGCATACGAAGTTGGAGGATCGAACCTTCTTTGTCCAATTATAGTAGAGGATCTTAATGAACCAGGTCAAATGCTCATTGAGGTAAGATCTTGATTAGAATGCTGATTATTCTGTTCCTCTTTTAATCAATAATAAGAAAACACTGGATTTAACCTTCTCCGATTTCACCTATGTAGATGCTCTGTGAAGAACGAGGATACTTCCTAGAGATAGTTGATGTAGTTCGCGGCTTTGGCTTAACCATACTCAAAGGAATCATGGAAACGAGAAACGACAAAATATGGGCACACTTCATTGTTGAGGTACATACTTTCCTCAAAGTTAATCAACAACTTAGGGCCTATTGGCTTTACCTGCAGTTTCAGGACTTATCTGACAGTTCAACTCAACTCAGCTCAGCTCTAAAGAACAGGGCCTTAGTGTAATTAGCAACTAATCATTGTTTATAATCGTGCAGGGAAACAAGCATATAACGAGAATGGATGTATTCGTGTCCCTAATGCAGCTATTGCAAGGCACAAACACGAGTGAAGTACGAAGCACAACGTGTGAGGCGGCTAACATAGTCACCAACGCAGCTCCATTATGGTGCGATTTCCAGCAACATGTGGTGCCACTTCCCATTTAAGCATAATGACAAACACTAAAAGGGAATTCAAGTTGCTTAGTATTTGGTTAATGTATAGAGATCTAGGAATTTAACCCAAGTGCACAATCAGCACGAAGAGGAGTAATCAACAAAGTGTAATCAACCTGTTTATATCGATCCTCGGGCTTATTGCAGTTGTAGCTTAATTTAGCTTGTTGTTATATAGTGTTAGAAATTTAATTAGTTGGTATACTTAGGCCTGACCCTTGAGGCTCTTCTTTGTTTTGCCTCAATTTTTTTCGTAATCTTTCTTGTGGCTATTTTGGTAAGTAAATGGAAGATGATTAATCTCTTTCTTTATTCTCAATGCTTTCTGGTTCGAGGTTTGATATTATTTTCATATAAGTTATGTCATTCTCCACAAAAACATGTTAAGCTTGAAGTTTTACTGAAGTTCCATGTATTATTTTTTAAGGTAACACAAGCCCACAACTTTAGCCTAATTTGATCATCTAGGATATTTGGGTTGGTCAATCAATCTACCCTTTTTGGTCCCTTTGTCTGGAGCGGAGTCTATTAGATGGTTGGGTAGGGACGGGTCGGGGATCTTTTACCAAAATGACTACTTTTATAATTTTATTTACCAAAATAGCTACTTTTGGTAAATCAAAATATCTATTGAACCGGTTGGGTCGGTTTGGGCCATGTTTCTATTGAGGGCACGTCTCTTGGGCCTAAACGGGTCGGTGCCATGCCAAACCACCTGTTTTGTGACAGGGCGTGCCAAAAGTTTAACATGACGGCCTAGGCACAACCAATGAACCAAAGCCCACGTTCCCAGGTCGGGTCGGGTCGGGTTGTACATTCGTGTCTAAGCTTAATTTCACTCAATTTAACGTGTTTTATCGTGCAAGGTCGTGTCGTGCTGCACCTGGTCGTGTTTTTTCCTTAATAAAGACAACCCCAACCCAGCCCACAACACCTTTTCCATGCTAGAATGTATCGTGTCTCAGCCCTGCCTGACCCAATGTCATCTTTCAGTCTATCCTTGGGTTCCCTCGGCGGATCAGGGTTAGACCAATCAGATCAATCTAAACTATCGATTTCTAGCCGGAATTTCCCACGATGGTTACGTATCGAGGTCGTCGATCTCCATCGAATTGAAATCACCATATCTGCTAAAGATGAAAAATGAAGAGGACACTGGCATTACTAGTCAAGTATAGATAACATTGATGGAAACAAGTGGTACAAAGTTAGGTTTCCATATATGATGAAACACAAGCCTAATCTATGTGAATACTGTGGAAATGCCTGGACAATGTATAGACACCATTATTCGTAGGGCACTACCCATTTATTACTCAAGCAACTATACGCACATTATCATTGCAACTTCTGAATTCTAAGTACTTTTAGCCTCTAAAATTGAATCACCAAAATTGTAGCTTTAGTAAGTAACACTACTGTTATTTTTTACCTATCAACATACTCACAAAGTAAGTTAAGTTAAAGTCAGAACATATATATGTCATATACCCTAAAGAATTGACAAATTGACAATACATAAGGCAAATCATATTCCCTGTATCAAAGAAAATTGTGACTTGATGTTCTACTATGTTGGAGTAGTTTTACTGCTCATTTAGGTAGCCGTATCCGTAATACGGTTTTGATATATGCAATCTTAAAGATCGATTTACAATAAGTACGTACAAGTTTGATTAGAAATTCAAGACAAGATTATGTATCTATTACTCTATTAGTATTATTACATAATTACGATTTACGGAGTACTTAATGTTCACACTTTTAGCTTGCAAAATAGTCTATCGTATTTAATCTAAGATATTGTATTCTTCCATATTACATTTTTTTTTTGGTTATAACTACCCCTCCGTTTCTTTTTGTTCTTCATGCTTTAAAAATTATTATGAGACAAAAAAAAAAAAAAAAAAATCAAATCAGGTAGAATATTTAGAGACAAATGGAGTATTATTGATCATATCAATTTTAACACATGTGTAATAAATTTAGTGTACACCAGTTGCGTATAAGCTTTTTAAAATCTAGTTTGTTTATTGACTAAGACCCTATTCTTTTGAGATAAATTTTATAAGAATTATATTGAATTGTTAAACCGTACTAAACTTTAAAAAAAAGAAATTCAACCAAAAAGAACAAGACCTTTTTTTATTCTTTCTTTCTTCGAGGCGTGATATGGCTAAAAAATAATAAATAAACTCGATATCTCAAATTGAACCCTTACGGGTGTTTGGTTCGCGGATTTTAGGTATGAGGTATGAGTTTGGAATTGTCTAAACCTTTACCATGTGTTTGGTTGGAAATTTTAAGAGATTTGAATTTGAACCCATAACTCAAACCCCCAACCCCCAAGATTTGGGTTTTAGAAACCTAGGTGGAGGTGGGTGTGAGTTGTGACACATACATTTAAACAAAAGGAAAAAAACTCATTCCTAATTTGAACCAAACACATGGTATTAAGAATCAAGTTCCAAACCAATACTATCTTAATATCGTTTCTAATTCCAACCCTATACCAGTTTGCGAACCAAACATCCCTTATAGTTTTTCCACTCTAATTTAAATATTTCACAATCTTGTTTAATCTTATTTTGTTAATTCTATTCTCTGTACATTGCATTTTACTCCTAATTACTGCGTAACAATTAATCAGAGAGTATCTGCACTAGTGTGAGTATGTGAAATGCTAATAAATTTTGTGTGTATACGAAAAGATCATACATTAAGTATAACTTAATTTCGGCGCGTTTAAAAAAATTCTATAGCATAAATTATTTTCGATCACATAATCACATAGTATAAATTTTATACTAATTGCTTGTTGGTTCAGTGGTGATTGGGGCTGAACTTGGTAGGGAGAACCCGTGTTCGATCCTCCGCAACAACAATTGGGAGGAGACTGAAACCTAACCACTCAGAACTCGCCCCGAATCCGGATTAGCCCTAAGGGTGAATCAGGTGCAAACACCAAAAAAAAAACATAGTATAAACTTTATCCCCTTAACAAATAAATAAAAGGAAATTTGGTGAAACACCAATTCAAGGATCTGTTCGATTTGACTTATTTTGTCTGAACTTCTAAAACTTGTTTTATATGAAAAATATTTTGTCGTAAATAAACTTAGTTGTGTGTAAAAATATCGGAAAAAAAAACTTACTTTTTTGGGAACTTATATTATCTGAACTTATCTGAACTTATTTTATCTGAAATAAGTCAAAATAAGTCAAAATAAGTCGAAGAGAACAAAGTCTTATAAGGTAGTTAATTTTTTTTGGTTAAAACGTAGCAACTCACAAAACCTCCAAACTTAAAAATAATATTTTACCATGTTTCCTAAATAAAACATATAAAAACCTTGTTGACCGTTTGAGATAACGTACACTACAAATAATCATTTTATAGAGACGATAAATTTCGTCTCTAAATAGTCCTAATGCGTCTCAAAATAATGATTAGAGACGGAAATAGGGTGTCTCAAAAACATTGAGACAGAATTTTGGCAAATGCATGACAAATTTGAGAAGGAATTTTTGAAACTCCTTATACAATTCCATCTCAATTTTAATTTAGAGACAAAATTTTAGTAATTTTTCTCAAGTTTGAGATGCTTATAGCATCCGTCTCTAATGGTGCATAATTTTGTTACAAACATTTTAATAAGACCGTCTGACCGGTCAGACCACCCTATCCACGGGTGGTTCGCGGGTCAGTTCGCGGGTCGAAAGGGTTCGTGGGTTATAATTTACGGGTCATATAAATACTTATTTTTCGCCCAATATCAAAGCCCTAATTCATTTCCCCACTCCCCTAAACTCGCTGCCTCCCTCTCTCTCTCCTAAACTCGCTGCTTTTTTCTCTCTCCTCAAACCCTAATTTCAATTGGTGTTGGCTTGTGGTGGTGGCGGCTTGTTGTTCGTCATTGTGGTGGTGGCGGCTTGTTGTTCGTCGTTGTGGTGGAACGAGAGTAAGATCGGTGAATCAATCGCAAGTCGAGAACTAGATTCGGCGAGAAGTCGAAATTCAAAGCCATATTTCTACGATCAGGTATTACTTGATGTAATTAATTTGCTAAATTCTAGTTTGCTAGTTTTAGAGGCTTGATTCTAGCCGTGCAGCAGAATTTCTTGCAAAGTTTTGGTTAGCTTAAGCAATCGCAAGTCGAGCACCAGAATCTGTAAGATCGGTGAATCGGCAACGGTGTTGTCGCCTACTCCGACGAGGAGGATGTGATTAAGGTTTCGATTGCAATGGTTTTAGGTGTTTTATTTTTCAGATTTTAATTAATTTTGTTGATTTTACAATTTAGGTTTTTGTTTAATTTTTTTCGTTTTTCCTAGCATGAAGGTGTCGTCGATGATTCGCCTCGTCGCATCAGCCGTCGGAGATGGGAGGAGATCGGAATGGAACGGAGGACTGAACGGCGGTGGCGACTGAGTTGGAGAAAGAATGAGCGGCGAAGGAGATTGGGAGAGAGTCGCGGGAGGAGAGGCGACGATTAGCCACCTCGCAATCTGCCTCGTTCCCTCGGTGCGGCCAGACCTAGTTCAGTGTGGCTGGAGGTTGTCGGCTCCTCTTCGCGAGGCTGGTGGTGGTTGTGGTTTGGGGCTCCTCTTCACCCGTACCAGGCTTTGGTGCTGCTGCATTTTTTTTTAGTTAATAGTTGTAATTTTTTATCCTTTTTGTTACATTTTTTTGCGTAAATATTTTGTTTAGTCAACAATAATTCCCTTTTAGTTAAGAATAACTCTATTTTAGTTACAATTTTGGTTCATCTCCTCTGATTGTGAGCTTCGGTTTAGTTATTCATATTCATTGTTTTAGGTAAGAATTTTATTGTTTTAGTTATGTTTTAATTATATTTAGTTATAAAATAAAATGGATTAGTTGCGTTTATTTTTCAATTATTATTTTAGGTATATTTTTTTTGTAATTAGTTAAGAAATAAATAGTTTTAGTTATTTATTATTTTCAATTAGTTTTGAGATTGAAATCGGTTAGTTAATTAATAAAACCAATTAGTTGAGGAATAGATTCAATTAGTTAAGCAATAAAACTAATTAGTAAAATATTGAAACTAATTGGTTTATAGATTTGAAAAAAAAAATGTTAAGCCTAAAATTCAATTAGTTATTCACTTGAACTAATTAGTTAAGCAATTGAACCAATTAGTTAAGTAATTGAACCAATTAGTTAAGTAATTGAACCAATTAGTTAAGTTTGAAATTCAATTAGTTAAGGTTGAGATTCAATCAATTAAGCAATCGAACTAATTAGTTAAGCATTTGAACCAATTAGTTAAGCACTTGAATTAATTAGTTAATCAATCGAACTAATTAGTTAATCATTTGAACCAATTAGTTAAGCAATGAAACCAATTAGTTAAGCACTTGAATTAATTAGTTAAGCAATCGAACTAATTAGTTAAAGCAATGGAACTAATTAGTTAAGCCTAAAATTCAATTAGTTAAGCCTAAAATTCAATTAGTTAATCCCAAAATTCAATTAGTTAAGTTTTGGAACCAATTAGTTAAGCAATGAAATCAATTAGTTAAGCATTGTAATTAATTAGTGAAACGTTGAAATTCAATTAGTTAAACATTTGAACAAATTAGTTAAGCAATCGAACTAATTAGTTAAGCATTTGAACCAATTAGTTAAGCAATGAAACCAATTAGTTGAGCACTTGAATTAATTAGTTAATCAATTGAACTAGTTAGTTAAGCATTTGAACCAATTAGTTAAGCAATGAAACCAATTAGTTAAGCACTGGAATTAATTAGTTGAGCATTTGAACCAATTAGTTAAGCAATGAAACCAATTAGTTAAGCACTTGAATTAATTAGTTAAGCAATCGAACTAATTAGTTAAGCAATGAAACCAATTAGTTAAGAAATCGAACTAATTAGTTAAGCATTTGAACCAATTAGTTAAGCATTTGAACCAATTTGTTAAGCAGTGAAACCAATTGGCTAAGCACTTGAATTAATTAGTTAAGCAATGAAACGAAATGGTTAAGCACTTGAATTAATCAGTTAATCAATCGAACTAATTAGTTAAGCATTTGAACCAATTAGTTAAACACTTGAATTAATTAGTTAACCAATTAGTGAAACGTTGAAATTCAATTAGTTAAACATGCATTTGAACCAATTAGTTAAGCAATCGAACTAATTAGTTAAGCATTTGAACAAATTCGTTAAGCAATGAAACCAATTAGTTGAGCACTGGAATTAATTAGTTAATCAATCGAACTAGTTAGTTAAGCATTTGAACCAATTAGTTAAGCAATGAAACCAATTAGTTAAGCACTAGAGTTAATTAGTTAAGCAACCAAACCAATTAGTTAAGCAATGATACCTATTAGTTAAGCAACCGAACCAATTAGTTAATGATTTTCTTGGAAAAGGGTTTTGGCTCATGTTGTTCCTATTTCGTTAAAGTGATTATTTCTAGTTAAAGCAATAGAACCAATTGATGAAGGAACGAAACCAAATAGTTAAGCAAATGAATAAATTAGTTAAAGTAATATAACCAATTAGTTAAACCGGAAATTCAATTAGTTAAGCAACGAAACCAATTAGTTAAGCAAATGAATGAATTAGTTAAAGTAATTGAACCAAGTAGTTAAACCAGAAATTCAAAGCTAACGAAGCCAATTAGTTAAGAAAATGAACGAATTAGTTAAAGTAATTGAACCAATTGGTTATGATTTTTTTCCAGTTCCTTTTTTAATAATTTTGTTGATTTTATATTTAGGTGCTTCAATTTTTGTTTCGATTTTGTTTTTGTTTAGGTTTCGCAAAGGATTTGGTAACATCAACTGTATTCGCAAAGTATATTTTTTTTTAATCATAACTAAGTCAAAATTACTCTTCACTAATATATATTTAATCTTAACTAAAACACAATTATTCTTAACTAAATATAATAAAAGTTTAACTAAAACAAAAAATAAAATGTAAAAAAAAATTGTACATAACTAAAATCCTTTATTTCATAACTAAATATACAAAAATTATAACTAAAACAAAATTTATACAAAAAGCTAGTGTATTTCCCTTGCAATCGACTGAAATACAACGCAACTGACATCCTCGATCAAACATCCGCCGCTCCACCCCAATCTCCACAACCGAAGCACGGCGAGCTCTCGGAGCCGGCTTGGGAATCGACAGCCTCTCACTTGGCTGGGATATAGCTCCACCTCCACCACCGTCATCACCGCCTATTATCATGAAATCAAAAATCAAAAATATCAACCAAATCAATCAAAAACCTAAATCGTAAATTCAACAAAATTAAAGGAAAAATAACCGCAAAAACCTAAAAATTGGTGAGTTCGACTGTTTGAAGAGGGAGTAAGGTCGTCGGCGGCGACGAATATGATGGTGGTGATGGTTGTCCTCTCCGGCGATGAAGGAAGTTTTGCACGTTGAGAGGAGAGGAGAGATATCGATGGGCGTTTCGGCTGCGCCAGGCGACGGCCATGGTGTAGGTGGTGGTGGTTTGGCGATTGGAGCTTCTTGGTGGAGGAGATCTGGGGGAAAGAGGTGGAGGGTTTGAGGAGCGTTTAACCAGGAGAGGGGAGAGGAGAGAGAAATGAATCATTTAGAAGAACAGAGGAAATGAGAAGAGAGAGAAAAAATTGCTTTCATATAGTGCGCGTGATCTCACGCGCGCGTGGGATAAGCGATGGTCTGACGTGCGCGTGAGCGTCAGGCGGCCTGACAAAAAAGTTTCTGTAATTTTGTAGTGGTAGTATACGAGAAACTACAGAGAATACATAAAGAAATAATTAAATAATAATAATAATAATAATAATAATAATTTACTTTTCTTAATTTCCTGTAACTGTATGCAAGCATAATGAAAATGTTTGATAATAATTATGGTCGGACCAAAAAATAAAAGATGGAAATAAAATGGAAATGTAAATAAAAAAAATAGCCGACTTAAAAGCAGGTATGTAGTAATTGGGGTGGGGGTGTGGTGAGGTGTGTAAAATGTGTGGGCAATATTGGGGTTTGTAGGTCTATGCGTTATCATTTTGCCTTCTAATTCAAGTTTTCTATTTTCCACACGTACTATAACTATTGATTTTCTTTTACAAACTACTGTACCAATTCTAGCTAATTAACTACGTACGACATGCCAACATTCTTTGATCTTAAATACGTTCTTGAGTTTAAACTAACATTGAACATCGATTGATTCAAAATCTCGATCGGCTTCATTACATTTCTAACTTTTTTTTAGTATTTGTTGATACAATATCGTTAATGTTATCCGAAATATTTACGTACGCATATATCGATTTATACGCAAAATGATACTCCGTAGTATATATACAGAGTATTTATATAGCGATGAGCATAATCTATTTTATGGACGAATCTTATATATTACACAAACTTTTCAAAAAGACCGATTTACGATAATATATTGTGCGGCGGTCCAAAAAAGAAAAGTTATCCGTACATGTTCTGTTATTTTAGTTATCCTTATTTATGTTTTTCGTTTTCTTTATTATAGTTATAAGTTACCTTATTTTCAAGACTATTAGCTTAAATAGTTAAATTGTAGAGCAATGTATTATATTGTACATGGTGTGGGTCAAGTCCCACATAGCCTACTATAATATTACACTTTTGTATTGGTGTATTCTCATTGTTGGTGTTGTATTGGTCATAGTTATAACTTTTAACAAGCATATCACTCTTGATCAGGGTCACTTCATTGTTTATCGTTAGGGTCACATTTTCATTGGTTAGCTAGGGACTTGTAATCACATTTATTCTTGAGTAAGATAACTTTAGTCCTCAAATAAGGTCACTTATATCTTTGGTTGGTTTCACTTTTATCTTTGGTCTGTGTCGCTTTTTACCTTGAATGAGTTCTATTTTTCACTTTTTACGCGCTAGGTTGGATGTACAGTAAAATACCGTAGATCGGAGGCACACAATTTTTTTTTATATATATTATACAGAAGTTTGTGTATACGAATTAATTAATTGATTAATTAATATAGATATTAATAATTAATATAGATATTAATAATTAATATCTAGTTTTGATTTTTTATTTTAAAGGGCAAGTTGTTTTTTGTTTAGTTGTGTGTTGTGTAGTATTTCCTATTATGTATATTTATTATAAAGATCCCTAATTAAGTAATTATAAATCTAGTATTTTATCCCTCAGCTCAAAAAAATAAATATAGTATTTTAAAGATCCCTAATTAATTAAGTAATTATAAATCATGGACCTCCCTGGCTCCCTCGATGTGTGATAGTATGTGGAGATAATGCACAACCCTATTAGGCAAATCATAAATCATCTCAATCAAGCGATTAACTTTGTGATTTTCTTTGTTATAACGGAAGCAAGAAAGATTAAAAACAACGTATATAAAGAACAAAAAAATTTAACGTGGTTCACTAACAATGTGTTAGCTACGTCTACAGACAGAGAAGAAGAAAATTTATTGATCTTGAGGAGTACAGATTACAAAATACAACCAGCCCATAACCTTGAGAGTTTATATAGTACTCTTTAGACAGATGCGGAAAAACTCAGAAAATAAACCCAAAACAAATGACCTTAGTGTTAACGCGTTGTAGTAAGGGATTTGACCGATTCCAGACATATTCTAACATTCTTGCCCAATAATTTTTAGTTCTTATCATTAGTTAGTTCCTTCAAACACCGAGTAAAGAATGTTTGACTTAGGGAAGATACTACAAATATGAAATATGGAGTGTTGTGGTGGCGAGGTCGGTGTTTGAATTAGAGAGAGAATCCTTTTACATAGACGTACGTACAGTTTTTAAATCTCTGGACTATGGACTCTGGTTATGAGGTCGGTTCTTTATGTCATAATCAAATTCTGAGTAAAGGGTAAACTATAAGAATTTCCCAAGTCTAGTAGTAAGTCTAGTGCAACTGGCTTTTCCCCTAGCTAGGTAAGGCCGTGTTTGATTTATTTACAAAATGTCACATCTCTTTCCATGATATTGGTGTTGATGGACACTCAAGTTGTGGTTTTTAAAGTCATTACTTTTTCTTCTACCATGATTCTAGAATTTTATATCAAGTTGACTAGACCATCATCTAATGATATGGATCATATATATCAATACATGGTGTTAAAAGTGAGTCAAATTTAATTTTTGTGTGTGTTAAGGTTATTTAACTAACATGTTTGTTATCTACCACTAAATAAATCATCAAAAGGTCACCTTTTTTCTTCTTCCTTTTCCAACTCCATTTATCTGTTAATTTACTTAGCTAGTCTTGTATGTAAGGAGATCAAACTGAAAATATTAATATTACCTCCTTAAATTAAATTAGACCTGATCAAATGGGTGATTGGTCCAGGTTTGTAACATATCAAAAAATCCAGTTGATCATACCGGGCCAAAAATAGTAGGCTTTCAGGCCTTTTTTCGGACCAAGCTCAAAAATGGGCACATAATTATAGCCAATCCCAGGCATGTTTTGGATCAGGCCAATGGGTCGTCTGCATACGATAAGGTCTAGTTTCAACGTTGAGTATAAATTTAGAAAGGCCCTGTTTGGTTAGGAGTTGTTAGCTGGTTTGACTAGCTGTTAGCTGTGTATTAACTGGATTGACTACTTGGTTGAATTAACTATTTGTGTAAAAGTGTTTGGTAAATTAGATGTTAGCGGTTAGCTGTTTAATATGTGAACTGACCTTTAAGGATACTTTGTTGTTGGATACTTTGTTTCTTATTAGTATTAGACAATAGTTTATTGTGTTAATTATCTTCTTTTTATTTTTTAAATAAGCATAGAATAAATAAAACAAATTTATTTTCCCTTTTAAAAATTAATATAAAAATATATTTTAAAAAAAATTATTCTTAATTTAAAATTTTAAATATATAAATTATTGATATGCAAAAAAAAGAAAAAGAAATGTTAGTAATGATATTACAAGCATGATTGCAATAGTTTTAATTAAGTACTTCAACGTACTAATATAAATTTTATTACAACAAATAACGAGTAGTTAATGGGGTAAAGGAAATAATGTAGAACGCTAAGGTTGTTAAGTGTTGTAATTTTAGGCAATATTAGGACAAATAGTAATTTTATATTCACTTTCTCAAACCTCTTATTGTAAAAAGCTCATATGATGAGTGTTTTGAGAATTAACTTTTTCACCTTAAAACTCTCTTCCAAACATCTCCTAACCAAACACTTTCAATTAGCTTTTTTAAAAAAATCAAACTTCTAATGCACCTCAAAATGTTCTTTTTGTCTCAAACACTCTCATAACCAAACACCCCAAAATATATTTGATGTTTTACGGTCTTAACTCCTTAGGAGTTATGTGTATTGAGTAGACTTGTTAAATGGTCTGGGGAATCAATGAATCATTAAAAGCCGGGCTAAGCCCATAAATATTATAAATGAACCGAACTTTTAAAGGGTTTATTTTAATGGGATTTTAAGGAGCTGGATTCAGCTCTTACGGGGTTATGTGTTATGGAAAAATGAGTAGTCAATGCCGGAAAAGACAAAAAAGTTGTCTCTCGCAATTTTTTTTAGTTTAAGGTCCTTTTTTGCAAAAAAAATTTTAGTTTAAGGTCCTTTTTTGCAATTTTTTTTATAAAAGGTTATTTCTCGCTAAAAATGGGTTATAAAAGGTTGTTTTTGGCAAATTTGCCTATTTAATTTTGTTTTTTGATTCATGGTGGTTGCTTTGGTATGGTTGCTTTGACTTTGGTCAAGCCCAATCCAGCCTCTTCCTATGTAAAATTGAAAAACATGTACACCAAACAATGCCCACCCTAGCCTGGCCCGTTTAATTCCGACCTATTCCGGCCAGACAAAATTTAGAATAAGCCCAGCCCAACCAATTTATTCTAACCCGATCCTAACCTGGCCCATTGGACATGTCTAGTATTAATCTTTGGGCACGTAGCATAGGATTTATGTGCTTGATCTAGATCTAGAATAAGAAGTGTAAAAACATAAATAAATTTTTTAATATTTACGTGGTTAGCTTTCTCATTATTATTCAATAAAGTTTTTGGAAACGAAAAAAATCCAAAATTCTCCAGTATGTAGGTTATATTTAGCAGTTTTCACTTTTCAATAAAACCTAAAAACATTGTATACATGCAAAGTTATTAATATAAATGTGAACTTCGAATAAGTTTAAGTTCATAACCCAACTTGTATCATTGGGATATAAATTACGTAGTATAAAATATAAAATCACAAAATCAAAAACCGAAAACCGAAAACCGAAAACCAAAAACTTGTCGGGAAATAGATATTCATCCCTTGTAGAGAGTTGTAACCTGTTGGCAAAGTTTTTGTTATTGCTACCAATTGCATGTTGGTTCAGTGGTGATTGAGGCTGAACTTGGTAGGGAGGACCCGTGTTCGATCCCCCACAATAACAATTGGGAGGGGACTGGAACCTATCCACTCAAAACTCGCCCCGAATTCGCATTAACCCTAAGGGTGTACCGGGTAGTACACCGAAAAAAAAGAAAGTTTTTGTTCTTGCTTGAAAAAAAAAATCAATTGGGCTATACAAATAACAAACACCTATAGGAGTCTCCCCTCTCTCCCTCTTTTCTCTCTTTTTAGGGTTTACAAAAATTAGAGTTTTCTAGGGCGGAAATAGCCAATTTTCTTCGGAAATTTGGTTATTTCCACCCCTTCTCTTTCAATTCTGTTGTGTTTTTGCGTTGGATCACAATAAAACTTCATAGTTTCAGTGTAGTAAGTACCCTATGGTGGGTTTGTTTGTTTCAGTTTAGTAAGTACCCCCTATGGTGGGTTTGTTTCTAGTTAAGTTTTGTGTGTTTAGTTTAATTCAGGTTGTTTCTTTGGTAAAGATTCATGCGGGATCGAAGAGGATGTCAATCTTCCGACTACAATCAGACGAATCAGACGAAAATCATATTTGTCACGGCTACAACAGATCTATAGACCCCCTCGTCAATGAAGGCTGTAAATCTCAGCGATACAAAAGAGGGTATACAGAATGTTTGATATACTACGATCGTAGCTATGGTGAAAGAAAGTGTTTATTTGATTCGATTGTTATGTATTTGTTAGATTTAAATCTTTATATATGTAGATGTCGTAAGACTTTTTATCAATGAATTAATTTGTTTATCAAAAAAAAAAAAATAACAAACACCTTCAACCCACTAGAGGCCCAACAACTTAAACGTAGCCCAATACCTTCATTAGAAAAAACAGTGATTTCACGACTTCACAACTTTCCATTTTCCAGGTTTTTCTGGGACTCCGAATAAACTCTTCAAAGGTGTTCTTCATCTTCTTCCTCATCCTCTCTACTAAAGTTACAGATATTTCAAATTGGCGTTGTTGGAAATGGAGGAAACTATTGCTATCTCTGAAACTGACAATTCCTCTCAGTCTTCGCAGTTTAACTCCGCCACTTCTCGCGTTATCTGCCGTGTGTAAGTTTAACCAAGTTTCATCAATTTGTTGTATTTCTTTTCTAATTGTCACCAAATTCAAATCGACAACTGATCAATTTCAGTAATTTTATTTTGTTCTAGATTTTGGTTGAATGTTTGTTGATTATTCGATGTTCAATTTGGGAAATGTAGATGTCAGAAGCAGTTTTCGCAATATACTTGCCCTCGCTGCAACACCAGGTACTGCTCCCTTCATTGTTACAAGGTATGCGTATTTTTTAGCTTTTAGCAACTATGTTCTTCGTTTTCGTTTTTGCGAATTTAGCTGATTTTGTAATCCCTATATCAATTGAACTCCCTAAATGTTTTGTTGCTGTTCTTGCAATTAGATTATACTCCCTCGCCCTGAAATAATCTTCCTTTTCGAATTGTTAGAAAACATGCTAGGAGTTGTTTGGTTGATAAATACGAAGTGGCGTTTCCTAGCCAATTGTAGAACTCATTAGGAAATAGCAAGTTCTAGCAAATTGTTTGGAAGTGTAATGAGCAAAGAGCTGTATATATAATTATAGATTAGCTCGAAGAAGTTCGAGGTTAGGTTAAGAGGAGTGAGGGATGGGATTATGACCTAATTAGGTAATAGCAAGTTCTAGCAAATTGTTTGGAAGTGTAATGAGCAAAGAGCTGTATATATGAAGTGGAGTACTATTAAGGATATGGCTGGTTTTTGTATTAATTATCAATGTAAACTCAATTGTTTTTACAATAGTCATTTGTTTCACTTGACTGCTTGATCTACTGCTAGCCATAACATTTTCAATCGTATTTATCTAAACCCAAATTCCCTTGGGCTTTCTTATAAGTTTAGAAGTGATTTATGATCTAAGCGATGTTGTGATAGTATCTGAACCATTATGTGGTTGTTTTGGCAGACTCACAGCCTCCGATGCACTGAATCTTTTATGCGGGAGAATGTTGTGGATGGGATGAGGCAGCTACGCCCTGATGACGAGAGCAAGAAAAAGATGCTGGAAATACTCAAAAGATATCATGCTGAAGATGAGGAAGATGACATGGATGAGGATGGTATGTTTCTTTAGGGATTGAGAAGTTCATCTGTTTAATACTACCAATACTGAGGATAGTGTTTGTGAATAATACTAGATAACAGTAATGAGTTAATGCAAAATAAGCATAACAAGGTGGTAGAAATCTATAAGAGAAGCCACAATGGAGTAACTGATTAGGAAGCCGTTTTTGAATTTCCGTTTTAAAATTGTTGCTGGTTGTGAGTGTATTGGTTCCTTTCTTCTTCTTTAATATCATAAGTTTATTACTTGGGTAGTAGTTGTGACTCTTGTGAGTGTTCATCTTCAGATTGCTTGCTCTTAAGTAGCATCTTGTGTTCATTGGAATCCACATATCTCCTCATAGTAATGGTCGAGGCTCTTTAAAAGATTTGTTACTGGTCATTTATGAATTTGAACTTTTTCTATTCTGCATAGTTGCATTTTTCTTTTCTCTAAGCTCAGTTATATTATGAGCTCTTCTTTGAATATGTCATCTTACTCCATATATCTTAAATTGCAGAGGCAACCCTCTCTGAAGAGACAATTGAAACGGTTCTATCAGGTATATCCTTTTCAGTTTCATCTTTCCTAATGGCATTTATTGTAGATAACATATTGTTTGCCTGGTCATTTTAAAGGCAACTATCAACTACACTATCCCTATTGTCTATTGCTATGACCTGCTTCTCATTCTTTTTCAATATTTTCCTTGCACACTGTCTCATTGAAAACTATGCCACTTTTCAATTTCATAGTATTCGTACTTCCATATTAAACTATGAAGTTGAAGACTTTCTTCAGTTTTTGTGAAATGCTTGTTCATTAGAAGCTAGAGACCTTTACTTGTTCATTAGAAGCTAGAGACCTTTACTTGTTCATTAGAAGCTAGACCCTTTATTTTGTTTAAGGAGAGTATATTCGTTTTGAAACATAAAATCTGTTTTCAGGAGGTGAAATAAATTATGACGACCTAACCGCTGAAGAGAAGAAACTTTTCCAAAGAGCTATAGCAACTGGAGAGTTGAGCAAGATGATCGAGCCATGGGAACCATGGTGGTTAAAACCTTCTGCTCGAACAATATCTCTGAGTCACAACGGAACCCAACTTATCCAGCCTTTAACAAGTGGAGAAGAAGCATCAGGATCAAACTCCGATGAAAAAAACCTAGAGAGTGAAATTCCACCTGGACCAGAGACACCATTACCGCCACTTAAGAAGCTTACTTCCGCAGAGCCTTCCCCACTTCTCGCTTTTCATCTGGTTGACATTCTATACAGTTACTGTTTCACCCTCCGTCTTTATAACGGGGATTGGTCATCAGATGCTATCGGAGCTTCCACGGTAGTCACTACTGTATCCTCTGTTTTGGGCCAAAGTGGTCAACCAGAATCCATGTTAGAAACTGTTTCATATTGCTTAGAACAGACTTGTTCTCCGGCGTTTAGACACATGGGTGGTTTACAGTTTGGGTTTGGTGTTATTGATGATGTAGTGTCCCTGATTTCCCTTGGTAGGGCCGGTTTAGTCTGTGGTTTATGCGACCTGCAGAGGATGATTGAGGCAGGAGAGATGGAACTGAAAACCGAGAAATCAAGAAAAGGGACGAGATTAGAGGTCAAGAGCAGGCTTAAATCTGCTGGAAGGAAGATCTACTTTTTATTGTGTTGGGTGAATGAGCAAGACGAAGAAGTTTGGTCTTCTTTGTCAGTTGTTGTTCAGGCTGAAAAGGCTTCCCAGTTGGAATATAAAGGCAACGAAAGGAGGAGATCCGAGAAGAAGACAAATGACGAAAATAGAGCTCTAATAGAAGAGGTTTAATCTTGATAACTTTTGTGTTTCAGATGTGCTATTGCTGTATTATGTTATCAGTATTCAGTAGTTTAGGATTCGGAAGAGTAAAATATAGCTGAGCATAAGATGTACATTAGTTTTTTCTTGTAATAGGTCTTTTGAATGGTCTAAGTTTTTTGGCCAATTTGTTAAAAAGGACCTTTTATAACCCAAATTTTGCGAGAAAGGACCTTATATAATTTTTTTTGTGAAATCACACCTTAACGTAAATTTTTTTGCGAGAAAGGACCTTATATAATTTTTTTTTTGTGAAATCACACCTTAATGTAATTTTTTTTTGCGAAAGACAACCAAAAGTAAATTTCCGGCATTGACTGAGCTTTTTCGGCCATTGACTTGCACGTGAGAAGCACGTGTGACTTTATTTTGCTAATCACACCCAATTTTCCTCCAAAATTCTAAGCTTTAAAACCTAAAGTTGAAAAAAAAAATCGAAATAAAGTCAAGTTTGAAAATTCAAGACTCGGGAAAATCTATGTCTTTAGCCAACGTAAGCCACACGTGCTGCTCACGTGCAAGTCAATGACCGGAAAAGCTCAATCAATGCCGGAAACTTCCCTTAGGTCCTTTCTCGCAAAAAATAATAATTTAAGGTGTGTTTTCACAAAAAAAATTATATAAGGTCATTTCTCGCAAAATTTGAGTTATAAAAGGTCCTTTTTGGCAAATTTGCCAAGTTTTTTCTTCCCCAAAAATACAACTTTGGCTTACATGCAAATATTTGTTTTGGTATAGAGTTATAGACTAGTATTCAAATCTTTCAAAAGACAGGAACTGCGTTTGCTGATAAATTGCTACGGAGTACTATAGTGGTTTTGGTCTATCATATTACTCCGCTATATAGGACTGATGTAAAGATCATATCGCATGGAAGCCATAGATGGTCCTAAGTTATTATGGAAAATTAATAATTGACAACTTTTAACAAACTAGACTAGATACTCCCTCTGTCCAGTACGCAATTTAATATCATAAGTTAGTACATGGGATAGTGGTGACAAAAAAAATTTAGTGGGAAGAGATAGATAAATATAATAATTGTGGGTCATTCCTACTTTAGAAGAGTAATTTACAAAGTTACACAAAAAATCTAGGTAGTAATTTGCAAATTTTCAAGATAGTTTTCTTTCCATATCTGATTTGAACTTGTTTTTTCTGATTTGATAAGGAAAACAACAATTCAATTGCCGATGTTTGTGAAGAAAATTGGCCAGAAACATGATGATCAATAGCATAAACAAATAACAAAGATTCAAAATTTAATTTCCCAAGAACTCTCATGGACACATAAATAAACAATTAATTCCCCATTGATACATCTGAAAAAAAAACCCTAATTAATCATCACATCTTTATTTCCCTAATAAACAAAAATCCTCCAGATTAAGAACATATTAATCTGCCTTTCGGCGAAAGGAGCAACCCTCAGTAAGCCTAGCTTTACCACCAGTAGGCTGACAAATAACGGTCTTACAACTAGGGCACATAATCACAGTCTGAGAATGGCTGAACACAGTTGTAATGAACAAGCAACCTTGGCACTTTACGTCCATGAAATACGAGTTCGGAGTCTGCACCAATCTTTTCAGTTTATGCTTCCTCTTCTCCAACTCCGCCGGCGGGTTCAGCAAATCTATGTCGTTCTGTAACACCATGTTTGTGAATTTTAATTTGATTTGATTTGCTCCTTAATTTTCTGAGTAAGAATAATATGAATATGATTTAAGAGAAAAAAGAAGAAGCAGTGTAGAGGTGTTATAGTCTACTTGTCTTGGCCTCCAAGGTGTGTTATAAGTAGGGTTTAGGGTTTTAATAAATAGAGTTTATGGAAAATCAAATTCGTTAACCTTATAGGCTTTGGGTTTATGGGTTGCAAATTAAACTCGTAATGACAAAAGTTTGGGCTTCAGATGGATGTTGCGTTGATCGATCCATAATGTTGAGAGGTCGATATATTTAGTCTGTAAATCACTTCTCTATATCTAGGGGTGTAAACGAGCCGAGCCGAGCCGAGCTTTACCCTGTTCATGTTCATGTTCATGTTCATTTAACTTATGCGAGCTCGAGCCCGAGCCCGAGCCCGAGCTTTTAACCGAGCTCAAAAATCTGTTCAAGCTCGGTTCGTTTAAAAGATTTTGTGTTCGCGAACTGTTCGTGAACGACTCATTTATTAATCGAGCCGAGTTTATAAACGAGCTTTTTTCATGAACGAGCATTCTTAAACGAGCTTTAGAGTATAACCACTTGAAAATCTAACAAATTATAATCATATCTAATAATAAAGATTAAAGTACATTACTTTATTTAATAAACAAACTAATAATTTAAAAAGAGTCAAAGAGCACTAATTTAGCAATTAAAATTTTATTTCAAAATATTTTTATTCTATTACAGATTTCAAAAGTCAAAAACATGATTTTTATTTATATTTGAAAAACGTATATATGGTAAAATATGATACATAATATAACTAGACGAACTTGTTCACGAACATAAATGAATGAGTTGTTCATGAACATAAATGAACGAGTTGTTCATGAACTTAAATGAACGAGCATACCTATGTTCATGTTCAAGCTCGTTTATTAAGCGAGCTTCAAAAGTTGTTCAAGCTCGGCTCGTTTAATAAATGAACGAACATGAACGAGCTTTAAACGAGCCCGAGCCCGAGTAGTTTATTGACCGGCTCGGCTCATTTACACCCCTACTATATCGATTATAATGACTATAAAAATAAAAAAATAAAAAAAAAATTATTTTTATTTTTTCCAATTCAGTTGTATTAAGTTTAGTTCTGTTCAAATTAAATCAATTCAATAGATCGATTGTAATGCACTATCAAAATAAAATAAAAATAAAGCCTTTTTTTTCTAGTTAAGTTGTAATCGGTTTAGTTCCGTTTAAATTCATTCAATTCAAAAGAACATGGATTAAGTTGAAAATCATTAGTAGGCAGGAGAAATCAAATCCCACCTACTAACTCTCATGCCTGGGTAATAGTTTGGTGGGATTAGGAGGGATTTAATCCCAGTTCTCATAAATTATCTTATCTACTAGCTCTAAACAAGCAACCAAAACATATGCTTTTTTTTGGATTCACCTACTTTTCTAAATAAATGCCACACCCTACATGAAAGTGGCCCATATATACCGTGAAGGAAATCGTGTGGCGGATTGGCTAGCCAATCAAGGAGTCTTGCAAGAGAGTAGCATCAACATTTTACAAGTAGTCCCTGTAGCTTTACGTAGAATCTTAGATGAGGATGTCCGAGGTGTAGCTTTCCCTCGTTTCATACCTCCATAGGTTTTAAGCCTTGCTTTTAATTCTGTTGTTTTTTCTTTACTTTAAGTTACCTTCATTTGAATAAAAAAAAAAGAAATTCTTTTGAGTGTTATCCTTTTCCATTGTCAATACACGAGTTTGATATTTGTTTCTGAGGTGAATAAATAACTCATCAGTAAGACAATAACAAAAAAAAATTAGATGAAATGACAAACATTAAAAAAAACACCTATGAACCGAAGCCACATCTTGTACGAGTCACAACTTACAACTAAGGCTCTTCTCTCCACCTTATTTTCACTTATTTCAGGTCTGATAAGATAAGATAAGATAAAATAAGATAAGGTGAGGTAAATATTACATAAGGTAATACTATAAGTTTCAATAAGATAAGATAAGATAAGGGTCAATAAGATAAGATAAGATAAGGGTCAATAAGATAAGATAAGGGTCAATAAGTTCAGATAAGATAAGATAAGATAAGGGTCAATAAGATAAGATAAGATAAAATAAGATAAGTTCAGGGCCAATAAGATAAGATAATATAAGATAAGATAAGTGAAATTCAGGTGAAGAGAACACTACCTAATAAGCTAGAATTCTGAGATTGAGGTGATTATGAGACTATGAGTATAATATAAGAGTACTATGAGTATAATATATGAGTACTTCGAAGCCACAACTAACAATTGGGGTGATTATGAGACTATGAGTACAAAGTGCACTTCTACAATAAAGGAATAGTAAGAACAATACTAATATATGAACTTGTAACACTTGTGATAAAATACCAATTTATTTTTATTTTTTCGCCCAATTTAATCTCTTTCCATCTAATATCTTAATAAATTCGTCAATTCTACTCATTTTATCTCTCCCACGTTACCTTAATGGGTTTTACATGTTCAATAAAGAAAATTAGAACAACTCGAATTAAACGAAGTATTTTCTTATTTTGTACTCCGTATTCCATAGTTTTAAAGGAAGGTTGTGGGTTCGATGACTAATATAAGACAAATATTTTTTTCCAATGTAATTATTAGTGTGATGAGATATATATGCGTATATAGACACCGATTTTTTAATAGTACTTTTCAAAATGAACCAGTTTAATTTATTTTATGTCATACTTTGTATTATGTAATTATCAGAAAATGTCTACCATATTTCAAAATTTTAGATACGCCACTGTACAGAGTAATATCCTATTATCTTGGCACGGAGTACGAAGTTGTTATAAACTTATAATTACTTCAATTAATAGCGCAAGGACTCAAGGAGTAGCTACTAGTCAAATGGCATATCTGTAATTTTAACCCATCCGTTGCCAACATTTCCGGTACCCTCCGTTCTTCTACCGTCACTTTCCTCTCCCTCTTCATGTCTGATCATTTTTCTCACCATAAACCTCTCTGAAAAGTCAGAAAATATCCAAAAAAAAAAGCTCCATTAACAAATTACACAGATAGAGGAGAGAGAAAATCATCATTTTCCGACGCCGACAATACTCGAGTATATAGAAATCTAGGGTTTGATAGACTGCAAAAATGGTGGATGCGAGCGATAAATTGGCGTATTTTCAAGCAATTACAGGGTTAGAAGACACAGATTTATGCACAGAGATTCTCGCCGCTCATAATTGGGATCTCGAGCTCGCAATCGCCGCTTTTACGGGTAATCCTGATACATCAGAACCTCCATCTGATGTCGGCAGCAGTGGCCAACAATCTCTGCCTAGTGCGTTTCCAGACGACGCCGTTGTAAGTTCCGATTATGATGCCGTTGTAAGGTCCGATTTAACCCCTGGAAGCCCTAGTTTAGCGTGGAGGGTTATAACTCTTCCCATTTCGGTTGTTTCTGGTGGTCTAGGGTTGGTCTCCGGCGCGGTTGGGCTAGGGTTATGGGCCGCCGGTGGGGTATTGTCTTATTCGATTGGGATGTTGGGCTTGGGGGCCCGCCGGGGTGTGGAATCGTCGTCTTCTGCTAGCCCATTGGTTCAGGTATCGTCTTCGGCTACCGAGGCGATGGAGTTTGTGGCAGCATTGGAGAGAGAGTATGGGTCTGCTATGAGGGTGAACTTTGTTTCGGAGGGGTTTATGGATGCGCTTCAGCGGTCAAGGCACGCATATAAGCTGTTGTTTGTGTATTTGCATTCGCCGGATCATCCTGATACGCCCATGTTTGTGGAGAGGACGTTGGGGAGTGAAGTGTTTGCCGATTTTGTGAATGAGAATTTTGTGGCATGGGGCGGTAGTATTCGTGCTTCTGAGGGATTTAAGATGAGTAATAGCTTGAAAGCATCTAGGTTTCCTTTTTGTGCTGTTGTTATGGCTGCTACTAATCAGCGGATTGCTTTGCTTCAGCAGGTAGGATTGCTGGTTTTTGCTAAAGTTCATTTGCTTGATAATGTTGTTGATTGTAGCTTTAATTGCAATTTACCTGGTTTTTATTTTTATTTTTTATATGACTACTTGGTGACAAGTGAGAACTTTTGATATGTGATTAGTTTTGTTCTAGGTTGGGGTAGCATTGGAGGTTTAATTTGGTTGTTGGAAGAATATAAAGTGGGTTTTATGATAATTGCATTGTAATGTACTCTAGGTGCTTAGTTGGGCTAACTTCTTGTCGTGATGAATAAGTTGTAGTGGCAGTATTTGTAAGTTGCTAATCAACTGATTATCCATGATAAAGTTAATTTTAGCTGAAATATTTTGTTGTATAGTAGTATGATCAAGTGTCTGTCTTTTGTGTTTAGTGTGTGTAATCCATTTCGTTTGGCATCATTGGAAGCAAGTCCTATCTAGTTGGTGATGTCTGCAAGTGCATGTTTCACTGTTTGAAAGCTTTGTTTATAAGTATTGGTGTCATTGCTTGTATTGCTAGGTAGAATGTACATTGCATTGAAGTTGATATAACCTTTTACTTGAGGTTTGATGGCTGTCTGTGCGAGCCTTATTTGGACTGTGGTCGGGCATGTCGATCATGAAAGGCATTTTGGATATAAGGAGAAATAGGCATCAACAAGCAAAAACAAGCCTTTCCGTTGAACTAATTTCTGCAGATCTACTTTTGTGCTTCATCTTGTTATAAGTATTTTGGAAGGGCCCTTAAGTTTTAGTTGTAAATCGTACTAGGTTAAGGGTGCTTTCTATTATCAAAACTTATTTTAGCTATAAATTGTACTTGAGCATCCCTTATTTTTCTGAACTTATCTAAAGTAACTGGACTTATTTTTCCTAAATTAAGTAGAAATAAGGTGAACATCTTAGGGCCTAAAAGTGCACTCTTTGGACTTACATACGGAGTACTTATTAGCATAGCCTCACATAGAGAAAACCTGTGTCATCAAAAATGACCAAATGAGCTATCTAGCTGACCTGGCTGGCACAACAAAGCCACAGACTTTTTGATAGAACATGTAAAGGTAGGACGTCTATTACTGTTAATTTAGTTTGTGCCTAGGGTCCTTTTTGGCAAATTATTCAGATCAAGTGGTAATTTATTTACCAACCAGCCTATTTTCATTTAGAAATTCTACTCTCTGAAATTCTGGGTAATCTATACAAATTTCGTAAAGTTTCTCTGCTATTGGTTGCCCTTTAATCTTCCTTGAACTAAACAATGAATCAATCAATCAATAGTTGCACCATATGGAAACATGGAATTATTCTTCAACGAGTTTGAATTGAAGAAAGACTGGTAAGGAGGGTTGTGAGAGATAACTGTGACTTCGAGGAAGGTGCATTTCGGCTCATTTCGTATCTGGATGCAACTTAATTAACACTAAGCATTGGCTCGCAATTCCTAGATTTTTTATTCTTTTTTGACGTGGAGTAGTTTGCAAGGAATTTCTTTGCTGGAAATATCTTTCTACTGAAACCTTTTTCTTTACAAATTGGATGTTTGTGAAACAAGACGAGTCTGCATTTTTGTGTGTGTGTGTATGTGTTTTTGGGTCTGGGACCTACGAAGCCCAGGTGCGCCTCCCAGGTACCGAATCCCGTACCGGGTACGGGTACGGGACGGGTACGCCCCAAAAACGTCCCCGGGCCGAATCTTAATAGTGGGTACGCGGGTGGGATTTGGGTACGGTTGGGTTCGTTTTCGGGGACAGGTGGGTACACATTCGGGGTTGAAATCACGAATGCAGGGGTATTATGGTAGCTGGGAAGCCCAAAATCATAAATTAGGGTTTTATTTTCAAACTCACCAAATTGGTCACCTGCGTCATTGGTAAGTGGTTGTTGGTCGTCGCCGCCGGTTGTCCCAACTTCGAGGAAGTCGTCGGTTCTTCCTGTTCGCCGCTTCGAGGAAGCTTCGAGGAAGTCGAAGTTCTCTTCGAGAGTTCGAGGAAGTCGCCGCCTCGCCGGTTCTTCTTCTACGCCGTCGTCTTCTCCGTGTTTCCCTCAGTCCTTCGCCGGCGATGAGTATTGATTAACTTTCTCTGTTTTTTTTTGCCTTTTTTTATTGAGGGAGAAAGGCTGGAATCCTCGTTATTTTTTTTGTTTGTTGCTGTTTTCTTTTCTTCTTTTTTTTTGGATGGGTGAGTGGGGGGAATACAATTGTCACCCACTAAAGTAAAGATGACTTAATGTCTCTAGTTTTGTTAAAGGGAAACTATCTTTATTTGTTGAGTAAAGACTGATGAGTATGAAACATTATTCTTTAATAATCTAATTTTAATTGTGATTGAAATAATGTAAATTAATAAGCTTATTTCCATTTAATTTACAAAAACTAAATTTAAGGTAATATTATACATTAAATGTATTATATTTATTTATTTATTTATTTATTTTTTGCCGAATCCAAGCCGTACCCGTTTTTAGAAATTTTGATTTTGCCGTTTTCTGTCCCCGTATCCGTACCCGTATCCGTATCCGTGCTACTTAGTCTGGGACTATGGGGAGAAGGGTGCCTAGGGCTGATTGTGTGTTAGAAACTTGTTGTGGAGTTTGGTAGGGGTCTCTAGGAGGAAGTGTTATGTCATTTGGGCAATGGATCGAGGAAGGAGAGAGAAATGAGAATCGATTGGTGGAGGTCCATTGATGGTGAATAAGCTGGTTACTGATTGCTAAATGGAAGTGGAGATTGTTTGGACGAAATTGTCGGGTTCAGAAGGATTCTTGGCAAAATCTAGAAATGTGACATGTTTGTTGCTCTAAGTTGAGTTATGGCATATTTAATTTGGTTGGGAAAATGTGATATGGGTTTTAGTCGCACATCATTTCACAAGAGTGCCTCATTATCTTACTCGTGAATCAACTAGTAATCAATGTGATGTACATGTTTAAAGTTTTTAACCCAGCTTGTTAATGTATATCTTGATCATCGCTTGACAGTTTTCTGTTTTGGTTCTTTGTGGGTGTGTGAAGTGGTTAAGTTCAGCATTTGACTTAGGCCGGGCGGCCCGGGTGTTACTTCCCTTAATAACTCTCCACTGTCCAGTATCGGTGTATTGCAACCATTTTTAAATCGTTTTTTTTTTGTGTGTGTGTGTGTGGCAAGTAACATTTTAAATTGTTTTTTAACTTCTAGGGTAACCCTAGTGAAACAAATTCGGAGTTTTCGAGAATGTCTGGGATAAGCTGTGTTGCTGCTTTTCATCTAACTTTACCTTCATGTTGACGGCAGGGTAACAGTATCAATAACCTTATCTTTCTCTTGCCCACTCACTCCTTATGTTCTGCTCTCCTGCCACCGCGATGCTCTCTCTCTATCTTGGCCTTCTTCCTCTTCCAGTAAAATCCAAAGGCTGAAGTGTGTGGTTTATTTTCCTCCAGATTTTCCTCTTCCAGTTTCAAATCCTACAAAACCAGCCTGCTCCTTGCCTTCTCAATTAGAACCACCAAGTGTACCCAATAGTATCAATTTGTCCACCCCTCACGAATCTCCCTGCTGAAAATGGAGCACTTAAGCAAAATTTTCTTAGGGTGGCTTTGCAAGTGAAATTCGCTGCTCCTTAACGATAAATTTGAGCCTATAGTTACAATTTAACACCCTAACAGGGATATCTTATCGCAATTAGGTGATATAGCAATTTATGAGTGTGGCTATTGGGGTGCAAGCCAGGTATTCAGGGAGGTGGGGGTGTTTAGCAGAATAGCACAGTTGTTCTGATTGTGTTGGCTTGAATCGAACTTTTGCATTTCTTGGGTGGAAAAAAAGATGTCTAGTTGATTCTACTTCCTAATTCTGTGTGCTCAGAACTTGAAGTTTGATATGAAGCTGCAGTGGCATGGAAGTGGGTTGAGATTATGGGAGAGAGTGAGTGATGGGAATGAATGTAATAAGGAGGAAGAAGACTAGCAAAGATAGAGAGAGTGTCAAAGGAGGAAGAAGACCAGGACGATAGAAGGAAGAGAGTTGGAAGCAGAAAGCAGGCCAGACAGATAGAACAAGAGGGAATTGGCGGGTATATTTGTCAGGATCTGATTATTTCTTTGGGGATAGAGGAATGGAGGTGAAATTGAAATGGAATTTGAACTTCAAAGAATGGGAGAGGGAGGAAAAGTTTCTTAACAACGGTTTACCTGACCTCATCAATAGTGATTATTAAGGTCATTTATGTACTAACACTAATCTTCGGGCTTTTGTTAACATTGCAAATGCGTGGTTATTTTATCCTAGGCTACTAAGAACTTTACGTTTAAAGAAACCAGGTGAAGAGTGGATTTTCTGGACTTCATGTTTTTAATTTCACTTTTCCGAGAAGTAGTGATTTCTTAAAATGATCGTTTTCATGACAATTCTTTTAACACGTAAATCGATGACCTTTCTTTTTGAATTGGTGGTGGAGAAGAAATATCATTTGGAAATATGAATGATCTACTTTAGGCTCATGTTATATCTTTATATTAGCTTTTGTTGGCTCTCTATCAAACACCCCCCCCCCCCCCCTCCTCCTCCCCTGGATCGAACCTTGTAGAAAATATCACTGTCTTTATTATGTCCCTTTATTGGCTAGATGCAGGACAATTACAGCCTTTCTCTATATTTGTATTAAGGCATATGGCTGCTTTAAATTTTCTTTCAGCTGTTTGAAGTGAGGTATGCTGTTGCATCTTACCATGTTTATTGTAATGAATTGCAATACATGTTGTGGGTGTTCCAGAAGTAGTTTCTGTATTAATTTAGACTGGGCTAGCATAAGGCTACAAACATCTGAATTTCAAATATAGGCCTGCAGTTATTGTTGATGTTGAGTCTTGTAAGAATTTGCAATAAGTTGATGCCATTGTGCTGTCTGAGAACTCTTTCATAATAGGAAATCAATAAACAAAGTTTAAAACTTTCAATAGATTTCCTTGCCTGTGGAAACAAAGTTGTTACTAACACTTGTGGTCATCATGTTACACCTAAGTCATTTAGTTCAGTCACGTCCATCATTAGCTGGTTGTTGGTGTTTTCTCTCTCTCCTGTTGTGTGATTATTGGGTGTATCTGTTCTGCTCAACTTATCTAGATAGCAGAATCCGGTTTGAAATAATTGACAAGATTGACTGGACCAGTAGTTCTATAACATTTTGGATCTGATGATGGGATGTGTAGTCTTTGATAATACTGTCTCATACCCTGATGCGCTGCTGTGAGTTTCAGAGGCTAATGATGTGCTAGCCTTTCTTTGGGTTGGTACATATACGTGTGTTTTAATTCTTGTCAGCATTTAGGTAATCTTTAGTCCGAATGTAATCGTTTTATTCTACGTGCGAGTGTGTGCTGTCATTAACTAGTTGATTTATGCTGTTTCATTGGTATTCGGCGACCTACTTCATTCGCCTATTCTAAATTGTTCGTAATTTATTGCTCTGCTGCAGATTGAGGGCCCAAGATCTCCTGAAGAGATGCTTTCTATGTTACAGAGAGTTCTGGAAGAAACTGCACCTGTACTTGTCTCAGCCAGGGTTGAAGCTGAGGAGAGGAGGACCAACATACGCTTGAGGGAAGAACAAGATGCTGCTTACAGGGCTGCATTAGAAGCTGATCAGGTACCACAGAATAATCTTTTGCTGTTGTATGTATAATGTATTTGTCTACTTGGTCGTGATGCCTTTGAGTCTTCAACCTTTTCACTTTGTACAACTGGGTCCGTGTTTGTGCCTGAAGATTGCCTACTCTTCCTTGAAATAGTTTCATGGGTTCTAAAAAGGAAAAAGTGCGATTTTTACATTTTTTGGAGGTGTCTTGTAAAGTTTTTGCAGATTTTTAAACAAATATTTTTATGAATTCGGTTGCTACAATGTGGTTTCAAAATTTAAAGGAAGATTACTATTGTTGCTGTATGTACGATGAGATGGTTATAAGATTCTTTTTTAGAACTAAAGATGGTTATAAGATTTATAACTTGTTACTTTGCTTGTAATATCAGGGTTTTAGTGTTCCATAGACATGTAAGGTCCATAGGTCTTAGCAGAGTCTGTGATAGCTCAAAAGGTTTTGTGATGTGTTATTGGTAATGGCAAAGCCAAGATAAAAAAGTATCAGTGGATTCAAACAATAAAGTAGTTTTGGGAGAACATGTTAATTAGAGTGAAAGTATACCAGAAAGATATAAATCACTATAATTAATCCATGATACACTAGGAAAGAACTTGATTGCTAACTCAGCTATTGTTTCTGTCCTCCTATATATTCCCCTCGTTGAGGATCAGTTTTTACATTGTTGCAATCCTCATATAAAGGATATGATAACATTTATTTTTTAACAAAAGGACCCTTTATAATAATAAGCTGTGCTATTTCTTTCATCTCCTCATCTGTCTATTAAAGTAGTGGGTTATTGGGAAAATTAAGCATGCAAGAACATATACTTCTATATTTGGGAAATTGACAATGTTAATTTTTTTTAACATCTAAAATCGTACTATATACGTGACTATTTTTCCGGGGACGGTGTTGTATCTAAAGAATCTAAAATTTCAACCCCTCCATATTGTGGGTATGTATTCCATGGCATTGCTGTTTGAATATTACATTAATTCTCCTCCCAGGCTAGGGAACAACAGAGGAGAGAAGAACAAGAGAGACTTGAGAGGGAACGGGCTGAAGAGGAGCGAAAACTCCGGGAGGAAGAAGAGGCACTTGAGAGAGAAGCACGTGAAGCAGCTGAAAGAGAAGCTGCTTTAGCTCGTAGAAAGCAGGAAAAGGCTTTGTCTCTAGGTGCTGAACCTGAGAAAGGACCTGACGTTACTCAAGTAAATCCCATCTTTATCTTGCAACTGTTTTCTTCTTTCCTATCATATACTGATAATTTTGTTTCAAGATTGCTTTTATATGATGGCGGTTACCTTTTTCCTATTATTTGGTGATATTTGGTTGACATGAAATACCATGGGAAGTATGACTTCCTAGGAAGTGGAAGATTGTAGGGTTGTTTGGTTTACAAAAACATGGGAAGTCACACGTCCTACAAAATTGAGGAAGTTGCTTACCTAGGTTCTCCTAGGTAAGTGAAACTTCCTATGGGAATTTACTTCCCATGTTTACCAAACAATACCATCTAATCCTAGGAAATGCTTATACATGGGAAGAACTTTTAACTAGGAAATTCTACTTCCCAAGATCATCCAAACGACCCCTTGGTTTAGTATTTCTCATGCTTTGTTTCATCATATATTTGCTAGATCGACCATCTTTTACATCTAAATTTGATTAACAGGTTTTGGTGCGATTCCCAACTGGAGAACGTAAAGAGAGGAGATTCCAAAGCAGTGCAACAATCCAATCTTTATATGACTATGTTGATTCTTTAGATTGCTCAAACTTCGAGAGCTACAATCTAGTCTCCAACTTCCCCCGAACAGTATATAGTCCAGAAAAGCATACTTTGACCCTGAAAGAAGCAGGATTGCACCCTCAAGCAAGTCTTTTCGTGGAGCAAAACTTGTAAGCAAAAATGTCATCCATCAATCAACACTGTTTACAACTTATGATATCGGAGTTACGTAAGTCTCTTTTATTCAGTCTATGTCTATCAAATAATTCTGATGATTTATATGCGATGTATTTCTCACAAATTCATAGCCATTTACGCTCAAGTAGGTGAAAATCAGAATAAGGAATGTTTAGTTTTTGTAACGACCCTATAAGTTTGGTACTTGTAGGGAAATCTTTAGATATCCTTTTGCTGGAAAGAGTGTTGTATATAGCAGCAGTATAGCTATTGTGCTAGAATGTGTTGTTAGATTTGTCACCTTCAGAAACACATAATACAATCGACTATTTGTGACGGCAATTTGATGCGGTTGACAAAGAATGCACAGGATTTTCTGGCTTTTTTTTAATTTAATTTAAAGAAAATTTGGATGATTCGGTATTTTATTGGATTTAATCACAATTCACACACTATTATTAGCTACAAAACGTTGACAATTTCATATCATTGGTTTTTCTAAAAACCAAAATTAGTTGGTTATTTATGTTTTATTTCTAATTCAAAGTCACAATATCTCTTTCAACTCCTTGTACTATATCATTGTAGTACTTGTTAATTAGTATTTTCTATGTTTTTTTAGTATTGTTATATTATCTTTTTAAATTGTGACCTATTTTTTTTATTCTTTACAAAAAGTGACTGATATCACGCAACAATTATTGAGTTATGTATATATTTTTTAAAATATGCGCATTTTATAACTTACCAATATATAGTAAGTACGGAGTAATAAGTATAAATAATCATCCAAAGTAGGTGTTGGCAACCCAAAACCTTGATTGATAGAGCATGACGTTTAAAAAATGTCGGATAATGTTTAATTGAATGTTTCTATAGAGGATTATCATTTTCAAGTGGTTTGTAAAAAGGTAGTTTTTTAACTTTTTGTTTTGCAATTGACTTATAATCTCGATAAGGAGGGTGTGTTTTGTAGCTAATCAGGAGAATGGGTTGTGAGACGTAAGATTTATAATTAATTAAATTAAATTAAATCCCACATACAATTTTAGAAATGTGTTTATGAATCAAATTTATAAGAATATTACGATATTAATGATATTTCTATATAGTTTGTCGAAAACTCTAAACATTTTGTCGCATATACTCATAAGATAAAAAGGAAATAAATCATGATAAATATCAGGGGAAAAAGCTCACTAGACACGTTTGTATAAGCTTACTAACACGATTATTATTAAGGAAAATATACTCCGTAATATTATGGTCGAACATTAATTTTTTACTTTAGGTGCAAATGAGCCATAAAGACAATGTAAATTATAAATGATGGAGTATTGCAGGAAGAATTTAAATCCATGACCTATCGTACACATGCTCTCGGAACACTTTACCAAAACATCATTCGTTATGTTCTTATATCTTACTTACATACCAATTGTCTGTTAATTCAATGGTGATTGAGGCTGAACTTGGTAGGGAGAAACTCATGTTCGATATCCCGTAATAATAATTGGGATGGGATTGAAACATATCCATCCAGAACTCGCCTTTCGGGTGATAAAAAAAAAACATCTTACTTACATTTATGATGAACATATGTATGGAATTATGTAATCCATAATCCATATCCACCGGCCACAAATGCATAGTTATCGTACAATAGTGGAGTAGTGACAAAACACAAAAAAAACAACCACAAAAACAAAAGAAATCTTTATGAAAGTGCGTGGGTCCAAAGAATGTTATGACACTGTTAAAGACCTGACCGCCACGGGGCTCCTCAGGTGTTATAAATGTCGACGGACTACTCTTTTTATCCACCCACAATTTCTCATTCTTTACGCTCCTCAATTTTCAATTTCAAAAAGCCCAAATTCCCAAATTCTAGGGTTTGTTTTTCCAGAGATCCTCAAATCATGAATCTGTTCTTCTCAAATTAAGATTTGTTCTTCTCTAATTCTAGGGTTTGAAACAATTTTTTCATTTCCTGTAAACAAATTTTGATTGTGATATGGTGATTTTAGGGTTGGTATGAGAGAGTTACGAATCTCGCCGTTTATGGATTCTCGAGCTTTGAAATTACGAATGGATTCATCGAAAATGGATTTAATCGCGTGTCGAATCGGCTTTAAATCGTCGTTTGACTCGTATTTAATCGCTTGCGAAGCGTTTTTTGAAGCAGCGATGTTGATTTCGATTCCCGTTGAAGACGTTCTTTGATCGTTTGTTTGTTTGTTTCTGTTTTCTCTTTCTCCTCTCGATTTCCTTTCCTTTCTGAAATCAAATAAGATTTCTACGACATCGTCCATGGCGAAGCCACTTTCTGATGATTCTGACGGCATCGTTGAGAGGGATCCCTCCGGCCGATACGTTCGGGTATGATTCCTTAATTTCGCTATATTTTATATATATAATTTGGTAATTAGCTATTGATTAGGGAAACATTGGATATTTTTTTTATTATTCTAACCCTAATTTCTGGAAATTTTCATCATATTGCTTTAGATCAAAGTGATTGTTGATTGTCGCCTTAAGCCTGATTTTTTATTGTTCAATAAATTCCATGCCTTTTTTGAGTTAATATTATTAACCTTATTTTTTATTATCGGATTGCCGATTGTTGGTGTTATTAGAGAAACTCGGAGTAGAGATATAGTGTTAATGAACTTGCAGGCTTTGTTTTTTTTAATGTTTGTTTACTGAAGTATTATGTTTTATTTTATACATTTGTGATGATAGTTTCTTTTTTTTCTTGTTGTCTCTTACTCTTCAGTATTCTGAAATCCTGGGGAGGGGAGCATTCAAGACTGTGTATGATTTCTTTCCCAGCCCTTTGGTTTTATGTTATTCTTTTCTTCATTTTTTCGCGATTTTTTTAGGTTAAAGGTAGCTAATAGTGATCGCTTTCCTAGCTTTGGATAGGGAATCAAAATTGACCATTAATTATTTTTTCCCCTAAATTATTTTGTGTGTGTTTGTTTGTGTTATTTTGCTTAATAGTTACAAGGGATTTGATGAGGTCAATGGAAAAGAGGTTGCCTGGAATCAAGTCGACATTGATGATGTGCTACAGTCGCCGCAACAGCTGGAGCGGTTGTATACCGAAGTTCACCTGTTGAAGTCCTTGAAACATGTAAATATCATAAAGTTGTACCATTCTTGGGTGGACGATGGTAGTAAGACTATCAACATGATCACTGAGTTATTCACTTCCGGAAACCTGAGGCAGTGAGTGTTTTTCTTTTAACTCTCAGTTGCTAATAAATCTACATGTATATATATATATGTGTCCACTTTTTCAATCCCTTGTAATGTTGTTACTTTAATATTGTTTAGGTATCGTAAAAAACATAAGTATGTTGATATGAAAGCTATCAAAAAATGGGCAAGGCAGATCCTCAGTGGTTTACAATTTCTTCACAGTCAAAGTCCATGTATCATACACAGAGATTTGAAATGTGACAATATCTTTGTTAATGGGAACACTGGGGAAGTTAGGATTGGGGATCTAGGATTGGCAACTGTTATGCAGCAACCTACTGCTCGGAGTGTTATTGGTACTTCCAAATCCGATTGCTAGTATATTTTCTCGAACAATTCATATAGTTCATGTATGTAACCTACGGTCTCTTCTTGACACAGGTACACCTGAATTTATGGCCCCTGAATTGTATGATGAAGAATACAATGAACTTGTCGACATTTATTCTTTTGGTTTGTGCATGTTGGAGATGGTAACTTGTGATTACCCTTATTCTGAATGCAGAAATCCCGCACAAATTTACAGGAAGGTTACCATGGTAGGTGCCTACTTCAATTAGCTTGCAAGTTGATAAATATCTATTTATATTGTAACTCCTGTTTTATGACTTTTATTTTCTATTTGGTCTTCTTCCAGGGTGTCATGCCAGCTAGCCTTAGCAAAGTAACTAACCCGGAGATGAAGAAGTTCATAGAGAGTTGTCTGGTTCCAGCATCTTCGAGACCATCGGCAAAGCAATTGTTGAAGGACCCATTTCTTGCAAGTCCAAGTCCTCTTCCCGTGAACACAGTTGGACATCAAGTAGCCCATTCTATGGACATAGACAATCCTCATCGTATTAGTTTTAAATTAAAGGTTAATGATGACAAGACCTTCAAGTTAATTGGAGAGGTGGAAGATAACAATTCAATTTCAATGACCTTCTTGTTTCCTGATACAGCTGGTAAAAACCGAAATTCTAGCTACCCTTTTGGTGAGATGTCTTGGTATATATCTTGATGGAAACTGAGTTTTATGTTATTTGTATCAGGTCGTAAGAAGAATGTACATTTTGTATTTGACCTCCAAAATGATGTCATCCCTTCCATTGCTTATGAGATGGTTGAAGTGATCGACGACTTATCTGGAGAAGATTTGCTTCCAATAGTTCAGTTGATGGAGCAGCTTATTGCAAGATTGTTGCCTCACTCTAGGTCCCCTTCTAGTTCCTGCCATACTGAATTCACCAGTACACTTGAGGAATTATCTGGTTCAAGCAGTACCACGAACTCACCCAAGTATCCATTAGAATCTGGAATGTTCAAGGTCTTAACAGAGGTAACTGGGATTGGAAAAGACCATGGTGCTGGGGAATCTCTTGTTACAGGGATGACGATTGAACACAATCGCGTAAATTGCTCTCATAAGCCTGGTTCAAGTGCTTGTGATTGCTGTAAATTTTCGAACAGGTATTAGTTGTAGTGTTTTTGGAGTGTTAGACTTGTTGCTATATTTTTGTTCTTAAACATATTCATTGTTACCTGATGCAGTTTAACTTTGGATGGTTTGAGGTTATCGAGCATGTCTTCATTAACACAGATGGAAAAAGATCTTCACAACGAAGAACTGGAACAAGAGCTTGTTGCAATTGATTGTCAATACAACGAATGTATCCGTGAACTCTTGAGGAAAAAGGAGGCGGCAATTGAGTATGCTAAGAAGAGGTGGGCTTCTCGGAAAGTTGATTGTTGAAATTTCTATTCTAGTTTAGGATTTCACCATAGGAGAGAGTGCAAAAACATTTTTTTAGTCTTAGCATTTTGGAAGTTTTGATTGTAGAGTTGATTTTTTTAGTTTTTATCCTTTATTACTTGTTCATTTAAAAACCGTTGCCAAGCAGCAATGTTGTAAATTTATTTGAGTGGCAATGAGATGATGTTTTTTCTGTCAGGCTAAAAATATTCTTGAATGTTGATGCGCTGAAGCCTGTCAGGGAAATAGATCAACATGTATTCAGAAAACTAAGTTTTCTTCTCACATGTGAGTAGGAATCGGCCAAAGATTGCAGAAAAACAGTTCAGACCTCAATTTCCAAAACCTGTACGGATTATTCTTGCGTGGAACTGGTTCACAATAATATTAGTATGGATCCAAAATCAATAGTTTACTCTAGCATCTTTTAACCCTTATTGTTCTTAAAAGCAAATTTTCACTTAAGATCACATTATTCAAACACAATATGTATCAACGACACTAATTTGATTTTTTTTTTTCATAATATCCTAATAAAATACCAAAATAAATTAAGTGTGGATCAAGTCCATTTAAGAATTGGTGAACCTGTACTAAGATTAGTCAGGCAAGTGTGTATGTATATCACTGCATATATTCTGACTGCACAAAATTAGGAAGTTACAGAGAAAAATGCACTTTTAGTATTTCAGAGAGCTACCACCAACACTGAGTAAGCTGCCATCTAAGATTCAGAGAACAATGCAATTTTAGTAATTTCTGAAATGAATAGGACTTTGTTGGCTGAAAAGTGAAAACAGATGATCTGAGAAATCCATAAAGAAACTGGTTATGCACCAACAACCAAAAACAGATTGAAGTAATATCATGTTATAAGTAGAGGCCACAAGCACAAAGGGAGGCGTTTTCTGAAAATTACATTATCCCCTTTGATAGATCAACACTGAAATATTTCGAATCAATCGGATAAGACAACTTGAAAACTGAGAAGTATTTACAAACATTTTTACCAATGTCTTCACAACAATCAACAGATTTTAAACTTTCCCTTATATGCATTTGTCTTTCCTGTATTTCTGCAATTCTTCATCAGTTAATCTTCCAACTGATAGCTCAATTATCATCAGGAGTTCAGGACAGTATACATCGGTAATTTGACAACAACTACCAATTATCCTTGACGATTTTAGACTTTTCAAGTATGTATTTGCCTTCCTTGTACTTCTGCGATTCTTCATAAGCTCGTTCATATTTCCAACCAAGAACTTCACGACAATCAGAACAGGAGACATCCGCAACTGTGTGGAGACCCGTCATGAGATGTCTGTCTTCTTTTGGCCCCACATCAACGTTCATGGCATGGGAGAAGAGAAAAGCTCTACTGTTTCTTCCCTGAATTATGATTCAAATAGAGCAGTCAGCACATATAAAACAAAGTTGCATCATATTATCCATCATTTGCATTGAGCCACAAAGGTAATTAGGACTTGAAATCTATTGTAGAACATTAACCAAGCCCGGTCCCGTCTCCTTGCCTGCATATCCTACAAAAGAGGCGTATGCAACAGAAGTTCGGACATTTTTAATGTGCTCCACATAGAAAATAGTATGATGCCAACAACAACTCCTCAAAAGGTTAAAACTTCAATTTCTGGAATGAACAACAAACTCAATATTAAAGGGCGAGGTAGTTTAAATCATAAGCGAATATATCATTTGCATTTTTTACAAATTTTCGAGGGTAATTTTGAGGAAGAACTTAAACTGTGTTTGGTGGGAAGGAAAACAACTTTCCCATTTTCCCCTGTTTGGATCAGGGAAAATGATTTTTGGGGGTTGAAAAAAGTACTCTGTGTTATTAAGGGGTGGAAAAGGTTTTCTTCGATTAAGGAAGGAACGCCACATGTTCCTCTCTTCTCTCTTCATCTCCCTTCTTTTATTTCTTAGTTATTCTTGCAAGGAACCAAACAAAGGACAGTGAAGTATGAAACTGAATATCCATTGAAATAATCTCTAAAATAGATAAAATTCAGTACAATATATTTTCCTGCAAATGAAATACATCCTTGAGATACTAGTTACTCCACAAACATGATAGAAAATATCAATACAACCTTTCAAACAACATGCATAAAATTTTCAAACTACACCAATGATGTATGAGACCCATAACATATTGAAGTATAAATGTATAATGATAATTTTTTGGTTCCTTTGCTTGATTCTAGTTGTACTTATACTAGTATACTGCACACAAGAACAATCAAACAAAGAAAGCAACTGGTTATAATAAACAATCATCAACTTCTTTACCTGAAAAGCTTTAGAAACTATATCATCATGAAGTGCAACATTGTTTCGACAATTGCTGCAACTATACAGCCTCGGACCGATCAATCCTTCCATCAAACCTACAGAAGACCCTGAAATTTTCCGATAATCAAGATTACATACAGAAAAATGACAATGAGAATTGAGAATCATGATCAATATCCCAAAACAATAGAGTATTATTCCTTAATCCTCAGGGGAAATGCACATGATTGTACTTACTTTTTCGAGTTTTCGAGGGCGTTGGGCCTAAAGATTGCTTTTTTATTAATCTTTGTTTGATCAATGGCAACTATTGGAGACAGAACAAGTAATGATCATACATCAGAATCAGCATAGAAAAAAGCCTAATTATTTTGAAAAGGGCCAAAATTATACATTTTAGAAATTAACAATCAATTGAAATAGTACTGATTAAAGACCCAATTCTTAATTATGGTATACAAATTCCTTGATTTAAAACCCCAGTTTTTCAGCTGAATAAACTTAAGGTAAAAAATTAGGGTTATTTTGATGAAAATAAGATACTTGAACACATTAAAAATGAAAAATAAACGACAGACAGACAAACCTTGGCATAGGAGATCAAACTATGTGAGAAAAGGCGAGAGAAAATTAGGGTTTAAGAGGTGTTGAAATGTGAGTTGTGTTGGCGGAAAAACACCCGGGAGAAAATTGGGGGAAGAGGTTGATCAGATAATCATTATTTGCCGACAGTCTCCTCTTCTCGCTGAAGGCTGCTATGACCCGACCCATATACAATTACCTGATTAATACTATCTCCGTTTCAAAATGAGCTTTATACTTTCCAGTCCGTTTCATAATGTTATTTATATTTTACTTTATTTTATTTTTGGACATAAAAACTTATCACCTTATCCTTCTTAATCCAAAATATTTACAATTTTTCAATCATTTTCTCTTGTTTTATTTTATTTACTTACATCCACCCACTTTTTTTAACACATTTCTCTTCAAAAGGTCTTGCGCGTACAAGGTGTACAATAAATTTATTGTACACCAAGATAACTTTAACCCATTTTTTTGTAACTTTAACCTAGCTTTGATTAATTTTTTATATTAGTAATAAAAAGTTGATAGATAAACATTTTAAATAATTAAATGATTAATTTTATACATTATTAGTGATTTTGAAAAAATAAGTTTTATTAAAATGAAAAAAATTATCACTAAAAAATAAATAACTTTTACATATATAAGCATAACTTTTAAGCATTTTGAGTTAACTTTTACTCCGTTGTGCAATAATTATTGTACAACCCTTGTAAATAAGAATTTGTGTTTTCTCTTACTTTATCCATATTTTATTATATTCAACCAACTTTTTCATTTTTGTCTTAATACTTATGACAATAATAACTTTAAAGATATTTATGAAACGGATATAGTATGAAATATGAAATCATTTGTTTAGAAATCTATGTTTCTATGGGTTGATATACGTATTTAATTGGTATATCGTTTTTATTTTCAAACTTAAAATTGTTTTCGTGATATGATTCGACCCGTTCGTGTTGCATTGAACTATTGACTTTCCTTGCAACATGACAACATGAGTGTCATATTTTTGAGTCACTTTTACCAATGATTACTTGGTTTAATAGTTAAGAACAAAGACCTGAGTGTCATAAATTCGAAGGAACAGAAGAATTAACCTATAGCCCCATTAGATAAACGTATATTCCAATGAAAATAAGAAATTCCTTTAACCAAACAAACCTTTGACGTATCCTATGAATTATATTTTCGTGGACATTGAATTTCTTTAGGATATTATTTTAGAGCAAGATCAAATTCACATTACTTGCGTTGTGTTTATCAAATTCACAAGAGTCAAGAGTCAAGTTACTGCCTAATTACGAAAATGATAAAAGGTCGCAACATGCGATCTTTAAGCCGTGTCACAATAATGACGTGGCATGCTTATGTGTCATGATTTAAATTGGTAACTAAAATATTTAACTTATATAACCTATTATACATGTTACAAAAAAAGGTAGGAAAATCTTAATATTTTAATTTGGTTACTTCTTTATATCGATTAACTTATTTACATATTTCCATAGTAAAAATATTGCATTGATAGTAAAAATATTCTGATGACGCAAAACCTACGTGTCGCCTATATGTACCAATTAAACTCCGACACGTAAGATTGTGACAACTAAATGTTGTCGCAACTTGCGACCTTTATCATCACCTGGCTAATTAATGTTCTCAGATTAAGTCCCCGTTCATTTTGAACGTCCCTGGTTAGAATATACGGGTAAATTCAATTATACCTAGATAACGGCAACTGAACAAGTACGTTTCGGTTTACCATTTGACTTATAAAAAATTAGAAAAACGTTTCTTTGCTACTGCTATATTCTGGTTTTTAGTGAATGACAGGCTTAGAAAATTCACAAATGTAAGCCGGCAAATCAATTAATAATCCGATTTGCTAATTGCAGGCAACAAATTTGAATTAATCCGAATTCACATTTTGATTTCTATCATTAGGAAATGATCCCATTTTGAACTGCTAAATCCCGAGTCATAGCAGCCAACAGGAGCAAAATTCGTTTCCAAAATGGAAGACGAAATACAAAATTTGCAGACACCCTTCAGTACTAATCCTCATTGAAATCTCTTTTTTTTTTTTTTTTGTTACCTTTTATATGGTGTATATGATCTTAAATTCTTACATGTATCATACGTTGACTTTATGCAGTTCAAAAAGACAACAACCATGAACCACAAAATCAGCAAAATGCAGAAAGTCAAACATCAGAAAATCTGCCGGAAAATTCTCCGGTGAGACAGGTGGCAATGACAGTCCCTACAACAGACGATCCTAACCTACCAGCACTAACATTCAGAACATGGGTTTTAGGGATACTTTCATGTGTAATATTATCATTCCTGAATCAATTCTTCTGGTACAGAACAGAACCACTCAGTATTACTGGAATTGCAGCTCAAATTGCGGTTGTACCACTCGGGCATTGGATGGGTTCTAACCTACCTAACCGCGTCTTTCTACAAGGGACGCGGTTGGAGTTTTCGCTTAATCCGGGTGCTTTTAATGTGAAAGAGCATGTACTTATCACCATTTTGGCTAATTCTGGGGCTGGAAATGTTTATGCTATTCATGTTGTTACTGCTGTTAAAGTGTTTTACAAGAAGGAAATTAGCTTTTATGTTTCATTGCTTGTTGTTTTAACTACCCAGGTAAGCTTATTATATTGTATTAGCCTTTTTTTTAAGAGATTATAATGCTACAACTTTTAGCCTGATCTTTTGGTGTTGTGTGAATTGGGATTGACAGGTTTTGGGGTTTGGATGGGCTGGGATTTTCCGGCGTTATTTGGTGGAGCCAGCTGAAATGTGGTGGCCGGCTAATCTAGTACAAGTTTCCTTGTTCAGGTTGTTCTTTTTATCTTATTCACTTAATTTTTTTTATATTTTTTTTTACCACCCGGTTCACCCTTAGGAATTCGGATTCGGGGCGCGTGTTTTGAGTGGATTGGTTCCAGTCCCCTCTCAATTGTTGTTGCAGGGGATCGAACACGGGGTCCTCCCTACCAAGTTCAGCCTCAATCACCACTGAATCAACAGACAATTGATTATTATTCACTTAATTTAAGTATAGAGAATTTACATTCATACTTCTATTGTCCCTAAAAGATTGCTCATTGCTAGTTTTTGAATCAAACTTTGAAAATGTTGACCATGAATTCTCATTAGCCTATAAGAAAAATATAGTCTCGTGGGGTCTTATTATATTCGTTTCAGTATATATTTTTGTTATATCAATTTTTTATACGGAGTAATTTTTACGCGGGTAGAATTAGAGATACTTACTTCTTAAGGGAATTAGAGATATTTACGTTTTAAGTAGTAGTAGTTACTTATTTCCTCATTTGTAGAAGTACATGTTTTGAGTGCTTAATGGTAGGGTTGAGAACAACAATGTTCCCGGTCAAACTTTCAGAACCGGAACCTTACAACGGATCACTAAAAATGGTATCCAGAAACGGAAGTTGTTGCAATTTTGCAACAGGTTCCGATTCTGGTACCATGTTACATTCTAGATATACTTAAATTGTTGTCATTTTTTTATATATAAAAAAAACTCTAATTTATGATTTGGGCTTAAATTTTTTTTTTGAAATAAAATTAATTCATTAATAAAAAGTCATACGACATCTACAAAAGAAATCTGAATCTGTTAAATACATAACAAATTGAATCAAATAATACTCGTTTTCTGCAAAACTACGATCATCGCGCATCGAACATCTTGTATACCCTCTAACACATCGTTGTTTGATACAACCTTCAACGAGGGGGTCTTTTGATCTGTTGTAATTTTGATATTGAATTAAATCAGATTCAATTGATTGTAGATGTAGAACTGACATCTGCTGCGACACCGCACATATCTTCATCGCTGAATTAATTTCTCCTGTGAAATTAAATAATATTCTCCCTCGTACACCAGAAATTTAGGATCCTTTAACCTAAGAAAATTCTCCCTAAAAGGAGAAAAAAAACCCTATCTTTCGAGGGAGAACAATCCTCGCACAAAGAGGAAGTATTATTAAAACCCTAAAACTCAAACAAATTAAAAAAGAACAACAAAATAAAAAGATCGGGGCTTTCCACCGATAAAATCGATGGAAGCCCCTTCAAAATTCACTAAAGGAGGCTAGGGTTTGAGAGAGGGAGAGGAGGGAGAGAGAGAACGATGCAAAGTTGGCTTAAATTGTTATTCTATATTTATATTTTTCTGAAAACGAGTTTGAATCGTTTTATGTTATTAGTTAAGGTACTGTTTTTATTTGATTTTGGATCAAAATTTTGGGTACTCAATATTGGAATCGTTTTTTGACATAGTTCCAAAAAAATTGGAACCAGAACCTGAACATGTTGCTACATGTTCTCAATTTGTTACCTGGAACTGAAACTTGAATAATATATTCCGATTCAGAACACCCTGATTTTTTTTCTCACTCCTACTTAATGGCTTGTGCATTTATTGGCTTCCTAAATGCTGTTAACAGGGCCTTGCACGAGAAAGAAGAACGGCCCAAAGGTGGTCTAACTCGGACCCAATTCTTCCTAATAGCCTTCATTTGCAGCTTTGCATACTACATCTTCCCAGGCTACTTTTTCCAAATGCTAACATCCCTTTCCTGGATATGTTGGCTTTGGCCCAAATCCATACTAGCCCAACAGCTTGGTTCTGGGCTACACGGGCTTGGAATCGGCGCATTTGGGCTAGACTGGTCCACCATATCATCCTATCTTGGAAGCCCACTTGCAAGCCCATGGTTTGCCACAGCTAATGTGGCTGTTGGATATGTGATTCTCATGTATGTGGTTGTTCCAATTACATATTGGATGAATGTTTACAAAGCTAAAACTTTTCCCATATTTTCAAATCACCTCTTCACATCAACAGGCTCAGTATACAATGTCTCTGCAATTGTTGACTCGAATTTCCACTTCAATGAGGAGGCTTATGGGAAACAAGGTCCTCTTTATCTTAGTACCTTCTTTGCCATGACTTATGGGGTTGGATTTGCAGCTTTAAGTGCCACTATTGTGCATGTAGCACTCTTTCATGGCAGGTAATTAAATACTACTCCATGCGTTTTTTAATAGATGAATCATATTCTTTTCTCTTTTTTTGCATGTTTTCTTAATAGGTGCATCATTTCTCCTTTAAGTAAGTTATTGTGTGCAAAATTACTTTCTTGTCCGCTGCTTTGTTTCTTAAAAAGGGGACATAAACCACATGTTACATAACATACTCTCTTACCAACAAATAATAGGGAAAATATGTGAATAACACACTCTATTTCCTTCTCCTTGGTTCATGTGTCCAGTACGGACTTTTACGTGTCTAACGTGATATAAAGAATATGACCCCATTTTTAAAAAGCTCCTAAAATTAGCAACGTTTGAATAAAAAAAATAAAAATCTAGAATAGCTTTGTAGATTTGCGTGTGAGTATGACGGATTTATACTTGGCAGAAAAAACACTCATATACTTTCCCCCTTTTCTTGTTTTACGTAGCCCAATTTCCCATTATTGAGCCAAAAAATGTTGTTAGAAAAAAATTACTTCATAATTTATAGGGGACTTTTATTAAACTATAACACAGACCCCTATAGCAGTTGAGTCGGACTTACATGTGTCATTTCCATATGATGCATCTAGTAAGAAACGGAGGAATTAAAATTTTACAGATGTTGTATATATATACTTATGGCCTTAACTGTTAAGGATAACGTAGTTATCCTAGAGGATATAATATCATATGAGATAGAGTTATGTTATATGATATGAGATAGAAGTCTATAGGACTTAGGAATCCCATCTAGTTTGTAATTATCCTTAACATTAACACAACCCCTTTCCCTTACAAAATACAGGGAAATATGGAAGCAAAGCAGGGCAAGTTTTAAAGAGAAGAAAATGGACATACATTCAAAGCTTATGAGAAGGTATAAGGAAGTTCCTGATTGGTGGTTTTGGGTTATCCTGGTAGTAAGCATTGTGGCATCTATCTTTGCCTGTGAGTACTACAAAGAACAACTACAGTTACCATGGTGGGGTGTTCTGCTTGCTTGTGCCCTTGCATTCATCTTCACACTTCCCATTGGGGTTATAACTGCTATCGCGAATCAGGTAAGGAAACTCAAGTATCAATTGAGTCTTGTAAATTTGTAATTTGTGGATATTGGACAAGCGTGCACAATAATCATGGTACAGTCAAAAGAGCATATGTACACATACAAAAGAACATGACATTACAAAGGAACATGACAAAAGAGGGTAATTAGTTTGTTGTAACAAACTTTGACTTTCTCAGTTGACCGAGATATTCCTTCATATTACGACAAAAGAACATGAGATATTTTATTCCACTTTTGTTATTGTATTCATGTTCTTTTCACGTAAGGTAATAATGTTCTTTTAGCTATGTACATGTGTTCTTAAAGTGCACCATCCTCACTGTGTACCATAATCCACCATCTGAATTGTGTTTTGTATAGTGTACAATGAAGTATGCTTTTAATTTACTGATCTTTTGCAATTTGCAACATGCAGTCACCACATTTGAACATCATTACTGAATACATAATGGGATACATCTACCCTGGATATCCAGTAGCAAATATGTGCTTCAAGGTTTATGGAAACATTAGCATGAAACAAGCTGTTACCTTCTTGCAAGACTTCAAACTCGGCCATTACATGAAAATTCCACCCAGATCAATGTTTATTGCACAGGTATATGTTTATATGTTTCATCCTATGATTTCTTCTAGCCTATGTTTTGCTTAACATGGTCCTTACAGTAGGTTATATATATGTTGAAACCCACATGTGAGTTGTCCTACACTGAAGAAAGATGATAGAAAATATCGACTTATAAATTTGCGGAGTTATTCTCACTATTGCTCATTGGTTTAAATGTGGAATCTCTGTTGGGTTTATGAGTGGACCGAGCATGGTATCAGAGCCCAATTTTGTTACTCCGTATAAGTTTGAGGAGTTGTCAATTGGTTTTAGTGTGGAGACTCCGTTGGGCTTCTGAGTGGACCAAACTTTCCTTCTCCTTGTTAGGTTGCTTATGCATTAGGCAAAATCTTGTATGAGACGACCATTATCTATACTAATATATTAAAAGGCGTTTGTGAAAACGTATATGTGTCACGTAGATTCCCTCCGTATTACGCCATGTCACCACTAATAAGCATCATGGTATGTTATTGACAACCAAAAAAGCATGCATGTAGCAAGGATCGAACATCAAACCTCATGGATTAAAAGTTTCACTTCCTACCATCTAAACTACCTACAATGTTTGTCATATTTTCACATATAAATGTAAAATACAATCTTTTAAAATTGGGCACTTTTTAGAAAACGTAAACCCGATTAAAAGTAAAACCCGGAGCAACGCCCGGGCCACACACTAGTTAGTCATCTATAACTTGCTCTGAATGTATATTACTTCGTATTTAATAATTAAATGTTCCTGGTTCAGGTAGTAGGAACCCTGGTATCTAGTTTAGTATACCTTTGTACTGCATGGTGGCTCATGGAAACAATTCCAGATATTTGTGAAAGAAAATCATCAAACAGTGTCTGGACTTGTCCTGGAGACACAGTATTCTACGATGCATCAGTCATATGGGGTTTAGTCGGACCTCGAAAAATCTTCGGAGATGAAGGCATTTATGGAGAAATCAATTGGTTTTTCCTTGTAGGAGCAATTGCACCAATTTTAGTTTGGGTTGCAACAAAGGCCTTCCCTAACAAAGAATGGATTAGGCTAATTAACATGCCAATCTTAATCGGTGCAACTTCGTCTCTACCACCAGCAACTGCAGTGAATTACAGTACATGGATTCTTGTTGGTTTCTTGTCTGGTTATGTAGCATTTAGGTATGCTCCGAATTGGTGGAAACGCCATAATTATCTGCTTTCGGGTGCACTTGATGCTGGTTTAGCTTTTATGGGGGTGGCGTTGTATCTTTGTTTAGGGTCAGAAGATCGTAGTATTAATTGGTGGGGAAATGACCTTGATGGTTGTCCTTATGCGTCTTGTCCTACTCAAATAGGTGTCGTGGTTTCAGATTGCCCTGTTGTTAACTAATTTATACTTCTACATGATGTATAAAGTATTTTTTTTGTACATTCTTTTGCTTTTCTATCTGTCAATTTTCCTCTCACAAGGAGGGTCTTCTAATGTTCCTTTTTAGTTTTTATACATGTAATTTTCATCTTATACAATACTCCGTATACATGAATGTAATAATATTCCTTCTGGTTATCATAACAACTCTTTATTTCATATTTCAACTTGGTTAGATTACTGTTATTTTAATTGGAAACGTAAATCCTGTCACATCACCTGTCACATCTTGTCACATCTTCACCATGGTGCAATTAATATTTAAAGAATGGAGTTTATCTAGCGTGTTACATCACCTGTCATGACTACAATTAAAAGATTTATTACACTTTAAACGACCAGTGGAGATTCTAAAAAACCCATCTTAACACTACAATAGTCTGTATCAATTTAAGGAACTTGAATTGGGTGTAGACGTGTAGTTTCTGATTTGGGTAATCAAAGATCATTGCGATTAACTTTTGTTAAGTTCCAATTTAGGTTTGCAATGAGTTTTGCTCTCATTGCCTTAAAAAATCAAGATTGTAGGATTTAACATGTTGAATACAGAAAGCATATTTATTGTATATGATTTGACATTGTTGAATCGAAGCTGTGCTACACTGGCCACTGCTACCTACAAAATGGGTCAAACGTTCAAGGGCCAATAGAAGCAACAACTCTTATTTGGACTACTTTTTAGTTTGTAAGAGCAAGTAATGCTCAGTTTATTAATTGTTAGTTTGGTTTTCTATAAGGGTCAGTAATTAACTAATGATCCAATAGTAGACCTGTCAAACGGGTCGGTCGGGTCGGGTTGTAAAAAATTATTTTTGGGTTCGGTTGTATCGGGTCGGTTACTTTCGGGTTCGGGTTTACAAATGCTTGTTCAAGACCCACAATTTTCGGGTTTGGGTCGACCCAACGGGTTGAGAGATTTTGAAACGCGCATTATATTTTCATTAATTTAGGTGATAAATATACAAAATATGGGCACAAATTAACAAATTTTCCTAAACAAGTTTATATTTAGTCAAATTCAACCCTAAAATGACGTATAATTCAAATTAAATTCATATTTCACAGAACAATAGTAAAAATAACGTGTCTATCATGCTTAAATTTTCTCATAATCTTATTTATTACTATAAATACAATGATTTTCAATCGGTCGGGTCCAAAACGGGTTCGGTCGGATTTTGACCCATTCCTTTTCGAGTTGTTCGGGTTCGGATAAAATCGGATTACGGGTCACAAAATCTTGTTCATGACACATTATTTTCGGGTCGGGTTCGGGTCGATTTTCGGATCGGGTCGATTTTTGACAGGTCTACCCAATAGTATTTGTGTTATTAACCCTATGTAAAACAAAATAAAAATCGGGTCGAGTATTCCGGGACGGAGGGAGTACAAAGTACAAATTACACACATTCAAAAAAAAAAAAAAAAAAAAAAAAGGGAGTACAAAGTACAAATTACACACATTCAAAAAAAAAAAAAAAAAAAAAAAAAAGAGTACAAATTACACAATTAGTGATACAAAAGTGAAAGAGACGTTTACTAAACTCACGGATAGATACTCATGAATGATCTGTATCATTTGGCATCTAGATTAATAGAGATTCCCTTTTGATAAGAGACAAAAACAATACCAATTTTGTGTCATTCGTTACTTATCAAATTAGACTTGGTTTAAGTGGTTTGGGATCATCCAACGGTCTCCATTCATTCTCGTAGATAACACTTTCTTAATTGCTCCGTGGATACCATTTTTGCTACATGAATCTTTTTTTTTTTTTCCTTTCTTAAAACTCATTTATAATTAGATGTCTGGCTATATTAATTTGGCAGTGTAAATTTAACGTGTTTGGACCATTTCTAAAATATCCAATACCCTAAGTGTTAAATGTCAACTACTCCCGTTAATGTCAACATTGTCTTGATCTAGTGGTTAAGACTGATAGACTGTTTATTATAGGTCACAAACTCGAATTTCCCTCCTCCATTTAAAAAGTACTCCCGTTCAATAGAAGTCGTTGAGCTATAATTGTACGGAGGAGCTAGGTTGTTGAAGGTTGAGTGTATTCATTCCTATTTTAATTAAGTCGGAGACACAATCCAAAAAATAGTCAACAATTTGGTAATAACTAATAAGAAGTGATTTATGCCACAAACCAACTCCACGGGGCCAAAAGTTGAATAAAGAACAATGTTAAAAACATTACATATAACATACTACGGAGTACGTAGTAGAATTTATCTAAAGCGTATAATTTATCTTTGTATTACATAATCTAAACTATTAACCATGGTGCACGTAAATGTATCTTGTATTTCCTATAAATTTATTATCTAAATAAATTTTGTTTTGTATGTTAGATGATCAACCTTACCCAACCAAAACCCAGGTCGTATCTGGCTAACAAATACTCATGCACAAACTTACCAAATTAGACTGGAATTTTCGGGTTGAGCTCAAGCTTTAGCATATGAGCATACTACATACATATATTGATATACTCAAACCCGCACTTATTCAGGCCGTGAAGGATAAGGGGACCTTACCCCCCCAAAGTAATCGTAGTGTGAGATTACATACGTTACAGAATTTAATTAGTCGACCACATTTACAATTTATACCATTTTGTTTTACTCATCCATTTTGATATAATGGCACTTTAACTTTTTTGAAATTTCAATTTGAGTTTCGTTTGTGATATACACAAGGAAAAATAGTCGGGTGAAATCTTATTTGATTTTAATATTTACTTTTAGAATATCAATTTTTTATTTATAATTTTTACAAATTAAAACTCTGATATTAATTTACGTTCGAGCATTTATATTGACAAACATGAAAAAGATAAAGTGTAATCATTATATCGAAATGGAGGAGTATACTAGTATAGTCATGAATATGTGACTACACGAGATAACCTACGAGTAACATTTATAGTTTTAAACCAATTGTCAATCTTAAAATATCACGTGGGACAACATGCACCTGAAATTGTAGTCCCCATCTAACTCTTTCCATCACTTATTATCAAATTGCATAAAAATATAAAAATAATAATTATTCTCCTACTTTTCCAATTCCAATTCCAATTCATTAATCGAAATAATTGCATCAATTTTTGGCATTTTGCTTATCAAAAAATATCCAAAAAAAAAAACTTGAGTAATCCTCTCCACATTTCACTCTAGCAACAAATTACGGAACACCACAACATTGCAAGCTACCTTAGCTTGCCAAACTCATGGAAGATCCAAATGAACGCACCCCTTTAAGTAATTTAAACATTTTGTTTCCGAATTCAATTTTTCTTTTCCGGGTTTATTTATTCGAATTACTCCACTTTTTTTTTTTTTTTTAATCCCCTAATGCAGTATCAGAAGAAGAAAAGATCGAAGAAAATGAAGAAGAAGAAGAAAGTCAAAGGCTACTTAATCCAATATCAAAGGAAGAAAATTCACCGGTGGAGCAGGTGGCAATGACGGTCCCAACCACCGATGACCCGGACTTACCGGTGTTGACTTTCAGAATGTGGGTCCTAGGGACGTTATCCTGCGTGGTCCTTTCATTCTTAAACCAGTTTTTCTGGTACCGGAAAGAGCCTCTTAGCATAACCGCCATCTCAGCTCAGATCGCCGTCGTACCTCTCGGCCAGTGGATGGCGTTACGGCTTCCAACCCGCCCGATTCTCCGAGGGACCCGGTGGGAGTTTTCGCTTAACCCGGGTCCATTTAATGTTAAAGAACATGTGCTTATTACCATCTTTGCTAATGCTGGTGCTGGAAGTGTTTACGCTATTCATGTTGTTACCGTGGTTAAAATATTTTACAAGAAACAAATTACATTCTTCGTTTCGTTGATTGTTATTCTTACCACTCAGGTATATATGTTGGTAATTAAGCTGAAATTGAGGTAGATTAGATGTTAAACTTTTTCTAATGGCGAAAATTGGAATTTTTTTTGAATGGTTATAGGTGTTGGGGTTTGGATGGGCTGGTATTTTCCGGCGTTATCTGGTGGAGCCGGCGGAAATGTGGTGGCCGGCTAATCTTGTCCAAGTTTCTCTCTTTAGGTAAAGTCTTTATCAACTACTTCCAAGTTACATTGCTAAAGTCATGACTTTGACTTAAATGTTTAAGTATTTAATTTGCACATTAATTGTTTGCGTCTATGTACACAAGTGCTTTATTAAGATTCGGTAGTGTAGAAATGTAGAACTGAAAAAAGATAAAAATAGTGGATCATAGGTATTTTATGTGAGAGTAAAGTTGTGTAGCCTTGAGCTTTTGCGGCAATGAGGCAATATTTTAAAGACGATCTAAAACGGAAAATGAGGCAAACAAAAAGGTACAGAGGGAGTACAAAATACTACAGAGTAGATAATTCACTGCGTGTGAAATGTGAATCATGTAAGATGAACTCTTATAATAAGATTTCACATAATAATACGAAGTATTGCTTATCACTTGTACAAATTATGAGTGCGAATAATATTTTATTGATAAATTGTGGAACACACAAAAAAAAATTAATGGATACTTTATCCATGAGAACATACATAGACACATCTGTAGGACCATGGTTTACCCTCTTGCCCTCTTGGTCCGGTCATGCAAATCACATGTTCATGAATTATAATTAATGGCCCCTTGAGTCCTATTCTGACAATTATGAACTTATGAATGTCTAAGTCTAACTAGTTGCATCCTTTTGTCATGCAATTAACATGAATCACAAAAATCACATTTCTTAAACTCTTTTATACTTATTAATGCATGATCTTTGTTAGGGTGCAAAATGTACAAGTTTGAATTGAGCATGTGAGGGGAGCTTAGACACATTTTTGTTTTTCCTTGGTCACGAGTTCGATGCTCATCAAACGTAGGGTTTGGGCGGAGTTGGTTGGATTCGGATCCTCTAGTTTTTCTCCAATGGTTCAAATTAATCACAAAATCCTATAAAAATGTGGATTTTATCCAAATCATAAGTTATATCATAATTATATCTCTATTATATGAGTGAATAGATGGGGTTATTTTAGTAAATCCAGTTTTGGTGTCCCCCTTTGATTACTAAAATACCCCCACACACTCATAGAATAGAAAATATAATGACAACATATCCAATAGGAAAAGCCCAAAGAAACATTTTAATCAATCCAGCCCTTGAATAAAATTTTACCATTTTAATCAATCTGCTTATATGCGTTCGACTCTATCTACCTTATATATTTCTTATATTCGCACACATCGCATTTATATTATAAATTTTACATTGTTATTTCATGTTTAAATGTAATAACACAAATATATTTTATGCAACAGGGCTTTGCACGAGAAGGAAGAACGGCCCAAAGGCGGTCTCTCCAGAACCCAATTCTTCCTAATAGCCTTCACTTGCAGCTTTGCATACTATGTCTTCCCAGGCTACCTTTTCCAAATGCTAACATCCCTTTCCTGGATATGTTGGTTTTGGCCCAAATCCATACTAGCCCAACAATTAGGATCTGGACTATCTGGGCTTGGAATTGCAGCATTTGGGCTAGACTGGTCTACTATCTCATCCTACCTTGGAAGCCCACTAGCAAGCCCATGGTTTGCCACTGCCAACGTGGCAGCTGGATATGTGCTTATTATGTATGTGCTAACCCCAATTAGCTATTGGTTTAACCTTTACAAAGCCAAAACTTTCCCCATATTTTCAGATAGTCTGTTCACAGCTTCAGGATCAATTTACAATATCTCTGATATTGTTGATTCTAATTTTCATATTAACCAAGATGCTTATCATAAACAAGGCCCTGTTCACCTTAGCACTTTCTTTGCTATGACTTATGGAGTTGGTTTTGCGGCATTAAGTGCTACTATTGTGCACGTAGCTCTCTTTCATGGAAGGTACGTACTACTCCAATTTGTATATCTTTGCAACATTCCTAACCCTCCGTCCAAAATTAATAGTCATGTTACAGTATGGGAACATAGTTGTTAGTCTCGTCACATTTCCTGATTTGTTATGGTTTATAATATCGGCCCTGTTTGGCAATTGGTTGTTAGACTGTCAGTTGTTGGTTGTTAGATTGTGAGTTGTCGGTTGTTTGACTAGCTGTTTAAGTTGACTGTTTTGTTCGATGTTTGATTATTGATGGTTTACAAATATATTTGGCAAAATCAGTTGTTGGCGGTTGGATGAAGCTAGAGCTGTCAAAAATTGACCCGACCCGAGAAACCGACCTGAACCGACCTGTATTTTTAAGGACCCGGACCCGACCCGAGACCCGGAATTTTTTTAAAATAGGAAACCTGTAACCCGACCGTATCAAACCCGTTAAAACCGATGACCGATTTCGACCCGTTAATGCATGACCCGGACCCGAACCTGACACCCGACGGAAATATAACCGATAACAAAAATGAGTCAGCTTACCCGACCGAAAATTACCCGAACCCAATTCAACACCCGACCCGATGTCAACCCGAAACCGATTATAATCCGATGAAACTTGTTACTGACTCAATTCGTGACAACCCATTACCTGTATTTACGCGACCTGTTTACAACCCGATTTGTCATTGACCTAACTAAATAATAACTTAAATCAAGTTAATATTATTTTTTATAATTACCTAATCTAGAACAAGTGAAAAGCGTTAAACCAAATTTAACCAAATTTATAAAAGTTAATTATAAGGTTAAAACTTGACTAAACCTGATAGCTATCGTACCCGGTCTTAACCCGTGTCCGATGGTGAACCCGACTTGAATTTTAACGGACCCGATAATTATCCGATCCAAACTTGACCCGACTCGTTAAGACCCGAACCCGTAATTGTACCCGACTAGAAAAAGACCCGACCCAAACCCGAACCGAACCCGACCTATACCGAAATGGAAAAATAACCCGACATGACCCGACAAATTTTCAACCTGACCGAACCCGACCTGAACCCGGCCTACACCCGATGATAAAATGACCCGGCACGACCCGACCATATCTTGACCCGTGACCCGAGATGACCAGACCCGGACCCGACTCGAGTAACTGTTTTGACAGCTCTAGATGAAGCTATGGGCCTGTTTGGTAACTGGTTTTTTCATTGGTTTTTAGCTTTTTTGTCAAACAACCAATATACATGTTTGGTAAATGACTTTTTTCTTGGCTAAAAAGTCAATTTTTTTCGCCAAAACTCAAAGCTAACAACATTAACTTTTTATACATTGGTTGTTGCCTTTTTATTTTAAGTATTACTCAGTACATTTTATCCAATTTTTGTATGAAACACCTAGTAGTCAACAATCAACTTTATCAACACACATTTTAAGAAAATATACCGTCAAACGGCCAACATAAAAAGTCAACAAAAACAACTGGTCGAACAAGCAAGTGAAACAGCCAGATAGACCCATTAATTTGCGAGCTATGAAAAGTTGGGGAAATGTGACAACTAGTTTCGGATGGAGGGGAACTGTTAAAGTGAAACAATGGAGTTATTTGCACGAGCTTGATTTTGTGTATTTTCCTCCTTTTAAATACAAAATTATAGCGAAATATGGGAGCAAAGCAGAGCAAGTTTTAAAGACAAGAAAATGGACATACATACAAAATTAATGGCAAGGTACAAGGAAGCTCCAGAATGGTGGTTTTGGGTCATCCTAGTTGTTAACATTGCAGCTACCATTTTCGCTTGTGAGTATTACAAAGAGCAGCTCCAACTTCCATGGTGGGGTGTTTTGCTTGCTTGTGCCATTGCCTTTGTCTTCACACTTCCTATTGGAATTTTAACTGCCATCACTAATCAGGTATACACCAATTCTTGTGTACTGTAATTATCTCAGAAAACAGAATGGTAAAAGTTTTTTTTTTTATCAGTTCATGAATCTTACTGATGAACAATTAATGTACAGAGTCCTGGTTTGAACATCATCACTGAGTACATAATCGGATACATCTACCCAGGATACCCAGTAGCAAATATGTGCTTCAAGGTTTATGGCTACATTAGTATGACACAAGCTATTGCCTTCCTGCAAGACTTCAAACTCGGCCATTACATGAAAATTCCTCCCAGAACAATGTTCATGGCACAGGTAATGTTTCTTCCTTGCAACATTGTTATGTTAAAATGTTAACGAAGCAATGATAATTAATTAGGGGTGAGCAAAAAGTTAGGGTACCCTGAATAGGAATCGTAACCTGTTAGAAACCTACAGTTCCGGATCCGGGTAACAAATTTGGGAACTTGTTGCAATAGGTTCTGGTTCTCAATTTTTTTGGAATGGGTATCCCGTGGGGTACCATGTGTTACACTAATTCTAAGATGGAGTTCCCCACATAAGGAACCGAACCATATATATATATCCAAAATATAAAACAATCCAATTAAGCTATTTTTTGTAAAATATAAATATAGAATTAAAATTTAGCCCAAACTATGAAACAATCAAGCCCATACCACAAAGTAGATTTTTTTTGCAATAATTTATTTAAAATTTTAAATGACAGTGTACCTGAATTCTTGCAACATGTTCCGATTTTCATTTTCAGGAACCTGTTGAACACATTCTGGTTCCCATTTTAAGGAATCTGTTGTAACAGATTCCGATTCTAATTTTTGAAATTTTAACCTCAAATGATAACTATGATTATATATGAATTCTTCAGGTTGTAGGAACTCTAATTTCTGCGTTTGTGTACCTTGGCACGGCATGGTGGCTAATGGAAACAATCCCAGACATCTGTGTAAAAACTGCCACAAACACTGTCTGGACATGTCCAAGTGACACGGTGTTTTACGATGCATCAGTCATATGGGGTTTAGTAGGACCTCGCAGAATCTTTGGAGACGAAGGTGTATATGAGGCAGTGAACTGGTTCTTCCTAGGAGGAGCCATAGCTCCAATCCTAGTTTGGGTTGCAACAAAAGCATTCCCTAACCAAGAATGGATTAGGCTCATAAACATGCCCGTCTTAATTTCTGCAACAGGGATGATGCCACCAGCTACTGCAGTGAACTACACTACATGGATTCTTGTAGGTTTTCTGTCAGGATTTGTTGTGTTTAGGTACGCGCCTGAGTGGTGGCAACGACATAATTATTTGCTTTCTGGTGCACTTGATGCTGGTTTAGCTTTCATGGGGGTTGCGTTGTATCTTTGTTTGGGGTTGGAAGATGTGAGTCTTAGTTGGTGGGGAAATGACCTTGATGGGTGTCCTTATGCATCTTGTCCTACCGAGAAAGGGGTTGTGGTTCAAGGTTGTCCTATTGTGTATAGCTAGTGATCTCATGTGCTGTATGATGTACATTTGTAATTTGTAACAATGTATTCATTCTTTGTAATTTTATTAGTTGAAACAAGATTGATGCTGTTGTACATTGAAAACTTTCTGATTTGAACTAAATGTGAATTAAAAAGTTTGGCTTTACAGAAAAGTTTTGGCACCTCATATTTTGAATAAGAGACGTTAAAAAATAAACATATGATGAATCATATTTGTATAGGGTATTTTAGGCTCATTTAGGTTGCATTATTAGGCATTTATATCATTTTAGTTGCATTTAGGATCACATTTGCATAAGTTATCGTTGTCGTACTCTATTACGCCCCGTTTGTGCTTTCTTAATGTTTCAGGTGATTTTACGGTCATTTGGATGCTTTCGGAGTGTTATGAGTTGATTTGGATGATGAACGGATGGAATGTTGACTCGATGATCATTGCATGTCTCTAGGGATAATTTTGAGTCAACAACGAAGCTAAACGCTACTTTTCTAAGCATCAAAACGGACAAGCGTTCACTCTTTTGATGATATCTCAAGTTCTACATGTCGGAATGAGACGATTTTGATTTGGCTAGAAAGTAGGCTTCAAGATCTTTCCAACGACAGGTCACACGTCCTTATAGGCATTGTAAAACAAGAGTTATGACATAAACAAGATGGCTCGACTATCCGATTCGCCCACAGCCCAAACCGATGGCCCGATTCCACTCCTTGGGCGCGAAAACCAGCGACGGACCAGCGGGCCCGCTGGTTTCTCCTCCCAACTTACTTACGAGCGAAATCGTGTGCGTTCGTTTCGTGATCGTCCAATTAAATCATAGCTTATGTAATTGTTATTTTTTCCTATTTTGTTTAGAATTTAGGAAGCATATAAATATTTCAAGGGAATGTTTTATTTTCCTTTATGCTTTTATTTTCCTTTACGTTTTCAATTCCCTTGGAACTCCTCTTTCACGTGTTTTTCTCTCTTTTCTTTTTCATGAACCATAGTTTTTCTACAAACTCCATTAATGTAATTCTTTGAGGTATTATTGATTTTCGTTTTTATTTTATTTATTGCTTTTAATTATGTTTTCATTCTTAGATTTGATTTTCATTGTTCGTTTCATGATTGAGTAGTTCGCTTTCTAGGGTTTGGGAATCCATGTTTATGTTATGAATCTTTATTATTATTGTTGATGGTTTAATTATTCATTGATATTTCTAGTTGATTAGGTTTATATTGTTAATCTTTGCAATCTGATCAATTGTTTGATTAAATCATGCTAATAGGATTTAGAATTGAAAGATCGAATTTTAGAGGCTTACCTACAACTAGCAATTCTGATTATGTTAGCGATCGTACTGCATATGTTGAATTGAGAGTGTTAAGACCCGACCGTAGGATTAACTTGTGCTCTAAATAATTTGAATATTTGAGTTGTTGATGATGTTTTGATTGATTCTGAACTATGAACATGGTGAACCGTTGCCCTAGATCTTTTAGTTTATTTTTCTATTTATTTTAGTTTAAACATTGAATCCTAAATTTCGTGACATTGTTAGTTTCGCCATACCTTGAAAGCTAGATTTAAATAGCCATCTCTCTGTGGATTCGACCATACTTACCCTACTACATTGTTAGGAGGTTTCGTTAGGATTTTATTTTTGACGGGTGTACGACAGCCTATCAACATACCATACTGAATTTGTGCCATGATACATTACACATGAGGTTGGTCATCCTTCTTTGGTCAAATGTCAACTTGCGCCAGATCTTAGAGCAAGTGTTCAGTTAAATAAATAGTACGTCAAGCCAAACAAATCAATGGGCTTTTTAATTTTACCATTTATGATTTTTGTTTAATTTATATGGAGTACTTGTTCCAAGTAATTAAAATCGAGCAAAACTATCTTTACAAGAATTTGTCATGCTTGATAATCTTGTACAATTGTACTCCTAAATAAGGTTGGATGTCACCTTAAACAAACCAAGTCGTATGAAAGTCATAACATGTTCACATGTGTCAATGTCTCAGCTACACCAATCTTTAGTTGGACTTCCACGTATCACTTCATCTGACCATAAGTGTTCACCTTATGTGTTGATAAACCATTCAAGAATTCACTTCTACTTGAAAATTTCCCCAGTACCGTAAATTTTCCATCGTCTTTAAAGATTCACATTATTAAAAGATTAATTTATAGTTACCGACATCAAAATAAAAAAGGGACTAGAGATAAGATGAGACATTGATTTCAAATTTTCAATCTATTAGTATGTCAATTTATTTAGTAGTGGTTAGGTCTTAGCCTCTTTGGTCTAATTGGGGTTCATAGGTCTAGTCTAAGTAAAACCGCATCCTCTACTGAGACTGCGAGAAAGAACGAAATCAACCAAAAAAAGAAAACAATGGAAACTCAAGCGGATAGCAATTCCGGCGACGACATAACCGCCATCAAAGAGCTTCGCCAACAGCTCGAAGCTCGCATCGAAACTCGCCACAAAGAGCAACAAGATCTCATTGCCTCACTCCAAACCCTAGTTCCCGACCTCGTTTCCTCTCTCAATCTCTCTCTTCAAGTTATCTCCACCATCAACCACCGCCCTTTCACTCCTCTCTCTCCTCCTCCCAACCCTAACCCTACCACGCCTCGTCCCCTCCTCCTCAAGAAACACCCTCTCGATAATCGCGCCAAACCGCTGCCTCCGTCAAAGCGGGTTGCGAAACCGGAACCTCCATCTCGCAGGGAAGATGGTGCTACCGGAAGTCCGTTATCGGTGGTTCGGTCAATGGTTGCGCGGTGTTTGCTGGAGAGGAAACCGTGGGACGCGATTGACTCGTCGACGGTGCTTCGGAAATTGGAGAATTGTCCGAATGTGACGGCGGTGGAGAAGGCGGCGCTTCGCGATGTTGGTGGCGAATCTGGAGATATTTTTGCTGTGGAGACGGCGTTGCGATCGTTGGCGGAGGATAATAGAGGTGTTGAGTTGGATGAGTTTGGGGTGAGCGGGAAATCTGGGGTCATGGTCATGAATATTGACAGTACCAGGCTTGCTAAAGAGTTGCCGGGGAGTGTTGATACTGCTGATGCGAACAAGGTTGTGGTTAGTGATGGTCCTGGCGACGGCGGGGAGGAGGCTGGGTTGGGTTTCAGGACAATGCACAGGCCTGGTATGCCGGAAATGTGGCCTGGAGATCCTCATATGCAGGGTATGCCACCGATGTTTCCAGGCCCGATGATGGGCCATAGAGGTGGTGGTCCTAGGGGAATGGGAATGATGGGGATGCATAGAGGGATGGGTGTGCCGCCCCAGCACAGGCCGCCTTTCGGGCCAAATACACCAATGGGCGGGTCAAATTCCGGTGTGCCTGTCAAACAAGTATCAGAGGAGGAGGTAATGAAGGATCTTGAGGTTCTATTGAATAAGAAGTCTTTTAAGGAAATGCAGAAGTCTAAGACTGGAGAGGAGCTCCTAGATCTCATTCACCGCCCTACTGCAAAAGAAACAGCCGTGGCTGCAAAGGTTTATTTGATTTTTATTCATTCTCTTGGATTTTTGTTTTTGTTTTGCTTTTGCATTTATGGTTGAAGTGTCCAAATTATCACAGTATGTGCTTGTATGTGGAAAATCTTATCATAACATTTTGAAGCTGAACCAATAGGAATTATATAGAGTAGAGACTAGAATTAGAGTTTTCAGTCACTTGAGCCTAGAGTGGATCAGTTTGCTACCTGAATAAGGAGGAGATGTTCTAGACTTCTAGTACCGTTACAAAATCCATAAACTAATGAGAGTAATTAGATTATTAGAATGGAAGTGACAGTCGACCTTCCTGCAATTTATTCACAAAAGTTGATCATTGGAAGAAAGTTTAAACAATGGCACGGACTCACGTTAGTGAAAGTAGGTTTTCGGTGGTTTGGGTTTATAGTACACACCAGCTTGGAAATGTACTCAACTTATATTGAAAGTATTGAAGATGTGAAACTTTAAATTGTACATGTCGTGAATATCGCTTGGTTAATAGAGTAGTTCGCTATGAAGCATGGAAGAATCCATATTTTTCAGATTCTGTGATGCAGACATAGAACATATGTTTTCCATTGCTACAATGCCCTGTACACCATGACAATTCTAAAGTTCTGAAACAAATTGTTTAACTTTGAGATTATAAGGTGGTAGTGAAATTTTAAGCAGACAATACATTTTGGGGATGAAGATGCATTACCAAACACGCCTCAAGGGATCAATACATTGAAATGGACATGTCTTTCTTTATTGCTATCTTTTTTTTTAAAACTTTCCATGTGCCTAAGTTGTTAACACCTACTTCGTACTTTTTTTAAGCATATTGTATTGCTTGTGTCTCAATGCTTTCTGTGCTTCACAATAAGTCAGATAACGGAGCTTTTTATATGCCTTAAGGTCTATGTTCTCTTGTTAGTGTGACTCTCTATGCAATTTATTCCTCTTTCTGATGGTTGTTCTTCTGCGTCTGGAATCCTGACATCTAACTGCAAAATTTCCCTGTTGGTTGAATCATGAGTTTGTGGTTATTGATGTCTTGTTTCAGTTTAAGACAAAAGGTGGGCCTCAACTTAAGGAGTACTGTGCTTCTTTGACGAAAGAGGACTGTCGACAAAAGGCTGGATCATACATTGCATGTGAAAAGGTACATTCCACAGCATGCTCTGTATCCTCTGTTTTATTTTATAGCTATGCAGCCTATGCTCCTGTGAGTTTATCAGTCACTATCTCTCGAGATGTATTGCAGACCCAATTTGATTGTTATAAATCTGTTGGCTATCCCAAGGTTGACCCCCTCCCGTCTAGTTGTGTTAGCACATCTAGCAGTTATTAGAAACATCTATCTTTTCACTATGACACACACACACACACATACACACACAAAGAGTGAGAACTACACTTGCATAGCATGATCACCAGTACCAAACTGGATGCTATGGACAGAAGTGTTGGTACTCAGCGAGAAATAAATGTCGTGTATTGCATGAGCACTCGTACAAGACTGGATGCTCTAGACAGCAGGATTTCTACGGTTGCACCACTTATGTAGACTACTAAGGTGGGACTAGGTGTAACATAGACACCTAGGCATATACTTGCATTGTGTCGGTCATTACTTGGGTGACACGGTCAAATGGTCAATAAGAGAGGTTAACTGGCTGACCAGTATGGCTTTAGCTTCATGAGACTATACGATTGATACCGGATAATCAAATATGCCCTGCATTCCTAATCAAATCTGGCAACTTCCGCGATGACTAAAATACTTGTGAGTGTGTGGGTTAACTGGGGATGTGCGATCACACCATATCTCCCTTGAGACGCGCATCCAAGCATGCTTCACCAGGCCAAAGAGCTGTTTATATGTCCTAGAACATAGGAAAAGAACGGAGGTGCACCCATGCGACCCTGTAGTTTTCTTGTTGATGGCTTAATAAATTTTGTGGTGTGGTGTTAGATGTTTTGAAACTTCGGATCCTGCATTGTAAAAGGGCTTACTCTTTCTTTGACCTTCAACTAAGGCTCTGAGCCGGGGCCAGGGCCCCAATACGGTGATGACCCTGAGAACCAGGTACCCACATTTTCAGGTGGTGGCAAATTTGGGCCATTTCTTGACTCGATAACACTAGTTATCCAAAATTTGCTGTGCGATCATAGGGTACAGGGAACTTTCATACGGCAATTCACATACCACATGTTCCAAAAAAAAATCAGCCCATAAATCAAATCGTGTTTCCAAAATTATTCAAGAAACAACTGATAAGGATGCGGCGATTTCAACTACAAATACTAAAAGAAGATTTTGTACAAAAGGATTAAAATAGTGTGGCCCCTCAAATCGAGTAGATGCTGGTTAAATAGCATCTACCTCCTTTATTTGTGACCCATCTGCATGGCGTCAGTTATGACACACATAGGCCAGTGGTGAGTGGAAGTGTGGAATGAGGTCTTGATTGTTGACTTGAGTGCCGAGAGAGAAGCCATTAAGCAAGATAGAGTAATAAGTTGAGAATCAAAGAGAATAACAAAAGGCAGATTTGGGATCCAGAAGCTGAAAAATGAAAAATTTCTACTTCTTAGTAAGAAGTAAAAGCTGAACTGGAGGTCGCATATTTAGCATCTCTATGGGGCGAAGGCCGGCGGGGCTTTAAAGATTTACTCGGTTGGGGAAGTACGAAGGAATTGGGGCTATCTGTAATTTAGTTTTCAAATGAGAGGACTGCTTGTCCTTGTTGTTTCTTCTCATTTTTCCTACTGTTAATATAATCTCTTTTACTATTAAAAAAAAGAGTTGGGAGATAAAAGTATTACTGGGTGTTTAGGTACTCGATAAGTGACATGGACAAGACGTCTCTACAATTATGAGTTTATCACTGGGATCGGGTCCCCGACTTTGAATCTTCAATTTTTTTAAGAAAGAAAAACATGCTGGGTAAGCAGAGCCTGCCTTGACGAAGACACTGCTTTTTTCACTTGAAAAAGAAAGGTCAAGTTCTAGATTTGGCAGATTCAAGTAAATCAGTTTAGATTAATAAGTTCCTTTTACAGCTAAATGTAAGTTAGATCAGTTTACAAAAGTTAGACCCGTTAGGATGAGTTTACTGAAGTTAATGAGTTCCGGTGTGCTTGTCTATGATAATTTAGGAGGTTTCAGACAAAAAGAGCGCATCTTATATGCAGGGAAACTATTTCTAAAAGCGCTGCACAAAATAATTTATAAGAGGTGTGAAGGTTTGGTGCTTCTTTAGTGTAAGTAGAATAGTGCAAGTTTAATCCGACGTAACATGTTAGCCTTTTACTGTTCCTCAAGAATATATTCATTTCCTATCTCCGATAAACTATGAATACTATCCTTACTTGATGAAGTTATGCATTTCCTCTCTCTGATGGATCTGTGGATATGGTTTATCCCGTGATATATTAACCCATATATCACAACTTTTAATCCTTTATCCTTTTCGAGTGTTCCCAGGTTCATTTCAGGCGAATAATTGCCCTACATACAGATATCAATTTGGGAGATTGCTCTTTTCTTGATACATGCCGACACATGAAGGTAAATCTCTTCACTACTTGAATTTTCCATACCTTCTGCGTTGACTCAAATATTTGGTATAGTTTAATACTTTAATTTGTAGTTTGGAGTTCATCTGGACTGTTTCTGGTTTTTTGTTCCAGACATGCAAATATGTTCACTATGAGCTTGACCCGACTCCAGATGTGCCACCAATGATGATGGGGACTTCGTCTCTTCCTCTGTCCAAGCCATTAAAGGCTCAGAGAGCACATTATTGTTCACCAGCAGAACTTGGTGCAGCACAGTGGATTAATTGTGATATCCGGAATTTTAGAATGGACATCTTGGGACAATTTGGAGTTATAATGGCTGATCCACCCTGGGATATTCATATGGAATTGCCATATGGGACAATGGCTGATGATGAAATGCGTACTCTTAATGTTCCTGCATTGCAGACTGATGGTCTGATCTTCTTATGGGTCACTGGACGTGCAATGGAACTTGGTCGTGAATGGTAAGTACCTGTTTCCCCCGCCCCAGAACTTGTCCATCACATAGCTGCATTGCTGTTGCTTCATGCAATCATGTTACTCGTCGAATATTGTTTTGATTGTGTTATAATTTTAATTTTAATTTTAGTCCTAGTTTGTAGAGGGTATTTTGTTACTCATAATGTGATTAGATTATATTGTCTTTGTTTGGCAAGGATGGAGATGATAATGGCTGTTTCATCATCCATTTAACCACTTTCCTTCTTTATTAGCAGCTATGTCACATATGCATCTGACTTTTGTAAACCAAATAAGATATTTTGAGTGGTTAAAATGTAGGCGTAGGCCAGGTATTTCAACTTTTTGTAGAAGTGTTTAGCACGTTAAATTCTTAAATGTTATACTTCCACATGAAAAGCTGCTTCCATGAGCTTTTATGATTTAGTCAGTATATTTTGCTTCATGTTCACCCCCACCGCCTATGTGACATTGTATGTGCCATTTTTGTATGCACTTCTTATTAGTTGTAGTAGTAGACAACCACAGCCTATGTGACATAGGGTCAATTGGTAATGACCTCCCTGTTATCTGTCTCACAGAGGTAAGGCTGCATTTGCCAAGCTGTCCAACTCCCCCTTCGTCTGTCGATTGCATGGCCTTCATTAAAAAGAATTAGTGATTTGGAATAGCGATGCTGATGATTTTTTTCAAAGTAAATTGATCATTTTATACATATCCCATTAATTCAAAGCCATTTTGCCAAATTTTCAGTATATTTATTTGGCTACATTTTTAGCTTTTAGCTATTCCAACAAGTTTCTAGCGAGCAGAGTCTTGGAATAGTGAGTTTTGTTATTCATCTGGGCTGAGAAATAGTCGCATCCTTGCCTTCAATATGTAACAGGATCAAATGAGAAGCTTAAGGAGATTTTTCTTGTATCTAAACAATCCAAGTGTTGAAATCTTTGTCCAAAGACTTTATCTTTTCTTGCTCTGTTTACCTGAATTTGGCTGAAATGAGATCCTTTGTAACATCTTGCAGTTTGGAGCTGTGGGGTTATAAACGTGTTGAAGAGATCATTTGGGTGAAGACCAATCAACTTCAGAGAATTATTAGAACGGGCCGCACAGGACATTGGCTTAATCACAGCAAGGAACATTGCCTCGTTGGCATCAAAGGAAATCCCGAGGTGAATAGGAACATCGACACTGATGTACTTGTGGCAGAAGTTCGGGAGACTAGTCGAAAACCAGATGAGGTGATATTGAAATTGAGGAAACATGTAACCAATTTGTTGGATTTCATATTTAGTTTGTGTTGTTTATGTTGTAATCTGTTATATCTGCAGATGTATCCATTACTTGAGAGGATAAGTCCAAGAACAAGGAAACTGGAACTCTTTGCTCGCATGCATAATACTCATTCAGGGTAAACTTCTTTATCTTCTTAGCTTTAGTTATATATGCTGAAAAGTGCATCTTGTTTATTGTAGTGTGCATACTGTTAATACTGTTACTTGCAATGATTGGTTGATCAGCAGTCAACGAACATTTTTCCCTAGAATTTTAGAAGCACAATGATCTATCTTGGAATAGGTTTAATTTGGTTTAGGTTAATTACAAATATTTATTTTAGTGTCAATATAAGAAGGGGAAAAAAGATGTGTGTGTGTGAGTACTGAGTAGTGTGATTTTTCATGCATGTTAAACATTCAAAAATAATTATTAGTGATGTTATAGATCAGATTCATCAGAATTCTCATACTTTAGTGATTTTGTAGGATCTACAAAGACACGATTCAGTGATACGATTCAATCCCGTGTGTCCCTTCTGATCCAAGATAAAAAAAATCTTGATCCTGATAACATTTGCATAGAACACAATTTCATGCGAATGTCTATTTAGCTGCCTATTACCATATTGTACTTTCTTACGAAGTAATAATCCATGATTTGTATGCTTTTATTGTCACACTATATACTATATGAAGCTTTTAGCCTTGTCATTATATAATGCCCTATCTTAATTGTTAACAAATAATTTCGATTTGGAAAATAGGTGGTTGTCAATGGGAAATCAACTGAGTGGAAATCGGTTGGTAGATGAAGGACTAAGAGCCAGGTTTAAAGCTTCATATCCAGAAGTTGAGATTGAACCACTATCACCTCCAAGAATCTCCACTATGGATGTAGACCCAACTGGTAATCAACCAAGAACTCCAATTTCAGGTCCTGAAACTACACCCGTGCCACAATCCTCCTTTACTCAGGCTGCAGTTACAGAAGCGGCTAATGTTTCCGAAGAAAAGCCTCTGATTATTAGTAAAGATGTTGAGATGGTAAAAGCTGAGTAGTTTCATCCTCTGTTTTCAGTAGTTTGAGCATCCAGATGAGTTATAAGGTAGGATTTAGACAGTAGAGATGGTTTGTGATCACTAAAAATATTAGGAGAAACAGGTTGATGCCTAGTAATTTAGAAATTAGTGGCTTTTTGGTTAAACTTTTCAGGATCCTTCCTCAAGTAACTCCTCATCTTTTCCATCAGCCTTTTGAGTTGTAAACTGCATTATAATGATTAAGCTATACTTCGTATATAATGAGATGATGTATGTTAGTTAAATCTTTAAAACTTTTGTCTTAATGGACTGGTGAATTCTATTTTGTTCGTCTGTAATTGTCAAAATATAAAGTTTGTTGAATCAAACAACTTTTACGTACTCTTTAAAGTATTACTCCACTTACTTTGTTCCTAAATACTTGTAACAGTTTCAAATGACACTTGTCGAGGTACTAGTTTGACCGTAGTTATATGCAATAACACAATAATAACAAATGTACATTAAGACTAAATCAACTAGTAAGAAATTTTACACAAAAACATTTGATTTTTTATATACTAGTAAGAAATTTTGGTCAAAGTTAATGTATGAAATTATAAATAATGTAAAAGTTAAATTGTTACAAGTATTCAAGAATGGAGAAATTTTATTTGATGGAAAATGTCTCTTGGTACACATTAAAACAATCTTTGATTTTTTTTTTAATATTGTTATATTTCTACGACATTGTTGCACATTTTGTAATTGTTGTTATAAAAGCAATAGACATTAGACCGACAGACACAAAACCAATGCATGTTTATGCACTAATCAGTAATCACTGTAATAAATTATAAAAAGAATAATAAATTAGGACCCCAAAGACTTCAGATTTTTTATCAAAAAAATGGGAGGCAATCAATTTTACACATTTGCCCTTTCGTAATTGGATCTCATCTCAATTATACTATAAACTTTCACCGACAAAAAATTGAAAAAAATAATAAATAATAAAGTTGAACACATGATATGCCTTCGATTACAGCAATTAGGCAAGAACCCAGATTGCAGAAACAATCAAAGAACCCAAAAATGCAGAAAATCTAAGGATTGGAGATGAAGTAGATGGAGTTGGGATTGACCCAAAATTTTGATGATAAGAAGGTGCATCAGCAGTTTCTGACATTGCACCTGGACTTTCTGCTGGTGCATAAACAACAGCTCCATCTCCAGAAATAGAAATTTGAAGCTTTTGGCCTTTTTGGCAATGCCCTGTTTCTCCACTAGTGAAGTAGAAATTTCCTGGTTGAGTTATGTTGAACAGAGAGTTTCCATCATTCATGTACAAGATTGGATCTTTAAGCTTGCATGATTTGTAAGCTTGTGGTGTTACTTGTATTACTGAATCTTGGCTTGGTGGGTACAAAAACACTGCATCAAATCCCAATTAATCATAACATAATTAGTTCACATTGATCACAAAATCCTACATCATTGCGACTAATCTAACAAGATTCTACATGATAATGTTATACATTTTAGAACAAGTTGAATAATACCAAAAGGAAAAATGGCTTACAAAGAGAATCTCCAACTTTGAAAGTGGTTTTGTTGGACCATTTGGCGTAGATATCGTGATTAGTTGCAGTTGGGATTGTCCATGAATTCAAGTCTCCAACTTTGTGCTGAAAACAGAACACTTTGGCTTGCAATACAATCAGAAGCAGGAAAGTATAGAGGAACAGACACTTTGAATTCAACATTTTCTCTCTCTGTTTTTTGAACTGTCTAGATATTCTTCACTCGATCCTCTCGTATTTGCAACCCTTTCAATTTTATAACAAAGGAATTTAGGAGGGAGAAGTTTTGCTGTGCGTGCCAGCGATTGGACAGATTGGTTTCTCAAAAGAAGACACTGTTGTTTTGCTGATTGACCTTAATACCCTTCATTTTATTTATTGGTGGTAGAGACTAGAGAGAGTCACTAAGGGTATTACAACATATGATGTAGATAGGGGTGTGCAAAGATTGGTCCGGACCGAAAAATGGACCGGACCGGACCGACTCAGACCGGACTAGACCGGACCGAAGACAATCGATCCGGTCATCGGGTCGAGAAATATCAATTTCCGGTCTTCGGTCCGGTCCGGTCTGGTCCGGTCCAAAACCCAATTTTGGACCGGACCGATTTTTTCTTAATAAAATATAATATAAAATACTTAAAAGGTTAATTCTCTCCTTTAATATGTTGTAAATATTATTATATTGTGATATGTTTTATTTTAGCTTCCAAAAAAGGCCTTAAAAATTAATTTTTTTATATATATTTTTTCTTTTTTACCATAAATTTTTATATATATATTTTTTAGCATAATCGGTCCGGTCTTTGGGTCTCAAATTATCAAATTTCGGTCTTCGGTCCGGTCCGGGTTTGGACCGATGAACACCCCTAGATGTAGACGAGATTTGATCTCCTTAAACACCCGACTCTTAAAACTTTACCAACTAAGCTAGTTGACATCCACTTTTTCTTTCGTTGAGTTATATTTAGTTATCTAGGCTAGTTGATAACCAAGTCTAGCAATACTTGTAAGTTACTTGAGTTTGACTCGGTCGAAATTGAATTTGACCCGATTACAAACTTGAAAAGAGGATTTAAATAAAGTATCGAGCTAATCAACAAAAGATTAGTCCAAAATTCTTTAAAAAGAGCTCGAATATAGAATTAATAATATTTCGTATAAAGTAGCCTCTTACATAGCAGTGAGAAATATGAATATCGGTTATAACACGGCTTAAAAAATGTAACATTTTCATTGATGAAACTCGTTCTCGGGCTATAGGGAGTGACGAAGCCAGAATATTTAAAGCGAGGTGTAAAATGTTAATAAAATTAAAAGATCTTGTGCGCACAATGTGTACAATAAATTTATTATACACCAAAATAACTTTTACATAATTTTTTGTAACTTTTACTATGTTTTGATTAACTTTTATATTATAACAAAAAAGGTTGATAGAAAAACATTTTAAACGGTTAAATAACTAATTTTATACATTATTAGTGATTTTGAAGAAATATTTTTTATTAAAATGAAAAAAAATTTAACTAAAAAATTTATACTTTTACATATATAAAGCTAAATTTTAAGTATTTTAAGTTAACTTTAATTTCGGTGTACAATAAATATTGTACACCACTCGTAAATAAGAATTTGTGTAATAAAATAACTATCTAATCCGAAATAATTACTTTTGTCTCATAGTGGTTTTGCCACTGGCTCTAGGTCAAGTCGAGCCTAAAAATTCTAAGCCTCTTGTCAAGCTCTGCCGGAGAGTAAGAAATATGAATATTAGTGAGGCGGAGCTAGAATATCTAAACCGGGTTGTCGGTATGTTTATAAAGTAATTATTTAGTATACATTAATTACTTTTCTAATAATGTAAGGTATAACTGATTATTTTTTTTTAAAAAAAAAAAATTAGGTGGTCGGCTGACCACCCTTGTCTCGAAGCCACTGATTATCTAGTTCTAGGTCAATTCGAGTAATAATTCGAGCCTAAAAATTCTAAGCCTCTTGTTAAGATCGGCCTCAATTAGTTATCACCTACTCGGCTACTCCCTCCGTTCATTTTTATTTGTTATGTATTTCTTTTAGGGTGTTTTACAATGTTTGTTATGTGGGAAAATCTTTCCTTTTATAAACTTATTATACTGTCATTTTTTGTGCCAGCTTTTAATTTTAATTGGTCCAATTTTTTCAACTTATTAAATTTCTTTACAATTTCCCAAGTATGTTAAATTAGCAATTTGTGTGCTTTTCCATTATTGGTTCATTTTAATAAATAAAACAATTTTATTGGTTGTTGCAATGATTAGTGAATTGAAGTTTTTACTTGGGTTTATTTTTTTATTTTTTTTAAATAAAAGTTGTTTTGCACTATATTCAAAGAGACAATAAATGTCGGATTTTGGAAAAATGGAATCAGGATTAATGATAGAATCTAAGCATTTAAAATATAAAAGAAAAAATCTTTATTATATGTTAATAAACATGCAAAACTCCAAACGTAACAAACAAAAAGAAACGGAGAGAGTAGTTGGCATTTGGAAAGTTTGACTAGTTATGGTGTATAATTGTAATGCTAATTAGTGGAGAAAATTGGAAGGTGGATATTTTAAGTAGGTTTTGACTTGTACTTGGTATTATTTTGAGCAGATCTAGTGAAAGGCATCATAATAGAAAAGGAATTTATTGAATTGAAGAGGGTAAGGTTGGAAATGAATCATTATAAGCAAAATAATAGCACATGTGCCAGATGGGTTTAGCACCCTTCCAAGACTGCAACCTAACATGGCAAGTGAATAAGTGATTACCTATCAATTAGGAATTAAGGATGCTCAAGTTGGGGTCCTTAGGGGAGATTAATTCGGACGCTTTGGCGATTAATTTCAAGTTAACAACGACACATTGGACTAGGGGCGGACACGAATAGAACGTGAATAATTTGGAGTTGGTTCGATAAAAGTTCGGCTCGAGCTCAATTCCTTTGTAAATGAACCAAGCTTGAGATTAAATTTATGGTTCAATAACTAAACGAATCAAACTCAAACTCAATGGTTGTTCGTCTTGAAAGCCCGCTAGCTCGTTAACTTAAGAAAAATGTCATTGTCCAAACTATTAATGAAATGACAAATAAGAGATAATATTTTAGTATTTTACGTAACTTGTCCAAGAAAAACACTATTATAATGTTATATTTAATAAAATTATTAGCAATATTATTGTACTTGTTGGTAGAATACAGTTTATCAGTTTATTAGTTTATCGAATCAAGCTCGAACAAGCTCGAAACTCGGCTCGAACTTGAAAATTTCTTATCAAGCCTGCTCGATAAAGATTTTTAAGCTCAAGGTAAGTTCTGTTAAAATATTAATCTAGAAAATTCTAGATAATATGTTTGTAAAAATCTAATAGGAGAAATGTCTAGAATTATCTTAAGAAAAATCTAGTAAGAAAAATCTAGATAAATGATAAGTGTAGAAAAATCTAGAAACTAGGATACAACCACTATAAATATGTTGTATGTGCATGAGTTGAGAGATGAGCCAATCACGAGAGCTCCCACAAAAAATATGAGTGAGGGGTAGAAACAAGGGTTCTACCAAAGAGATAAGTGAGAGACATGAGCCCTCACAAATATTCTTGTACAATTTTTATTAATGTAATCAATGATAAAAATGCAATTTTGTTAGATTATTCAGGCCCATCAAAACTTCCGCGTGCGTCCTCAAATTTCTATCAGAGCTCGAGTTCGAACTCGGAAAAAATAACCAAACCAAGCCGAACCTATTAGAATTCGGCTCGGTTCGACTGTTGTCCACCCCTACATTGACGACTTTTCTTGTTGTGAAATATGGCCATTGATATCCTTCTAGCCACACTACACTAAGGTTTTAATCGCGAGCCAAAAGTTAGATGTCCTCGATCTTATGAAGGTTGTGTATTCGGGTAGACTGTGTAGTGTTTTTCATTAACATATCGTACACACCAACCTATTTCATGTTAGAATACATAAGAGCATTAATACTAGTTATCTCTTAGCCCTCTCTTAGCTTTTATCTTTCCTTAAGATTTAGCTCTTAGCTAAAATGTGATAACTCTTAGCTTCCTCTTATTTAGAGGTTGATTATGACATCCGCTAAATAAGAGGTAGCTCTTAGAAGATAAGAGGGGGTGAGGTGGAATATTGTGGGCTTTTATGCTTGCTTTTTGATATTTTTATATTAAAAATAAAATAAAAAACTACATAAGAGGTAGTATATAAGAGTTAGTATATTTCTTGTATTTTTGGTAGCTAACTCTTATTAAGAGTGATGTTAAGGTGGATGAGGAGAGAGACTAAAAGGGGAAAAATAAGAGCTACCCTTACAATTGATGCTAGACGCGTTTCCTGACATGAGGTGCTGACGTCATTAATTTTTTTCTTTCCCTTCAAGAAAACGGAATACTACAGACTCTCAAACTAGTACTCCCTCTGCCCCAAATTAATCATCATAATTTCCACTTAACACTTGACCACTAGGCCAAAACCTTATTAATACCTTTTTTTATTCATTTCTACCTACACGGTTACACTTACACATGTCGTTAGTGTTAAGTGTTACTCCCATCATTCAAAAGGTCTTGCACGCACAAAGTGTATAATAAATTTATTATATACCGGGATAGCCTTTATCAAATTTTTTAGAACTTTACCCAGTTTTTTTTATAACCTTTAATAGGTTTTAATTAACTTTTTTATTATAAAAAAATTGTTAGAAACTTATTGTAAAATAAATGATGAATTTTATACATGATTAATGATTTGGAAGAAATATTTTTTATTAAAATAAAAAAGGTTATCACTAAAAAATAGATAGCTTTTACATATACTATCTTCGTTCCTGAAAGTTCTTTACGTGTTGAGATATGTTTTCAAAGTATGAAAACTTTTGACCGTAATTTCTCATTGTTATATACAACAAAAAGTTATCAGGTAAGATCTTATTAGATTGGTCTCGTTACATATTTTCAGAATATCAACTTTTAATAATTTTTTCACATACGGAATTGGATATATAAGTGGTTAAATATTGTATTGGAGTCCGTGCAAATATTAAGCGTAAAGAACATTAAGGAACGGAGGTAGTATAAGAGTAACTTTTGAAGATTTTTAGTTAACTTCACTCCAGCTTACAATATTTATTTACACCACATGTAAATAAGAATTTGTGTATTATTAGGCTAAGACCTCATTTATTGGATAAGGTATTTTCGAATTACTTTCATCGATTTGTTGCCTAATTGATTCTTTTTTAAAAAAAATAAAAAATAGATATTTGGAAACGTTGTACAGTATATTAATTCCATTCCATTGTTGATTTGTTTCCTAATTGATTTTCTTAAAATAGATATTTGGTGACGTTGCATATTAATTTCCTTCCATTGTTGATTTGTTGCTTCTTTTACAAAGTTTTTATTCTATATTATTAATAGAATAATAGTAACACAAACTATAGCCTCATTCTACCATCTCATAATCAAAATAGTGAAAAGTGAGTGAGAGGAAAACCCTCAAGTGGACAGATTTCGGGGCTAGAGGACGTAAAAGGTGAAATATAATTCTAAACTAGATTTTAGCCCGTGCGATGCACGGATTCTATTAAATTTTTATGTTTAAATAAATATCCTATGTATATACCACTTTTATATTTTAGAAGATTAGTCTTTTATTTTGCATTGAATTTCATTTTAGATTTTTTTTTATTATGAGAGTGTTTGTTTTTGGATGAAATTGTATATGCGTAATATTAATAATTAATAAATAAATAATATCTACGTGACACTTAATCATTTCTTTACGTGGCACTCGACTTTTTTAATTCAAAATTAATTTTATAATCTTATTTTTCATTGGCTGAAACCATTAGATTTTTCTACGTTGCACTCTAATATTGGATTAATGTTTGATTTTAAATTGAATTGTATTTATTTTATTTTAGATTATTGTTTGATTTTGGATGAATTTTATTTTAGATTTATTTTTTAATTATTAGAGTGTTTGATTTTAGATGGAGTTGTATATTATTAATTAATTAATTAATTAATTATAATATCTACGTGGTGGAAATCGATTTTTAATTATTAGAGTGATTGATTTTCGACGGAGTTGTATATATATTAGTAATTATTTAATTAAAATATCTACGTTGAACCTAATTAATTATCTACGTGGCACTTGATTTTTTTAATTCAAAAAGAAATTAGTAATCTTATTTTTCATTGGCCGAAACCATTAGTAATCCTAGGTGGCGCTCTAATATTTCAGCAAATATGCCTCGTGAGGCCGAAAACATTAGATTTTTCTACGTGGCGCTCTAATATTGTATTAATGTTTGATTTTAAATGGAATTTTATTTATTTTATTTTAGATTATTGTTTGATTTTGGATGAATTTTATTTTAGATTTATTTTTTATTAGAGTGTTTGATTTTAGATGGAGTTGTATATATTAGTAATTAATTAATTAATTAATTAACATGTCTATGTGACACCTAATTAATTACAGCGCGTCTCCTGTGAGACCAGTCACACCATCAACTTGATGGTGTGACGAGCGCGAAACCAACCGCGTACCTCCCCTAAAACTAAAAAAAAAAAAAGTAACAGATCTAAACTATAGAAGTAACACACCTAAACTAAAAAAGTACCTCCTCTAAAATTATAAAAAAAAAGTAACATGTCTAAACTATAGAAGTAACATACCTAAACTAAAAATGTACCTCCCCTAAAACTATTCCGTATTAAAAAAAAATTAACATGTCTAAACTATAAAAGTAACATACCTAAACTAAAAAAGTACCTCATCTAAAATTATAAAAAAAAGTAACATGTCTAAACTATAGAAGTAACATACCTAAACTAAAAAAAGTACTTCCTCTAGAATTATATATAAAAAAAGTAACATGTCTAAACTATAGAAGTAACATACCTAAACTAAGAACGTATCTCCCCTAAAACTACTCCGTAAAAAAAAGTAACATGTATAAACTATAGAAGTAACACACCTAAACTAAAAAAAAGTACCTCCTCTAAAATTATAAAAAAAAAATAACATGTCTAAACTATAGAAGTAACATACTTAAATTCGCAAGTGTGAACTAGTCTCACCATCAGTTGATGGTGAGGACAGTCTCATATAAGAATTTGGGAATTAATTATCTACGTGGCAATCGATTATTTTTTAATTATTAGAGTGTTTGATTTTTGATAGAGTTGTATATATTAATAATTAATTAATTAACATATCTACATGGTACCTAATTAATTATCCACGTGACACTTTATTTTAGATTATTGTTTGATTTTGAATGAATTTCATTTTAGATTTATTTTTTATTAGAATGTTTGATTTTACATGGAGTTGTATATATTAGTAATTAATTAATTAATTAATTAACATATCTATGTGACACCTAATTAATTACCTACGTGCCAATCGATTATTTTTTAATTATTAGAGTGTTTGATTTTTGATGGAGTTGTATATATTAATAATTAATTAATTAAAATATCTACATGGTACCTAATTAATTATCCACGTGACACTTTATTTTAGATTATTGTTTGATTTTGGAAGAATTTTATTTTAGATTTATTTTTTATTAGAGTGTTTGATTTTACATGGAGTTGTATATATTAGTAATTAATTAATTAATTAATTAACATATCTATGTGACACCTAATTAATTATCTACGTGGCAATCGATTATTTTTTAATTATTAGAGTGTTTGATTTTTGATGGAGTTGTATATATTAATAATTAATTAATTAAAATATCTACATGGTACCTAATTAGCTACGTGACACTTTATTTTAGATTATTGTTTGATTTTGGATGAATTTTATTTTAGATTTATTTTTTATTAGAGTGTTTGATTTTACATGGAGTTGTATATATTAGTAATTAATTAATTAATTAATTAACATATCTATGTGACACCTAATTAATTATCTACGTGGCAATCGATTATTTTTTAATTATTAGAGTGTTTGATTTTTGATGGAGTTGTATATATTAATAATTAATTAATTAAAATATCTACATGGTACCTAATTAATTATCTACGTGACACTTTATTTTAGATTATTGTTTGATTTTGGATGAATTTTATTTTAGATTTATTTTTTATTAGAGTGTTTGATTTTACATGGAGTTGTATATATTAGTAATTAATTAATTAATTAATTAACATATCTATGTGACACCTAATTAATTATCTACGTGGCAATCGATTATTTTTTAATTATTAGAGTGTTTGATTTTGATGGAGTTGTATATATTAATAATTAATTAATTAAAATATCTACATGGTATCTAATTAATTATCTACGTGACACTTGATTTTTTTAATTCAAAAAGAAATTATAAATCTTATTTTTCATTGGCCGAAACCATTAGTAATCCTAGGTGGCGCGCTAAACTTTCAGCTAATATGCTTCCTTTATATATGTATATTAGATTCTTTCATCGTGTTTATTTTACAAAATGTCAAATTTATTGTACATCAAGATAACTTTTATCCATTTTTTTGTTACTTTAATTTAGTTTTTTGGTAACTTTAACATAGTTTTAATTTACTTTTATATTAGTAAAAATTTTGATAAATAGACATTTTAAAGGTTTAAATGATTAATTTTATACATTATTAGTGATTTTGAATTAATAATTTTTATTAAAATAAAAACTTATATCAATAAAAAAAAAAATAACTTTCACATACATGTATAAGTATAACTTTTAACCATATAACTTTACTAAAATATTTATTTTACACCACTTGTAAATAAGAATTTGTGTTTACTTTATCCAAAAGGTCTTACACAATACCGTTTTATTTTAACTGGAAACATTTTAAAACAAAAAATAATATTTTTGTTTATCAGAGTGATGGGTATCAAGACACCGGCGTACTTTATGATTTGGTGCTCATTTCTAATACATTATGGAATAAGTGGCCTGCAAATTTCTAAGCAAGAAGAACTTCAATGGAACAAGGAATTTGAGCTCTTGAAGAAGCCAAGTGTCAAGACAATCAAGGTTCATTCAATTATTATTTTGGTTCTCTAACGTGTCATTTCGGATTTAAATAAGCCGAATTTTCAATAAACAATTTAAATTTGGACTCGAATAAAACTAATTTATGTTCGTTTTATTTAAAAAATGAGCCGAATTTGAACAAAGTTTGAAGCCCGGTTAACAAATGAGGTTGAACATGATCAACATAAATATACTCAAGTGTTGTTGAACGACTCGTTTATTTATGTTCGTGAAAAAGCTCATTTATTTATATTTACAAACAATTTTTTATTTTTGTTTTGGAAAAAATCTAAATATTTCACCAAATTACCATATACGAAGTATACAATTTCCACTATAAATAAAAATTGCGTATTTGACTTTTGAGATCGATTTACAAATATTAAAAGCCAAAACTTGTTTAAAGATGAAAGCTCGTTTGTGTAAAAAATATTTGTTCATGAACTCGGCTTATTAATTAATTACTCGTGCACTAACCATTCATGAACATAAATATACTAAATGAACCGAGGTTGACCAACTTTTTAAGCTCAAACTCAAACTAACCTAAGTGAAATAAACATGAACATGGTAGTGTTTGGCTAGACTCGTTTACACCCATATGTTTCATCAATGTGGAGGGCGTAGTATACTTCAGTCCAGTTCCATTTAATGTTTTGTCCCACAATCTTCATACACTTTTTCGTTTAATTTTATATCTTTGCACACTGATTAATGAATTGATTTTGCAGACAAAATATGGAGCCATATATAATTGCGTGTATTTCTATAAACAACCTGCATTTGATCATCCGTTGTTAAAAAATCATTCTTCCCATCCTCAGGTTCTCATCCTATTACTTTATAATTTATTTGACGAGATTTAGGTATGTATATTTAAACAAAGAGAAGTATATAATTTCTTCATATATTTTTTTTGTTGGAATTTAGATAAGACCTAGCTTTAATCCTGAATGGTTAGAAGCTAGGTCGAATTTTACAACAGGTGGGAGTATGATGTTGGAAGATGGAGGTTGTCCTTTCGGAACAGTTCCCATTAGAAGATTGAACAAACATGAATTTTTCCAAATTAAACAATTTACCAAAGATTATGCTTCAAGATCAAGATCCAACCCCAACTTTATTGAAGACCAACCTGGGACTCATGTAAGTAAGCTAACCCTTTTGATTATCGGAAGATCTAAATCCCTTCTCGTGTTATTAATGGCATTTTTTTTCGTAATTTTGTAACTCATCAAATTGATTCTAAGTTAATTTCTTTGCTTATTAAATCGTTTTCATCAGTATTTAATTCGTTACTAAATAGTTATACTTTTTAATTAAATAGTTAATTATTAATTATACTATCCAGTCAGATAAGTATATTTTCTAAACAAATAGGTATATTTTCTAGTCAAATAGTTATCTTGGTAATGCTGACATCAATGGTCTTGTGCGTATTACGGTCGACATGATCTTTTTTTTTTTTTTTTGTCTACTTTTAAACTCAAAATGAAGGAAAACATTATTTAAAAGAGATTACAAGTTGATGCCAAATCTTCTATTTGATAATTAACTAGTTTTTGGGCCCGGACGATACCCCGGGTTATTTTTGTTAACCTGAAACATGTAATAGATTAGTGGTAAAAACTTTATTGTTTGAACTCAAGGTCAGGGGTTGTTCAAACGTTACGCAAACCATGTTTGACATTTTTATTATACGAAGATTACATGGAGTGAACGACCCATAATCAGAGTATCACGTGTCATGTATACTTTGTTATAGACGCCTTTTAATGTATAGTATAGATTATTCACAAAAAAATTATATAAAAGAGATTACAAGTTGATGTCAATGCATCTATTTGATAATTAAATTATTAATTGAGTATAAAACTTGCACCGTGGATATTAATATATAAATCATCAAATAATTTTTGTACAAAATAATTCACCACCAACACATTTTTGCATTTAGCAATTTAATCATAAATCGATGTTATGGATTTAACAAACACTTTGTCCCTCTCTATTAATAATTGAAGTATGTTTTTTGTTGTTACAGCGCTCAATTGTTCAAACAAATTCTGACATAAGAGAAGTGGATTACCATGGCGTAAGATGTGAGTTTAATGTTTATGCTCCAAATGTTACTCAATCACAATATACAATGGGAGAAATGATAATTCAAAGTTTCGAGGATCAAATACAAGTTGGATGGATTGTAAGTTATTTTTTGTTTTCTTTCTTAATTTTTTTTAAAAGTAGAAAGAAGTGTGACCACTTAAAATCATTTTTCATATGGAGAACTATTTTTCAACGTGGGACAATTGTCTCAACTCACATGAAATCTTCAAATCTAATCTCACTCTGACTTAATAATTGGATTGGTTTAAGTTCATGCTTTCATAATTGAGTTGATTTGAAAATTTCATCTTTAACAATTGGTTTGTCTATTTGAATGTAGGTTAATCCTGGATTAAATAAAGATAATCTCCCTCATCTTTTCCAGTACATAAATGTAAGTTTACTACTATGTATCTTTTTATTTTATACGGTACGTACACATTATAGTTGCTCTATGGTGTGCTCGTAATAAACTGAAAACAAAAGGGTGTTCATAAACGTATTAGTAACTTATTTTCCTTTTTCAGGCCGGTCAATCCCATTGTTTCAATACGTTATGTCCTGGATTTGTTAGCACCAATCCGCGTTATCCAATTGATATTGCGTATGTCGGTGGTGCATCAGTTAGAGGAGGCCAACAAAGGACTATGCAAACTTCCGTTTATCAGGTACAAAACCCCATTTTAAGACTGTACTTTAAGACCCCATTTTATTTGAAGTTATCTGATCTTAACTCATCTAAGTATCCAACTTATTTTATCGTAAATTAAATCTTATCTAAACTTAACTGAACTTATTGGAACTTATTTTAGTTAAACGGCAACTTTTGTGTAAGACCGCCTTTAGTGCTTAACTAATTAGTTTCAGTGCTTAACTAATTGATTTATTCTGTGTAAGACCGTCTTATATAAAAGTTTATATTAGTTAAAATAAGTCAAAATAAGTCGAACAAAACAGATCCTTAAATGTCAATTTTGATGTTATTTCTTTCCTTAAAAAGGATCCAAAGACAGGGAATTGGTGGCTAGAGGTACAAGACGGAGTATTCAGTTACGTAATCGTAGGATATTGGCCAAAAGAGATATTTACAGGATTAGGAGATTCAGCAAGTTACATTGCAGTTGGGGGGGAAGCATATAGTCCACCTGATCAGCCTCTTGCACCAATGGGGAACGGTTATTTCCCCATTCAAGACGCTTCTAAAACTGCATATTGTACTGATTTTGCTGTTCTTGATGGTAATCATAAAAAGATCAACCCTTCACAAACCGAAACATTAACCTACGATTCAAGCTACGGTGTCTCTGATGTACAAAATTATGCACATTTAGGGCGGACTGTTTTCTTTGGTGGACCTACTAGAGATTAGAAGAATGTATCATTATATCAAGGATTTTAAAGTCAAGAAATAATAACAACAATGGTGATAAATGTTTGCATCAACTAGTTTCTTCTTTCTTCTTTCTTCTAGATCTGTAAATTGATGGTGTTCTCTTTATTGCTGTTGTTTTTGTTCCTGTTTCATGTGTCTGATTGTTGAGCAAAAATGGTACTCTGTAAAATACTAATGAACATTGAACAGCCTTGATGAAAATTGAAAAAACAGAGTTACCACAACAACCGGACTCATGTAGGCATGCTAAAGAGATGGCCGTGGTCCGGCCAGGGAGGCCCAGCCCACACAACCGGACATGAAAAAGCATGAACACAAAGTTGTGTGTCATGGGCCGGGCCTGTGCCATAATTATTTGGGAAAACATCAGTCCCGACCCAACAAGACAAAGCCAGCTAAATTTAGTAAAGTTAGGCATAAACACGACGGTCCAGTCAGGCACAAGGGCAAGTGAGCCTGGCCCCCGTTTTTTGAAACTTCTGACCCGGCTCATTAGAAAGGGGGCTTGGTATGGGCTGGACCAGCCACTTGGCCCAAAGACCGACCCAGCCCGACCGACAGCCATCTTTAGGCATGCAGCATTACAACTTACAAGGGTCATACATTCTAACAGTCCAAATCTTATTGTCGATAATCATAACACAGGATGCAACCGAGATGATTGTATCAAAAATTGTAAGAAAGTACTCTGTATGCATCATGTAGGCGTAGTCAGATCTATGAAGAGTTTCATCAACATTTTTACTTCTGTAAAAACATATACTCCGTAATTCCGTATATATATATATATATATATATATATATATATATATATATATATATATATATATATATATATATATATATAAGCCATAAGCAGCTAGTTTATAAATCACAGCTACAAAGTACACTTTACAGCTCGGGAAAAATATTACGGAAAATATAACAGGAACCGGAAAACTACTACCTGAAACTTCATCCTACTCATGCTCAATGATTTAATAAAAAATAAGAGCAGATCCTCAGCTAAACCTCTGACAGAGTCGCAGCACTAATAGCAGAAAATGCAGCAGCGACAGAAAGAATCCAAACCTTGTCGGTAGTGTAAGGAACCATGACCACCGTCAACAAATTGCCACCCCGTAATCATCTTTGAAGAAATATTCCGTATGAAGTAATCTTATTCTTAACAGAAGTAAGTAGACCATGAATAGAATCATTTGCAGTGAAATGTGCCCAAATTTCATAAATTAGCTTGTTAATCAGGCATTTAGTGGTTCGTCTTCAGGATCTCTCTCCTTCATTGCTGTCCAATCTTGTGGTTCTGCAGCAAGATACATCTTAAATTACTAAAGCTCTAACTTTCTAAGCACGGAAATCAATTTTAAAATAATAAGATTCGATTTCAAGAAATCACAAAAATCAGTATGTAAAATGACCATTGCAAATGATCATATTGCATCAATGTAAACAACAGTACTAACTTGGTTTTTGACTTTCAGCAATGACCAAAAGCCGCCTCTGCAATATGGATGCCACGAAGAGGAAAATGGAACACATGCCGAACATCACTGTTATGGGGAAGGCCTCAACCTGACCAAACCACAAGAAATAAGCTAAGTCAACCTTCCGTTAAAAAAAAGTCAAAATTGGGGAATTGAACCAAAGCTCGGCTCAACTTACGTTGTACAGCACGATGCAGACGAAGATATTTAGAGGTATGCGGAAGAAGTTCATGATTGTGCTACGTGCCTCTTCGGGAATGTATTGTGACCTCATTTTCATGATTGATGGCCAGAAGATCCCGACACAAGCCTCAAATACGCAGAAACCAAGGACCTGGATATACCCGCCAAATGACATACCTTCGCCTTTTACCTTGGATGGCGCTACAAGGAACTATTTTGCACAACAATATATTAAAAGGCAAGGTTAGATAAGGGCATTCAAAAAATTACAAGACAAGAAGAATCAAATTTCATGTAATAAACGTATCAATATAACATACACTGGTCACAATTGGGAGCATGAGTGAGGCAGAAGAGATGGTGAAGACAATCTGCATATAGCTCTCAACTTTGGCAGAACGGGCCAGCAATCGTGATGCAATTGAACTTCCCAACATTGAGGCCAACATGAACGTTGCAAAAATGAAACCATGAGGAATCTCTTCGTCATTTGGACTCAATGCAGGAGTCCACAGAAACACAAATGTATACATGGAACCTTCAAACAAGGACTGTATGGCACCCAGCAATGCAATTTTCTCATCTGTTACAAAATAAGCTGAAATATAAGCCACCTACAAAGCTGATAAATCTTGGGGGGAGGGAGGGCCGGGGAAAAAATTAAGTGACAAATGATTATCCTGATATAAGAGACTGGAGGACGACATGGGTAGCTGAGCAAAATGCAAAGAAGAGTAGAACAATAAAAGCAAGTATCTCATCTTCATTGATCCTTTTTCTACACCTCAAATATATATCAGACACAAGTCACACATTTGGAAATAATATACAGGCATGAAAAATAATGCTTTATTCATTATACCCCTACGGCCTACTTCATGAATCATGTTGAATCATATGAGCAACAATGTGTGACATGTGTCATGATAACAAGGCACGATATACAGAATTCCCTATTGTAAATCATGCTAAAATTTCAATAGTAAGTGCGGGTCCGGTCATTCTGTCAATAATGGGATTCTGAAGATTTGTACCTTGACAGGCTGAAAAGGTATAACCAAAATACATCCCTGATGCAACAGTGAAGATTGTTTTTGACAATGTGATGAAAGAAAGAAGAAAATACATTTCTTTAATACTAAATTGTAACTGTCAAGTGTCGTTACATTTTTTATATTTTCAAGTATATATCTGTTAACATGACTAATGACTAATTGACACAACTATGGGAAGTGTTACATGGAATTATATTTCAAAAGGGTAAAAGGAAGGGTTTTCAATCAAAAGGGCAAATCTCTTTGGAAGAATTCCTTTCGTCCTCCCCTTGGACTCAGATTCCCTCATGACTACCCCCAATAACAGAAGTCATACAAGAATGAAGCTTTATTGCAGTCATTGGCTACAATACATTAATTCTGGTCACACGCCCGTCAGAACTGCCTCAGTAAAAATATAGCAACTTGGGGTGTATAACACCACCAATAATATGCTTCTTATACACAAAACTCGTTCACACTGAATCACTGAATTTCACCATGATGCATTCAGTTTGCAGAAAATGACACTATTTAAGCAAAATTCATATAAAAAAAACTACAAACTTGGGCTTTAAATTGGGCAAAAGGAAATAGAACTTTACCAGAAGCAATAGCAACGGCAGCACCCTTGAACTGGGTGAGCAAATCTTTATTTTCTGAAGAATCCCCAAAGTTTTCACCCCACGAAGTCAATATGATTATCATACCAATAATAAGGAAGCAGGATGCTGCATCAAATGGAGCAACAGCACCAAGCCCAAAAGTATCAACAAGAAAATTCCCCAATAATCCAGACAAAATGGCAACCAGGCCATTGCCAAAGAAAATGGCTTTGGAGAAAGTCACAGAAAGCCACTGCTGTTCAAATCCTTTCTGCATAAACCACAGCATCATTATGATTAAGATACATCAGTAAGAGAAATTAAAACACGTTAAAAGAAAATAGTCTATTGGTCTTCTTCAGTTCGATTTAACATCATACCTAACAGTTTCTTTCTTGACTGTCCATATAAAATACAACATACTATAGCAAACACACTTCCCACCAGCAAAAACGGATTAAACCACTTTTTCTCTGAAACTCTCACAACATTTTAGTTCGAAAAAGCAACCCATCTCCCCCTAAAAGTTTAAATCTTGCACTTGTTTTGACCAGGTGCTAAATGCAACATGGCAGTCCATTATCAAAAATATTCCTCACCTTATTGTGTTCTGCAACAAGCCACGACTCAAAAGCCGAAAACAGAAGGGAAGTGGCAATGCCTCCCAAAATTCGACCAACCATCAGAATTTTGTATTGAGGGGAATGCTTGGTCATGCAGCTCAAGATGTAAGTAATACAGTAAGTAACACATGCCCTCTTACGTCCCCTAAAAAAAGACCAACTAAATCAGTCAAACCATCAACAGAGCTTAAAAGAACCTGCAAATCATCAATGAGGGTAAGAAAAACCATACTGCTTATCAGCAAGGGACCCGACAATCGTCCCGAACAACATGGAGGATCCAAATCCGGCAATAAAAAGCTGCCCAATCTCTCCCTTGCCAAAACCATAGGTAGTGTAAAGATAGTACACATATGGCCCTTGTAGCCAATCCCCAGCTGTTACCAATGATTTTAAATCAGCTCAATTATTACTCTAAATCCCCACCCCCCCAATTTATAATCTAAACAATATAATACATACCCCCAACATGCCAATTATCCAATCTAATCAGAGAATATCTTACTAATTTAATTAATTTAAAAAATCAGCACTAAAATACACAATAATAAGTCGATTTCTAACATAAAAGGCACAATCTATAAACCCATTTCATAACATCATTCAAATAATTCATATAATTCTTAATAAATGGAAGAACCCAATATCAAAGATCTGAAGGTTTAAATATAATATGATCATGAAAAAAATATGAAATGGGGAATTTCTCAATAGGGGAAGAGAGTTTAGATCTGAGGAGATAGAAAGATACCCATCATAAGAGAGTAGACGAGCAAGTAATTATTCTTGAAAGAAGTGAAAGCAGAGGAGGTAGTGATGCGATCTTTGCTGGTTTTGCTGAGCTCTAATGCAGCCACCACTGCAGCCATTGCTCCGAACAGCAGAATATAGAAAATCTCCATTGTTAATACGCTTCTCTCGATCTGCTTCTGTGCTCTGCAATTTGCCGCGCGCTACACTGGGAGTGAGGAGAGGAGAGAGAAGGGGAATTTATTGAAGGAGTGTGAGTGCCAAAATGAAGGAAAGATTGAGTGTAAAGGGAAAAAGATGAACGCGAAAATGCGATGTGCCTAATTTTCAATTTAGAAGAAAGTATAAAGAGGGGAGATTGGCTTCATAAATACTCCACAATTTTTTTTAATTTTTTTTTCTTGCTTGAATAGATGGCCATTAATCAACTTTGTTGATTTTGTTATTAGGTTTATTGCATAATTTATGGACTCGCTAGAGTGGTATTATTTTCATAAATCTTAGGGTAGAGTAATACTTTTATGGAGTAGATGACATTTAAGGCTCTAGAAGTCTAGAATTCTCGACGGTTTAGCTGTATTCAGTTTGTTACACTGTTTTCGAGTTTGTTAAATCAATATGGTTTAACTTCTCACTTGGTCACGTGAAACTTTGATCATTAATTTTTTTTTAATGAACAATTAGTAAAAGTGAAAAATTGATATTTGAAAACAATATATTTGAAAATTATAAAAATATTAATATATTTGCACGAGTTGTGGGAGAAATTATTCATTGTTTGTATACATTGTAATCCGACACATTGGTACTACTTTGTTGCTAAGTTTCTTTTCTAGTATACCATTTAGGCATTCATCATTCTTTCATAAGAAATTTTAGCACTTTAGTGTGAAAAAGTGGATACAAAATGAATGATTATTTTATCGACTCTTAAAATCACCATTTAATTTAGAGTAGGCATGCTTATTTTCTTTATTCGTTTCTTAATAAATCAGATGAAAGCATGACACAATCAACAACACAAGTATAAAACCATGGACCTATTTACAAAAGAACAACATAACAAGTCCATGCCATGGTGGCGACAATATATGCCCTTGAATTGTTAATCGGTTTGTCTTAAATCTCTAATATTGGCGACAATATACTACTTTTGTTTTCTAAATATATTCTACACATTTTATGTTTGTTAATCCAATTTTTTGCTAAATTCTACTACAATACTTTTATAATTTATTCCATTTTCAAATTACTATAAGCTTCAATTTTCATTTTCATTTTCATTTTCATATATATATAAAGAATTTCAAATAAGTCTTTTTATTGAGAAATTATTTCGTTCAAGACATGAGATAAATTAGATTGTACAATTGTGTTTACACACTCATTGTCATAGTTATGGTAAATTAGATTGTACAATTGTGTTTACAGACTCCGTTCATGTAGATAATGTTGAAAATGATATAGCTACATTTCAAACCTTGTTTTTTTCATTGCCAAAACAATACCAAAAAAAAAAAGCATCAATTTTGTCAATAACATGTTCCTTTGTAAAATTCAGGATACATGTACTCATGTACCAATATCTAGTTCTTAGGCTAACAATTATAACAATAACAATTAAACAAAATTGAAAAAGATTACATAAATTTAACAACTTCGGGCCAACATTTGATAAAATTCTTCAATTGACTCTTCCCTTTGAATTTGCAATTGTTCATAAAACTTGCGTATAAACTCTTCTGCCCTATCATCAATCCCTAACGTTACTTGTTCCTCCTTCGAACAATCCTTCACCATGTTCACATTATTCCTCGATTCTTGACAAACCTCTTGCTTTGAAATCGTACATTCATATATAAGGCTACTGGTTTGTAATGAGCTATAGACTTCGTTAAATGCAACAATTTGTGATTGTTTGTTTCGAGTGAGGCGTTTCAAGCCACAAATTGACATCAACCCATGGCTAACTCTACGTAGTTCCCCTTTTAAGGCGCTAGTTAAGCTTTGCTTCAACGCTCTTCGCCTTTGCCTATGCTTTGCTTCCATGGTAAATCACAAAAATGCATAGAAGAAGCTAAGATTGTTAAGTGATTAGGGATGAATTTGTCACAATTTCTTAAACCACCTTTTAATAAGGGAGTAACGCATAAAACAATAAGGAAATGGAGTCAATTATTGTAGGAAGATTAAGGTATACGAAGTATATACATCCTAAATGTCCTTTTATGGATCCAATTATCTCCATATACGAAGTATGTTATTGTAAATTTGTTGAAGAAATTTGTAACTAAAATCTGTTCATATTAGTATTTTTTTATTTTGATTTATGATATGATTTATTTCCTATTTCATAAGATATCAAAATAATTCAATGATATCAATATATCTACTCTAGACTAAATAAATTTAGCAATGTTTTATATGGAGTGATTAAAAAGTTCATTAAAAACTTGCAAAAGTTGAAATGGAAGTAACTACTTTTACTTTAAGATGTTAAGCGCATTATTAGTATAAAACTTTAATTAAGTAGTGCAAAAAAATTCTAGTAACTTATTTTTTTGGAAAAGACTAGCTAGTTAGTTCATTAATAAAGGGACAAAATATACATAAATGCGTGCATGAAGGATATATGGTAATTTTTCCACACTTGTTCAACTACAAACAGAACTAGCTTAGCGAGTCTAATAATTTCAACAACAAAAAAAGGTCTTGTAAATTTCCTGTCTTTTTCTTAGTGTCCATTCCTTAGGTAAATCCATAGTGTCCTTTCCTATATTATTATCCCAGATTTCATTCATTTAGAATTTCTTTTATTTTTACTAATGATTTTGTAATATCCTGGAAAAATTTGAATCAATTTTTCTCTCTTGGATAAGAAATGTTTTGTGTCATACCAAAATAACATATTTCTTATATCAAGTTTTGTTTTGTCAAATAATATCTAATATTTTCTCAATAAAAGTCGTACATAGAAGTACATAACACAACAATATGTTTAACATACTGAACAAAAATTCCGTTAGTTGTTTCGGAGAAGTACATAACACAACAATACGGAACAATTAAAAAGATCTCTTATGTTCCTCGTATTCTTCATTTCACCTTTTGTACCCATGACCCATATTAGATACTCGACAATACAACTATACAAGTACTGAAAGTCCGAGTTCTTACTTTTTAGAGATTACCTTGTTATCTAATTAGACATCTAATTCAAGCTATGATCACACTAGGTGTGTATGAAGGCAAATTCCAATTGGTTCGAATTTCTGATACCATGTAAAATATTATTGAAGGAAAAAAAATATGTTTATTCTCGTTGATGACAAACTTTATACTGGGTACAAAAGAGAAGTAATAAAGGTAAACTATAACTACTGTAAACTATCCTAAACAATATTAATTACGTCTTATATTGCATCTCAATAGGACTTCGCATAACATAATTTTCCTTATCGTAACATAGTACTACTAATAAGATATTAAGATCAATCTTACATGCAGGCAAGCCACTTAAAAAGTGTATTGTTGGAAGTTTTATTAGCTGTTAAGCCATGCTATACTAGGCCTAAACTGCAGTTTTGAACTTGAGGACATCCTTAACAGCAGCATCCCTATAGAGTACAATATCAACCGCACCACAAACCATATGATACCCACGCTTCTTCAGCTCACTTGGTTCGTCATGTGGCATAGCAAACCCCGCTAGGTAAACCCTTCTATCACCCTTATCCTTCATACCCAACACCGCGTTCTCTACAGTCTGGACCATCTTCACCGCATTCTCATTACCCGGGTCGCGAATATAACCCAAGTTAGCACTCAGATCAGTTGGCCCAACCATGATGCAGTCCAGCCCATCGACGGCTGTGATCTCCTGAATGTTGTGCACAGCCTCCTCTGACTCAACCTGGCACATGATAAGCAACTCTTCCTCACACCAGTCCAAGTATGTCGGGTCAAGACCGTACTTGGAAGCCCGAGCAATAGGATGAGCCACCCCTCGAACACCACCTCGTGGGTAGCGGCAGTAAGAGACAGCCTCTTTAGCCAACTCCGGGGTGTGAATCATGGGGAACATAAGCCCGTGTGGGCCCAAATCCAGGGCCTTCTTAGCCCACATGGCAGAGCATTCAGGTAACCGGAGAATAGCTGGAGTTTGAGAAGCGGCGAGGGCGTTGAGGCAAGAGAGAGCCTCGGGTATCCCACCATAACCGTGTTCCATGTCGATAACAATAAAATCATACCCGGCATGGCCGGAAATCTCGGCGAGTGTTGGAGAGAAACTGTCAACGAAAAGACCATACAGGCAATCCCCGTTTCTAAGACGCGATTTGAGTGAGGGAATTGGACTAGAAGCTGAAGTAGTAGCCATGGTTTTTACTAGTTTTGTGGAATGAATTTGTGAAATAACCCTTTTGATATCACCCAAGCCCCAAGGTGGAGTTTAATATGGGATTAAATTTGATTGCATGCATTTTATGATAGTGCAAAATTGAAGTGAGCTTTCTTTGTCATGTTTGCCATATGCAACTACAAGAGGGAGACGTTTTTGGCACTTGGCATAATCTGTAGGTAGGATTGTAGTGATTTGGAAAGAGTTTGTTTTCTTTAGCTATCAAGATGACACACTTTGTTGTACAAAAATGTGAGATATGACAAAACTTGCTAACCTCTTTTAACCAAACTTCCATTTAACAATTGGCTACATAACATAATCAATTAATCATACTCCTCAATCTCATTTTACTCAAGTCTCATTTGACTCAAAGAACACTAAAACAAAACAGTCAAATGGGGAAAAGAAATAAGGCGGATGAGTATATCAAATTTTCAAAATCCATCAAGATGAAGATACAAACTAGACATTTTGAATGAGCATACAAAGCACTTTACAGAACATGAAACTCTTCTTTATAGGCAAACCATCCAATCTCAAGTATTTGGCATTACAATGAGTAATACTCCGTACTCCGTAAGTAATAACCCCAACTCAGAGACGGACATACCAATAAGGCCTTGACGTAGTGGTTAAGTACAGGTTCAAATCCTTTTCTCCCGTTTGTAACTTGTGTTGCCCTATTGACTCGTTAAAAACAGGCCATCACTAACTAGTTGTCTACATTTAAGCTAGAATGCTCAAGTCAAGTGTAATTGCAATTAATTAGTCAAACTACCACATTCACAAACTTTAAGTACAAGATTATTGCTACAAATCCACTAATCTAAACCAAAGTAAATGAGAAGTAACAAAGAAACAAGACAATAATGATTATCAAGACTAAAATCACTCACTCCAATACTTTTCATCAGCATCTTTACTCTCAGCCGTTTGATCAACATCACCATCACCATCATCGGATGATCCCACCCCGATCTCTAAGCTCATCTTAAACTTCTTCACATCTTCAACCGCAGCATTCCTAAACAACACTATATCCACCGCACCAGACACCATGTGATACCCACGTGACTTCAGCTCCTGTGGGCTGTCATGCGGCATAGCAAAACCCGACAAATACGCTCCACCGCCACCACCACCATTTTTCATGTTGCCCTTTTTACCCTCCAACACCTCTTTCTCCGCCTTCCTCATCTTCTCTATCACCTTCTTATTCCCTGGGTCCCACAAATACCCCATACTCGCACTCAAATCCAACGGCCCCATCTGAATGCAATCCACCCCTTCAACGGCTGCAATCTTCTCGATTTTTCCAATTGCCTCCTCGCATTCCACTTGGCACATGATGAGCAGATCCTCTTCGTAATGACCTAAATACCCCGCGTCAGTCCCGTACCCAGAAGCCCGTACAATTGGGTGAGCTGCCCCACGGACTCCGTTGGGCGGGTAACGGCAGTAGGATACAGCCTTTTGGGCCTCCTTTGCGGATTCAATCATGGGGAACATTATACCCTGTGGGCCTAAATCAAGGGCCTTCTTGGCCCAAGCTGCGGTGCTTTCCGGTAACCGGAGAATCGCTGGTGTTCCGGTAGCGGCGAGAGAGCGAAGACACGCGAGCGCCTCCGGGATACCTCCGTATCCGTGTTCCATGTCGACAACTACGAAATCGTAGCCGGCGAGGCCGGCGATTTCGGCGAGTGTGGGAGAGAAGGAGCAGAGGAAGAGACCATAGAGAGTGTCCCCATTTTTGAGGCGTGATTTTAGAGTTTCGGGTTTTGCTGCGTCGCTGGCGGTGGCGGATGTGGCGGAGGGTCGGGTTGTTAGGGTTAGGGATTTTGGATTAGGGGTGAACTGGGAATTTTTGAAGGACGTGATTGAGGAGGAGAAATTGGAGAGGGTGGAGGAGGTGGCGGAGAAAGAATGGATTCGGGGTTGTTTGGAATAGGAATGGTGAAGGATTAGGAGAGAGGAATTGGGGAAAATGGTGGTTGCCATTTTTGAGAGTGTGGAGTGGTTATGTGGGAGTGTAGACTGTAGAGTATAGTAGATTAAAGATTAGCAGCCCGTCTTCTCTGAGACCAGTCACACCATCAATTTGATGGTGTGACGAGCACGAAACCAATAACGTACCTCCCCTAAAACTATATAAAAAAAAGTAACAGATCTAAACTATAAAAGTAAAATACCTAAACTAAAAAAGTACCTCCCCTAAAACTTTTTTTTTAAAAAAAAGTAACACGTCTAAACTATATAAAGTAACATACCTAAACTAAAAATGTACCTCCCCTAAAACTATTCCGTATAAAAAAAAGTAACATGTCTAAAATATAGAAGTAACATACCTAAACTAAAAAAGTACCTCATCTAAAATTGTAAAAAAAAAAAAAGTAACATGTCTAAACTATAGAAGTAACACCTAAACTAAAAAAATACCTCTAAAATTATTAAAAAAAAAAGTAACATGTTTAAACTATAGAAGTAACATACCTAAACTAAGAGGGTATCTCTCCTAAAACTACTCCGTATAAAAAAAGTAACATGTATAAACTATATAGAAGTAACATACCTAAACTAAAAAAGTACTTCCTCTAAAATTATATAAAAAAAAGTAACATGTCTAAACTATAGAAGTAACATACCTAAACTTAGAAGGTATCTCCCCTAAAACTACTCCGTATAAAAAAAGTAACATGTATAAACTATATAGAAGTAACATACCTAAACTAAAAAAAGTACTTCCTCTAAAATTATATAAAAAAAAGTAACATGTCTAAACTATAGAAGTAACATACTTAAACTAAAAAAAGTACATCCTCTAAAATTATAAAAAAAAGTAACATGTCTAAACTATAGAAGTAACATACCTAAATTCGCAAGTGTGAACTGGTCTCACCATCAGTTGATGGTGAGGACAGTCTCATATAAGAATTTGGGAAAGATTAGTGACCGTGAAATTGAAAAAGAAAAGTGTGTAAACAGATTAGAGAAAGTGTTCTAGATCGTTGCCAAAATTATCCAGATTTTTTTTCATTTTTTCGGGGAAAGTTTATAATATTAATTCTACTTTTGATCGATTTTTTTTTAATTTAGCCATCTACTCCGTATGACATATTGTTGGTAGTAAAGGTAGGAATTTAGGGGTGGACACGAAGAGAGCCGTTCGTGAATCGTTGGAATCGGTTCGATAAGAGTTCGGCTCGAGCACGATTCGTTTGTAAATGAACCAAGCTTGAGATTATATTTATGGTTCGATAAATAAACGAACCAAACTCAAACTCAATGGTGTTCGGCTCACAAGCTCGTTAATTTAAGAATAATAATGCATATATATGAGATTTTTATATATCGTTTAACTCCATTATCCAAACTATCAATTAAATGATAATTAAAGGATAATATTTTACATAACTTGTCCAAGTAAAATACTAATATAATGTTAGATTCAGAAAATTACTCTCTCCGTCCCAGATTAGTTGTTACACTTTCCTTTTTCGTCCGTCCCAGATCAGTTGTACACTTCTAAATTAGGAATGATCCCACAATTATTATATTGTCTCTCTCTTCCCACTAATTTTTTTGTCTCCATCCCTCTCTCATTCAATTAAAAAAATACCCCACTAACTTCTATCTCATCTACTTTTTCAATACAATAACAATTGATATACAAACAACTACTTATCACCTAAAACTTTGTGCAAAGGTAAGTATAACGATTAAATTGGGATGGAGGGAGTATTAGTAATGTTATAGTACTGTTGGTAAAATATGGTTTATTAGTTTATCGAAGCAAGGCTCGAACAAGCTCGAAACTCGGCTCGAACTCGGAGAATTCTTATCAAGTCTGGCTCGATAAGGATTTTAAAGCCGAGGTCAGTTCGAGCTCGAGTTCGAACTCGGGAAAAAAAAAATCAAACCAAGCCAAGTCTATTAGAGTTCGGCTCGGTTCGGCTCGTGTCCACCCGTAGGTAGGATAACTAAAGGTACTTCCTCTGATTCTTTATTGTTGCAACATATTCCCCTATAGGGTATTTAAGAAAGTGGTACTTAAGTGGAGCCACAACCACTTTAGTCACATTATTTACTTCATTTTATGTGTAAAATTGTAGTTTTGTGTAAAAAATATTTCCATGTTTGGTGTGTTGCAACTATTGTGACATTTCCATTTTAAGAAGTGTTGCAACTATATAGAAATGGAGGAAGTACTTCTTTCCTATTTAAACCGCTGATACACATGGCCGGGTACGAGAATTAGAGAAAAATAATTGAATGAAATATAAAGTAAGTGAGATTGGGGTAAATATTTTGATTAACTAAAATAATGGATAAATTAATTTTTACCACCTAAAAAAATTGATAAATTGTTTCTTACCACCTAAACAAATAAAATTGATTTTTTACTCCCTCCGTCCCTTAATACTCACACCGGTTTGACCGGTGCGGAGTTTAAGACAATTGAATAGACTTATTAATTTAATAGATGTTAGTTGATAGTGAGATTTTTTTTTTAATATAGTTAGTTGGAAATGTGTAAGGGGTGGGGAGTGGTGGGTGGGGGGTGTGAATTTTTAAATGATTTTTTGTAGGGAGTAGATCTCTAGGTGGGTTAATAGGTAAGTGTGAGAAATAATATAATATTGGTAAAAAATTTCATTTATAGAAACGGTGCAAGTATTAAAGGACGGCCCGAAAAGGAAAGTGGTGCGAGTATTAAGAGATGAAGGGTATACCATCTAAAAATAAAATAAAAATTGTTTTGTACCACCTCTTAACCAGAAATATGGACGAAAACGTTGTGATCTCATATATAAGAATATATTTTTAATTTCCTTCTCTTCTCCCACGATTTTCATGTATTTAAGCTATAATATTCCCTTATTTTTCATTAATTCACATAATGTTTTCATCCATTTTGTAGTTAGGTGCTAAAAGACAATTTTTTATTTTATTTTTTAGGTGGTAAAAAACAATTTTTATTTTTTTAGGCGGTAAAAAACAATTTGTCAATTTTTTTAGGTAGTAAAAAACAATTTAACCTAAAATAAGAGGGACCATTAAATTTTAGAGGGGTGTGCGTGGGATGGGGGTTTATGAAATTGATTATTTAAGGCGTGGGATGGGGTTTATGAAATTGATTATTTAAGGGGTTAGTCCTCATAGAATAAATTAGATATATTATTTAATTAGATGGTGAAGTTGAGAAATTACTAAAAAAGACGTGTATCTCTTATTTAAATACGACCGGAAATGTAGGGGTGTAAACGAGCAGAGAGTACTACCATGTTCATTTAACTTATACGAGCCCGAGCCCGAGCTTTCAACTGAGCTCAAAAATTTGTTAAAGCTCCGTTCATTTAAGAGATATTGTGCTCGCAAACTGTTCGTAAACGGCTCATTTATTAATCGAGTCGAGTTTATAAACAAGCTTTTTTCATGAACGAGCTTTCTTAAACAAGCTTTAGAGTTTAACCAACTTGAAAATCTCACAAGTTACAGTCATATCTAATAATAAAGATTAAAGAACATTATTTTACAATCATGAATAACATTATTAAAAAGTAAATTATGTCCTATAGAATAACTCAACTATTTAAGCGACATCATAGTTCCTAGATAACTTTATTGTTACGTCCCTGACTGCTTATAATCTAAAGAGATATGATACATAACATAACTAAACGAGCTTGTTCACGAACATAAATGAACGAGTTGTTCATCAATATAAATGAACGAGTTGTTCATAAAAATTAATAAACGAATTGTTCATGAATTTAAATTAACGAGCATACCTATGTTCATGTTCAAGCTCTTTTATTAAGCAAACTCGTTTAATAAATGAACGAACATGAACGTACTTTAAACAAGCCCGAGTAGTTTATTAAACGGATCGACTCATTTGCACCACTACAAAAATGATAAGTGCACGTTTTTCATATTTAAATACGGAAAGAATATGTCATACGTGGACATAAAAGAAAATCGGCAAAAAATTAAATTAGTGTTTCCAAATTTTCCTATTATTTATTTGTAAATAATAATAATAGTAAATGAATTATTTATTCTTTTTTATTTTATTTTTGAGGAAAAGTAAATGAATTATTTATTGTAATATACCTAAAAAGTTATTACAATAAAAAAAAATGTAAATAAGTGAAAACACAGTAGGAGAAGAAATATTAAAACGAAATAACTAAAAGTGATCCAACGACATGCCAAAATATATCTTTTAATTAAGTACATCCAATTATACAAAGTGTTGTTTTTAGTCAAAACTCGAACATAGTACCATTGTTTTATGCACAAATATATGAATGTACGAAAATTAGTTAAAACATTAAAAACATCCATACATAAAAACGTCTTAGAAAGTACGAAGATACAACTTTCAAACTCCCTACGCACAACAAACACATGCATAGACGCATGAAATACAAAATGACACAAGATACAGGAAACATCATAACCTTCATATGTTCAAAAGGGATATGAAAAAACCCTAAGAGTCTGAAAATTATCATAAAGTTATAAGTGCATATTTTTCTACTCCCATCTATGGATAGATACTACAAGGGATAGCTATTACATAGGTTATTATTTCAAACCCTAGTTGTGGTTCCCTTTGGATCCACTGTGGTGCCCGAAACTCCCATGCCGTAATCATGTTCTCGATAACCGGGGCCATACCGGCTACTAAATAGACCGGCGTGAATGGCTAAGACGTAGAACAACTCGAAGAATGTAAGGATAATGATAAATGCTTCTAGTACTCTTAGCCTCCATCCTCTCCACCCTCCAATATTGATTTCTTTGCAAGCCAATCTGCAACCAGATTAGTGTATTGTTAACAAGGGTACACATTGCACAATGTCTACTGTCTAAAGTTTTATCGAAAAAAACTTATTTTGTCGGAAATAAATTTATTTTTGTGAAAAATGACTAAAAGAACTTATTTTTGCTGCACTTATATTATGTGAACTTATTTTGTTTAAAATAAATTAAAATAAGTCGAACAAAATAAAACCGTATACTAGAGTATATTGGGAGAATCTTAAATTGTTTTTGTATTGTGATAATTCTATTACTTTCATGTTTCTTAAATATTACATCATGGTTGACTCTACACTTTTGAGTTTAGACTTTTTAACACGTACTTAACACTAGTTCTAATTTGTGCCAAAAAGTTATTAAGAGTGGACATCTATAAAATATATATCGTTTACAAATCTAAAAATATCTCATCAAATGTCTTAAAATCTAACAATATCTCATCAAATGCATGTCTAGTGCACGTACATAGTATAAAATGTAAAATGTAAAATAGTGTGATACTCATGGAAGGGAAGAGGTAGAAAAACTTATATTAGATGATATACTTCCCTTATTTGAGTCATATTATATAAAGTGATCAACTTTATTTTTTGACGTGTCACGACCCTTTCAATTATATTAATTTTTTTCTTAATTTTAATTTTTCTCTTAATTTTAATTTTTCTCTTAATTTTAATTTTTCTCTCTATGTGTTGATCCCTAGATGTAACTCATATACTCTTTTAAGTTATAAGTCATTACCAAATTACTCCGTATTAATTTTTTAGTTATAACTCATTACCCCACCCCTATCGTATTCTAAGAAAATGAACTATCTTCTTATAATAAGATAGACTCACGCACATTCATATTCGCTAATTTAATTCAGTAATATACATATGTACTCCCTCCGTCCCTTAATACTCGACCTATTTTGACTTTTTGCACTATTTAAATAATTCATTTTGACCATATTTTATTTCTAGTACATGAAAATAAATGTTAATATATAATAATATGTATTATTGACTTAATCTTAATATATATTTTCAAAATATTAATATTTTTAATTTTTTTTATAATATTTAGGTAAAAAAATTGATGGTCAAAATTGTACATTGATAAGTATGTCCGGTCAAAACAAGTCGAGTATTAAGGAACGGGAGGAGTATAAGTCTAACATAAGAGATTCGTGAATAAGAAAAAAAAAAAAAAAAGTGTAAACCGATTAGATAATTACCCCATGGCAAGTGCGGTGAGGGCCCACGCAACGAGCGCCGACGATCCAGCAGCAGCAAGACTATCATTCCTCCATGCCCTAATGTGGTTAGCTCCTGCTAACTTGGAGACAACCCCAATTACTCCAGCCAAGATTGAAACGATTAGGAAAAATGATGTTGCCCCGTTGCCTCCCAATCCTTCATTTCACCCAATAATTCAATTAAAAAAATGGAATCCCAAAACAAACCAAATGAGAGTGGAAAACAATAGTCAAACGCCACATAGAAAATCTAATGATTTTTCAACCTTTCAAATGAAATGATATTCAAGAAAGAAGATCGTCTATATACCATTAAATCAAATCCATACTTACCTCTCAGATTGCAAAATTTTATCCAATACTCCTCCAATAATATAACTTATGAAAATGATAAAGGTCGCAACATATGACCTTTAAGCCGTGTCACCATGATGACATGACATGCTTATGTGTCATTATTTTAATTGAAAAATAAAATATTTAATTTATATAGTAAAAATATTATTATGACTCATAGCCTACGTGTCGCCTATATGTACCAATTAAACTGCGACACGTAAGATTGCGACAACTAAATGTTGTCGCAACTTGCGACCTTTATCATCACCCTATAACTTATGACTTGAAACATATTTTATCTATTACTCATTTACTCCAACTACATACCTTATGAGTTAAACAACTTTAAGGCCCAAACTTATATATTTACGATTTTCTTCTTCAATTTTATTCATTTAAGAATTATATTATGTATCTTTTCTATAAATTTAGTTAGATAAAACGCATAACCATGAAGTTAACCGGAAAAAAAAAATAGAAAAATATAACGCCTCCTTTTACCTAAACAAGTGTTTTTTTTTTCTTCCTATAACGTGTATTTCGTTTTTGTAACATAAAATATTTCTAACAGGTTATAAGGTTATAAGTCAAGTAGTACTATAAATAAAATAAAATTTTACATAAATAATATAAATTACTCAAAAATTATTAATGTAACTACCGATTATTGATTTAACTAATTTTATTTCTAAAAAATATTGTGACAAGTAATTATGGAGAAAAATAAAATGGTTAAGAGTACAGAAAAAGAAAACAAACCAGGATGATGAGTAGAGAAGTTGATGTAGTTATTGAGACACCAACTAGCAAAGCCAATAACAATAAGATACATAATCAAGTTCAAAAACAGCAATGGTCCCGCGATATTCCTTCCCACTGTTCCCATCTTTCTTCACTTAATTCACTTCCAACAATTATTATTACTACTCGATCTGATCTGATCTGATCTTCAAACACCCAACACTTTATCTTCTATTCTTTTATTTGATGGCAATATTCTAGCAATAACTTCAATCTTCCTGTTTTTTTTTCAAAGCACTGCTAATTACTAATGGATATATATATATATATATATATATAGAAGAAAAGCAGTTTATCTAAGCTGCTTGACGCTCTGTCCTTCGTTTAGGAAGGGCTCGAATATCGAAGTCATATTGTGCTGACACGATGTCTTCTGCTTTTTACACGTGTCCTTTCTGCTTCTCTTGCTTACATCTGGTTTGTGTGACTCACTACTTCCCATTACCTCCCCCCTTTTTACCCCATTTGCCTGAACAATGGCATTCATCAACTGAGGATTCATCATCCCACCGTCAGGACCACCACCACTATTCATCATATTTACCGTCACCGTCACCGTCACCGCCACCACCACCCAAACTCATGGGCTTCAACTTCCCCGCATCCTCAAATTCATCGTCATCTGTAAAGTGACTCATCATCGTCAAACTCGTCATCATCCAAGTCATCTTCAAGAGGCGGCACAAACTTCAAAGCCTTCCCGCCACCAGGAGGAAGCGGTGGCTGTTGCTGGTGGTTATCTTTCATCGGCGGCATCTTCATCCCCTGAAATTGAGGCGCCATTTTCAGATCTCCCATCCCCAGCCCTTTCATTTGTTGTTCCTGCATTTGCTGCAACTGTTGCGGACTTGGTTGCGGCGGCCCACCTCCTCCGCTTCCACCACCACCACCACCGCCACCGCTACCCTTTTGGTTCTGATTCATGTATTGATTGGGATTATTACCGCCTTTGCCGGCATTATCAGCGTTTTTCAACTGATTTTGCTGGTTGTTATTGTTTCCCCAAAGTTGTGCATGTTTACCCGACTTGTTAAGCTTCTTGATGAGAGTGGTCGGGTCAACATTTCCAGAAACCGTCGCTTTCTTTCCCTTGCTCTGCATCTACGCTTAACTTATACACCCCTGTTTCAAATAAAACCAATTAAACATGGGTAATAAAATTAATTAATAACTTCGTTCAGAATTAATAGTCGAGTTGATAGTGTAAATTGAAATTGGACTAATAACGTGACATCTACATACAGCCTGCGACACCGAGTGAGTAATAACTAGAGAAAAAAGAAAAAAACTTCAAGAACACATGAAATTCTTTGGAACGGTGAAAGTTTGTGATAAAATTTACGGATATTTCGTGAAATACCCTCGAGTTTTGGCGTAATTCATCAAACGCCCATTAAGTTTCGATAATACATAAAATACCCCTATTCCAAAACATAATGCACGAAATACCCCTATTTCAATACTAAATACACCAAATGTCTTTAATGACGTCATCAACCACATAATAAACCATTTAACATCTAATTAAACCACATAATCCCTAATTAACATTCCTAATCAACCCACCCATTTAAAAACCTAGTTAACCCATTCATTAACCCAATAACCCACCCATTTCTTTTCTTCTCTCTCTCCCCTTTCTTCTTCCATTAACTGACTAGAAAGAACCCATCAACCAGCCAACCATCACAACCATTTTTTCGACCCCTTATTTTCTCTCTCTTTGCTGAACTAATCACCACCAACCATCACCACCATCCCATTAACCATAGCTCAGCTCCCAATGCCGCCTTCCTCCCCCTCCCCCTTCCCTCATTGTGAACCCCATTGAAAGACAAAAAAACTCAATTAAATCGACGAATCAAGGAAGAGAAATAATTCGATTTGGAGATGAGGATGCATATTGATATCAACAACAATAGGTGTGAGATTACTGTAGCACCAATTTAAGAATTCGTAGATTAGAAATGGTGTTTTGTTTTTCAGATTTTTAATTTTAGTTTTTCTCTTCTTATTTTTCGTTCTTTGGCATACCATATTTGTTGGGTTCAATTAACGAGCAGTAGCAGTAGCAATTGAGCAGCAACAGTAGCTATTAAATGGAGAACATCAGCAACGACGAATAGGGAGATTAGAGCAACGTAACTAGAATTCGAATTTGTAGATTAACTATTAAATTTTAGGAATTAAATCACAAATTTCATATTCTTTTTCTCTTGTTCTTGAGTTTGTTCTTCAATTTTCAGAAATTGTGTTCTTCAATTTGGGAATTCAAATTCAATTTTCAAAGAAGAGAGGTAAATGTTGGGTGTTGCCATGGAAGCTCGAAGACAGAGAATATGAAAAGTGTTCATTTAATTTGTTGCCAGAAAACGTAAAAGAGGGAGAAAAAAATTGTAATCGTTTTTTCTCTCTCCTCTTGTTCTCTTCATTTTCAATCTTCTCAAACACAAAAATGGAGTTTCAGAGAAGTTGAGGGGTTGAGGAAATTGGCAGCCATGGAATAACTGGTAGAAGAAAGGGGGGAGAGAAGGAAAAAAACAGAAAAGTGGGTCAATTAGGAGTTTAGTAGATTAATTGGGGAGAATGGGTTAATGGGTGGATTAAGTTGGTTAATTAGGGTTGATGACGTCATAAGGGTACTTGGTGCATTAAGTTTTGGAATAGGGGTATTTTATGTATTATCGAAACTTGATGGGCGTTTGGTGAATTACGCCAAAACTCGAGGGTATTTCATGAAATATCCGTAAAATTTATCCCTCAAGATATTTTCGCCAAGGTGATCCTTTATCTCCGTATATTTTTATCTTATACTCTGATAGATTATCTACTATGATTGAAAATCAGGTTGAGAATGGTGATTGGAAGCCCATTTCGATTACTAAAAACATTAAAATTTCGATTTCTAAAATTTTTCATGTTTTTTTTATGCAGATGATGTGTTATTGTTTAGTGTTGGTTCTGTTAATAATACGAGTAGAATTATGAACACTCTTGAGAAGTTTGGTGAATTTTCAAGACTTAAAGTTAGTATGAACAAGTCTATTAGGAAGGAAATTGCAATATCTTGTAGTTTTAAAACTTCTACGTCTTTTTGGGCAGTACTTGGGAGTTGATATAAGATCTAATAAATTAAAAATCAATAATTATTTGGATCTTCTTAATAAGACTATGGACAAGGTAAGGGGATGGCAAGCCAAAATATGGCTGGAAGGTGTACTTTAATTAAATTGATTTTGAATTTCTATCCCCTTTACGTCATGCAAATTAATATTCTTCCTTCTACGATTACTTTTGCTTTAGAGAAATGTTGTAGAAAATTTCTATGGAATAAGGTGGATAGAAGGCGTTGCATTTCTAGAATTTCTTGAGATAAGGTAACCAAATCTGTGGAAATGGAAGGTTTGGGTATTCGTAGACTGAAAGAATGGAACATTGGCTTTATGGCTAAGATGAGATGGACTATCCTTATTAGATCGGATAAGTTGTGGGTTAGAATACTAATGAAAATTATCTAAAAAACTCTGTTTTTCTAGATTGTATCCCTAATAATAATCAATCTCCTTTATGGAGGAGGGTATTCTTAAAGGTCGTGAGGCTCTTCATAGAAAAATCTATAGGTTCACAGTTGCAATGAAAACCCAAATCTCAATTTTGATGATATTTGGATTAATTTTATAGATTGAATTTTGGTTGATTTTTTAATTTTTGATAATTAGCTTAATTGCAATTTTCTATTAGTAGCACTCCAAAAAACTTAAAATATTTGATAGAAAAGAAATTCTCATAATTGTGATAAGGTAGAACATCGAAACTTAAGCATCTATGGCAGATTGGCAGGGTATTCAAAAACTACATCCTTTCCACAAAGCTTCCTGTAGACACCAGAGAATGTCCCCAGCTTGTATTCAGTTTCATTCTTGGCTTTGGGATCCAAGTACACCTATCCATCACAAAGAAAAGAAGAAGAGATGTGAGCCACTACACACAACGAAAAATATTGATGAACTGAGCCAATCAAATTGAAAGGATTATACTACCTTCATGATCTTAAATATTTTTAAAATATTAATATTTTTATAAGTTTTTATAATATGTAGTTAAAGAAATTGGTGGTCAAAGTTGTGCATTGGGAAGCGTGTCTGGTCAAAACAGGTCGAGTATTAAGGGGCGGATGGAGTATTGATAAACTTAGTCAATCAAATTGAAAGGATTACACTACCTTCATGATCTTAGAGCCATCGAGACGATATCTGCAACGTTTGCCAACGATCTCAGCAGGCTGCACAAGATCCTCAAGAATGTTCTCGTGTACTGAGGTGAGGGTACGGGATCTGGGACGCTTGGCTGCGGAACCCTTCTTTGGGGGCCTCACAATTCTTCTGGTGGCAATGAAGACAACATCCTATAGACATTGCAGGATAGTAATTACTCCGTAACAAACTTTTTAAAAATACTCTCATCATTCTATTCAGTTTATGTAAAACTAAGAGTCTAACTTTGATAAAGGAAACCGATTGAGGAAAGCGCACTACAAAACAACAAAGAACCTTGAAAATTGCAAGCAAAAAGTAAAACAACTAAGAATTACTCACATTTGCAACCATATATAACGCCACCCAGTTGTAAAAGCAACAATCTCAATGGCAATGCTAAGAATTTCCACAAACTATGAAAGTGAACTAAGAATTACGACATTTGCCACCATATATAACGCCACCATTGAGGAAAGCGCACTACAAAGCAACAAAGAACCTTGAAAATTGCAAGCTAGGATAGCGACCAACAAAGGTTGTGAATGCACAACAATCACAATGGCAAATCAACAAATGATACAACAACAACAACAACAACAACAACAACAAAGCCTTAGTCCCAAAATGATTTGGGGTCGGCTAACCAAATCAACAAATGATAAGTCCCAAAAAGTTCCACAAACCCTAAAAGTAAAACAACTAAGAATTATCACATTTGCCACCATATATAACGCCACCAAGTTGTAAAAGCAACAATCTCAATGGCAATTCTAAGGAGTTCCACAAACTATGAAAGTGAACTAAGAATTAAGGCATTTGCCAATTGCCACCATATATAACACCACCATTACATAAAAAATAAAATCTAAAAAAAACAGTAAAAAATTAACTAGCACCCGAGTGCACCCGAGCCAGATGTGTTGTTCACAACACGTAATACATCATGATATTAACTAGCATAGAGATAGGGAAGGGTTGTGTTCTTCAGAGTGGGTGAAGTTATACTAATTCTAAACTTCCACAGAAACAATGATAAAACTAAGGCAAGTTGGGTTTACCTTGCCACTAAACTTCTTCTCTAGCTCCCTGACCAACCGGATGTGAATTTTGCGGAAAGCTTTTCTCAATCTGTATGGAACATGGACAACAATAGCCTTCTTGTTGTTCGAAATGTCAACTTGACTGCATAAAAGGTAAAAGACAACCTTATCAAACCTCAAGGCAAACAGAATTCGCATTGCATCAATCTAAAAAACTATGTATCACTTACGCAGCAGAGTTAATAAACAGATCCTTCAATTCATTTCCCATATCCTTGTTGTTGGTCTCAAGGTCAAATATTGCCTACACAAGGGGAAAAAAAGGCGCATTTATAGGTTTTCTGCAAATTAATTCTCAGTTGATGACATTACAATTTTCAGAATTTACCTGAGCAAGATTCTCCTCAAGGTCAGTTGGGTCAACACCCCTTTCTTTTTGAATCTTCCTCGAAGCAGTAAACATCTTGACAGTGCTGATGTACACACAAAATGGACAATAATCAGATACAACAATTTAACAGCAATGCTATCTTATTCGCCAGCATTCAGCTGTTTATAACACTTGAATCCAAATGGCACCAATTCACTACTGAACTAAACCTAAAAATCCCACCAATGCTCTAACCAACCCCATTCCCCGAACTTGTGCCCATTGGCGGAGCCAATATATAACAAGCCGGATCACTTGGCCGAAAAAATTGCATAATTTTTCATTAATTCGTATTAAAAAGTACTTAATTTAGTTAATTTTCATCAATTTTTTTAAAATGTGACCCGACTTTGTACAATTTCTGATCCGCCACTGTGTTGTGCCCTGCCAGAATCATACAAGGCTGCTATTAATCAAATGGCTTGACATTGGTGAATCTTTTCACATTTTCATTCATATCTACAAATCCAACTATTTCTAATTTCATAAAGATAATTCTTTTAACACCCAATATATTTATCATCGAGGCGCAAACAATTGTCTTTCTATGGCTGGATGCCTGGATTTCTATTCTAACAGAGGATCAAATTGGATTTACGAATGATTCCAGAATAGGTTTCTAACTTAAAATCCTAATAGAATGCAATATAATTAACAAAAACAAGGGCACGCAATTCTTTTCATTGGATATGAAAACAACATACGAACGACAATCTTAATGAATCTGAAATCAATCAATTGGAACCCAGACAAAATTGTTTCAGAAACATGGAAAAGGCCCAAAACTATCCGTCACTCAAAAGGTGCGAAATTTCCCACCAGTGAAACCAAATACACAAATCAAAGACGACATTCATGAACCCTAAAACACTAAACCTCAAAATCAGTCACCAAAATCTACAAATTAACAGGTTTCAATGAAGAACAAAATGCAGAGAACAAATCTAGAAATTAAAGGAAACACAATTGAAAGGAGAGAGTCAAGTGAGATTATGTACCAGAGTTCGATCGAGGAGAGGATAGAGAAAAACCCCGCGAACAAGAGATATGCTGCAACCGAGTAAACGGAGAAAGGTTGAAGGCTGAGAAGGGTTTAAGAGAGGAGGCCTGTTTTCTCTCATGGGCTTATCTGGTCAACGCCTCAACGGGCTGGAGACCCGTTTAAACCCCAATTCCAACCCGTTTCAAAAAAGTTTATCCCCAATTCTCCGCCCCCCCCCCCACCAGCCTGGGCCCTGGTTAACCATGTCTGTCTCTTCCGCACCTATATTTGTGTTAATATCCGTCTACTTTTTTTATTTAACAAACACCTAATAATATTTACAATTGAAAAATCAACTTTAAAAACATCTTACAATTAAAAATAACATATATAATAGAAAATATTCGAAACATATTAAAGAAATTGTTCAATTTTGGATCTTCTTTAAACGTTTTAACTCACGTAGGAATAGATATTTGGGTCGGGTTGCAGGTATAAAGCGGTGTGGGCAGGTCCAACACAAAATCCACACTCGCCCTATTACCCATCGTGGGTACAATTTATAACCCATCCTCGCATCATCACCCGCCAAACCTACCCCATCCACGTCTACCTGGGGATGCGGGGCTGATCTTCCATAAAACCTATGCACGAACATTCCTAATCCAAACTGTGTGAAGTACGACATTTACTCTGTAGTACACTTAGTTGAATACTATTGAGAATAAGCTCAAATGAAGTTGCAGTATCATAGACGGATAGACCAAATCAAGAACCATTTTCGCGTGAAGCAATGAAACAGTGTACTAGTTTGTTTAAGCGAGGCAACAAGGCTATATACACCTACATGCACTACCATTAATTTGTTAACACATCATTAAATCCACTAAAAAATGAGAACGAAAGATAGTAAATATGTCATTCAACCAATAGAAAAACATGGTATATAAGATGCTTTGTATACTAGGTGTATATCTAGTAGGATCCCAGTACGGAAAACGTAATATTTGTCCAATTGTATATTCCTGAAATAGTTTGGGTTAAGTATTTTGAAAAGTGTACTACCTTCTATCTATTCTAGTTCCCTCACGAATTTCTGGAGTTGGATACTTAGAGAATATTCTAGAAACGTGGATAGAGTTTATAAATACAAGTTCACGGGGAAGGTTTGGTGGCGTGAAGGTTTATGTGCAAGAGAGCTAACCTTGTGCTTTGCGATCACTATTAAATTATTAATTGACGTTCTAATTTTGCCTTCATGTTTATTAGTACTACTTTGTTTTCCGAAGTTTTCCCATTTACTATTTATATAGTTAAAATTGAAAAATGTTTTTCACTATTCTGTTTTTCCTAAGTGTAGTTTTTTTTTTTTTTTTTTTTTTTTTTGTCGACATAGTGTTAAAACAATATTGAGGGGGAAATATAATATTGTGTTGTATTTTGTCATTATGCGTGGCATACGCCTCTATTTATGATAATTCTTCTGTTCATAAATATTTTCAATGTTTGATATTTTTACACTATTTAAATATTTTACTTTGACTATTGTTGGTGATTTATATGTAAAATAAAACATAGTCATGTGAGATCTTGTTAGATTCGTCTCAATATGTATTTTCAAAATATCAATTTTTTTTTTATAATTTTTGCTTGTATAGAATTTAAGATATTGACGATTTAAATTGTGCATTGGCATGCGTGAAAGTGACAAACGTTGCGAGTATATATAAATTAACGGAGGAAGTACAAACTAGATATCATACGCTTCGTAGGTTTCCCAAGCCATATAAACTTTTATCTTATATCATATAGCTAAGATATAATACACTTCTACCATATACGATGCCTACTAGAATAGTTTTGAAGAGGAAGAAGACTTTGGCGGTGGTTGGCCCCACCACGCTGCTGCAAATATCGGGATTTTTATGGAGAAATCAGTTTTTTCACATCATAAGAGTTTAAAGATAAGTATTCTAGATGTTAGTTGGTGATATCATTATCAATCAAAAAAATTCATCATTTCCTCTTGAGAATAATTTCCGGATGTCGTATTTGGATGATATCTCTGTAGGGCTCGTTACAGACATGTTGTTTCATCATTGCAGCGCAGATAGCCAGATAGGAGAAGATGCACACGTTGACAGAGTTTTCTTCAACCGATATTGAGATTGATTGTACTGAATAATCTATGAACGTATATATTTCTGCTATGTTACCATGTTAAAATAATATTGTTGAATTCTTAAGTCATATAGACTTCTATTTTACTTCCTCCGTTCATTTTTACTCGCAACGTTTGTCATTTTCACGCATACCAATGCACAATTTTGATTTGATTTTTAATATTTTTTTTGACGGAATAAGAACAATATCATTAATAATCAGTCATACGTCAGCTACAATGATAAAATAGATCTGCATACCACAGATTCAAAGAAAAAACTTAACCATTACAATCAAAACAATTAATATTCTGCATCCTAAAGCACATTTCGTACTCCACCGCTTCTAGCTTGACGCGGACAGTGATTTTCGATGATTTCACATCTTTCCAAGTAGAGCCCTTCGCAATTTGTGCACGAATTGTTCTGAACGACGAGTTGATGATAAATCTTAAACCTGTATGAATCCAAATCTCCTTCCCAATTATTGAAACCCTACAAAAATTCTCATCCATGGATGAGAACCAATAACCTAGAAAACTCTAGGAAAAACCCAAATAAATTGGGAACAACCCAAGAATAAATTGGAACAAATCAACGAAAAAGAAACCAAACCAAGACAAAATATGAAGAGAAAACAATGAAAAGCAAGAAGGGTCGGAAATAGTCTAATTTCCGAAGAAATTAGACTACTTCCGGCCTAAACGGGCAAGAAAACTGAAACCCTAAAAGATGAGAGAGAAGAGAGAAAAAAAAGGAGAGAGAGAGGAGCGGCCCTTAATTAAGTTGTGTATTGATTATTAATATCTTTAAATCTCTTTAATTAAAAATTATGAAAAATTGATATTTTGAAAATACACATTGAGACGAATCTAACAAGATCCTACAACACTATATTTTATATTACATATAAATCACTAACAATAGTCAAAGTAGAATATGTGAATATTGATAAAGGTCCAAACGCTGCGAGTAATAAAAATCGGGGGAAGTATATCATATAGCTAAGATATAATACAACTCTACCGCATACGATATCTATCCTTAATATATAGTACCATTTATATAGTTAAAATTGAAAAGGTGGATTATCTAGCTTGATGGTATATGTACGAGAATATACATTTAGCTGTCAAGAAAAAAAGGTAAATAGTTTAATCAAAGGAAAATGAGAGTAAACTCATAGACAATTGTTTATGATATCAGTAGGATCCCTGAGAAAGATAGAAATAACAAGCACCTGCAGTGCACGGTTGAGTGTAATCCTTTGATGTAGAAGTTGTTAGAAATTCTCGTTAAAAGTGCAAAAGAAAAGAGTGAAAATGGGAAAAGTCTCACATTGATAACATGTCAATTTTATTCCTTGTTTATATTTTGGACATTGAGTGTATACTTGTTTAAAAAAGTATGAGAGCGGCATGGGTGGACACATAGCGCGCCGGCCGGCCGGGTCGGGCTCGGGTCGTGGGTCTTGGTTTACATGGAATGCGGTTCGCGGTAACACTCAATATATATTTCTCAAGTCCATTTTCATAAACACATACACATAAATTGCTCTAAAATTCTCTCTTCTGTTATGGCAAATATTCTAGTTTCCAATAAAGCTTGTGACACTACAAGAAATTATATCATTAATGACGGGAAATTCCGTCGCTAAAGGCCAATAATCGTTGTTTAATGACGGGATTTTTGGTCGCGAACCCGTCGTAAAAGGGGTCGTCTTTAATTGAAAATTCCGTCGTTAACTCATCGTAAAAGACATTTGCGACGGTTGTTCCCGTCTTTGTTTGGTTGTTAGCCCCGTCTCAAAAGCCTTTTGCTACGAGATTTTTGACCCGTCGTAATTAGGTTGTCGTTAAAAATACAAATTCTTGTAGTGTGAGTGCACACAATCCTTGGTGTCGTGTTAACCGTGGAAGACAACCGCAAGCGTTCTACTGCACTCGGGTAGCGCGAAATTCTTTTAACAGTGGTTCAGCCACTAATACTCTAATTTTTTTCAATATGTATTTCAAAATAGATTCATGTGAGATCTAATATTTGTCCAATTATATATTGTTGAAATAGTTTGTTTTAAGTATCTTGGAAAGTGTAGTACCTTCCATCTATTCTACTTCCCTCACGAATGTCTGGAGTTAGATAGTTAGAGAATATTCTAGAAATGTGGTTAGAGCTTATAAATACAAGTCACAGGCTAGGGAAGGTTTTAAACATGGTGGTGTGAAGGTTTATGAGTGTTGGTGTGCAAAGAGAGCTAACCTCGTGCTTTGCGATCACTATTATGACGTTCTAATTTCTTGCGTGCGTTCATGTTTATTCTCTCGTTTACTATTTATATAGTTTTTTTTTTTTTGACATTGTATTATTTACATAGTTAAAATTGAAAAAGTTCACATTATATGAAGAATATACATTCAGCTGTAAAAACAAAATTGTAAATAATTTAATCAGAGAAAAAACAGGAGTAGACTCATGGATCCTTGGGGAAATGAGAAATAATATACGCGCCATTGAATGTGGCAATATTTTAATGTAGATGTTGTCAAAAATAGAAATGTAACTCCTAAAAGAATAAGGTAGAAAACGGTTTAAGTATTCCAAAATAAATACAGAGATGAGTATCATGTGAAATCTTGTTGAATTTGTATCCTTACGCATGAAATGGGATGACATATCAGAGTTCGATCGACGAGTGTAAGGAGAAAAACCCTAACAAGGAAGAGAGGAAGTTGTTGCAACGGGTTGAAGGATGAAATGTATGGTTTAAAAGAGGAAGCAGACAGAGATGAGAAGATTGTGATAAATATGTTTTATCTCCGATGCTTTTTGTTTGCTCTCATATATATGCTTATATTGCACTATAATTTTATACTAGTACTTAAATTGAGGATTTGACCCAAATTAATAGTTAGACAGGGGACCAAACTAAATAAGGCTTTAAGCTCAGGTTAATAGTTTAGATAGGAAGCTCAAACTAAATAACATGCACAAATTACTTATTGAGATGGAAAACGGGTTTTGCTGTTTGGGTAGAAATCGGGCGAGATCATTTGGGTCGGTCAGATAACTTTCGGGTATATAGTCAATAACTTATTATGGAAAATTGAATATTTTAGACATCAAGTCATCTTTCTCTTCAAGTGCGATTATTTTTTATTCGAGTCAACTAGATTCAATTGTAGTTTGTTATAGACTTTTATTAGTCTTATAGTGAGTGCGAGTATATACAAATTAAATAAATTACTCAAAAGATTAGTTACTTATTGTTGATTAACCAGTTTTAGTTTTTAAACTAGTTATATAATCTGCACTAATAAAATGAAATTTACATGTCATTTTAAACATAATTTCAAGATACATCATACATGTAACAACCCGGGTACTTTCCCTATAAACTTTAAGTCTCAAGTGGTTTGTGTCCATATGAACATATATGACTCATATTGACACCCATTAATTTGGATTGGTACTGAGAGTCTGAGACTGGTAGACTATTGGTATACTAATAAATTGCTAAGAAAAACCAATATAAATTATTTGTGTTTTTAGTACTGACATATTCTATGTTGGTATTATAAATGGTTGTATTTGGGTCACTTGAAGTTTAATATTCCTTCGTATTGCCCTGCCTAATAACTACTCCGTCCTTTAACCCCTCGCACCGTTTTCCTTTTCGGGTCGTCCCTTAATACTTGCACCGTTTCTATAAATGGAATTTTTTACTAATATTAAATTATTTCTCACACTTACCCGCTAACCCACTCCATACAAAAAAAACATTTAAAAATTCACACCTCCACTGAGCGATTTCCTTCAATATTGCTTAAAGATCCAATAATTCCCTAAATACGTTACTTTTTAAGTTATTTCCCACCATACCGTCCACGTAAGCAAGGGAGAAAAAGAAATATTTTTTTTTTCCGGTTCAGCATTGAACCGCCATATGAGATAGCGGTTTCGTTTAAAAGCAAACCGCCATCTCAGATGGCGGTTCAATGTTATAAACCGCTATCTCAGATAGCGGTTTGCATTAAAACATAACCGCTATCTCAGATGGCGGTTTACTTACTTGTAAATTATTTTTAACATGAATTACAGTTTAAATAGAAATATAATATAGAAGTAACCTCTTGTGACATCAATTGTGTCTGTAGCTCAGTGGTTAGAGTGGGTTATTTCCATGTAGGAGGTCGTGGGTTCAAATCCTAACTAATGTGTTTATTTCTTTTTAACCATTTATTAATATTAATTATAAACATTTCCAATTTTACCTTATCAAACATTAGTGTCTGTAGCTCAGTGGATAGAGCATTTGTTTCCTAAGAAGAAGGTCGTGGGTTCGACCCCTAGCTAATGCGGTTTTTTTTTTTTTTTTACCATTTATAAATAGTACGTGATTATAAACCGCTATCTCAGATAGCGGTTTACTTAAGTCAACCGCTACCTGAGATAGCGGTTTAGTGTCGCTTAGTTAAAAAAAAAAAAGACCGGTTTTAATGCTGACGTGGACGGTATGGTGGGAATTAAGTTAAAAAGTGGCGCATTTTGGGAATTTGACGTTCTTTAAACAATATTGAAGGAAATCGCTCCACCTCCACTACCCTTACATATTTCACACTAACTATATTAAAAAAAAATACTCCACTATCAACTATCACCCATTAAATTATTAAGTCATTTCAAGTGTCTTAAACTCCGCACCAGTCAATCCGGTGCGAGTATTAAGGGGAGGAGAGAGTAATTGAATACTCCATCTGTCCTTAAAGATTGTACTTATTTCCATTTCGATCCGTCCCTTTGAGTTTGCCCCATACCATTTATAATATGTGGTCCTTGCATGTTTCCTGTCACATTTAATATTTAAATTAGCTTAAAGACAAAAGTACCAACCCAAGTGATTTCATTTTGCATTATATCCTAGGGTGAGTTATCCCTCAAACTCATCTCCAATCTTCAGACCCTGCCCCATCAAGTTTTCACTAATTGTTTCATTATTCGATTCACGCAAGATTCTCCCTATTTTACACATTATCACAAGACTTGCCTCATACTCAACTAAACTCCTAAAAAAGGATAATTAAATAGGATAAAGTATGATGAACTGACATATTTTTATCAGAAATTTTGTGTAAGACCGCCTAACGGTTAGACCACTTTTTTTTTTTTTTGACGGGGAAGCTTTGGTAGCCATTTCATTCAATCAAAGCTTTGTCCATGAGGACAATCGGGAGGACATCTGGTGGGCATTCCTCCATCCAAACTAACTCCTACTCAAAGGAGAGGGAGAGGTTAGCTATAGAATGAGCTGCCTTATTACACGAGCGCCTATTAAAACCAAAGTTACATGAAATAAAAGTTCTAGCTAGAGCACAAATATCATTAACAACTACTTGAACATCTGAGAGCTCCCTTTTCTTCTCTGTGCTACGAGGCATTGAGAGTCTACTTCTGCTACAATTTTCGGGAAGCCTGCATCAAAGGCCAGCTGTATACCAAAGTAATAAAATCATAACTAATTGGATAATAAAATAGTTAAGGTATAAAGACAAATAGTTAAATTTATAAGCCGAATAGTTATTATTTTTTACAAACCTATTATTAACTAATACTCATAAAATCTTAACTAATTGATCTCATTGCTTAACTAATCAGTTTCATTGTTTAACTAATTAGTTCAATGCTTAACTAATTGGTTTCGTTGCTTAAATAATTGAATTTCAGACTTAACTAATTGGTTTCAGTGGTTAACTAATTAGTTAAAGTGCATAACTAATTGATTTTAGAATGCATAAAATTGGTCTAACCGTTAGGCTGTCTTTCCTAAAAGCTTGTATATTTTTATTTGGTTGGAAAAAAAGTGGAGTCTTAAGCGAGTCTCGGATTTTCAAACTCACTTCAAGGCTTGTTATTTTTACCACTTTATCCCAAGGCTTAAACTCGAAACTCACCTCAAGACTAACCTTGAGACTTGGGAGAAACTCACCCTTAACATTTGTCCTCGCTCTGGCAGCAATTCAACGGAATTGACATGAATTTACTAAAATGCCCTAATACACATGTGCTCATCTATAAGGATGGTTGCAGGTCGGCCCGACCCGAAGCCCGACCCGAAGCCCAACCAGACACGAAATAAGCCCGGCACGGGCACTAACTCGTGGGGCGGGCCTGAGCCTTAATTTTTGGAAAAAGCACGACAAGACACGACACGACTCGACCCGGCACGACAAAACACGCTAAATTTTGTAAAATTGGCCTTAGACACGACGGGCCGACACGAAAGCCCGTGGGCTCATGCCGTGCTTGTGTCTTGTTTTGAACTTTTCAGCCCGACACAATACAGGTCTAGATTGGGCCTGGCCCAGTTAAGCCCATGGATTATGGGCTCGAAGCCCAACCCGGTCCGACCCAACCCACGACCATCTTCACTCATCTATCCCTACCTTTAAATATACTCCGTTATTTATGTTTTTTTTAAGTAAAAATATACTCCGTAAATGGGAACAACTTGATCAGATATTCTGGATAAGAGAGTAGACCACACAGCCTGATCTCAAAGTCCCAAACTCGTCGCCGGAAACAAATCGGAGATAACTATTAATGAATCAATCATCCACACAAAAGAGAGGATAGGCCACCCCCACCCATTTCGCCTCAAATTTTAAAGAGTAGTGGGATGTCTTTACCAGGCGCTCTAGACCCAAATCTCACTCTCTCTCTTCTACCCAAAACTTCATTCCATTATTCCCGACGAATTATAACCACAACCCAAAGCTCAATAAGACTGAAATATGGTGGTGGTTCACAATCCAAGCCAAAGATTACGGTGGTTAAATGCAGCACCACCTCGGAGAACCAACAGACAGGCGGCGGCGACAGCGGCAATGGAAGCAACGGTAGTTTAAAGAATGTCTTGTCTAATATTGTGGACGAAAGAGTGGAACAATTGCTGGGTAAAGAAGAGAACAAGGAAATGTTAGATAAGCTTAATAAGGCTTCTGAAAGAGTACTACTTGCTAGGAAAGAACTTGCTGATATTGAAAGACAAGAGCTTGAAGCTCAGCAAATGAGGAAATACATCGATGAACTCGAAACCAGGGCATCTGAGGTCTCTTTCTTTTACCTGTTTACTGCTCTGTTTTTGCATGATCATTAGTACAATTCCAAAATTAAAATTTCAAAATTAGTTTTCCGCCGTTTGGCTCCATGTAAGAAAAATGATAAACGAAAGGAAAATGAAAGGGAAAGTAAGCAGGTAGTGAGAGAAGTGTACAAGAGAGATGGAAAAAAAAGGTTTGAAGGGGAAAAGGTTTCCCATCAATTTTAATCATGGAAAAATGGTTTTACACCCCCTTCCAAACCTAACAATGTAAAATTGAAAATATAGAAAAATTGTTTTCCAGCAAATTGTTTTACGCCCTACCAAACGAAGTCTATAAGTTGGTGACACTGTGATTGTTTTAAGATTGCAGAGTGTCAGAAGGAAGTATCAGAAGCAAGAGCTATGGTTGAAGAAGCAGAAAGATCTTTATCCATGAGTGGAGGGGATAATAAAGGTGAGATTACTCGAGATGCAGAGAGGTGGGAATCAGTGAAAGCTGGATCAGTATGTGCCTTAGTAGGAACGTTGGCTTCTGTCCCCATTTACCTGTCTAAGGTGACAACTAGTCCAGAGTTGTTGCTTCAATTAGGAGTTACCTTTGCTAGTTGTGCATTGTTCGGAGTCACTTTCCGGTATGCAGTGCGCAGAGATGTGGATGATACTCACCTTAAATCCGGTGCATCTGCAGCTTTCGCCGTTGTTAAAGGTACATAACACAATACTGACAGATTGACAAAATGTTAACAATTGAAGCATTCTCAGAATCTTGTTTTGTTGTTCCTCTTTTGTCAGGTCTTGCTACGTTGAGTGGAGGAGCTCCTTTAGAGTTCAGCTCTGCAAGTTTCCTATCGCATGCTGTGGATGGGGGGTTGTTTGTGATCCAGGATCTGTTTATTTTCACTTTTGCTGCTGTTAGTTTGGATTTCTGCTTTAAAACGAGGTTTGTAAGTCCATTTCCTCTCAAGAAAGATGAAATTTGAGGAACAAATCAAGTGAATTGACAATGTTTAATACTTCTATGTTACCTGCAAGTCTGCAACAGTATATTAAAGTTCAGAGGCTGCTAAATCTGCAGAATTTGAGACTATTTGAATGCTGATGTACAAATCATCAATAATTATAGCAAAGAATTTTGAATGACAAAACAGATTTTCAAATTCACAATCATGTACTTGTACATTATTTTGTTGCACAAGCAGATGAATGCTATCAAAATTGTGGACTTTAAACCAACCAGTTTCCAGATTCCAACAACCACAGCAAAAGGCAATGAAGGTGTTTGCACCTAGAAACGTCTTTAGGCGCTGCTGTAACAAAGATCTTGGTTTTTGATACAGAAATCTTACTGCTATATGAAATTGCCATTTATTTACCATAAAAACAAAGCCAAAACAAAAGGGCATGTCATGGACGAAAATGCAAGGACCCAGCTAATCTTCCATGTTCTAGGAACATAGTAAACGTTCTTATAGATTATAAAGATGACAGCAGAAAATTATCACAAGAAAAACTATGAGCCATATTCTTATTGATGTAAATGCTCATTTTCCTACAGAAATGTGACTAAAAATATACAAGAAAATAGCATCCACAATTTTCAGAGGCAATTTTCCTTCAAAATTGACAGTCAACTTTCAGGAAACGCCTGAACAAAGAAGCAAATGCCTGTAATCTCTTCTCATATCGGTAACCTACTCTCTTCGATGTACTATAGTAAAAGGCCTGACAAATGTCTTGATGTACATGAGCTAACCCTTACCCTTCCTTAGTGTATCATCCCTTATCATTTATTTTTCCTTAGTGTTGCATTCTATCATCAAAATCACCGTCATCTTCATCCACGTGTTCAACATCTTGGGAAGGCCTTGTGGGGACTCTCCATTTTCTAATCTCATCCCTTGACTGTTCCCCCAAAGGTAATTTCATGTTTCCTTGTTTTCTTGCCTAACATAAATGTCAGAAGTCAGAACACCTATCAAGCTCTAAAAGAAATCTCTTTGGAAATACCCGATTAAGGTAATCTTTATAAAAGGTTTGAGGTTAGAGAGTGAGAAGATCTGTAGTTACCTCCTTGTGCGTTTCTTCTGAATGTTTCACATGACTATGTTTCTTACCCAAACCAAGACGCTTTGCTGCCTCGTTAAAGAAGTTGAAATTATCAAGATCACCACTTCTAATACTCGCTTCTAGCTGCCAAAGGGAAGATATTTGCACTTAATGTACAGGGTGATGAATTCAGAAATAAATTTACAAAAAATAATCATGCACAGAGGGCAAAACGGGAAGGGCTGTAGAAGGGTGATGCTATCGTGTTTTTTAAGCATAAAGAAAGCTGAGCAAGGGTTGTTGACTAAGGTCAATGGGAAAAGGCAACTAAAACTAACTAAACTCACACCTGTATATGGATAACACAGAGAACAATGCTTGCAATTGGCAGCCAACTCTCCTCTGGAGATAGTGAGAGATTGGTCCTGTTAAGTTGGCAATAGAAAAAAATTGTACATCAGGATGCATGCATATTTAGGTTGTACGAACAGATCAAGTACAAGAAAGCTAACAGTTCCAGTATACTAGAATCAAGGCCTAGAGTAAAGGGAAATGCATAAACAATCATCCGTCATCATGGCCTTAGTATTTTCTATTTTCGATACTTGGTCCTCAGAAGAATTAGAATCAGTTAACAAGAGAATTAGCAATCTTTTTTTTTTCCAATTAGGCCATGATTCCTCGATAGTTACCAGAAATATAATAGCCAATGATAGTATGATACTATGATAGTCCACCAACAGGCGAGAGCATAAACTCACCAAGTTCCAGTACCACAATTCCAGATAGTGTCGTGAGTCCAGACCTAAGTTTTAAATCAATGCAGGACAACAGGAGTAAATTTTATAAGATGTATGGATCCTAGTTGTATTTAGAGTTCCATTGGCTACAAAATGTTAAGTTATAATCATGACCAGTAATTCATAGTTTGCATCACTAACCCCTGATGAAAATATTTCAACACAACCTGAACTGACTGACGGAACAAGAGGACAGTTTAAGAAAATTCCTTTGGACCTAATGTTTTCAGATAAATACTTAGGAAATGCTAGAGTTATCTTGGAGACAAGGGTATAAGGTGTTCTATAACTCGTAATGAAAATCTAAGCTAATTGATTATACTATTGACACCATTGCTAGTATTAGTACTAGAACTATTACTAACACTAGTATAATAATACACTACTCATCGATTGCTCTCATTATGTACCATGGAGTGTGCTAAAGCATGATAAAATAACCACGTCTTACAAGTTTAACGAAATAATTACCTAATTTGCTAGTTTAGGATTCGATAAGGGTTTGCAATTCGCTAACTAAATCGTTAAATTGGGAAAAAAGTGTCACACTATTAAATCCCTGCTTCCGAGAACAATAGTTCATTTATAATGTAGTACGAAGTATGAACTAGTAATGTGACAACTAAATGCGGATGAAGAGCTGGTCCAAAGGAGAAAAGGTTGCACCAAAGAGCTAACAAGAAACAAACCTGAGGTAAGGGGCTAAATATACAAGTGCATAGACAGCATAACGTCGTTTACCCGTATCCATCAAAGCAAAAACCCAGCTCTATCAACATTCAATTTCAATATAATCAGCCAAAAGATGAACAATAAAGCTCTCAAAATTGGTCCAAAATAGAATAATTAAGGAGGAGTAGTTATATTATCACTTTATCAGTAACAGCTTACCAACCAATTGAAGTAAGGGATGAAACCAATGATAGTCATAACCGCAAACCTTGCATCGGTGGAGCTTACGGCGGCGTCTTCATCCTCCGGAAAAGAAGCGGCGGTGTCAGAAAACAAAAGGGAATTCAACACACACGCGCCGATAGCAATCGCCAAAGGCGCATCCTGCTGTAGTTCAACCCTACATATTCCTCTTCTTCTCAGTTGCAATATTTGCTTATTCTTCTTTTTCTGTAATAAACAATTTCCATTAAAAAAGTTGATGATTTAAGATAAAGAAGGAAGTGTTGATGGAAATTGAAATGATAATTACCTGATTGAGCAAGTTCTGGGCATAGTTGAGTTTGAAAGGAAGAAAGGGAGATGAGAGAGAAAGTGAAGAAGAAGGAGGAGGAGAGAGAGTGAGGTTGAGGGGGATCATTTGTTTAGAGTTTGGAGCTGCCTAGGATGGCGGACTCAGGGTTTTACTTTCATATTTCATTTTCGACGGTGGCCGGAAAATACAATATTTTGGAACTTTTAATTTAGAATCCCAAAATTTAAAATAAAAGATCAATGACAGAAAATAAGGTGGGCACTAGTGGTGGGGGAGCATGATTGATAACTAATACTCCGTAATTCTAAAATCGATATTCACGAACTGAATCGTTAAGTTCGGATATTCAAACTATCATATTAGATACTAGATATTCGTTTTGACATCCAATTGGGAAAAATAAACTTTATAACTAAATTAGTGGTATATCATTCAACACTAAATACCAACATTAGCACACGATTTTAATACCTGACTAATGAAATTACAATTTACTCAAATTATACATTGATTAGTAACATTTAAGAATTTGAGCTTTTGGGAAAAACATTTAAATTTGGAAAAGCTTTAAAAAACGGCTTACTGAATCGTTATTTGATACCCGTTATTTGTAAAACGCTAACGGTAACCATATCCATTACCCTAATTTATGGTCGGGTACTCGAACCAATATCACTTTCGGATCGGATACCGGATCGAGTTTTGGGTAACCTTGTATCAGTATGGATGTGCCTGTCAAAACCATATTGTGCCACTCAAAACCTCCTGAAACCTTGTGTGTATGAGCCTTTCAAAACCTCTTAAAACCTTGTGTGTATGTGCCTGTCAAAGCGATAGTTTCGGCTTAAACCTCCTAAAACCTTGTGTGTATGTGCCTGTCAAAGCGATGTTTCGGCTTAAACCTCCTAAAACCTTGTGTGTATGTGCCTGTCAAAGCGATGTTTCGGCTTAAACTTCCTAAAACCTTGTGTGGATGTCTCATGTGTCTGTCAAAGCGATGAACTTTTAAAATTTAAACGAAGTAACAAAATTTACGAAGTACGTAGTAATATTCTACTTCAATATACATCACACAAATAATACTCTACTTCAAGAAATCCTGTCAACTTTTCAATTCAGTGCAATGCCAAAATACTCCTCACCAAAAACACCAAGGGAAAAAGGTAAAAAATCAACTATGAAAGAGGCCCAAAAGTCGCATGTAATTAATGGAGTATGACATTGAATATGAGAAATCGAGTATGAACTAGTAGGGAAGGTGAAAGGTGAATTTAGAGGGAGGAGAAGAATGGGGTTTAGGTAGAGAGAATTGAAGTATGAAGGTGGAAGAAAACGGGATTTGAAAAGCTTTAGGAGAAGAGAGGAAACAGGTGATCCGCCTGGTGGTAACAGGTGATCCGCCTGGTGGTAACAGGTGATCCGCCTGGTGGTAACAGGTGATCTGTTATCTTTCAGGTGAACTGGTGAAGGTACTGTAATTGCAACTTTGCACTTAATTGATTACTGGAATGTCAGTGTAAACAGGTCAAAATTGGAAGGGTACCATTACCATATGAATATCATACTTTTTGGAGCCAAATAGAATTGTCAAAACTACAAGAATGTTCGTAGAATATAGCCCTAAAAATAAAGATTACATCAAGCTTATTCTAATCCCTAGGCATTCAATATGATGCTCTCTCTACTCAAACCATTGAAGAAAATAATAAATATTTTTTAATAAAAATACAAACCAATCCCACCCCCCACAAAGTATTTTGAAACAGCCTATACACACTCCTCTCGGACGGAGACTCGACAGAATCTGCTTCCTGTAGATCCCTTGAACATATAATAAAATCAAGAATATACTTTCAGTTATCTTCATCATCATCATCATCATCATCATCATCAGCGTTCTTTTTCCAAGAAACCAAGGGATCTGCCAGAAGCATCTGGGATATAATATTTAGTAAAAACTTAAGGATGGAAACCGGACCTAGAAGGAGGACCGGCAGCTATTTCCTCTTTTATATTCACCAAAACAAGGCATCAGCTTGAGTTACTCTTGTAGCATACCCAAAGGATAGGTTTGTGAGCTCAAGACCTATTACCTGAATATACACTATACTCGCACTGTACAAGAAACTAAAGTTGCTTCCTTTAATTAACCACTTCGTCGTCTTCTTCCTGACTGGAGACTGAATTCAACTGTTGTTGCAACTGGAATGCAAACAAGCATACATCAATTTTAGTACATAAGATTTGGGTGTTTCATTGATCAACCAATTGCATTCAGTATAAGTAGTAATTGGACTTATAGTAATCTCTCAATATCAATACAACTTTCACTAGAACAATGAGCTGAAAGATACTAACTAAGACTCAAATCAATGGCTACAGCAGTACAACTATATTCGATATTAGGAGAATGCAAGTACAACTAGCAGCGGTTTCGCCAAACAGGATCAGAATAATAAGACCAACAAGAATACAACTCCATGATTCGGATAAGAAACCTCTTTTTGGGAAGGGGGGGGGGGGGACTGTCATGATTCAGATAATCAACCTCAAGGACTTCCACCCAACCACAAGCCAGGCCAGAGGAAATAGACAAGGCCAGGAATAAGAAATGTACGAACGCAAAACCCTTAAAGATGGTTGTTACTTTTTCAAAAATTTATAGACTCTCCAAGAACTTCATTTTTACAATAAGCCCAACCAACACTTGTCCCCAAAATCATCACTAAAAAAGCAGCACAATAAGGTAAAAGCAAAACTAGCTCTAGCTTGGGATAGAATAAGCAAGAACATCATAGCAAACCAGGTCATGAAATGACTGGTTTGAAAGCACCCAATATGCACGAGGCATACAGGCTAATTTTACAGAGGGAACAAAAGTGCAAGTTTTATGGAAAGTAAAAGCTCAAACTGATGATACCAAATGCAACTCAAAAGGCTACTGGACTACCAGTAAAATTAGAAGGCCATTTCCGTGGAAATGGTGTCAGCACACAGAAGTCAAATTCAATGATCTTTTACAGCTGTGGCCAATGAACAGGGAGAGGAGGAATTTATTTAAAAGTTTTTCAGTAGGTTCTCTATTAAAAAAATTGAATAACAAAAATGCTATTAAAAGCGTTGCTGTAAATGTCCACTAAAGCCTGTTACTTAATGATCTAGACAGACAATCATATTACAGTGGACGGTGTACTTCCTTTTCCGCACATTCTTGATCTAACAGAGTCTGCCCCAAAATTACCCAAAAGCACTACACGCTCACAAACCCGAAAGTGAGGAAACGTAGGAGGGACAGTTTACTAGTCAACAGTAGATGGACAAGTGATTGATATTTATTTGAATTTTCACATAAACTTGTAGTGGGGAAAGGAATAGGTGGTGGTAATAGTGTGATGGCAACCTCTCTGGATCCTAACAAGCAGAGACTTTGAAGCTGCAGCAAAAATTTAGCAGACAGAAATATCTAGCGCAATCTGTAACATATTTTTTTTAAAAGAACACGTCATAGTTGAAAAATCAAACAGTCAGTACTCTGTTCTCACAGCCAAACGGTATTTCCAAGTCTCAAAATTAGATAAAATACATAAGGAATGTGAATCACATGGCCTCATGCATACAACCTGTTCCTTCTTTTAGTATTACTCTCTCTGCTCCTTAAATATTTGTCTTTTTCGTTCCATGAAGTTCCTCCTACTTTAATTTCATCCCTTTTTTGTATTCCCTTCTTTTCGGAATAGATGCATCACTTGAACTTTTACACTACTCATATGTATATATTCATAATATAAACTTTTTATAACTTGCTAATAGAGAATTAAAAATATTAGTGGTTAAAATTATGCATTGACAAGGGTGTCAGTTAAACTGATGCTTCTGTTCAAAAACAGAGGGAGCAGTGGCGGAACCGAACTTTTTTTATTTGGCGTGCCGTAATTATAGTCCAATTCTTGTTTTAAGTCACAATATTGTTGAAAATGTTTATTTGTCTTTTATTAACATTTCAAAAAAAGAAAAAAGTATCCATAAAAGAAGTACATGCTTCTCAAAACAACATAAATATTCGTGGAAAAAATATTACCAAAGTCAAAAAACTAATTATGCATAAAAGTAAACATAACTTTCCGATGACACTAGTGCTAGTCTGTTGACTAAGTTACAATTTTTGACTAAATGGCCCGAAATTACTCTATTGTTGACTAAGATGTTAATTTTAAAAACAAAAGTTAAGAGGCCTCCGAAAAGTTTTGAACCTAGCACCTCCTAAAATGCATACGGAGTTCAGATTCTAAGCAAAACCAACTAAGCCAATTTTATTTACAGTCTTATTGTACTGCAAATAAAATTATAAATCATATTTCAGATCATACGGGGTGTCATGGCCTCCCCTAGCCACCTTCCAGTTCCGTCACTGAGAGTGAGTAATTTTTAATGCTCCTTGTACTCAACCTTGGCCTACTGCAGGGGACCTCCTTCGGTCCACTGACTTTAACTCACTTTCTCTCTCCAATCATAAAACATCAAAAAAATAAGTAAAAGAATCCCACCATACTCCTCCCATTCCTTGGTCATTTGATCTACAGTAAGTCAGTAACTACTAAACTAGAAATATCTTTCAGAAAAGGAGAGTAAACTGAAAAGAACCCCCCCCCCCCCCCCCCCCCCCAAACACAGAGTCACATATCTTGCATAGAAATATTCAAATGGTAACATATTTGTAACTTACCAGCAAATGTTTGTGTTTCTCGGCACTTAATTCTTCAGACAAACTAGCCATCCTGCACCACATTTAAAATAAGAGGTAAATACAAGATAGTCGTCCAAAAGTAGGATATAAGAGAAGGAAAACCATATTTTCCCTTTCACTTAATTAACAATGAATTCAGACAGAGATCACTCAACCTCGCTTGAAGGTCTGATATCTTATTAAGAAGTAATCGTTCCCTTTCTGAAGCTACTGTCTCTACCTGTAAACAAGCTGATATTAGAAACTATCAATAACAAGACAAGGCAAAGAAAAAATATTGTCCGGACATCTAAGACCATTATAAGGCATGCTGCACATAGAGAATTTAATTAGAACATAACAGGTTCATGAATCCTCGATACATGCCGTACCGAGGCGAGTGGGGGGAGCCAACATCTCATTCTAATCATCACAGCAACTTCTTTTTTTGTTCCAAACAAGTCTATTTCAGAGCAACAATTTAATCCCGAGGCATACCATAACATGACTGAAAAAGTAGCATAACATTGTTCTAAGAGAGATGTGCTATTTCTCAGCGTGTAACAGCACTACTGGACATTAAGACAAAATAAAACAAAACATACGAGGGTAATATCAGTAACAGCATTAAAACAAACAATAAAGTATTCAGAATTTCAGTTACATAATTTAGACGTTTAAACATAATATATGTTCAACATAATTGAAGAAAGCTGCTCTACGAGAAGTAAGAAGTTCGGGTAAACATAGAATACCCTCAAAACTTACAATTCCATTTTCTGGACTGCCAGATGTTGGCACTGCTGGAGGCTTCCCATTTTGAGAACCTATAATAAAACTAGGAGATTAAGAAGACCTCACTCAGTAGCCAATATGTAACTATACAAGAAGCATTCGCCATAATATGTACTCACCATCACCTTCTGTTGATTGCAAGCTATTTAACAAGCTTGTTATTAGATCCTGATCATTAGTCAGAAAAATAAGTGAGTTTCAGTCCCTTTTCAACTTCGAAATTAAAAAATAAAATAAAACAAAAATGAATGTATATACACACAAGCACACAAAAGTAACATATAAATAGAAAAACTAAGGTACTCCCTCCATTCTTGTTTATTAGTCCTCTTTCCGTATTAGGATATTTTTTTTATTAGTCCCTTTTAGAATCTTCCTTATTTGTTCAACAATTATTGCTCTTTTACCCTTATATTACAATTATAATTCCCTTTTCGTCCAAAATAATTATGCAAGTGGTCCCTTTATTTTCTAATGTAACAACACTAAACACTCCACTCCACCTACCCATTTTTTCTCTCCTACCCACATGGCCTCATGAGTGAAATTCTTTAGAGATTCACATGGAAGGTGTCCTTTTAGTGGATTGTTCAATATTCCATAAGGGACTAATAAACAAGAACGGAGGGTGTATAATTTTGGTACATATTTTCCATATGAACATTAACAAAATATACTAAGAGGAAAACAAAATGGTTTCTTTTGGCACTTCTCATATAAAGAGGAAAAAAAGTATGACTAAAATTAGATTTTTTTTATCTATTAAGGGTGCTTAGATATACAAAGATCAGTGTTACAAAAAATTAACTACTAATGTAAAATAAGTATGAGAAAACAAAATTTCAGTTCAGGTTGTATTCACTTTTGGTTATTAATAAAATTTCTTATTATTTGCCAAAAAAAAAGTTTGAGAATAAACCAGCAATCCTGCACACCGACCTGAATTTAGTGGTACCCATCAAATGCATCAAAATTTTAACACAACTAAAGATAGAACAAAGACAGTGCACTTCATCCTCTACCTGCTGGATTGCAGTCTGTTGAAAGAGATTTTGCAGGTGCGGCAAGAGAAGTGACGCAGACACATTACCACTGTTTATGTCTCCAGATGGCTGACTGGTTATCTGACAAAATTCCAGCCACAAAGAAAAATCATGATTAATATTGGAAAAGAAAACAGAAAATATATATAGGGCAAATTTTATAGGGCAGTGAACACCACGGCAGATGCAGCTTTTACTGAGATTGACAGTCAACATTAAAGGTCCATCACATAAAGCTTAAGTGTTTAGTAAGCCGTATTATTGTATAATTATTCTATGGCCAATCTCAGTAAAAAAAAAAAATATCATAGAACTTCACATCCATATTGTTGGTTCCACTTAATGCGTAAATTTAACAAGGATGATTAGTAGTATAATAGTCCATACAAGAATGCTTAAATCGGTTATCTACTTAATTCTTTTATTAATAACTTCAAAGCAGCAGAGAAGATAATAGAAGAATGCTTGGGGGAATCATAAGAGATCAGGAAACAGAGAAATAGTGCATACAGTTTTCTTTGATTCAGAAATCCAATCGCCGACACTAGCTGACTTTCTCAAAGGTGAACCCTGGAAGTCACGGCCATAAAAATCAGGCAGGAACACAAACCACATAAGTGACATAAGCTTTGTCATACAATGGATCTAGTTTACCTGTGAAGATCTCCGAGATGTAGATGTTGATGTCATCATATCCTAACAAATGCTATGTGTCAGAGGCAAACACATAAAATATAACACAAAACATCATTGTGGACCCTTACCTTAACAACATCTAGACTCTCTGATGTCACAGAGAAGCGGCCCTTTATTTGAACCAAATTAGCCTTCGATTTATCATCTAAAGAATCTCTGTATCCTAAAGCCACAGAAATTTCAAACAACTTACAGGGCAATGTACGCAGTAACAAAGATACAATTACAACAGAAAAACGCCAGCAGAACATTTCTTCTAAAAAAATTAAAAAGCTAAAAAGATCATTAACCTCCTGAAGATTTAATCGGTGCTGACAAGCTATTTGCTGAAGCTCGTGTTGGTAACATCAGTGGGCCACTGAAGCTAGGAACCCTACGTGAACCACGGTTACTTTTCTCTGCTGCTGATTGATTTTCATTCTCAGGCCTGTTGATCAAAACCAATATGCCATAGTTTCTAAGCTCGGAAACTTAAATAAAATATGGAGCACCATTACATTACCGAAACAAACTTGTGCACCATGACATTACCGAAACAAACTTTGAAATTAGACATAGGTTGTAAAATTATAAGGGAATTTCATCATAATACCCTTGAGTTAAAGAAATAGCTAAAATGCCCCCGTGCTGTTGAAGATACCTCTGGTATCCTTGAGGTTGTTGTTTCATAGCCAAAATACATGCAATACTAACATAAGGTTTACCCCGTGAAAAACCAATCCCCTCCTTACTTCTTTACCTCTCATGTCCATCATAAAAAAGAGTCCCCTTTTCCCTCCTTTCCCTCCATCACAAGGAAGTGACGGTTATAACTTGCACTACTTGATAGCAATGGCGGAATACAGAACTGATATTAAAGGGAGGTAGGTTGGAGAATATAGAGAGGATCAGCGATGGCTTAGACAAGCAGAAGAAGGGGTTTACGGAGTTCTGTTTGAGGGGCCGTTTGGTTCGCATATTGGTATGGGTTCCCGTACCACGTTCCGGAACGTCCCGAGTTCCATGTAACATTGAGTTGAACCTACTTGGCAAGGTAAAAGTTGCAAAAGAGTTGCTAGGGCATCAATGAAATATCCATTTCATAGCATGAGCTCACAAACAAAATTCAAATTTCAGAAGGATAGAAGGATTTATACAAAAATTGTTCGACAAATAAAAAATGAGAGTTTTAGGATCTATAGTCTGATACCACATGAGATAATTATCATTGATGAAGCAAGCCTACTTAAATAGGCAAGGCAAGGCAAACCTAAACATCAGAATTACAAAGCAGGCGTAATTGATAAAAACAACTAGCTAAGAGCATCTTTAATGGTTAGCTAATACCATTGTATCTTGGTATGCCACATGCTAACGGTTAGCAAGTTGCTTGAGATTATTTCTAACTCCTTTGTTTATTTTGTTTTTGCTATTCATACGTTACATTATAATTAAATAGAAACAAAATTGTTCTTTTTTTACCAAGCTAAACAGCTTGGTAGAGCTAATTTTCTTTGGCTAGCTAATTCAACAAAAATGCTCCACTAGTTTAGCTACTTGATTGAAATTTTTGGAAACTGCAAACGAGTCTCTAAATGCAACCATTGGAGTTTCTCTAAACTACTTGCTAAGATATAAGCAACAAACTAACAATATTTGACTTATAGAAATAAGCAAATATCTAGAGAAATCCTGGGAAGATAAAATAACAACTTGAATAATTAGGATATTTTAGAGTATCTAAGTATTCCTCCATATCTGTCTCCTCAAAATAGTTTTTCTAGAATTTATTTCTAGACAAAATTTGACACGTTTGGCCACACAATTTGAGAAAGAAATTTTGAGAAATAAAAGCAATTTCGTTATTTAGCCCATTAAAATTGTTAGATTGATATGCTTTTTATATTTATAATATGATTATATACACCCACATACTTTTTGTTTTCCTCAAATAGCTAATATAAATAAAGGGGCGTTTTCTCATGCAAAAATTCCATCTTTTTTCAGAGAAAAAATTTCTGGCCATCATCACAAACGTCTCTAACAGTGAGGCAACCTAAGAGAATTATGCTTCCCTTTATTTATTTTTTAGTTGTGATTAGAATGCTTTTAATGATATCAGACTGAATCGTGGAAAAATGAAGAGAATAATTTTACATTGTGTTTGGAAACCAAGTTAATGTGGAAATGTAAGGAAAAGTGAAACTATGAAAATCAATAGAAAAGCAAATATAAGGAAATATGTAGAAATCTCTAAATGTTAATTTGTTCGGCTAATTATTGTGGAATAATTACACACATTTTTCACATGTGTAATTTTATTTCCACAATTTTTCCATCACGTTTGAGAGGAAATGTGTGGACAATGAAATAGGCAAAATATAACTATTTGATTTCCACATACTTCATTTTTCACACTTTTCAATTTAAATTACCAAACGAGCTAAAACTAAGGAATTCTCCTATTTTCCCAATGTTACACACTTCTCCTCATTAAACTAGAGTTTCCAAACACACTGTTAAGGTCCATCTTAATTGATATCCCACTCTCTAACATCTCCAGGCCTCCTTCCCACTCAACAACCACGCACCACTGCCTCACAGCCATCCACTGCTAGTCTGCCACCCAGCACCTAACACTCCCTCGCTCTCCACCTTGACTTTGGTCTATCTTGAAGTTCATGATGTATGCAGACAAGTGTTTATATTTGTTATTTGTTTGTGCTATTTTATTTAATTTTGGGTTCTTTGGAATTTACGAAGAGATTCTCACTTAATTTGGTTTCTCGGTTTACTATTGCGGAGGGTATATTCGACCCCGAAAAATCAGCGAGCAAATAGTTACCAGGGAAATAAATTTCAGAAGCTCCAATTTGGAGCTTCTACTTTTAGCCTATGTTACTCGGACTCGGGTACCCATGTCGGACACGGATACATGTCCAAGTGTCCTACTCGACTATTGTGAGGGGGGGGGGGGGGATCCATTGGTCCACAATGAAGGGTCCAGTATCCATACCCATGTCCAAGTATCGAGGATCCAACACGTGTACCAAGTAACATAGCTTTTACCCTCTTCAAAAGCTATTTTTAGCTTCCAAGAAGTAGAAACTACTCCCAAGAAATTAGTGTCTGGCCAAGTTTCAGCTTTTGAGTCATAGACCACTTCGAAGCTTGGCCAACCACCCTCTTAATACATATAACACTTTGGCAGTCCACAGAATCTTAGTTTCCATTGTTGCAATGAACTACTTATATTAATTGACTATTCAATGTGCAAGGCTGAAGAAAAACATGATAACGCAAAAAACTTGAAAATAAACCCTGTGAAGATGCTTGACATGCATTACACATCAAGACAAGTGTTTATGTTTCATGTTAAAATTGAACTCCAAATAGCAATGAGTCTTTTCTTTCCTTTCCCCTTACCCTTTCTTTTTGAAATGCATTATCAACAATAATAACATAAAAGAATTGAGAATCAACCTTTCACTGACACGGCTTCTTTCTGTGGATGTCTGACCCAGCACAATTCCAGGCATAAGCGGCCCACTCTGACTCTGACGACCTTTCACTACTTGAGGGTTAACCTTCACTTGCGCTGCGTCCATCTCACAAGCAGGTGCTCCCGACCCAAGATCAACTCCATCTTTCTCAACAATATTTTTACCATGACTGCAAAAATCAAACTCATTTCCAGTTCTGATTTTACAGCTGGCACCTTCAGTTGGTGTTACGGCGACCTCGTCAACATTACCTTGTTTTCTGCAAGAACGGGGTGTCAAGCACATAAAAAGTATCCACCTCAAAACCAACTTTATTAGCTCCAAGATCGGACCACTATTCCATCCTACAGAATTCCATTACCACATGACCTGTCCCGTGGTGCCTTTACAGTATCTGACTACAGAGGGAAATTCTTTCAGCACTGAAAGCTAATATTAATATGCCCTCTATTCAACGGTACAAAAGACAGCTCTGCCTACACGCGAATTCTGAACTATATTACTAATAAGGGTATGTATTCAGGTATCTGTCTCATCGTAGCCCAATTTTGGACATGGCACATGGGGACTCTGATAAACTTGGAGTCTTGGACATGTAGGTTGGGCTGTTCGGGCATAGTATTTACAAAGTATTATTCTATATTTATAAAAGCATAATTCATACAAGTATCTAAAATTTACATTATAACACTTAGGCATGCATAGTAAGAATGCATCTGAAGGTTAATGATAGTGATTCCTCACATACAAAGCAAATTAAGTAAACGACACAAATAATTAACTAGAAGTTCATAGCCCAATTTTAAGTATGACAGCCGCAATTATTTTTGGGGTTACCAAATTGTGATTAATGTATATTCAGCATTCCCTGCTCCCTTCTTTCTCTCACACTCTCCTTTCTTTGATTATCTTCCTTTCTTCTTTCATCCCCAAGAGGCCAAGATCCCAAATCTGATTACCTCAGCAGATCCCACCATTACAAATAATGATCACCATCAGCAATTTTATTGTCTCCATCTCCTTAATCACCAGATCTTCTAATAGTTGGGATCCTAAGGTATCGCCAGTCATATAATATTCTGCATTATCGTCCTCAACACCATGGTTGTTGATAACGTTGTAATAACTTCCTCTCACTTTCAGTGTCTGTGCCGACTGTTCCTCTCAGTAATTACAACCCAAATCATCCCACTGTCAATACCTAAATGATTGGTGCAAGGTCTGCAAGTGTTTCCTAATGCGAAATGGAGGCTAAAGCATCCTTTCTTAGTTTCACCATATGCCGGTTACACAGATTCAGAATAAGCATCACAATATGACATTCCAATTTAGGATTCCCCCAGTAAATATTATCAGTTGCAGGAATTCCTTCTCTCGATGAATATTTTCCCCATGTCTCATGTTCAGTTGCCTGAATACCAATATGACACCACAATTTGATCTCTTGGTAGTTGCTAGTTTTCTCCCATTAGTCCAATCATTCTCACGAATCAGCCAAACCCCTACCTCCCAGGAAAAAAAAAATACATTGATATAGTTTTCTAGACACCTACAACTCTACAAGGCTACAAGTCTACAACCACTAAAATTCAAATGCTCACTCTGCAAACCCAATCCAAATCTTTCCAATAGTATAATATGTTTACTTAAGGTTGTTTAAAGCATAGTATAGCTTCACTTTTCAAAAAATATTAATTTCTTTCCAACCCTGAATTACTTACTTGCAGACAAATTCAATCCTCAGAATATACTACCTGTTAATGAAATTGTTCGGGGGATTAGAGTTTCCTGAAACAGATCCGTAGTATGGTGCGTCCTGACAAGTAGTACAAACAAATCACAAAGATAAGGATCGCAATCTGATAAAAACAATTAAACATCGGAGTGACAACTACCTTACTGCTAGTAGCAGATTTTACACTTTCATCAGCTTCCTTAATTTCTGCCAAATCCTCTTCCTCTTGCACCTAAGAGACAAACAAGACGACTCAGGTTAACGGGAAAAGCGTCCTAAGTTAAAAGTCACAAGAAAAATGTACAGGAGTACAGCCGGTGATGTGCAGAAAAACATACTTCCACTTTTTTAGAATCAAAAATTTAATCTAACAATCCAACCTTTCTCCGCACTTCTAAAAACAGTCCCCCCATTGAGTAATTCAAGAATAATCCACCTTTTTGGGGGTTATTTTTCCAAAATGGTCCTCTTTACCTACAAGGCTACACAACCTTAGTAACCAGTCAAAACCTTTTTTAAAAGGTTAAACATGCCACATGTCTCTATTTGATTGGCCTGGATTTTTTTTATTTTTACATTTATCTTAATTTTTTTTTTCCCCCTCCAATTAGATTGTACCATTTTCACTCCCCAGATTTCTCTAGCTTCCTGCTTCTCTCCAATTGGATTATCTTTTTCCCAATGGTATAAACTTATACCCCTTTCCACTCCCCAAACCACCACAACGACCACCGCTGGCGCCTACCTACTGTTCTGACCAGCGGGCAACCTGCAACTCAGACCCACCACTCTCATTCTCGCCTCTCTTCCTCTCCAGTCTTCCTTGAACCCACGCAACCACCAGCCCGCTGCTACCACATAGAAAACCCCTCCCAACAACATCTTTTGCCGACTGACGTAGCCCCTCCACGAGATGAGAATTCAGTGCGACGACAAAGGAAGAGGTCGGAGACCTTAACGAAGACGAAGCAAGAGTTGGAGTCGGAACAAAACCCGGTTTGAACCGGTGTAATGTGGTTGAACTGGGAGGGTGTTTTTGTGAGCTTGGGCGCCATTATTACAAAGGAGATAGAAACAGGGCGGGGAAGGGGCAAGCCATGGAAGGTAGGGATGAGAGAAAGGAGGACAAAGAAATGAGTCTTCCATGGAATGAGAGAAATATGAAAAGGGCAGCCGGCTACGGAAGAGAGAGGAGAGCTAAAATATGTGTCTTAAAAATTAAAATTAAAATTAAATGAAACTAAACCAACTGGAAAGTGAAACGTGCCATATTAACTTATCAATCCGGTTACCAACAGGTGAAAGACCATTTGGGAAGAAACCCCTTAAAGTTGAGATTATTCCCGAATTACTCAAATGTGGGACTGTTGTTAGAAGATAGCCCAAAAGTTGGATTATTAGGTTTAAATTTTCCTTTTAAATTTGCACCATTTTTTTTACACAAAGATTAAGAAAGAGAGTAAAAATAAAAAACAATGCCCATGTGATTGCAAACAAATGAGAGAAAGAAATAGTGAGGTACAATGAATGATATCATACCAAAACTAGAAACAAAGCAACTAATATGCAACTTCCAAAAAAGGGAAACGAGGCAATTTATAAAAACGGATGAAGTATTTCCTAGGACTAAGACGCCAAAGCTGGATTCAAAAAGTCAGCCTCCTTTTCTTTTGCTTGGTATAGTTGGTTATTCTGGAAAATCAACGACGCAAAGATACTCACCAGTGCAGCCTGTGCTTTCAAGTCCTCAATATCAAAATTCCACGCGCTAACACCTCTCTTGTATTCATTCTGGTGCAAAAGAATACAAAAACAGTTCAAAGATACTATTGACAACATGATATACCATTTGATAGTTTAAAAAAAAGATTAAAAGAAATTTAGAACTCTTGCCCAAACAAATGTCATACCTGTGATATAGCCTCTTGCTCTGCCGAAGGCATTCTCTTTAGAGCAAGTTGAGCGGCATCTCTAAGCTGCAAAATTAACAAACCAAGATAAACTTTCACACCATTAAAAACAACACCTAAAACAACAGAACAGGGATCTAACAGGAGGACCTGCAGGGCTTTCACACGGTCCCAAAGTGGTGGCAAGTCTGCTAACAGTTTCTTCACAGAAAACTCAGGCGGCTTGGCATGTTTAAAGAAAGAATGCTTGAGTAGCTTCTCAGCAGTAGGCCGTTTTGCTTGATCTTTCACAAGACACATTGCAACCATTTCTTTAAAAGACTGGTAAACAGCTACAAATACTCCAGTTAGATGATTGTTATAGCAGTGAATAGAAGAATAGAAGTATTCGCTAACTAGGATATAAGGACCCAGAAACACTGTGTCGGTTGATTAAGGAAAAATGAAATTGTGCCTGTACAAAGTACAACCCACAGGCTAATGTTTGCACAAATAAGGGTGAAAAGAGGCCACATTTCATATTTCAGGTCAAGAAATCCAATAAAATTTAAGAAGGCCATTACAATTTACAAGGAAAGAGCCAAGAGGAGAAACTATAATAAGACACAAGTCGCGATGGTGTGACAAATATTTAACCACATTCCAGCGAGAAACATATAACATAAAGTTACTGACATGAAAAAACAATTAACCTTTGAGAACTTTTTATCACGGTCGTAATCAAGCCCTGGTGGAGCATTTTGTATAGTCATAAGCAGAACCTAAAAATGAAATCACACAAGAGAAAGAAGTCATAATGAAGCATCATGTTTAGTTTGTATATAAGATTCCTGGGAAGTAAAAAAGAATAAAAAGTCGATACCTTCATTGGTGGATATTTTGAGAAGGGTGCATGACCATGAGCTAATTCGAGTGCAGTGATTCCAAATGACCATATGTCAGCCCTGGACAATAAAAATGCACTCAGCAACATGTTTAAGTACATTATAATTTAATAATACTCACCATAAATACAAGTACAAGACAACTAACAGAGCGGAAACTTTGGTTCCCTCGGGAGAAAATTCATCATTTCCAGTTCTTCACTCTGTTAATAGAATAATGTCTCAAGCTGATTGCACTTATTGCAGAGCTCAATGAAAGAAAAGGCAATGCCCTCCCCATCCACAGAACATATCTGGAAGCATTCCATTTTAACAGATTGAGTTAACTTTTGTCATTATTAAGGGGGCCCGAGATTTTACTTTTACAATAGTCCTGTTTTTTAGAATGTCTATTTCAACTATTAGATTTAATATAGTAATCTCAGTTTAAATTTGAAACAAATGCTTTAGTGCCTCTTCCGTATCTCTGGTAGTTTTCAGTTGTTGGTCTTGAAATTTCAACGTGTATGATATTAGTTGCATAAAGAGTTTAGATTAGTTTTACTAAAGCAGTATATTAATTTTGAAAATGGTCAATAGAAAATCTAATTTTCTATTTCCAGAATCAAAAATCCTATCGTGTTAAAACAGCTTTGCTTTACAGAGAATTTTAGCACTTCTATATTCTGGTGGCCACACCAACATTAGTACTGCTTACATATCTAGGATACTGTACAGCAACGGCCCAAGCTACAGATGTGTTGTGGGTATTTCAGTTAATTCAGTTTGGAGTTTCTTAATGGAGAAGGCAGAGACACAAAGGGGATATTGTTAAGAGTTAATGTATAGAGAGAGAGAGAGAGAGAGAGAGAGAGAGAGAGAGAGAGAGAGAGAGATATAGGAAAGAAAAGCCAGGCCGTGAATTGAATTGTTATGTTTTAGCTTATTTAGCTAACTTTGGGGGGTTTAAGGCTTCAGGCCTCTCGGAAACATGAAAGATTGAATCAGATATTTCTTATCAACAATATCATAAACTAAAGAGCAAAATCTGAGGTAACTGCAGTGAAATACACCAAACTTTAGGCTGCCATACTGAATTATTTTGGGGTATAAACTATAATAGTTAAATACAAAATCATCCAAGCACCAGAATAACCCATTAGAATCCTCTAGAGTGACCCCTTATCGTAACCTCTCCCATCATATTCCTGTATTCATGTGTAAATGGTCTACACTTGAGTATAAAAAAGCTCTACTTCTCCTATATATGCTTGAAAGATGAATATGCTCACTACATACCAAAGGTGCACAAACTTGAAAGAAACATCCCAACCATAGAGGATACTAATCTGTTAGGTGCAATTAAATGTTCAGTACTGGCAAAGAATATTTGTAATATAATCCAAACAATAAACGTACTTGAAATTATATCCACTTCCTGGTTGCAACACTTCAGGGGCCATCCTGAATATAGAATACAAAGCATAGCACCAAAAGAGAATCAGTAAAAGGGAAACTAGCACGAACTACAACAAACAATACACATGAAAAAAATTGTGCCAACTGATCCCACCAGCATGGAGTTCCAACAAATGTATTTCTCGACCGCTGCCTATCACCACTATCAAACATGCAAGCAGAAACACCAAAATCAGCAAGCTTCACGAGCCCATTAGTATCAAGGAGGATGTTCCCAGCCTGCAAAAAGTTGTATTGAAGTATTTCCAATCATTAGTCAGTACCTTGATAATTAATACATGCACTGTATACGCATTAGTAAAACATAAGTAAACAACCTTAACATCCCGATGAATATGTCCATGCTGATGGAGATACTCCAAAGCTTTCAGTGATTCTTTCAAGATGGAACAAATTACAGGTTCCTCAAACCCATCAGGGTACGCTGTCTTCATCAGGTGTAAGCAAGAACCTTCAGCCATAAATGGCATAACAACCCAGAGGTTTCGATCCACGACAAATGAACAAAATGCTCTGACTACATTTGGATGATCAATCAAACTCATCATTTGTGCCTCCCTCCTAATGTCATCCTGTATAAGAACGACATTTTTGATAAACAAAGAGATAATAGCATATGCAAACTGCTAAATTAAAGTGTTGTCAACAATACCATTGTTCCAAAGCATTTATAGATGTTCAGTAACCAACAAATGCAAAGCTCTCTATACTGAGAAAAGGATGGACCAGCTTTTTTAAAAGAAGATAAATTTGTCACTAAACAGGCTACAATATTTTACATGGGACTTCTTTTTTGAAACAAAGAATAGTTCTAACTCCGGTTTACAATGGACCAATCGGATGTCTTGCCAAATTAACCTTAACTTCTTTTCCTCTGAAGTTGTAGGACAGTTGATATTTCAATCTGACTTTTTTCTTTGATTAACATTGTCTCCTCATCCCAACCCCTAAATCAAAGCTCTCTCTCTCTCTCATTAATTGATCTTCAATCTATTTTGGGCTCCAAGTTCAAATTCTATCCTCAAAGGCTATGTCCTCATGTGGCTTGTGGCATGCATGTTGGATTCTCACCACAAACATTCGGCTCCTTCACCATCTCCCTCATCTCTTCCTTTCCCTTCTCCCTTACTCCTACTCCACATGGAGCCACTATGATTATGGAAGTTCAAAAGCATGGAAATTTTTCATAAAGAGCTAGGTCTAAGTGTCTAACAACTAGATGGTTAGACAATGACACATTTAATACTTGCAGCTTACTTTAAGTGGAACAGGTTGAGAATGAAGTCACTAATATATTCTTTTAGCAACACTGACTCATTGAGAAGAAAACTAGTTACAAGGCTAAACGACATAACATCTTCTTGTGTTAATCTTCATGTATGCAAATCCTTTAAAGGCAACAGTCAAAGTGGTATAGTGGTATTTCTATTTTATATGACACCAAAATTAATTTTTTGCACCATGATGATGGCTAAATTTACAACATAAGTCCAGGATACTAGGCTATAACATCATGCACTTACCCTGGAAAATCTTGCAATTTGTTATCAACTTATCATACTCATGCTCCACATAATAGTAATCACTCATATTGCACAAAGGATAATATAGTTCAAAGCAGCTGAAATGGTCTGTTATAAATAGGGAAGTACCATCGTATGATACATCCCCATAGGACGTTACACAATCATTCTGACGTTTCAATTTCCTATTAAGCTGCTAAGCAAACAATGGCCCTTTTCTCTAAATGAAAAAATAACCTTAATAGCCATGAAATTTGGAAGAGAGCTACGAAACACAGTCAAACCTCAAATGTAAAACACCACTTCTTGCTTAATACAACAGAAAACCCAGCCCTAAGTTCTGTCAAATAAAATCAACTTCAGCACCTCGAGCAACAATTGGCCCACTTTCTTACTCCGGCTCTTGAACTACATTGCCGCTATCCATGTCCATCACATACCGGACACCTTAGATTGATATGCATACTCAGGTATGATCCTTGAAAAACCACTCCCTTCGACCTTCGTCCATAGGTAACAGCTGCATATACTATTTTGCAATGCTCGTGGAAAATTTGTCACATTTCCTTAGTATTGCTTCGATGGTGGATTTTTCAAAATATCTTACTTAGCTTGAATGATAAAGAGTGTGCAACAGTGGTTCAACAATTATTAAAATGGTAGTTCCGTAAAACCACCGCACCTCATAATTACAAGGGATTAGGTAACAAATTAGCATAGAAATAAACTTTTGATATGTTCAACAACTCCAAATAGTCCTTTGAAATAGCTAAAACCGTTAATTCACACTGGAAAACAAAAGGAATTGTCATGCATGCAACCAAATTTCGTTCCAAACTGTGAACATTCATAATTACAGTACATCAGGCTATAATGAAATCAACAAAACAATGCAGAAAAAGCAAAATAGATCATTGCAATACACCAAAATAAACAGCTCAATTCAAAATTTGAAGTAATTGAACTACATAGACTTGAAATTCCCCAAATAATTCCTAAGAAATCACAAATTGAAGATCAAATTGGTCAACAAACAAATTAAAACACAGAAATGAACAAAAATCATACCAAATTACTATTGCATCGATCAAGATCCAAACACTTGATAGCAACGACCTCATTATAAGGAATATAGATCGCTCGGAAAACCGTCGCACTTGCTCCAAATCCAATTTCCTCCAGAAGCTTATAGTCATTCGAATTCACGGTATAGCTCCGTATAGCATGTCCAGACCTCCCCATACCCTAAAACAGCTCGGAAAACCACTGAATTTCCAGCTCCAAAACCACCACTGGATTTCAAAATCAAAAACCCAAAAAAAGGTTTTCACGGGATATATTATTATATATATACTCCCTACTCCTGCTGATGAATACGGAGTACTACTCCTCTCTCAAAGACACAGTAGATTCTAGGATTTGTTAATTACGAGCAGCACCACCACCTACTTTTCTTTTTCTTTTTCCTTTTTCTTTCTTCCTCAAAATTGCGATATTTGGCTTTTTTTCATTTTATTTTTAATTTATTTTGTTGTCCGTAAGTAAAGAAGCTAGGGAAGGGAACGGACCCCGTTGACTGCTAATTAACTAAATCTAAGGGCTAGGGATGAGTTACTTTTGACGTGGCAACGGTAAAGCCGTTGATTTCTTCCTTTACACGTGAATGCCGATTTTTTTGGCGTGGCATAATTTGGGGATTTTCGGGATTTCATTTTATTTTTATTTAAAAGCCTATAATCTTGATAATTTAGGTAACAGTTAATTTAGGTAACAGTTAATTTAGGGTGATTTGGGGAATTAATGATGATTATGCTGTAAATTAGGGCTTGTGATTTAAGTTGCTTAGAAAGTTAAAGCTAATGATGCTGTCAACGATGTGTGTGTTATGGGTGTGTGTGTTTCACGCCACTATTATGCTTTGATTATGGCAAGGTTTGATATCTTCAAATAATGATACAATAGGAATATACAGATACTATCATACTAGTGTGGTGGACTTTAAGGGGGTGTTTTTTTTTTCTTTCGAATGACGAAGATTGCCTTCCAAAGAAATTGAAAATTACAAAAAAATGAAATTCAATAAAATCTATCTTCTCTATTATACTCCCTCCGTCCCGGAATACTTGAAACCGTTTGACCGGCATGAAGTTTAATTCATTATAATTGACTTCTTATTTAATTGAAAGGTAGTTAGTAGTGGAGTATTTTTTTAATATAGATAGTGGGATGTGGTGGGGGGTCATGAAGTTTCTAATGTTTATTTGGGGTAATAGGGTTGTTGGTGGACCCTTAGGTAAGGTGAGAAAATAATAAAATTTAATGTAAAGTTTCCATTTTTAGAAGCGTTTCAAGTAATCCGGGACGGCCCGGTAAGGAAAGCGTTTCAAGTTTTCCGGGACGAAGGGAGTATTATATAAGAGAAAATGTGAGGTTATTTTATTAAATTAACTTTTGATGTTCTCTTTGGATTACTAAAATACCCTCCACACTTATATAATAGAGATTATAATAAAGAAACCTTTTAATCAATCTAGGCCCTTAACTAAATTCTTACCATTTTAATTAATTTGTTACTCTGTATATGCGTTCGGTTGTATCTAACTTATATGTTTCTTATATTCGCATGCATCGCATGTATATTATATTTTTTACACGTTATTTCAGGTTTAAATGAATAACACAAATCTGTTTCTTATATTCGCACGCATCGCGTGCATATACATGAACAGTATTATTAAAGTAAAGTGATGGTAGATGTGAGGCCTCTAAAACTTCAATACTCATCTTTCAGTTACTCTCCCATTTTGGAAATAATAGAAAAAGTCAAGAAAAAATAATTGGCTAAACAAATAAAGAAAATTTAAATAAAAAGGAAGCAATATCAATCGAAAATATTGAGTTTACTCCAAATCATATATTTTGACGAATATTTTACTCCAATTCATATATTTTGACCAATATTTTACTCCAAATAATATATCTTACTCCATGTATAATCCAAATCATATATTTTACTTCATGTGGATTAATAATACTCCGTAATACATAATGACAAATAAATTTCTACCAAAAGAAAAACTCAACATAACTTGTGGTAATTTTGACCAATATTTTATACAACATAGGAGTACTCAAGAACTTATATGGGTCATAGGCGCTCACACTCAAAAATTTATAATGAGAAAATTTACCTAAACTAAAAAATATATTGATTTTTTTTAATAAAATAGTAATATACTCCATCCGTTTCAGAATGATGTTCTAGTTTTTACTTTTCAGTTTTCAATGCACATTGTGTGTTATTTATATCTCTAATTATACATTAGTAAAAAAAAAATTGATATTATTAAAATACTCCTTGAAACAAATAAGTTTTTTCTTATGTTTTGGAAATCATTTACGGAGTATAAGATTCTCTTTAATTTAAATAGTGTCAGAATTCTAAATTGGAACATTATTATGGAATGGATGAGTAATGATTGGGAATGACACAAAAGATTTATAACAAAAAAGACTATAAATTCTATAATGCTAGGGTAATTTCACATATAATTTCTAAAGCTACATCAAGTACATATTTAATTCAGACTCAAAATTTAAGTGTCTTAAAAATATGAATCAAAGTTTTTTTTTTTTTAAATGCAGCTCTTATCTTAAACATAATTTGTCTTCAATGTTTCCCCGAAAAAAGTGAAAATAACAAGATCGATATGTGTTTTGTACACACATAGTACAACATGTATCATGTTTAATTAATATTGACCAATTTAAACTAATTATATTTTACACAAATTTAAAATTTTGCTATGTCGTTATTATTAATTTGTATATTATATTTTGTCAACCACACATAACAAATATAATTAAATGTTATTTCAATAAAAATATTTCTCAATTATAAATTATTGTTTACGGATAATTAATAATACTCCGTAAATAAATTTAGTAACATTTGTGTGTTGTACGGGTTCTAACATAGTACTACTTCTATAATTTGTCAACCAGGATAATATTTCGTGAGTATTCATAATTGGATAATTGCATACCTTTTTCCGGAAAACCATGTTTGGGATCCTCATTCCCATTCAAAAAGTTTAGAAGATTAGATTTTAGGTTAATGCTCATTGCCTATTAATATCATCCATTTAGAGAATTAAAGAACAGAGAAATAAAATAAACCATTACAAATCGAATTTGAATACAGAGACTCGATCAAACAAGGATTTCAAGCGACTCGATATAAACAAATATACCTTGACGGACGAGAACTGAAAGGGAGTGACGAGCGTAATAAAACCAGTATGACAAAATTCTAATCAGAATAGCGGGAAAATGAGAGGAAAATTTGGGGCTTGTATAATAAAACCAGTATGACAAAATTCTAATCTTTAGGGCCTCTGGTAAGGGGAGGAAGTATTTTCGGATGTCTGATATGTGCTTGCAAATGTATATCATAGCAAAAGACAAAATAGGAAAAAAGACAAAAAATAAATTAAATGGTACTTTTTTAAACAAAAATAATACTTTTTTTTGGGTAATAATTACGGGGTAATTTTGGTAAATAATTACGGGGTAATTTTTTGAAATTAGGGATTTTTAAAAATTAGGAATTTTAAAAAACTTTGTAACTTATTTAGTTTAAGGTAATAAAAAAGTTAAAGTCTACTAAAAGATGCCCTAAACCCTCACTCTTATCAAAACTTCTTCGTATAATTGTAATCATTCTTCTTCAAGTTAAAAAAAATTCACTATTTTTTTCAAACATGAACAACCACACTCTCTCTCCTCCCCATGTTGTTGTTTCATCTTTCTCTCACTACTACGTTCTTCACTTGTCGTCGAACCAACGATGATTAGAACCAGTAACCAAGCACAGATGTCTTTTTCCACGAAAATTAACTTATCTACGGTGTTGGAGGTCGTGTAGGGTTAAAATTTCCAGATCTAGAATTCGATTTAGGAAAGTTTTGATCTTCAAATCAGAAAGAATCAAAAGACTACTCTTTGATCTCTAGCCATTTAAGTACGACATGCAAAACCAGGTACTCTTTAATTTGGTTACTTCTTGATGTGTTTTAGGTTGAAGTTGAAAATGAGTTTGTTTGATATTTTTTAGGGTTTTCGAATTTATTTCTTTGTCAAATTGTGTCTCTTTAATTTCATGCGGGTCATTTGATGGATTTCTGCGAATTTTGCAGCTCTTGATGTTTTTTGGCTTAAAATTGAAAGTGGGTTTGTTTGATTATTATTTGGGTTGTTGTGGATTCAAGAGCATTTGCTATTGATCCAACAACTGTCTTCCTTGTAATGTTGATCTACAAATTTGCATTTTTCTATAGTGATGATATATTCCCTTGTGTGCGCGCGCACACACACTGACACACCCAAAAAGAAAGAGAGGGAAGAAGAGAAATCAAGAGAGTCAACTTTAGCCATTTGGTTGGAAATGGAAATTTACTTCAGTTTATTGTTCAATGTAGCTGGCAATAATTCTCACAGGTCAGGCAAACCAAAATACAAAATTGAGTTCCACTCAGAAGACTCGTCATATCTTCCTATAAACAAGCTGATAAAAGTGTAGATATTGGGGCTATTTTGAGCCTTTTATCATTATTTGGTTTGCCTATAATTCTTGTTGTACTTCTAGATTATCTATTGGTGATATTTTGGTTAGTATATCATTTTGGATGGCAGGCATAGACGATGGTTGGTCGACATCGATTAGTCTTATATATATGATCCGATCAATTCCTATTTCATGAGCGCTATTCAAGTTTTGGCTCAAAATACTCTCGAGCCAAGGTACAATTTAGCCTTTGTTCTCCTTGTCTCGTCTCATACGACGTGCTTTAAATTTTCTATTTTCTGGTATGGTCTAAATTTTTTGTCTTTTTGGGTATGATTTGATCGAATGTTTTATGTGAATACTTCATATTTTTTCTAGTCCGGTATGTCTGGTTTTTTTTTGTTTGTTTAGGTCGTCCATATTTTTGTTATATGTATGGTGTGATATGATTTTAGTAAATAAGAATACGTGAATTCTTGACAAAAAGAAGAAATCCGATAAGAATACGTGAATGCCATATCCAATACAAAAAAAGCTCATATAGCGACGGACCAAATCCGTCTCTAAATTGGTCAAATCTGTCGCTAAATTGGTCGAAATCAAACGTCGCCAAACAGTACCCACAACAATAGGACGAATACCACCACCGGGCTTGGCAAAAGGGGTGAGGGGAGCACTAGCAACATACTCTCCCAAACCCATAGGGCATTTTCCGGCTAAAAAGAGATTAACCACCCCAGAAATGGAGTCAACTAACTCATCAGAAACAGCCACATCAACCCCACTCAAGCAATCCATAAGGTGCTGAGCTCGTAAACCGTCCCTCCCACAAGATGTGCCACGTGGAAAACTCCTAGTCCGGTCCAAAACAACAGCAGAAGTAGCCATGAGATGATGGTCATCAACATGAATATCAGGCAAGGACGGAGCTGGGAGAGAAGGGTGTTTTGACTGTAAATCCGCAAGAGTGACCTCATTATAAGGCGCAACGCCAGAAGAAGAAAGAACACGGACTGCAGCAGTGTAATGGCCATCACCAATCTTCCTATGAGACTGCTTGATATTACGCTATGACAAATCAAGATCCTCATCAGCATCCATCAAAGTAGGGGATCCAGCTGCCAAAGCTTCCCGCAAAAGAAGCATATCACCACCCGGCTCACTCCAAGTACGAATAGCATTAGCAATGCTCTCTTCCTGTCGTTGCCGCCTTACGGCAGATGTGCACTAACGATGACTTCTCGGACTAAAGGTCTTAAGGATACATAGAGGAAACACGAGAAGTTTAACCCAATAAGAGACATCCTCAGGCCTGCAAATAACCTTATCAAGTGCGCCTCTCAAAACCTGTGAAAAAACTAAACGACATTTAGGAGGGATGGATTTCACTGTGCAAAGCCGTTTAGAAAACAATCTGTCAAGAAGAGTCACGGTAAAACCACAATCCTTTTCTTGCACCGTAGTATCCATGCGAACATCAGAAGCAAGTGACGGTTTAGAAAAACCATAGAGCACAAACCGAACAACACCATCCTCAACAACAGGTGGGGCCACAAAATCAGAACCATGACGACATTTAGCACGAAGAGCATGCGTCTTAAAACAATCCCCACAAAGCCAAATCCCCATAAGGCGGAAGGTCAACTCAGCCTCAGAAAAAATAGCCAAGTCAGTGGTTAGAGAGTGTCGTGTGACCACTTGAGCATCACCCTTACAGTGACGATCACGAAGATGAGTGATCAAAGAGCTCTTAGTAAGCCAATTTCCACCGCCGTCTTGACATCCACTAAGACCCACAAATGGACAATGAAAACGCACCACACCAGTAGGCATTATAAATAGCAAGCCAACACAACAACACCAATAAACGTGAGACTCCCAAAAAGCAAAATCCAATCACCCACAACAACTCCCAATCACAGCAACACCAACAAAAAACAAAAGCCATTGACAAAGAACTCGAGATTTCCACAAAGAACAAAAACCACTAACAAACCAACTTACTTTGTGCTTGATATTTCCACGGTTATGCCGTGGTGATGGTTGGAGACAATAAACACCAAACACAACACTGCAACAATGCAATACCGATGAACCAACAATGCTGATACACCGATGAACCAACAATGCAATACCGCGCAACTACGAACGAACCAACACTAAATAACAAGTGATACACCGACAAACAACCGCTACCACTGCTGAAACTCCGACGAACCACTGCAGACACACCGGAAAAATTCCGACGGGCGCAGAACCACCGCGACCGACAAACAACTTCTAACACCAGGAGCACCGAACTGAAATTAAAATGTCGCCAGAAAACGATCAGAAACTGCTCACAAACCCGCTTAATTCCTTCCAACACTGCCGTTCAATTCCGCCGCCTGAACCTTAAATTAACTCGCCTGAAAACTTAACCAAGATTGCCGTGAAAAATGAACCAATATTGCCGTCGAAATCCGCACAAGAACCCACCAAGAAACGCAATGAAAACCGCCTGAAAAGACGTCTGAAACACACTACAAACCTCCGCTCCCGCCGCCCCTTCGCCGGCCCTTTTCCGCCCCTTCGCCGGACCCTTCGTCGTAGCCTCCGCCGGAATACGTCGAATTGAGATGTTTTTTTAGTAGTCCTTTTTGTAATCTTTCCTTGTTTGTCCAACATTTTCCTCTATTACACCCTCGTATACAACTAGCTCACTATTTGCCCCCAATAAACCCCTTTATTATTTCTCTCGCTTACCCATATGGGTTAGATTCATGTAACAAGATTACTTATATTGGATTGTCTTAGATATCAGAAGGGACTAACATTCAAGAACGAATGGAGCATTGGATTGACTATAATTATTAAACATGACTACTTGATCACAATGTGTACCTATTTGATTTGAAAAAATAACTGTTTGGTAATAAGTTGGTCTTATAGACTTATACATAAGATTGTCATGTATAAGTTTTTGTATTTACATACCATGTCACTTTGCAAAATTATTGACTACACTTTAATTTATCCGAACACAGGATGAAAACCATGCTACCAAGTACCAACTTTATGGGATAGATTTTTCACTGATCAAGGTCGTTTATGGTTCCATAAGACAATGAGGATCATGTTTTAGGTGCATCTATGTTACTTGTCAAAGACTATAAGTCTTAATAAAATCACAACTGACATGTTATTTTTAAAATTAGTCGCCCTTCTCCATTATAGATCTCATCTCGCCACAGTTAGACGGGGTAGTAGAAATGATTTATGATCTACATGGTTGGTATGCATATGTACTTAAATTAGCATCGCACCTTATATTCCAATTATTTACGCCTTTTAAAAAGTATATAGGTCGTAGATAATGATTATGTCCAAAAACATCTCATTTTGACACAATACATGGCTAATGGAATCATATCTTATAAACATAAATGTTGTCCAGTTCCAAAAAAATTAAATTAAACCAACATTCAATGATGCCTAATGTAAGGACATTTATTTTAATGTACAATTTGATGTATAGTATAGGTTACATATTGTTGGGTTCGCGCTAGGAATGTGGTTCAAAAAAAAAAGGATAGGATGTGGATCAAATAGATCCACACCTATGACGTGAAGCCTAGAGATGTTCAATCCTAGATGGTAAGAAAGATTTTAGATGTCAGAAGGTAATTAGGACCCAACCCTCAAGACTTTGTGATTCTTAACAGTAGCTACTTCTCCATTAGGAGTGTCTACACTGTTATTAGAGGGAGTTGGTCTCATGTGCCATGGAGAAGATTGATATGCAACAACTTTGTCACTTTAAAGTGTATTTTCACAGTTTGGCTTGCCTTGCATGGTCGCTTAGCCACTTGTGACAGATTAGTAAATTTGGTGTTATTCTTGATCATAATAATCTCATATATGTGTCTTTTGCAAACAGGAGAATAAGTGTTGGATCACTTATTCTTTGAATGACAATTCCTACTGCTTGTTTGGTTGGAATTCCCTAGGAAGGCTTAAAAATGGCGGACGTATGGTTTATAGATTGACTCTAATACCAGAAAACATCTAATTTATAATTGACTCTAGTAACATTTGTTTTTGTGATATGGTAACAGAAGACGATTTCATAATGCTTCCCAGATGGCTAGCAAATAGCAATACAAAGACGAATCCATCTTATTGTTTTCTTGAGATGTTGTAAGTGTAAAAATCTCTGGACTATGGAGTTTAAGCTTTTCTTGTTTGGGTGGCTACATCAGGAAACCCTTCCAGAGGGGTTGTTACACCAAAAAATTGGTTTGGTACACCAGTATGACACAAAATTCCGCGCTCTACTCACAAAGTGTACGCCAATATCAATTTAGTCGTAGCTTATTTTCCAATTGAGTTTTTTTAGGCGGCTTGGCTGTTTAGCTTTTGTAGACATTTGACTAATACACTATAAACCTTTACCAAAAAAGAAATTCATAGATCATAATTCTAGAACTAAACTATGGTTATTTAATGTTTTATACAAGTGGCATACAATATTCAAGTACATTTTAGTATAACCAAACAATAAACATTGTAGTTATCATAATCGTTTAGAAAAATTATTTACTCTTATATTCACCTCGTTACTCCCGTGCATAGAGTGAACATGAACTACTTTCTCATTCTGTCCCTTAATACTCGCAGCGTTTTGACTTTTTGCACTATTTACATAATTCACTTTGTCCATATTTTATTTCTAGTATATGAAAATAAATATCTATACCTAGTCTATAAAAAGGATAACCATACATGATTAGCTGACACGTGGCACCTCCTTTTTTTATCCATGGATTGTTTTTTGTTAGATGACACGTATCACCTCCTTATTTCATCCATGGATTTTTTATTTTTAATTTTATTTTTCCAATTTTTCATGTTGTTTGTTATATGAAGAATTTCACAACTTCAACACATCTTTCACTTCATCTTCCTCATCCAATATCAATTCACCATTGAATTCATATTCAACATCTACTACTTCATCTCCCTCTTTAACACTTAATATTAACTCACCATATAATTTATATATTTTTTGAACTTAGAGATTTGATCACCTCTATATAAATCATATTCTCTAACTAAAATCACAAGCCCTCAATAAAATTAACACTTTAAAAAACGGCTTACCAAACACCATATAATTGCCCGTTCTTTGAACGGGCTCCAAAGCTAGTTAATATATAATTTACTAATAATTCAGATTTTGCAGCAACATGTTACATGTCCGTGGAAAATTCAGTTACTTATGGACGACGTTAAAAATTTGCTTAAACATTTTGACAGTTTTACTTCGCATCATATTTATAGAGAAGCTAACCGTGCAACAGACTACGTTGCATCCATCGGTCACCACATTCAGACCTACCAAAATATAGATCCTCTTATTGATCTTAAATTCTCTTATTTTATTTCCTTAGATAAGTTAGGATATAGTATCCTAACTTCCGTTTACTTTTCATTTTTTTTTTTTTTTTAATTTTATTACCAAGGCCCAAGGGTAGGATTTTACTTCACCTTATCTAGACGGTAAAAAGCCTTGTAAAACTATAGTTTGGTTTCTAGTTTCAACGGAATATATATAGAATTTCTAATTTCAACGGAAACCATTTTCTAATTTCCTAATCTCACCATGTTCCGGTTACACATAATCAGACTAAGCATCACAATGACATTCCAACTTAGAATGCTCCCAACAAAAAGTATAATCAGTTGCATATGAACCTCTAGATGAATACCAACCAATTTGACACCACAATATGATCTTTTTTCTCCCGATCACTCGTACATTGATATAGTTTGCTTGAACAGGGTGTTTAAAGCGTAATATAGCTTCACTTTTCAACAAATATTAACACAAATACAAATATTTCTTAATCCAGGTACTTTCTTTCCAACCCTGAATTATTTTACTTGCACACAAATTCAATCCACAAAATATACTACCTGTGAACGAAATTGTTTCGAGGAATACATTGTCCTGAAACAGATCCATAGTATTGTGCGTCCTGACATGTAATACAAACCAATCACAAAAACAAGGATCACAATCTGATAAAATGATTAAACATCTGATTGACAATACAAACAAATCACATAAACAAGGATCACAATCTGATAAAATGATTAAACATCTGATTGACTACTACGTACCTTACTGCTAGCAGAAGATTTTACGCTTTCATCAGCTGTCTTAATTTCTGCCAAATCCTCATCCTCTTGCACCTAAGAGACAAACTCGATGATTCAGAAAAATGGAACTCAAGAGGCAACGAGTTAAGACTCACAGGCAAAAGGTACAACATACTTCCACTTTCTGGCGCAAAAGAGTACAAACACAGTTAAAAACATACTATTGACAACATACACCATTTGAGAAAAATTCTTAAGACTATACTAGGTATAGTCCTTAATACCTATACTAACAACACAGTTTGTTAAAAGCAGGGTGATTGCATTTTGTCATTTGGTACCAAATGACATAGTTTGGTACTCACAACTCACAACGAATCAAAGGTAAATGTTTTTTTGGTGGGACAAACTCAATTTATTACCTGAAATTGCCATTTAGCTCTTAGTATAGGATTTAAAGACTATACAACCATTTGATAGTTAAAAATAGAGAGAGTAACAGAAATTTGTAGAAATTTGTAACTCGTGTTAAGCTAAGGCTCTGTTTGGTAGGGCGTAAAAACATTTTCATTGTAAAATGATTTTCCATGGAAAACATTTTTCAAGGGAAAACACAATTTCAAACTAATTTTCCTTTGTTTGGTAACTTAAAGGAAAATGGGAGAAGATGGTGAAGATTGAGGGGAAGAAAGGAGAGGGAGGTAAGGAGGAAAGAAGGAAAAGTGGTTTACCTCCATTTCAAATGGAAAATGGTCATGGAAAATTGTTTTCCATCCCTTATCCAACCAAACAACGTAAAATGATTGAAAAGGGGAAAATCGTTTTTCATGAAAACGTTTTACGCCCTACCAAACGGAACCTAAATGAAAGTAAAACTCGCGGGGTACTAGTATAAGAGATAAGTTACCCAAACAAATGCCATACCTGTGATATAGCCTCTTGCTGTGCTGACGGCATTCTCTTCAGAGCAAGTTGAGCGGCATCTTTAAGCTGCAAAGTTAACAAACCAAGATTAACTCTCATACCATCAACAAGAACACCTAAACAACAGATTAGGGATATAACAGGAGGACCTGCAGGGCTTTCACACGATCCCACAGTGGTGGCAAGTATGCTGACAGTTTCTTCACTGAGAGCTCAGGCGGCTTGGCATGTTTAAAGAAAGAATGCTTTTCTTGACCTTACACCAGACACATGGCAAACATTTCTGTAAAAAAACTGACAAACAGCTACAAATACACCAGTTAGATGATTATATTAGCAGTAAATAGAAAAATAGACGTATTAGCTAACTGGGATATAAGGACACAGAAACACTATATCGAATGATTAAGGAAAAACAGAAGAATAGAAGTATTAGCTAACTGGTAAGGACAAACACTCCAGTTTGATGATTATTTTAGCAGTGAACAGAAGAATAGAAGTATCACCTAACTAAGATACAAGTACACCCAGAAACACTGTGTCGAATGATTTAGGAAAAATAAATGTACAAAGTACAACCCACAGGCTACAATTTGCACAAATAATCTGGTACGATAAACCAGGCATCAGATGTGAGAGCTAATAAGTGTGAAAAATCCAATAAAATTTGAGAAGGCCATTACAATTTGTGAGGAAAGAGCCAAGAGGGGAACTACAGATAAGTTCCCACAAAAGACATCAAGTCGCGTTGGTGTGACAAATTTTAACCACTTTACAGCTAGAAACATAAAGATAAAGTTACTGACATGAAAAAATAATTAATCTTTGAGAACTTCTTATCACGGTCGCAGTAAAGCCCTGGTGGAGCATTCTGTATAGTCATAAGCAGAACCTAAAATGTAAACACACAAGGGAAAGAAGTCAGGGGCGAACGATGAAGCATCATGTTTAGTATGAATAAGATTGTTGGAAGTATTTTTTTTAAAAAGGTCGATACCTTCATTGGAGGATATTTCGAGAAGCGTGCATGACCATGAGCTAATTCGAGTTCAGCTCCTCCAAGGCTCCAAATGACCTTACGTCAGTCCTGATCCTCCTGAACAAGAAAAATGCACTCAGCAACATGTTTCAGTGTATTATATTTTAATAATCTCACCATAAATACAAGTGCAAGCCAACTACCAGAGTGGTAACTTTGGTTCCCTTAGAAGAAAAATCATCATTTTCAGTTTTAACTTTGTTAAGAGCAATATATCACGCTGACTGCACTCATTGTAAAACTCAATGAAAGAAAGGGTCAAAGGGAAATGTCCACAGAAGTTCAGAAGATTATTTGGAGGTATTCCATTTGAACAGATTGAGGAACTTAGATTAGTTTTACTATAGTTGTCATGTTAACTTTGAAAATTGTCAATAGAAAATCTAGTTAATCTAGTTTTCTAGTTTCCAGAATAGAAAATGCTATTTTTAGTGTCAAAACAGCAATGCTCTAAAGATAATTTTAGCACTTCTATATTCTGGTAGTCGACCAAAAATAGTAATATGGAGTACTTAAGTATCTAGGATACTGTTCAGCAACAGCCCAAGCTAAAGAGGAATTGAGGGTATTGCAGTTAGATACAGCTAGGAGTTTCTTAATAGAGAAGGCAGAGACACAAAGGGGTTCTTGTTAAGAGTTAAATGTAGAGAGAAGAAAGAAAAGCAAAGGTACTACTAACCAGTGCAGCCTGTGCTTTCAAGTCCTCAATATCAAAGTTCCATGCACTAACACCTCTCTTGTATTCATTCTGGTGCAGAAGAGTACAAAAACAGTTCAAAAATACTATTGACAACATGATATACCATTTGATAGTTAAAAAAAAGAGAGATTAGCAGAAAATTCAGAACTCGTGTTAAGCTAAATGAAAGTCGAGCTCACAGGTTACAAATATAAGAGAAAAGTTGCCCAAACAAATGTCATACCTGTGATATAGCCTCTTGCTGTGCTGAAGGCAATAACTTCAGGGCAAGTTGAGCGTCATCTCTAAGCTGCAAAATTAACAAACGAAGATAAACTCTCACACCATTAAATACAACACCTAAAATAACAGATTAGGGATCTAAAAGGAGGACCTGCAGGGTTTTCACACGGTTCCATAGTGGTGGCAAGTCTGCTAACAGTTTCTTCACAGAAAGCTCAGGCGGTTTGGCATGTTTAAAGAAAGAATGCTTGAGTAGCTTCTCGGCAGTAGGCCGCTTTGCTGGATCTTTCACCAGACACATTGCAATCATTTCTTTAAAAGACTGATAAACAGCTACCAAATACTCCAGTTAGATGATTATATTTGCAGAATTGCAGTGAATAGAACAGTATAAGTATTAGCTAATTAGGATATGAGGACCCAGAAACAATGTCGATTGATTAAGGGGGAAAAAAATTGTGCTTGTACAAAGTAAAACCCACAGGCTAAAGTTTGCACAAATAAGTGTGAAAAGAGGCCACATTTCATATTTCAAGTTAAGAAATCCAATACTTCCTCCATTTCTTAATAGATGCATCATACGGAAATGACACATGAACCAAGGAGAAGGAGATAGAGTGTGGTATTTACATATTTGCCATATTACTGTCCCCTTTTTTAGAAACAAAGTTCAGGACAAGAAAGTAATTTTGCACACAATAAGTTACTAAATGGAGAAATAATGCATTTATTGAGAAACATAATTAAAAGAAAAGGAATATGATGCATCTATTAAGAAACGGAGGAAGAAAATTTTAAGAAGGTCAAGAAGACGCAAGTCGCGATGGTGTGACAAGTATTTAACCACATTACAGAGAGAAACATAAAACATAAAGTTCCTGACATGCGAAACGATTAACCTTTGAGAACTTTTTATCCCGGTCATGGTCAAGTCCTGGTGGAGCATTTTGTAAAGTCATAAGCAAAACCTAAAAATGAAATCACACAAGCGAAAGAAGTCATAGTGAGCATCATGTTTTTTATACGAAGTATATAAGACCGCTGTGAACTGAACAAATAAAAAGTCAATACCTTCATATAAGGATATTTCGAGAAGGGTGCATGACCATGAGCTAATTCAAGTGCAGTTATTCCAAATGACCATATGTCAGCCCTGAACAAGAAAAATGCACTCAGCAACATGTTCCAGTACATTAAGTTTTAATAATCTCACCATAAATACAAGTACAAGCCAACTAATAGAGCGGAAACTTTGGTTCCCTTAGAAGAAAATTCATCATTTTCAGTTCTTTACTCTGTTAATAGAGTAATGTCTCATGCTGTTTGCACTCACTGCAGAGCTCAATGAAAGAAAAGGCAATGCCCTCCAGGTCCACAGAACATATATTGGAGGCATTTCATTTGAAGACATTGAGGTAACTTTTGTCATTAATAAGGGGGCAGAAGATTTTACTTTTACAAATAATTCTGTTTTTAGATAAGTCTGCAATGGCCTTCAATTCAACTATTGGATTTGATATAGTAATTTCAGTTTAAATTTGAAACACATGCTTTAGCACCTCTTCCATATCTCTGGTAGTTTTCATGTGTTGGTCTTGAAATTTCAACGTGTATGATATTAGTTGCATAAAGATCTTAGATTAATTTTACTATAGCAGTAATGTTAATTTTGAGAATTGTCAATAGAAAATCTAGTTTTCTAGTTTCCAGAAATCTCATTTTTAGTGTCAAAACAGCTTTGCTTTAAAGATAATTTTAGCACTTATATATTCTGGTGGCCGACACCAACAGTTCTACTTAAGTACTTCCTCAGTTCTTATTTAGTTGACACAGTTTGACAGAGAAACAAAGGGGATATTCTTAAGAGTTAAATGTAGAAAGAGAAAGAGATAAAGGAAAGAAAAGAAAAGCCAGGCCTTGAAGAGAATTGGTATAATCAAGAAGGAAACAAAAGCCCACTAACATAGCCCAAGTGAGGTTCCATCCTAAAACCAATTGGCAATACGAGGAGTAGCCCACATAGGTTATAAACTAAAGTTCTTTCCTTCATTTTCCGAAGTGGGACACAATACTAACACTTATCTTCTATCAGTTATGTTTTAGCTTATTTAGCTAACTGCGGAAGGTATAAGGCTCCAGGCCTCTTGGAAAAATGAAAGATTGAATCAGATATTTCAGATCAATAATATCATATATTAAAGAGAGAAACCTGAGGTGACTGCAGTGAAATATACTAAACTTTAGGCTGCCATACTGAATTTTTCGGAAGGTATAAACTATAATAGTTAAATACAAGATCATCCAAGCACCAGCATAATTGAATAACCCATTAGAATCCACTAGGGTGACCCCTTAATTCGTAACCCCTCCTATCATTTTCCTGTATTCATGTGTAAATGGTGTACAGGTGAATATAAAAAAACTCTACTTCTCCTATATATGCTTGAATGATGAATATGAGCTACATACTAATGTGTTAGGTGCAATTACTTGTTCAGTACAGGGAAAGAAAATTTGTATTATAATACAAACAATAGACGTACTTGAAATTATATCCTTTTTCTGGTAGCATCACTTCAGGGGCCATCCTGGATAGAACATAAAACATAGCACCAAAAGAGAATCAGTAAAAGGGAAACTTTCACGAACTGCAACAAACAATAAATAGACAAATTGTGCCAACTGATCCCACCAGCACGGAGTTCCAATAAATGTATTTCTCGACCGCTGCCTATCACCACTATCAAACATGCAAGCAGAAACACCAAAATCGGCAAGCTTCACAACCCCATTAGTATCAAGGAGGATGTTCCCAGCCTGCAATTAAGAAGTTGTATTAAAGTACTTACAATCATAGTCATAATTTACAATTGCACTGTATAAGCATTAATAAAACATAAGTAAACAACCTTAACATCACGATGAATATGTCCATGCTGATGGAGATACTCCAAAGCCTTGAGTGATTCTTTCAAGATGGAACAAATTACAGGTTCCTCAAACCCATCAGGGTACGCTGTCTGCATCAAGTGTAAGCAAGAACCTTCAGCCATAAATGGCATAACAACCCAGAGGTTCCGATCCACGACAAATGAACAAAATGCTCTGACAACATTTGCATGATCAATCAAACTCATCATTTGTGCCTCCCTCCTAATGTCATCCTGTATAAGAACGACGTTTTTGATAAACAAAGAGATAATATTATATGCAAACTGCTAGCTTTTATATGCCTAAATAAAAGTGTTGTCAACAATACCGTTGTTCCAAGGCATTTATAGATGCTCATTGTTGAAATTATAATAGAGATGAGAGAGGGGAAAGAATATAGAAAAATTATACTTCCTACGTTCCGTACATATCGCACCATTTGGTTTTTTACACTATTCACACTACAACTTTGGCCATTTTTTGTGATTCATACGTAAGTCATGTGGCCATGTGGGGTCATGTTAGATTCGTATAATCCTATTGATACATATTTTCTAAATATCAATTTTTTATAATTTTTACGTACACATAATTTGAGATATTAAGAGGAGTAAAAGTCAACCATGGTGCGATATTTATGGAACGGATGAAGTACTACTATTTCATATTTTCATTCAATCCAATTAATTAAGTTACATTAAAATACCTTTTATATGCTCATAAAACATACTTCACTATAACTCATTATAGCCCACTAACAATACACTAATATGAAGCACTAAATCCAACACTCAGTAACCACAAATGCAAAGCTCTCTATACTGAGAAAAGGAAGGACCGGTTTTTTGAATAAAGATAAATTTTCACTACACAGGCTACAATATTTTATATGGAGCCTTTTTTTTTTGGAAACAAAGAATAGTTCCAACTTCGGTTTACATTGGACCAAATCGGATGTCTTGCCAAATTAACCTTAACTTTTTTTTCCTGTGAAGTTGTAGGACAGTTGATATTTCAATCTGCATTTTTCTTTGATTGTGTCCTCATCCCAAAGAGATAATATTATATGCAAACTGCTAGCTTTTATATGCCTAAATAAAAGTGTTGCAACAATACCGTTGTTCCAAGGCATTTATAGATGTTCAGTAGCCAACAAAGGCAAAGCATAGAAGTAAAACTTCTGATATGTTCAACAACTCTAAATAGTCCATTATAATAGCTAAAACGTTAATTCACACTGGAAAACAAAAGGAATTGTCATGCATGCAACCAAACTGTAAACATTCATAATTACAGTCATCAGGCCTAATAGGCTATAATGAAACCAACAATATAGGAAAAGGCAAAACAGATCATAGCAATACACCAAAATTAACACAAAAATTCAAAATTTGAAGTTATTGAACTACCTAGACTAGAGAATTCCCCAAAAATCCCTAAAAGTTCACAAATTGATGATCAAATTGGTCAACAAAACAAATTAAAACACAGAAATTAACAAAAATCATACCAAATTACTATTGCATCGATCAAGATCCAAACACTTGATAGCAACGACCTCGTTATAAGGAACATAGATCGCTCGGAAAACCGTCGCACTTGCACCATATCCAATTTCCTCCAGAAGCTTATAGTCATTGGCGTTGACGGAATAACTCCGTTTACCATGTCCAGACTTCCCCATACCCTAAAACCGATCAGAAAACCACTGAATTTCCAACTCCAAAATCACCGCTGGATTTCAAAATCAAAAACCAAAAAATACAACCAGGGTATAAAATTATATATATACTCTCCTGTTAGGGTTGTTCAGAGTTTTATTTAAACATAAACCAAATCGTGTCGCGTTTCACCCCTACTGTTGATGATGAATACCTAGTAGGCCAGTACTACTCTCTTAAAAAAACAGTACTAGGATATTACGATTAGTTTATTAGATTTTGCCCTTATAAATAATAGTAATAATAACGTATAATTTACCTTTTTTTTAACGCTAAACATGTCTGAAAGTTTATTAACTTTATTATATTATATAGAGTACCAAAATGATTATTATATTAAAATAATTATTCAATTACAACCAAAATTAAAACATATAATTAACACATAATCAAAACGAAAAAGAAATAAAAATATTTATTTTCAGCATAATAAACGAAAAGGAAAAAATCAAAGTTTGAAATGTCGCGCTCCTACACAGGAAAGCGTTTCTACAAATGTCTACATGCCACATGACGCTCTTCATCAATCCATAAATCAATGTCATTAATCCACTTTCATCTGAAAAATGAGAAATATAGTTTGCATAAGATGTGAACCTGCAACCTTTAATTTCAACACCAGAGCATTATCCAATTGGGCTATGAGTTTTTACATGTTAATTAATATTAATGCAATACAGAATAATTATCTCGTGAAAAAAATTCAACATAAAATAATTAAAGAATATAATAATTAATTGTTATTCACATAATAATTTGGGGCATCACTCGAACCAAAAATAATACTATTATTCCATATAATTATATAAAGCCCTGTTTTTTTTTTTTTTTTTTGCTTAATTTCAGTTTCAGAGTTATTTTTCAGTTCAGTTTAGTTCACGAGCATTCAGTTCAGTTCAATTCAATTCAATTCAACTTATTATTATTACTAATTATATATTATTATTATTATAATAATAATATATAATTAGTAATAATAATAACAATAATAATTATTATTATTATATTACTATTATATTATTCTTTATTATTAACTTATTATTTATTACTTATTAATCCCTCTGTCCGGAATTATTCTCCCCGCTTTGACTGACTCATGCTTTTAAGCAATATTATTGTCTTCATATTTAATTAATTATTTTCCCCTTTCTATATATAAACTATATATTGAGTATATGACAAGTAATTTTATTATTCATTTATTATGTCAAGAATCTAAAATAATGTTTAGATTATTGATTTGAAGAATATTGTAACATTTTAACATGTAAAGAATTACAATACTCCACAATATTACTGAATACTCCAGATTTTAGCCCATGTGATGCACGGATAATTATTAAATGGTTAAGTTAAAATAAACCTGTTATATATACCAACTGCTATATTTTATACTACCTCCGTTCCTAAAAGTTCTTTACGCTTTCCGTTTTAGTCCGTTCCTGAAAGTTCTTTACACTCCTACTTTATTCCATTTTTACTCTTATTTGGCCCACCATAACTTACCCACTCACATACTTAATATTAGTTTCCACCCACTCACATTGTTGGACAATTTATAGCCACTCATTTTCCATTTGTTACCCCACCATCACATGTTCACCAAAATTCCTTAATTACCGTGCAAATAGTAACCGTAAAGATCATTTAGGAACGGAGGTAGTATATAGGAGTAGATTAGATTAGTTTTTGATTTTTGATTGAATTTCATTTTAGATTTATTTTTTAATTATTATACTGTTTGACTTTGGATGAAGTTGTATATGCGTAATATTAGTAATTAATCAATAAAAATATCTATGTGACATCTAATTATTTATCTACGTGGCACTCGACGTTTTAAATTCAAAAATAAATTTGAAATTTTATTTTTTATTGGCCAAAACCATTATATTTCTTATGTGGCACTTTAATATTGGATTAGTTTTTGGATCGAATTTTATTTAAGATTAGTGTTTGATTTTGGATGAATTTTATTTTAGATTTAATTTTAAATTATTAGAGTGTTTGATTTTGGATGGAGTTGTATATATTAGTAATTAATTAATTAAAATATTTATGTGGCACCTAATTTTTAATTCAAAAATAAATAAGAAATCTAATATTCCATTGGCCGAACCATCAGAGTTCCTACGTGGCGCTCTAATAATTCAGCAAATATGCTACATTTATATATGTAATATTAGATTCTCTAATATTACATTATACTCCGTGTGTTACTAATAATTATAATTCTCCAAAGTATCAAAATTCTCTCAATCTCAATAAATAAATTTATGCCTTTCTAAAACCTAAATCTCCAAAAGCACCTTGATTTGCAAATATGTATCCCAACTGATCAAGTTTGGAATTTTTGAGGTTGGATCTTTATTCCAGAAGAATTGTACATACATTTGTATAACTTTTTCTTTACTGAGTTAGGGGTGCAAAGTTTTGCAATTTTTTTAGTGTGCTTTAGAAGCTAAATTTGAATGAGTTAAGATTGATCTTCCTAAATGAGAAAGAGAGTTAGCTTTCTACTTAACTAACAGGTTTTGAATAAAAGAGATTTTATTTGCCGTCTCATATGTAAAAATGAAGGGGATCTTCATGCGAGAAGCGGAGTAACTCAATTGATCTTTTGGCCATTCACGCAATAAAAGTTAAGTTGTCTAGCTAAGAGTTATGCGTACAAAAATAAGAGGTATGAAGACAGTGGATCTCCTTGTCTTAGTCCGGGTGGAATTGGTTTGAACGGAATTCTTAATACCTTGTTGATGTTGTATTAAGATCTAATTTCCTCACCTGATGTTGTGGAATGCGACGGTCTTTGAAGATTCTGAAATTGAGTGTTGAAAAGTTCATGATTAAAGTTGATACGGGACGTCTGAGTTGAAAAATAATAGGAGGATGGAGGTATATGGTTTGAGAAGTTATAGTCTCATAGATGAGTCTAAAGAGTAAAGCCAGTGGATAATAAAAAATAATTAGTCATCAAATAAAATAACATTTCTCTCTCTTACTTCGTATATTTTACTCATGACCATCCCGACCATTAACCCTCGATGGTCGATGGATGACTAATTAAATTTAGTCATCTTTTTCTCTTTTCTACTTTTATCCTACCCATACCAAAATAAAGAAATAAAAAATAAACAATCTTATTTTCACCCGTCTTCTCTCACTCCATGCTCAAGAATTAGTTTTGATCATGGCATGACCACGTCATACTTCTTTCTCTTCCTTACTTCTTATCTATCTTATTTCTTTATTGCTTTTAATGTTCTCTTCCTCCTCGTGACTAATCCATGACCAATGATTGGGATGAACAACTAGGTTTGACTGAGGGATGAACAACTAGGTTTGACTGAGGTTGTAAGAATTTTAACAAAAACGTAATACTTGACAGAAGAATAACTAATCAAAGTCATGTAATACTCATTGTCACAATTCACAACAATTATTAAGGCCCTGTTCTCTCTCCGATAAGTTCAGTCCACACAATTATTTGGTTCAGAGATTTTCAGTCCAAAAGAACATGCCTAACCCAACTAATAAGGTCTTGATTTAGCAATTAAGACCGAAGATTTGTGTACAATAAGTCACATGTTCAAATGTCTCCTTCCCCATCTCTAATTCAATCAATGTACTAGCATCATGAGTAGAGAGACAAGCACAAGTGTCCTCAATTCCTCATATGCTTCCCATACATACAGCATACGAGTACTTATACAACCAAATGTCGAAGGCCCAAGAGAGTGATGAATAGTTCAATTGGTTAGAGCTTCCATCCCGGTTTCAGATAATCCTGGGATCGATTCTCATCCCCGCCCTTCTAACTCATTTGCACCCGGAAAAAAAAAAAAAAAAAAAAAAATCGAAGGCCCAAGGATAGGATTTAGCATCCTTATCTGGCCAGGATGTAAAATTATGTTGAAAGAATCTTTCTTAGTACAAAAAGGCAAATTGCAATTTTACGAAAAATAATATACTCCGTACATGTCTTCTTCTTGGAAAGAAGCTTATGTCTTACTACAAGGTACTCTGTGTAGCTTACTGAATATATACAGAAACACACACAGAGACAATCAGACAAACTTAAAAAATGGAGTACTCCGCAATAACTTGATTAACTTGCACCACAAATCAGTACGCTCGGAGAAATATGGAACTTTATAATTAGAGAATCTGCAACAGTTGATACTGATATTGTACTCACATTTGAGTTCCGACTTAATTGTTAGAATTGAGGAAATAGGAAGAAGAAAGGAAGAAGAAAGCAAGAAGCCATTGTTGAGCCTTGGAAGCTCGTGAGCTTTGAGAGAAAAACTAAAGACTACATTTTATTAATTGTGTTATTTATGAGAATAATACAAGCTTAGGTATTTATACTAACATATGTACAAGTTAGTATCTAGTAACAAACTTCCTAAACTAAGGAAACAAACTAACAACTTATACTACAGTATAAGTTCCAACACCCCCCCTCAAACTGAAAATGGTGTTAAACATTTTCAGTTTGAAATCATGAAATGAAGCAGTTGTTTCTCGGTTGCTCCTCTTGGCGATGAGAACTGCAGCCACAACATCTGGAATACTGTCAACGGGAGGTATCTGAAGTTTTGAACACTGCACCTTTGTGTTTCTTCAACACTTAGCATCTGAAAACTGTTATGTGAATCCATGGTTGTTTCCTGACCATGACCAACAACTTGACTGATGAGAACACCACCAGAATACTTCATACAAATGGAACTACCAATCAGAATAATTTGGTTGAACTAACCACCATGAATCAGCTTCCTGCTCCAAAATACACCATTGATCATTAACCAATCACACACATACACCGTAACTCCAATGTGAAGAATGAAGGATAATGTGTTTGAGAGGAAAAGAATGAGAAATTCAGCTATGAAAAATAAAGCTGAAGATAGAAATTGATCAAAAAAGAAACAATTTGAGAATGACCCTTTGGGTCTTTTGAGAATTGACCACTTTGGGTCGAAACTGACCACTGTGGGTCGGAAAGAGGACCACCGTGGGTCTGAAAATGACCTCCATGGGTCGGATAGAATGAGCCACAATGGGTCTCATCAAAAGAAAGATCACAATGGATCATGAAATTGATCTTTACGGATCAATGAGAAAGGACCTCTATGGGTCACAAAATGAACCTCAACCTCTGTTGGGTCATCACAAAAATAAAACCTCAACCTCTGTTGGGTCACAAACAAACTTCAACACCAAAAAAAAAATTCAATGTTATTGGCAATAAATCAAGCCAACATTCAACAACCACCTCTGTTATCTGCAGGACTGACATAAGAACCACCATTTCAAATCACATACAACACCCATACTCGTATGATTTCATCTTGGAGGACAATTTGACATAAGTCACAAAGAATCCTCCAATGAAAGTACTACCTACAATAAACGCTTCTTTGAATTCTCCAGCATGAACTTCTACTTCTGCTATCCCTAAAACCAATACTCCACCATCATCCAACAATACACTCACACTTCAATTCAATGTCCAGTCAAGAACTACCCAAATCGGACATGAACCAGAACTTCAAACTACAATAACATCTTAGAACAACATCCAATTGGAAGCCAATGAACATTCAAAACCAATTGGAAATAAACTGATGCAGTTGACATTTCTTAAACCTCAGCTCAAGCATATGTTACCCGGACTAACAAAACATATCAATTAATTTGCAGAAGGTTTAGAAACCCAGTTTTGGGAGATGAAATTGAAGTTGGTTTTCTTTGGGAGTTTGGTTGAGGAGAGAGAGAGTTTTCAGGTGAAGGACAAAACTAAGCAACATCATTGGCAGGGGAAGCAGTAGAAGCCAAGAAATCAACCAATTAAACAGAGAATCACTCAAATAATGTGAAACTTTATTCAACTCGCAATTAAAGAAGGTAAGCAAGGAGATCAAGAAATCAAACCAAGAACGCTCCAAACAACGTACGAACTCAAGAATCGTAATCCACTACCTTGAATTCTCCAAGAGTTTCCTCAATGGCAGCGAAGATCTTGATGATGATTTCGCGCCTTTGATTGTGAAAAAATGGTGTTACGGGTGGCAGTGGAGGCGGCAGTAACTATTCATCTTCCTCTGGTTATCGCCGGCGAGGAATAATTGACGAAACGCTTGCGATTAATTCCAGTAGTAAGATTCTAGAACCCTAAAATTTGGGAAAAACTCAAGAATCATAAAATTGTTTGATTCAAGGTTCTAAAGAAGATTTGTGAGCGATTTTAGAAGATATTAGGGCGAATTAAAGCCCTAATTCGTCGAATTAAGACCCAATTCGAGCAAAATTTCGGAGCAGAAAATTTTTGGGGAAAAAGAAATTGATGAGTTGATTTGAACAAAAAAATTATGCGGAATTGAAGAGCCGGGATCGTTCCCGCTCTGATACCATGTTAGAATTGAGGAAATAGGAAGAAGAAAGGAAGAAGAAAGCAAGAAGCCATTGTTGAGCCTTGGAAGCTCGTGAGCTTTGAGAGAAAAACTAAAGACTACATTTTATTAATTGTGTTATTTATGAGAATAATACAAGCTTAGGTATTTATACTAACATATGTACAAGTTAGTATCTAGTAACAAACTTCCTAAACTAAGGAAACAAACTAACAACTTATACTACAGTATAAGTTCCAACATTAATGAACCAAATTATATACTTCGTACAAAAATAAAAACAATCAGATCCAAGATCCACTATTTCAGAATGACACAAATAGAACATCTTACACATAAGCTTTCAGTTTATGCACAATTAGGATGCTCATATAGGCTACTAACATTAAATCATTGATGATGCATTTCCTCTCTGTAATCTGATTGAGATTAAACTCTGGCTTATAGAGAAATGATAACAGAATTAAGATAAACAGAAGAAATGAGACTAAGAGACCTAACTTTGAAATTCAGGAACAACACATGAGGGCTTTCTGCAATATGACTCCAACTCTAAGATTATGCCTTGATGGGGATGCAATAAAAATATTAGTTCGGTATCTAATAACAATCCATTCTTCAACATTTATGGCTGAAGGCGTATTAATCGAGATATAATGCAATCATGTGTAAACAGAATGAGACTTTCATAACAAGTTACAGGATACCTGCATGGCTTCTCTGCACAACAGAACAACACATAGAACCAAAAGTATTTGAGATTTGTCCAGGGAGGAGCTTTAACCAGAGCCCATTACTTAACTGGAGCTAGATTCTTATAATTATCCAAACATAGCCCAGATGTCTAGTAGAAAAGCTGTTACGGGCCAAACCTAAATTAAGCACACAAGCATGATATCTTCCAGCAAAGATAGCATTAGAAGGGGGCTAGACAAATGAAATTTATAAACTTGGAATTCTAGAGATAAATATCCAACATGAGTCATATCCGAGAATAAGATCCACCATAAAAGAATAAACAATGATTAGAGGGGGTTGAAAAATTGAGAGGAAGAAGAATCATTGACATCATAAAGCCCCCTAGAATTCCAAGCTTGATAGAGTTACGGGAGTTTGGTGCTTACTCTCACTTTGATTATCACTTGAATTGAACATTACAACACGTAAACAACCATCTTGCTAGTTTTCTGGAATAAATTTTACCCGTAATTGAATTAAGGGGCATAAATCAAAGAATCGACTGAAGAAATAAGGTGTCTACTGGCTTGTCAAAAGGAAGATGGAGAGGTCTAACCATTGCAATCAGCAAAAAACATAGTGGTGATAGATATATAGTTCAATATTAAGCTTGGATAACATTATATGCATGCTGAGACTTGAGACTGTTTAGAGAGGGGGGAAATTGCCAATCTTGGATGAGGATGAGAAACGGCCATACGGGAGAACTGGTGAGACTGGAAGAGAACTGTTGACCCTAAAGTTTTGATGATGACAAAGCAAACTCCTGACAATTGGTTAAGTTATGTTGCATAATAGGTTCCGAGATCCTTAGAGGGATAATGCTAAGTTAAGGAGATCCTGAGTTGGATAAACTAAGCAACGTGGAATATAAACAAGTAATTGATCCATGTCAGACACTACATTGAAGATATAATCATTAAGCAAGTTTACAAAGGCGAGTTCCTAAGGCGAGATCCTCATATATTATGTGGATCCTCGATGTTCCAGAGAAGGAACAAATTGGGAAGACTTCGAGTGAAGCTTCTAAAGGTGCAACATGAAGACTACAACATATGAGTTTATGTTTAGGATTTATGTAAGTATTTAATATTGTTTATACGTAATTTGGAACGAAAGGAACCTAAGTATTTTGGTACGTTTTAAATTGAAATATATTAACTGTAATTATAAAAGAGTTTTAAGTTGGAAAATCTTTGTTAATAAATAAAATGAATTTAATTAATAAATGCAAACATAGGATTCTGTTTTCATTCTCCTTGTTTCTCAAGCAAAAGATTTTCCATGATCCTTAAAACTCTCCCACGTATTTCTGTTTAAACGTGCAAGTAGTGTTTTGATTTGGTCTCCCTGTTTCTCTCCAACTATGCCCATGTTACTGAGCAGTAACAGTTAGTGGGTAGTTGAGGAGAACATGGGTACCCAATCTTAGGTAAAACTCTCCTATAAAAGGAGAAGAGTTTTAGCTTTTCAAAACACAACTGATTTCTACAAAATCTATCTTAAAGAGCTTAAACGTTTTAAAAGAATCAGTTGGCAAAATAGAGTGTTCCTTGAGTTCCTTATTATTATAAGCTTTATTACGTACTAGAATCTATCTATCATATTGTATTTTGGGTTTAAGGATTGAGTGATCCTTGAGTGACTTAGAGTTAAGTCAAAGAGAGAAAGAGCGACTAAGAGTTTAGTCAAAGAGAGAAACAGTGACTTAGAGTTAAGTCAAAGAGAAAAGGAGCGAATTAGAGTTAAGTCAGAGAGAGAAAGAGTAGCACAGTAATCGAAGGGGATTGCTGTGGGGAACTCGTGTTCGAGATGAACTCGAGTTAAAGAGTGTATTTGTAATAGAGTTATTGCATTAATACAAAAGAGTAGTGAGGTTCTTCTTGATTAGGGTCAAGAAGGTTCCTCCGTTTTATATCTTTCTTCGCTCATTGTTCTCAGTCTCTTTATTGTTTAAATTCCGCAAGAAACTTACTCAAGTTCCCAAGAAACAATTCACCCCCCCTCTTGTCAAGTGTTCCTACTGAACTATCAAGAACGATCGAGGAAATTGACAACACGTGGCACATTACAACTAGGGCATTTTGGGGCTTTTATCTTCTTCTTCTCCTTCTTTACTTAATACTTCATACTACCCCATAAAGACTATAATGGTTTTTCACAAAAATGAAGGGGGGAAAACCCCCTTCCAGGCTGAATTTTAAGTATTAAGGCTTGGCAAGCTAGAGTTCATTTGCAGTCTAGTGCCCACTACTAGACTATGGACATGGAAGACAATCCACCAATCCTTCAGTCATTAAAAATAAGAACACATAAATCATGCTAGTTATATGCTTCATGTATAAACAATTAAACATCCAATTATAAATTTATAATCCACCAGTATTTAACACATAGAACTCCATTCGATATATTTGGTGTCCTATCAGCTTATCAGACACATTAAACTGGTCCTATATGCCATAATTAGATACAGATTGTAAGAACACATTCATAAACCAGCAGTATCAAACACATTCATAAACCAGCAGTATCAAACACGTACAAATCATTCATACCATCACTCTATTTTGAAATCTTCAAGCACAATCACAAAATTCAAAGCATGTTGACAAACATATATGGCATTACTCCAATCATTTGCTATATAGAAAAAGCTTCATATTCATGGCAAAATATACAAACTCTATTCTACACGGCGACACATATCAATCAACATATGTCTAACTATCAGCACAATGTACAAAAAGGGAATGCAACTTACTACAAGTCTACAATCGATCAATTAGCTGCAATCTCATCTCAAGCAACCGAACATTGAACTCTCCATCGCTAACCTTCAACATATCCCTAAGCGGCATAGAAAATCCATGCTCCACCAACAACCGATGTCGCGGCTTAATCTTCCCTTCCAAACTAAACGAAAAATACTGCGGAAACCGCTTAATCTCCTTCAAATCTCTCTTCATTTCCTTCACGAAGTACTCCACTTTCGGCTTAAAGTTATTCTCAACACTGTAAGTGAGCAACCCAGGTGACCGGAGTACCATAGTAACCACCTCAAATTCCGAAAACCCTAAGCTCCCCAAATACTCCAATTTAGGAATCAAAGTGTTTTCCACACTCGAGACCAACAAAACGGAAGTGTGGCAATCAATTCTATGCTCACCTACAAACCCTAATTTCCGCAAGAACAACAAAGTGGGGCGCAACTGAAGGTCGACACTTGAAACGAGCAATCTAGGGCACCGGATAATGGATTTGCTGACGTCAGGGAACGGTAATTGAAGTTCGTTGATGAGGAAATCGAAAATTGGGTAAAGATGGAGGTGGGGATCGGAGGTGAGGAGTTGAGGGTACATGTCGAGAATGCGGCCGAGAGAGGAGCGCGGGATTCCAAAGGAAGAAAGGCAATTTTCGACGGATTTCAGGGTTTGGAGAGAGGAAGAGCGGAATTGGGGGTTTTCTCGGAGGGCTTTGATGGAGTTGACGTTTAGGGATTCGAGGTAGAGGAGTTTGCGGCGGAATTGGAGGCCAGTGTCGGTGGTTGGAGCGGCGGAGAGAGAAATTGAGGGGGGTAGGAAGGGTTTAAGGGGAGGAGATAAGACGAAGTGGGGAGGGGGGTGGAGGAGGGAGGTGGTGGTGAGTCGTGGTATCATTTTTCAAGTAGCATTTGGAATGAAAGAAGGGCGGAATGTGTGTGTTCTCTGTTCTCTGTTTGGGTGGTGTTAACCGTTGAAGCACTGGACTACTCGAATAGTATACGAAGTGAGTAACTGACAAGTTGATACGGAGTACTCCGTAACAGGTAACTTGATATCGTGGTATCGGTTTTCTCTCGTAAATAATTTTTAATTTAAGGTATGATTTCTTCCAAAAATTTTACATGGTTATTTCTCACAATTTTTGAGCAATAAAGGTTAATTTCGACAAATTTGCCAAAAGATAAGATTAATAAACTTTATCACGTAAGACTCGAAGTTAATCAAAACTTTAAAGAACCTTTTATTACTCCGTATTTTGTATTGTATTGTACGACTAGTACAGTAATATATAAATGTTATGTTTCTCCATTAAAATAATGTACAACAAATTGTGTGGTGTTCACCCAAAAGTTCCCTGGAGAAGGAAAATGTGCAACAATTCTGCAACTCCTAAAAGCCTGTTCATTCTGTGGGTTGCTATCTGGAAGAGATTACCTACTCTTGACAGATTGATGAAATGGGGAGTTGTTACTGCTGATGGTTGTCCTATCTGCAGTACTTGCACTGAATCTGCAGATCACTTGTTCTTTGCCTGTACTTTCTCCTGTAGAGTTTGGCAGAAAGTTTTGGATTTGCTGCAGTTCAAGAGAAGACCTGAGCCCTTTGTTAATGAGTTGCAGTGGGTGATTAAGAGTTGTAAAAGGAGTGGCAGTAGACACAAGCTTCTGGGAATGTTCTTTGCTGAAAGTGTATACTCCATTTGGTTGAATAGGAATGATGTTGTCTAAAATCGCAAAACCCTGAGGTGTTGTTTAGGCAGATCCAGTTTAATGTAGCTAGTAGATCATCTGATGTACTTAGCTTTACACTTTTGAATTTGAGTAGATAGTGTTATAGAGCTCTATTGGCTGATGTGCTTGAGCTTGTAATTGGGGTGTTTGCCTTATTTCTTCTTCCTTTTGGTAATAATATCCTTATTTGCCAAAAAATATATAAATGTTATTTGGTTATTAAGTAGATCTTACGATCCGATTTTCTCCGGCCTTCATCGGTCTAAGGTAGAATCCTTGGTACTAAAGATCTTAGGTGATAATATTTGTTGAACCACCATTTACTCAATAGTGGACTATAGGTTCAATGCCTAAATTTTGAATGTTGAATTGTGAGATCATGGATGCAAGTCTTGTATCAACAAGTTAGGCCTCAGCCTAATGATTAAAAATTGAAAACTTATACTCCTATACAATATGTTACAAGTTCGAATCTCCGACACTTCCATCAATTTGAGCTTGTAATGCCTTTCTGTGTCACTCATACAAAAAAAAAGAGTCAATAATCATAATCACAAGTAAGAAGCCGTAAAAGGCCATCTAGCCAACTAGAAATATGTTTTGTGGCTCATTCGCGCAAAAAAAAGGAGATTCAATAATCTCGATCACAATAGAAGCCGTGAAAGGCCATCTAGGCATACATCTTTTTCAACAGATTTAAAATTCAAAGATTCCAGCAGTTCTATAGTTCTATGTATGACAAAGTAGCATCTAATCATCAATGTGCATTCAGTAGTAGCCTATGAAGTTTCAACTTGTATTTTAGAATCCTTCGCTTCCTTGACTGACTTTTTTCATTGATATTTTGCCAATGTTGAAATTTCGTAAATTTGTCATTATGAGGTGAGGATATGGACTAATGGTACTAATCCACATGGTTATACAGAGCGTTACGATACAAAATGTGATACGACATATTGGGTTTAGACACGTTAAATACTTAAATGGGTTGGTCAGATCGAGTGAGTAAAAAGCTCTTCACATTTGTAAAAAAATAAATTATAATTTTTTTTTGGCAAAATAAAAATAAATTATAATTTGTCTTTAATGTTCTTCACATTTATTATTATCGGCCATTAGAATTAAGGTTCCATGGGCTTAATTTTAAGATATCAAGTTAGCATGGTTAGGTATTTTAGTGGGTTGGTATCATATTGAGTTCGGGCCGGTTAGACTTAGACATATTTAGGCCATGTTCGGCAAAATTAGCAGTAGCGGGTAGCGGTTAGCGGTTAAGTAGCGGGTAGCGGTTAAAGTAGCGAGTAGCGGTGAATAGTAGCGGGTAACAGTTAGCTGTCGAAGTAGCGGTAACTAATATGAGTGTTCGGTAAAAGTAGCGGTTGATATTATAAAAATAAAAGTAAAAGCAAGAATATTATTTAAAACTTTATTATAAATTTGTCAAACGCTACCCGCTACCTTAACCGCTACTAATTTTAACGTTTGACAAAAGCTACCCAACCGCTACCTCAACCGTTAACCGCTACTTAAATCGCTACTTTACCAAACACTTACAAATTTTACAAGTAGCGTCTTGACTAGGTCAAAACGCTACCCGCTACCTCAAACGCTACCGCCGAACACGCCCTTAATCAGACCTAGAAAAAACCAATTACACGTCCATAAATATCATTAACAATCCAACCCGAGATTCTGGCATTCAGCAGTGTGATACTGTGATAAATAAAACAAATAAAAGTGCCAATATTAATAGAGAAATTGATTTAATTCAAACAATAATACTACTTGCAAGTCAATAATTATGTGTCTGTCAATATGCCAAATGAAAGTTGTTTTCCAAAATGAGAAATTTGTTTATGTAGTAAGTACACTAGCAGTTGTAATCCCGTGACAGTTTCTTTTATATAGCTCTCTAATCTCTAATTATCTATGTATAATGTATATCAAATGATAGGTTGTTTACAATTAGATCACTTTCGAAAGCTGTTAATCAGGCGAATCTTTCGCGCTTATGCATAATTAATCCAACATGTTAGTATTGTATTAGGCTATTAATTAGCTTAAGCTTTAATGTACTACTCCATCATTCTCTAAAATATTGCCCCATTTGAATTTTTATGGTCACCAAGACACGACTTAAATGCAAAAACCTCTAATTCCACAGTTGTAAAAAATATAAAAAATTGATATTTCAAAACTATATTAAAATGAATCTAACAAGATCGCACATGAACATATTATTATTAATAGGCTAATTGAAATTCATGATCAAAGTAATTAGATAATCTTTTAGGGACAGAGGGAGTAGTATGTAAGAGAATTTACCATCTTACCAAACATGAGTATAAATTTATTATAATCGATTGTGTCATCTTGTACATACATGTTTTGAGGAATCAAACCAATTGAATTATTAGAAAAATTGATTTTGGGGACATCATCGATTCACTCTCTTGCTAGTTGCCTCATAATATGACAAGTTCAGTCGCAATGCAAATTATAGACTATTGGCCTCCATCGCAATTGGATTGATTGGTATCATTGGTCAATGTTATTTTTGTTGTTGTATGAGTCAAAACGGCAATATTAAATTACAAATGTGGGAAGTCAGAAGAGAGATTCAAACTGTAACCTAGTATGCATATCCTTAATCTTAATTACTGGGCCAAAACATCAAAAATATAATTGGTCCATGTTATTGTTAGTACAAGAACAATTTTTTTTACTTTTTATTTTTTTATAGTACACAATATTAAAGGTGATTATGATATTTCGTTCGTAGAGCACTACAGAGTATTTATCATTTTTGGAGGACTCATAAATTTGCAAGAAAAGTTCACCAAGGAGAAGTTTTAGTAAAGATATAAACTAAGGACACAATGATCATCTAGATTGAGGAGCTGTCCAATCAAGACAAGATTGAATTTTATTTTTTCTTGGAGAATTGATGGTTTGATTGCAAAGTTGCCAAAAGAATATAGAATACAAATAGCTTTCAAATTTGGTCCATAGCATAGATTTTTGGCATCCCATGCTAAGGACATGTAGTGGCCTAAGGACAAAGTCACGGCAAATAGTAACCGACTAACCGGAATACTTCCTCCGTTTCTCAATAGATGCATCGTTTCTCTTTTGTACACTTTTCATTAACTAATTTTGACAATTATTATTTCACGTTATGTAGAAACAAACATAGTCAAGTCAGATCTTGTTAAATTCGTATCAATGTGAGGATTCCAAATATCAATTTTTTTTAATTTTAATTACTTACACGCAATTAGAGATATTAATGTTCAAAGAAGTATGTTGGGATACGTGGAAAAAAAAATGATGCATCTATTGTGAAACGGAGGAAGTATGCTTTAAAGTTGAAATTAAAATCACGCAAGTATTTTGGGATCGGCTTTTATAAAACTTAAACTTATAGAAGGATATCTTTTAGAATTTAGGAAACAACGTGGAAACATTGTGGAGTATTTCAATATTATAAATTTGAAGTATCTCATATGATCCACGGTAGACCGATCAGAAACCGATATACAAGAGGCCGTAACGAAATTAGACTTTAGTCCTAACCTTATTGCCTTATCGGTAACAGAAAAAGTGACAAGAAGGTCATGTAAAAGTGATTTAGAATCCTAATTAGTCTAAACTCTAAACAACCATTGAAAGATACTTCCTCCGTCCCTTAATACTCGCACCGCTTTCCTTTTCGGACCGTCCCTTAATACTTGCACCGCTTTTATAAATGGAAATCTTCACCAATATTATATTATTTCTCACACTTATATACCTATTACCCCACCTACACCCTACTCCCTACAAAAAAATCATTTAAAAATCTACACTCCCCACTCACCACTCCCCACCCCTTACACATTTCCCACTAACTATATTAAAAAAATACCCACTATCAACCATTAAATTAATAAGTCAATGCAAATGTCTTAAACTCCGCACCGGTTAAACCGGTGCGAGTATTAAGGGACGGAGGGAGTAATACGTAATTAGTATATACTACGTATGATCTTGGATTTAATGATTTGTTTTCATCATGACATCATTTTCATGAGTTTCATCATCTATTGACTATTGTAATACGTATATTGAACGCAAAATATTCAAACGCAATAATCTTTTACTTTTCTTTTTGTTAGAAACACATAAATTGCTTCTTTTTCCATTAAAGCTAATTGTTCGTCTACTTTGCATTCCAGATCCGAATTTTTTTTCGTACAACGGTTGTTCAACATGGATTTACATACCAGGAAAAATAGGGGTAGGGGTTGCCCCTCAAAAAATTGAGAGTAGAAATATCAAGTGGCAAAAAATTGTGAGATGGAGAGAGTAGTATATTTTATTATTTTGGTTGAAGGGGAAATTACATAGCCCTCACGTTAAAAAGTGAAGGAGAGAATCAAAACCAAATCAATAAAAGCCAGGCCTAAGCTAATGAACTCATACTACATGTATTTATTTGCTCCACTTTTCTTTTTGGTCCGCCTCAATATAATTTTGCCTCACTTAGACCCCTTTATTTTGGCTTGTAAGTTACATAAATTTTCTAACTACTAGCAAACTATTGAAGTACATAGGAGCAATTAGCCAGGCTAAACAAATTAGCTCTAAAAAACTAATCAACTTGGGAAAAAAAGAACGGTATAAAACAATTGTTTATTTGGTAAATATGTGAGTTATAAATAAAAATGATTTTAAAAAAATGCTTGAAAAATCCATGCAATTTGCTAACTGTTGGAGCAAAAAAAGATAGAAAAGTAGTAGCTTGAAAATCTGATGTGGCAAATAAAAGCAACATACTCCCTCCGTATTTATTTAAGGGATACACTTGGACGGCCACGGATTTTAAGAATGAAGAATTGAATGAAATAAAGTAATATGTCCGTGGCAATGCTATAGCAAGCAACTACACACCATGTTATTTTAGGGGATGGGGGATGGAGTGAATGAAAATAAACACTCCAAATCTGCTATAGCAAGCAATTACTACACACCATGTTATTTTTGGGGATGGGGGATGAGGTGTAGTTCTAAAACTATTTGTTTAATAGGGTGGTGAGACATAGGATATATTATAGATTATTTAATTAGATGGTGGGGTTGATAAGTTACTAAAAATGACAAGTTATCTCTTAAATAAATACGGCCGGAAAAGGCAAGTGTATCCTTTAAATAAATACAGAGGGAGTATCAATTTGCTTACCATTAAAGATGCTCCAATGATGTTTTCTTCTGTTTCGGTTACATTTAATTCCAGACGAAAAGTTTTGGATACCAACCCTCAAAACTTTACCAACTAAGCTAGGTGTTATCTACATATTGGCATGTATATAAGAATTTGTCACTCCGTAGTAAAGAAATAATGCCCCGCCATATCTGTCAGTTAACTAAGCTAGCTAACATCCACATATTAAGATCATGGGCTCATGGCATGTACTAAGTATATAAGAATATAGTACTCCATAGTAAAGAAATAATGCCCCCCTATATCGTCCATAATATGGGTCTATGTGCGAGAGATGGGCAATAACAACCCTATATTATTCCACTATATCTTTAGAAATGTCTTGGACCTCTAGTATATATGAACAATTTGACTAAATTCTGGTACTTGATGTAAGTTGATATGTGAGCTAAATTTGTTCGATTATTCTCGTCCAGCCTTATCTTGTGCTGGCCACACTCTATTGTAACCACACGACAAACTATCCCTATTAAGCATATAATAATTCCAATCCCAAGTCCAAAGAGCAACTTCCTAGGCAACTCTCTCTCTCATTCAATTCATAGATTAAGTCATGTTCTTCTGTTCTTGTTAGAATATTACTATAGTTTTTTTACTCAACTTTTATACTAACTAAACTGAAAAATCCACCCATAACATAAGTTTACATATATAATCATCAAAGAATATAAGATTCACAAAAAGATATTTTTTATTTTAGGACAGTCACAAGGGACAATTCCCATGTTTGGTTAGGTATTTCTTAGTGTGTTTCCTGCATCTATTATCGATGGTGTTCTTACAACGTGCCTAATTTTTCATCCTACTTCTGTTAAGGTAATAACTTGCTCCACCATATTTGGAAATTAGGACATAATTTGAAGTTATATTATATGTACTTATCTACTGTATTATTAGTGTTGAGTGATCATGTGATTATATCTGAAGTTTTGTTTTCAGAGAATCGCGTATTATTGAGAAGGAAATGCAACGAATGGAGGAGAAAGACGAGAGGGAGATAGCGAGGGAGGTGGTGGTGGAAGGTGAAGTATCAGATGAGGCGGTAACACTAGAAAGACTGCAACCATGGAATAAACAGATCACAGTTAGAGGAGTTGTAGCAAGTGCAATTATTGGAGTGATTTACAGCATCATTGCAATGAAGCTGAATCTTACAACAGGACTTAGTCCAAACCTTAATGTTTCTGCTGCTCTTTTAGCCTTTGTTTTTATCAGGACTTGGAACAAAATCCTTAAGAAAGCTGGTTATTCTCCTGTTCCTTTTACTAAACAGGAGAACACCATGATTCAGACTTGTGCTGTTGCTTGCTATAGCATTGCCATTGGAGGTTGTTCAACACTTTGTTTTTTCGAGGTTTTATTGCTGTAATAACACGAATTCAGATTTATGATTATGGTTTTTCTTTGATGAATAGGTGGATTTGGGTCTTATCTTTTGGGACTGAACAAGAAGACGTATGAGTTAGCAGGAGTTAACATGGAAGGGAATTCTCCAGCAAGTTATAAGGATTTGAAAGTTGGATGGATGACTGCTTATCTTTTTCTAGTCTGTTTTGTTGGTCTGTTTGTGTTGATCCCTTTAAGGAAGGTAAAAAGGTGCATTTGTTTTTGACTTAACAACACTGTATATATGACCTATGTTACTTGGACTCGGGTACTAGTGCCGGACACGGATACATGTCTGAGTGTCCGACTCGGCTAAATTGTGAAACTTTTCCATGACTTAAGTCGAAAATAGAGTGTTGGAGTGTTGAGGATCCGACACGGGTACTTGAGGTAAAATGAAGAGTCCGAGTAACATAGTATGATAGTATATGACTGACTATATGTACGGAGTACTTATAAAAGTTGTGTTTGCAGATACTGATTGTCGATTATAAGTTGGTATTTCCAAGTGGTATGGCAACTGCTGTGCTCATTAATGGATTTCATACAAGGGGAGATAAAATGGCAAAGTATGCACATATCTAAACTCAAGCGGCAAGTTGCTTTATGCTTAATCTTAATTGTTCTGCTTAGACTAGTTGGGGGCTTTGTTCTCTTCTCCTTATACTTATGTTTATTAGACAGACCAAATTAGACCAAAAAAAGCAAAAAACACTCACATAAAACATTCAGACCAGAAACTAGAAAAATCAGACCAGATCAGGCGAAGAGAACAAGGCCGGGGTTGTTGTGATTTGTTAGTAAGGTAAAATATATACTTACAGTTAACAGGGTTATAATTTGTTTTCAGGAAACAAGTTCGCGGATTTTTGAAGTACTTTTCAATGAGTTTCTTATGGGGTTTTTTCCAATGGTTTTACACTGCTAAAGAGAACTGTGGATTCATTCAGTTCCCTACTTTCGGACTGCAAGCTTGGAGACATACGTAAACTTTCCTGCTTCATCTCTTTCAGCTCAATTATCTGATATTATCTGTAAGAAAACTGCAACAAAAAAAAACTATATTGAGTATGTTGCAAATTTGTGCAGGTTTTACTTTGATTTTAGCATGACCTATGTGGGAACAGGGATGATTTGTTCTCATCTTGTAAGCTTGTCTTTGCTCTTTGGAGCCGTGCTCTCGTGGGGACTAATGTGGCCTCTCATTAACAAGCAGAAAGGAAATTGGTTCCCTGAAAACATACCAGAAGAAAGCATGCAGGGTTTGAATGGATACAAGGTTATTATTACACTCTCAGTTCTCACCTTCAACTGATCATCACTAATTGATCACTTGCTTAATCAGAATACCAAATTTGTCCATTAATTATCGTCTTACTCTTTGAAAAAACATGTGATTAACAGGTCTTTATTTCAATTGCTCTCATTTTTGGAGACGGATTCTATAACTTCTTCAAAGTAATGCTCATCATTCTGGTAAATGTTCGAGGTAGAATGAAACAAAAGGCCGCACAGAATACAGGTAACTTTTTCACTTCTCTATTGTTTACTGTCAAGTCTTTCTAAATTAGGCTATGTTCTGTTCACCTTATTTCCACTTATATCAGGAAAATAAGTCCACAAAAGTACAGTTTAAGTTCAGAAAAAATAAATGTTGACCAAGTATGATTTATAACTAAAATAAGTTTTGATAAGTTCAGATAAGATAATTTCAGAAAAATAAGGGAAGACCAGATAAATAGAACGCACCCTTATACTCTGTCAGACAGAAATGAAAGCCCATTTTCTTTACCTTTACAGAAACAAACGGTAATGAAAGTAAAGCTCCCAACATCAAAAGACAGAACGAGGTATTTGTAAGAGAAAGCATACCAATGTGGGTAGCAGCAAGTGGCTACATCTTCTTCTCAGTAATAACTGTCATCTTCCTTCCAATGCTATTCCCTGAAATCAAATGGTACTACGTCATCGTAGCCTACCTTCTCGCACCAGCTTTAGCCTTCTGCAACGCCTATGGAGCTGGACTAACAGACATGAACATGGCATACAACTACGGCAAAGTAGCACTCTTTGTATTAGCTTCCCTAGCAGGGAAAAAATACGGCGTGGTAGCAGGACTTGTAGGTGCAGGAGTAATCAAATCAATGGCATTAGTTTCATGCACATTAATGCAGGACCTTAAAACAGGACATATGACCTTATCATCACCACGATCAATGCTTATAAGTCAAGCTATTGGAACAGTCATTGGATGTATAGTAACCCCACCTAGCTTCTTCCTGTTTTATAAAGCATTTGATGTTGGAAACCCCAATGGTGAATATAAAGCACCATATGCTTTGATATACAGGAACATGGCAATATTAGGTGTTGAAGGGTTCTCAGCTTTACCACAGCATTGTTTGCAGCTTTGTTGTGGTTTCTTTGCCTTTGCAATACTTGCTGATTTGATTAGAGATCGGACTCCGTCAAAGATTGGGAGATTGATGCCGCTTCCTATGGTGATGGCGGTTCCTTTTCTAGTAGGTGGTTACTTTGCTATTGATATGTGTGTGGGGAGTTTAGTGGTGTTTGTGTGGCATAAGATTAATTCTAAGCAGGCAGATTTGATGGTTCCTGCAGTGGCTTCTGGGTTGATCTGTGGGGAAGGATTATGGTCACTTCCTGCTTCGTTTCTTGCTTTGGCTAATGTAAATCCTCCGATTTGCATGACATTTTTGTCTTCAAAGACATAGAACATTTTCTGTAATGGCTATAGACAGGTTTTTGTTTTCACAATAATGTATACATTTTTCAGAATTTTTCATGATCCCTCAATTCAATACAGAGTTTTCAGGTGCAGCATAAGATGCAGTTCATGTTCATGATCCCTCAATACGTGAATATTAATTTCAGTATGATAATACTCGACCTGTTTTGATTTTTTGCACTATTCACATAATTCACGTTGACCCCATTTTATTTCTAGTATATATGAAAACAAATGTTAGTATATAATATATTGTTGGCTTCATTTTTATATATATTTTCAAAATATTAGTATTTTTATAAGTTTTTATAATATGTAGTTAAAGAAATTGGTGGTCAAAGTTGTGCATTGACAAGCGTGTCCGGTCAAAACAGGCCAAGTATTAAGGGACGGAGGGAGTATCTCAGTTTAAGTTAACTTTAGAACGGTGATAAATCAAATTTCATATGTGATCAGCCACACTATGAACTTGATGGTGTGACGCATTTTCACTACTAATTTAAGTGTTGACAACATGACTACTTAGCAACAAAATACAGAGGAAATAACATTACTCTGTTCGTTGGCTCAGTGGTCAACCTCTTCATCAATAATATTTCTTATACGGATTAGGGAAATATGTTTATTTGTTAGTGTATCACAGGAAAATATTTCAAGTTATAACTTAAAATTAATTAAAGTAAATAAATGTGATTATTATAGTATGTTACTACGTACTTCGTATTTCCCAGTAGAAAAGCTGGTCTAAAAAACAATACAACGAAAAGGGTCGCGAAGTGCAGATAATAAGGGAGTGATTTTTACCATTGGGTCAACGACAATTTATTGCTTCTATTATGCACAATTGCGCATAAACTCATATAAGTATGTAATCGCATCTGTTGGATGTCTGGGTAGCACAAACGCGCGTTACTTAATTAAGTGTGGACGCGCCATACCATTAGTTGATGGTGTGGCACGTCACATGCCAGACCAGCTGTACGCCTGTACATGCTTTTTTCGTGTGTTCACACACCAAAGACCCATGTTATATTTATCATTAATTCCTAACATTTTCCACCTAATTTTTGTTTTACTTTTGTAAAAAATCTCCAAATCTCGTATAATAATAATCAGAAATAAACGTAACTAACTCTTTATAAATACACTCCATATAAATAGCGAAAGATAACTATTGAACAAAACAAAGTCCAACTGTCAAACGACACTCACCATTATTTCATCACTGAAATTTCCTAAATTTTTTGACCAAAATCATCAATAAAAAAACATGGGGAAAGAGGAAGATGAAGATGGATCAATGAGAGAGATACAACCGGCGGCGGAGATGGAAGAGGAACAACAAACGGCGGCCGAATACGGCGACTCGAAAAACAGAATCCCACCATGGAATAAACAGATTACAGTACGAGGTTTGGTAGCAAGTACGATCATTGGGGTTATATACTGCATAATTATAATGAGGATAAGCCTTACTACTGGTTTGAGTCCCAATCTGAACGTTTCAGTGGCACTTCTTGCATTTATTTTCATTCAATCATGGACTAAAATTTTGGAGAAGACGTCCTTTTCCTCTGTTCCTTTTACCAGACATGAAAATACTATGATTCAGACTTGTGCTGTTGCCTGTTACAGCATGGTCATTTCAGGTCTTATATCTTAATACTACTACCCAGAAATGTCAGAAACTGGGTTTATCATTACTTGAATTTTGTTGTTACAGGTTATCTGTTTTTTTCTTTGTTTCATTCTTGATTGATTGGTTTGCAGGTGGATTCGGGGCGCATCTGTTGGCATTGAACAAAAAGACGTACGAACTTGCCGGAAACTCGCCAGGGAATCCACCAGGGAGTTACAAGGAGTTACAGCTTGGATGGGTGATTGGTTATAATTTGCTTGTCTGTTTTGTTGGACTGTTTGTGTTGATCCCACTTCGGAAGGTAATTAACAATTGTAATCATCTTTCATTCATGTTCACTATTAACGTGATTTTCATTTTCCTAAACTTATCTTATCTGAACTGGACTTATTTTTGCTGAAATAAGTGAAAATAAGGTGAACAGAATCGAGCCTAAGTAGAAATAACGAAAATGATCACTTTCTGAAGGTCAATCCTGATGTCTTGCAGATATTGATAGTTGACTACAAATTGCCGTTCCCGAGTGGCTTGGCAACTTCTGTTCTCATTAATGGATTTCATTCAAGGGGAGATAAACTGTCAAGGTACCTCCATCATTTTCGCAGTAGTTAAGACTAATCTCTCTATGTTGGCAAAACCAAAATAGCTAGTTAAACAAGAGGTGTTTTAGTTAGCACTAGTAGTGCCAATGTATCTATACTAATCTCAATCAACATAATTAGGCATGTGTGGGGTGAAGTAGTTAAGTGGTGTATCTCAAGACTCGAGTAGGGTGGGTAAGTGAAGGGGAGGTCAATCTTGGTTATTAACTAGGAGTTTTATCGGTTTCATGGGAGGGATAACCTTATGTTATGAGTCTGAGAGAAGCGGTCACTAGGGAGTATTTCTCATTACATCAGTCTAGAAAAATCAGACCAGACCAGACCGAAAACTAGAAAAATCAGACTTAGCCCAGGAGCAATATGGTTTCTTTGAGGAGTTCACACCTCAATGAAACCATGGTGTGAGATAGGATCTCTTCACCTGGTCTAAGTCTGACATTTCACTCCATGGTTCCTTATTGAAGAAGCATTAGAATGAAATAGGGAAAAGATATTGAAGAAGCCTAAGTCTTGACAGTTGATCCTAAAACCATGTTGCTCTGATTTACAGTGTTCGTCATAAACATTCAAAAAAAATCATCTATGCATACCCTTTCTTCACATTGTTCCAGATTTCAGCCTGTAAAACCTCTGGGTTGTATTGAAGAAAAAGGATGTATGTTTGAACATCCTCAAAAATCCTCACATGCCTCCTATGAACCAAATTTAAACAAATAAAAGACAGAACCTTTGTTAAAGAATACTCAGTAGAATAGAAATTGAAGCTGTTCAAGCTTGCAATTCTTAGTTTCCAGAATCTGCTACTATGATTTCCAGTTTTCCACCAAACAAACAATCTCCTAAAAATCTTCATCATTTATAGCTCATTTCTGTTGTTGCTATGTATCAAAAGTTTGCACATTCCAGGAAGCAGGTGCGAGGATTTGTGAAGTACTTCTCATTAAGCTTCTTCTGGGGTTTTTTCCAGTGGTTTTTTACTGGTAAATCAGGAGACTGTGGATTCAACCAGTTCCCAACTTTTGGCCTTCAAGCCTTTAAACATTCGTAATTTCCCTTTCTTCCCTCTTCCTTAAACTCTAAAGTCCTATGTTCCTGCTTGATTAGTCTGATTTACTTTCTGCACATTTTACTGCAGATTTTACTTCGACTTCAGTCTGACATATATCGGCACAGGAATGATTTGTTCTCATCTTGTTAATCTGTCTGTACTGCTGGGAGCTGTGATTTCCTGGGGAATCATGTGGCCACTAATTGGTAAACTCAAAGGAGATTGGTTCCCTGCAGATTTACCAGGTTACAGCATGCAAGGACTCAATGGCTACAAGGTTACTTCCTCTACTTCAACTCCATCCTAAGCACTAGAAAAACCTTAGGGAAATTTCTCGATATTTCCATAACTTATTTTGTCTGAACCTATCTAAACTTATCTGAACTTAACTTAACTTATTTTATCTGAAATAAACTTATTTGTGTGTAAAAATGGCTGAAAAAAACTGAACTTATATTATCTGAACTTAACTGAACTTATTTTGTCTAAAATAAGTCAAAATAAGTCGAACAGAACATAGCTTAACTGGAATTTTTTTTTTGGCAGGTATTTATTTCCATTGCTCTCATTCTGGGTGATGGGTTATACATCTTCCTCAAAGTAATTTACATCATCATTAAAAACATCCGCGATAGGACAGGAAACAAGATCATCGATACAGGTGAATTTTTACTTTGAGGTGTTCACACTTCTTCAGTATCTTTGATTCTTTTCCCTTACTTCATTCTAATGCACAGATCTGTTTTCAATATAGATGAAACTGATCAGAACAAAATTCCAGAACTCCATAAACAAAATGAGCTTTTCGTTAGAGAAAGGATTCCTATGTGGATCACAGGTGCTGGGTACATCCCCCTCTCCATCATCTCCACCATTGTGATCCCATTCATGTTTCCCCAAGTTAAATGGTACTATGTCATCATAGCATACATTCTATCACCAATTCTGTCTTTTGCCAACGCGTATGGAGCTGGTTTAACTGATCAGAACATGGCATACAATTACGGAAAAGTAGCCATTTTCATCCTAGCCGCCCTTGCCGGGAAAGACAACGGGGTTGTAGCCGGGCTCGTGGGCTGTGGTGTGATCAAGTCAGTTGCCTATGTTTCATGCACCCTAATGCAAGATTTCAAGACGGGCCATATGACCCTATCATCGCCCCGTTCAATGCTCCTTAGCCAAGCAGTTGGCACTGCAATTGGGTGCATTGCATCCTCACTCATCTTCTTCCTGTTCTACCAAGCTTTTGATGTGGGAAACCCTAATGGTGAATTCAAAGCACCTTATGCCCTAATTTACAGGAACATGGCAATTTTAGGGGTTGAGGGATTCTCAGCACTTCCTCGCCATTGTTTACAGCTCTGTTATGGGTTTTTTGCACTTGCAGTGGGACTAAACCTGATGAGAGACTTGCTACCATCAAAGATTGGAAAATTGATGCCACTTCCAATGGTTATGGCTATACCATTTTTAGTAGGGGGTTATTTTGCGATTGATATGTGTTTGGGAAGCTTGATAGTGTTCGTGTATCAAAAACTTAACCCGAAGAAGGCCGAGTTAATGGTTCCGGTTGTTGCTTCGGGTTTCATTTGTGGGGAAGGGATTTGGAGCCTGCCCGCTTCTCTTCTGGCTCTAGCTAAAGTTAAACCTCCAATTTGTATGAAATTTTTGGCCTCTTAGGAGTTATATAGGAAGAAACTTGTGTCTTCTTTGTAGTAGAATAACTCTGGACATACGTTAAAAATTCGGAGTTTGACTAATATTACCTCTGGTAATTTGGTGAGTATTTTGACGCAAAGTTTGACGACATTTATTTGGGGAGCAACAGACTAGAAACAACTACCAAGTGTTTGTTGGTTTAGTGGTGATTGGGGCTGAACTTAGTCCGGAGAACTGCGTGTTCGATCCGGATTAGCCCTAAGGGTGAACCGGGTGGTAACACACACACAAAAAAAAAAAAAAAAAAAAAAAAAAAAAAAAAAAAAAAAAACTAGAAACAACTAAAAACATATGCCAGAATTCCAAAACATAAAAAGTGAGCATCAAAACTTGTTTCTTTTATAACTTCAAAGTAAAAATAAAAACTGGATTCTGCCACCACAGGCTACAAAAGAGACATTTATTTGGCGATATATTTAGCACCAATTGCTACATAAGTAAAAAAAAATTGATTTCCTCAGGAAATTCTTCATAATATACATTGATTTCTGTGATTAAACATTTCTATGCTACACAACCCAATTAAAAGGGAAAAGAAAGCGTACCGATAATACAATTAATACATTTAACAAAGACTAATCATCCAGTGATTACACCAGCCAAAACATCACTCTTACCTCGAGCAAAAATTGTGTAAACTAAACGAATTGCATCCAGCCAACCATCCAAAGATTCCCACGAGTCAGCTACCTAAGATGTCCAGTGAGAGAACAGCAGCGTTATAAGGCCAAATTTCCAGTTATCGTCATAACAAATTGAGAAACAATCAAGGACCGCTATGGAAAGAGCCGGCTACCCTTGTGAATGTTAAGCTTATGCATTTAGTTTGTTTCGTAATAGATGTAATGGTCTATAAGGACCTTAATTTTTTGTTTAGTTTGTAAAACTTTTTCATTTCAGTAAATTTAACCCTATGTCAAAATAAAAAAATAAAAAGACATTGAGGAAAAAGAATCATTGAGATGTATGGAAAATGCAGATATAAAAGGTAAAAGAAGTTGCTAACCAAGTATACAGGTCCGTGTATTGTGTCAATGAAGAGTCCAGCCCCAGGTGGTAAAGTAAGATCAGCAGATGCTGACACTGAAACAATGTCAGGGATGTCAACTTTGACGGCTCTATTTTTTATATTTGGCCCATCTACTGGCTTGCTAGAAAGACTCTGCCGTGATGTCTTTTGTTCGGATACAATCTGCATTAGAAAGGGGTGGTTCAGTAAGAAACATTACTTTCAACCATCCATCAGATTGCACAATGGTCAAATATCTCAACATATCTCCATAATCTATACCATTATCCAACTGCCTGAGTCAAGATGAATGTCATGTCTCCACATATAATTGAGAAAATCTCAAGAGATATCTATCTTAGTTACACACAGCAATAGATAGGTCCCCATAAATTTTAGAAAACCAATTAAAGAAACTACCATATAACAAGAACTTGATAGCTCTCCATCGCAAGTATCCATAGGTGAAAATTCCAACTAAAAGTAACTTTCAGATGCTAAATCAACCCCAAGGATGAAACGAGTACAATACAGTATCCTTGCAAGTTTCTCAAGTCAAGATAGAGAAAGGGAGAAAGAGAGGCATTGCTAACTTCACTGCAAGACGTTGGAAAACAAAGACAAACAACAATCAATATAATTTGGGAAATTCTACATGGTGGTCTACTGGTTTGGAAAATTTTACATGGTGGAAAATAAATAAATTAAAGGGACCCAAAAAAATTATTGTTCTGCAAAAACGATCTATTTATAGAAGTTAAATTGTTGAATATAAACGAGGTTGGACTGGGGAAGCTGTTGCTGGAGAGGCCAAGCCGATTTCTCCGAGTCAGCTTTGTCAGATCCAAGAGAAGAAGAAGAAAAAGACATCTCGATTCTTTTGATGTTGCCAAGTTTGCATTTGAATTGGTTGGCTGGTTCGCTGAACAGATTGGCTGGGGAATAGCTCGTTGATAGCTAAACTGGCTTGCCGGCGGAGACGTGGGCTGCGTGTGGTTGTTGCCTTGTTGGTGAAGATGGAGAGAAGAAGTGGTGAGATTGGGTGGTAGAGTGGTGGGTGCGGTGGTGGGGTCAGGTAGCGCGATGGGGTTGGACTGGTCGGTGGGGTCAGGTGGTGGCGTGGGGTGGTTAGGTTGGTTTGGATGGTGGGTGGTGGTTGGAGACTTGGAGTGAGGTGTATTAACTAGAGGGTAGGTTAGTAATTATATTTAGGGTCAGAAATATGGTAAATTAGTGGTGGGTTAGCCATAACTTTAGTTGATAACGACACTTAGTGTATTAAGCCATTACCAAGAAAATGAAACTTTTTAGTTTCCACCATGTAGAATTTCCCAAACGAAGAGGTCAGGATGTAGAACTTCCCATATAGTTTTCATCAAAGAAATGTATTTGTTACTATATGAAAAGATATCACATGGAAAGATGTTTAGAAAAATAGGATTATTTAGCTAAACAATGCTCTAAACGCAATGCAACTGAGCCATGGAAAGCACAACACCTGAAGTGTCTGATTAAATATTGCCTGTCTAACATCCTGGAGTGTCTGATTAAATATTCACTTTCCTTCCCAAGCCAGGAGATAGTGAAATTACCTGATAAAGACCCTCATGGTTAAGGACAAATTGTGTCCGCTTCCAATCACTATGGGGGCCTATTGGATTTCCTGGAGGTGGAGCCGTCAGATATCCCACTTTAAGATAGGGCAAAGGAAGCTGAAAAATAGATAAGAGAGATTTAGAACAAATCATGACTTAACACACTGCAAAAGGAGAAGCCTTGTGTTAACATCAGGGAGCAACACAAACCACTATATATGAAAATGCATAAAGGTGCATGTTTTGTCTGCAAGAACATTTCCTCTTCCCCCCCCCCCCCCCCCCCCCCCCCCCCTCCCCCCCTCCCCGCCCTCTTCCTTGAAACACTGGATTATCTCCAGAAGCAACTAGAGTAGAGAACTAAATCAAACAAATATCAATTGAACCATAATTTATGTCCCTAAAAGGTCAAGCTTCGGAAACAGAATTTTAAGGAACGTCTCTACTATATTCCTTGATATGTTTTCACTTGACATTCATGAAAGGTGAAAGTTGATCAAAGCTCTGGGAGTGTCCTTAAACATACACAAAGTACTTGATAATTTGATTCGGGTAAAGCCGTAAAGGGATTACCTATTGAGGGGTGGGGAGAGGGTCAAACTAGCATTGAGGATAACTAAATGGAAAGTAGAATGTGGTTTTTACAGTCACGTAAAATGCTGAAATGTAACTAGAACTATGTACACTTTCTGTTGATTTTATGTAAAGCACTCTTACCATAGAACGGACTAGCCTCAGTGCACTGCGGTAGACCTACAAGTTTAAAAGCAAAACCAAAAAAACTGTCACAATTACAACTCAACAAGAAACCTCGTCAGAGAAAACAGATATGATGCAACTGTTTGCAATAGGAATACATTGGCCTAGCATAATGATTTTGCGTTATAATTTTTCCTTGCATTTCTCCAATAATATTCTGAGCTTGAAAGTTGTATCAGGATGAAAAATACAAAGCGCAAGAACCCAATAGGTCCAATTTCAAGAGACAAAAAAACACCCACCAAGAATTCTACCAAAGCAGATTTAGGAAGGTTGAGGTGTATACAAGCCTACCCGCATCAATGTTTCGTGAGGACCGCTGAAGAGGCAGGGAGGGTGGAGATGAGAAACCAGAATTGCAGAGAGCTTACCGAGTAATTTGGCTTCAATGCGTGAGCAGCTGCAATATAGACAGCGCACTGACTATACAAGTCATTGGGCGAAATATCATTATGGCTGACTGATCCCCCGATTCTTAGCAAGTCCTCGGCTAAGCCATACTGCAAAACCAAAATATACATAACTCACCTTATCATCCGATCTCAGTGACCGTGTAACCCTTCAATACAACACAATATCCAGATGATAATAATAAAAGAAAGAAGAAAGCACTGGACAAGCATTGCTAAAACAGAAAAGAATAATTGAGGACTAACCAAAACAGTTCCGAGGTTGTAAATAGCCCTATGAAAGTCAAACTGCAACTGAATTGCTGCACGGAACTGCATCAAGGTATATTACAGAGAATCAAATAATAGTGAAGATTAAATAATATTCATAATTTCGTATGTAACCCACACCTAAAATCATTTAGTTATCTTGAGTTTATCAAGTAATATGTTTGCACCTTACTAATTGCCGTCTTAACAATGTTATGCTTTTCCTTAGCAGGGACTATCGCACTGAGTTCCTGTATCACAAAACAGGGAATGGTAAAGCCAAAGTCTGAGAGCATTGTATTGCCACTAACTTTCTAGTGTAAAAAAAATGCACTTCTCAGCCTTTCCTTTCTGCATTTCTCACTGTATAGATGAGAAATATTACCTGCAGTGCAAGTCCCCAGTTGTTAAGCGCCTGGAAAGGAACAATGAGATTGTTACAATGACAAAAATGAACAGAAATCTAAAGAATTGTAGTAAAAAGATAAAATAGCCAAATACAAAAAGAAAAAAACCTGGGGACTATTCCAATTCAACTGCACAGCTTTTCCGTAGTAATCTGTGGCCTGAAAGGAAGATAATTAGGTCATAAGGTCTACTTAAATAATACAAAGCAAAAGCCTAAATATTCTACTTTCATCATTTCATAATGAGTTAATATTTCCAAACACCCATAATTTGTAAGAAAATAGCATCAATTGTGTTCTTGGTACATCCAACAATAAGTGAACGTCAAATGAACAACTCAGAGAAAAGGTCACCACTTTGCTTCAGAGATTTATGATCAATACAGCTTCTGGAAATGATAGGATGAAAATACAACAAGACCATAAAAAATGAAGGTAAAGAATTATAACATGAAAATGACCTCAAATAAGCAGTCCAGGTTCTTCCACCAAATCAACTGTTTCAAATTCATAATCGGCTAGAAGGGAAAAGGCAGACAGCCGCAGAGAGTGGATTTGGAAGTGTAATAGAAGGGAACAAGAGTGCGAACTGCGAAGACCTTCAGGAAAACCACTTAAAATATAATTCAAGACAACCACTTAATTATCTAATATTACAAGGGTGTTGCTACAGCCTACAGAATGCAGATTACCATACTAATAAATTTTACCCCGTATTTAAAAAGCTGCAAAATTCTAAGTCTCGAAGAGCAGCTATACTAGTCCCCAGATACAGAACTTGAACCAAACTGGCAAAATCATCCAGTGCAAGACTTCCAAATTACAGAGGTACGGTTCAACTCAAGTAGGTCTTCTAACTATCGAGATCCGGAGTGTTTTGAGAGAAGGTCCGCCGCATGCCGGTTCCAAATTTGAGAATAATTATAGTAAAACTTTGTCGGCGGGACTCGGGCACTCAACCCCTCAAAACTCCGTCCGGTCCCTGCTCTTGGAAAACTTGAGGGAGATTTCCTTAGCAGTGATGAGATCACAAAGAGGTTTGGAACCCAATGCAAGGGATCATTTAATGATAGCGATAAGTCCGGTTTGAAGAGGCGGCTCCCCGCACGTTAAAATACGTCCAAGAGTCGAGCACCCCATAGCATTTTTAGGAGTCCTATAATTCGATCATTCATCACTAAAAACCATTTATGTTATCCAACTCGGTTATAAGAGAGGCAGCAACACCATAAATTCTGGATTCTACGAACTTGCTAATTGCCTAATACCTGAACAAGCCTAAGTGTTGATTTAGCCATCAGAACATCAAGATTATACCAACATGCCCAAAGGATAGTATTAGCAATAATGACAGATGCAGACTGCATAACAGATATTGACATATGCATGACCAAGCAATTTATCATGAAGAAAGAAAGCTTTTGCACCTGCTTCCACAAGTCTTCAGCTTCCTTTGTACGACCACGCATTCTTGCTCGATCAGAGATAGCAATGGCCCAATTATAGTATGCCTGTGAGATATGTCAACAAATTATCTGACAAGCCAATATGTTTCTCTCAAAGAGTTCCCAGACATGAATTTTAAAGTTTTACTTATAAGGTCGGTATGGAAAGCCGCATAGCACAGCCCACTATCAGATCCAAGATTAGGGTGGGGGAAGGATAGGGGGTAAATCCATGAAGGCTTAAGCCAAATCCTGCCACACCACCACTACCCTCCCGAACCACATTAAGTTAGAAAAGGCGGAACTGCGGAATCAGAACTCCATTGACCTAATAATCAACCACTAAATATCACTAAATAGAGAATACATACATCATGAAGGGTGGGACAAAGACGAGTAGCTTCCTCATACTTTTTGCAAGCCTCCTCGAGCAGCGCATCTTTAGAAGGGGAGGCAGAATCGGGATCAACATTATCAGCACTTTCCTGAACACAAATGCACATGGCTAGTCAGAAAATTACGCAGATCTAATTGCATCCATTCTTGACCTAAAAGCACATATTCTTGCAGAATCGAAATTCAGTACCACAGCCCTTGACCCCTCACCAATCAGGTATTTTGAAAACTATTTATCAATACAATACTGAAAATCCACAGAAGTAAGGGGGAAATAAAATATAAAGACCACTTGATACTGTGTTGTGTATACACCCCCCCCCCCCCCCCTGCCGGGAAACAATTGAAATACATAGTTCTTGGCTACCACGTATTGGAATGCTAAAAAAGAAAGCAATGAAGAATTGCTGTAATTGGAAAAAGAGAAGACAAGGTGATTCAGATCAGATTAGAACCTGAAGTACCAAAGCCCAGTTGTAGAGGGCATCATAATCTCCTGAATTTTTCTCTATCGCACTAGCATACCTATATTGTGGGCAGAAGAAGGTTACTACACCACTCAATAGCAAAAGTTATAAAGATGGGATCAGATTCGAACCATCGCTAAACCTATCCCCAAGAAAGTGTTATTGCATGATACAAAATAGAGATAGAATCAAACTTGGTTACAATAAAGCCTCTGAGTAGTTCACAAAAAGAGCATACCTCCTGGCAGCATAAGTAAGAATCTTTTGGCGAGATCGACCTTCCTCATCCACACCCGTTACACTATTGATAAGATCCATAGCGGCATGGTTCTGGAAAGAAATATCTTCACTGACAATAACAAATTTTGGCAACTTTTAGCTCGGATACTCAAAATTCTGGATATGCTGAATCTCAGTAACTGATAATGCAGCTAAACCCTTAAAAGAGCATGCAGCCACAATCATGTCTATTAATCTAAGTCATGGAAAGGCCTTAAGGGTTTGTTTATGTAACATAAAGCATGCAATAGGAAGGGGAAGAAGCATGAGCAGATGAGTTTGAAAACAGTGTTTGGTGACAGAAATGTAACAAAAGGGAAGCAAGCCAGTAACTACAAGCCTTTCCGATTATAAACTTATGTGATTATGATTCAGTGGGGTTCTAATGTTTCCACTTTCTTGTATTGATCACTAACTAGGAAAGCGTACCATGTGGCATGTACCTTTTTAGGGGTTTTTTCAACAATCCTATCTAGTTTACAACCAAGCGCAGAGAATTATTTGGAACATGCACAAGAACATCAAACGTGAAAATAATCCTCCGTCAATGTAAGCGGCAAGCCGGCAAGTGGTGGAGAACACTTCATTAGCCCTCCTCCCTCTCCCACCCCAAATGTTTGTGACACACTGGAATTCTTTCTCTCCATTGGCAAGGTGGCACCCCTAGCATCAAGCAGTTTACCAAGCAACCGCAAGGATTGGAGAAGAAAAAAGAAAAGTGCATTCTGTTATAGATGATTAAAAATCATCTACCCCCATTACTCCCCTCAAAAACTCCCATTTCCAGGCTACTACTTGTTAACAGAACACTTCCTCTACGACTCTACCTACAAGTCTACAACAACACCAAACTAACCTTAATTACCATTTTGACCACCTCATTGGACAACACCATCGGCAACTACTGGCCGGCTTGCACCACTCCAACTACCAGCGAGCCCACCCAACCACCACCCAGTTACCTCTAGAACCTCCACCAAACATCCACCTATCACTATGAAACTAGCCTCCCACCACCAAAAAACTTTCCTATTTAGCACAAAACCATCCACCCACCATTCAAAACCACCCACCTCCCCTCAAAAATCACCCCAACCACCCAAAGAACAAACCCTAACCTCCCCAAACACCACCCTACCTACTTCAGAAACAACCCCACCCAATCCAAAAGCACTTGAACCACTAGAAGGGAAGGATGGTGGCTATGGGGTTATTTTCTTCTTTTTTTGGTAAAACAAACAAATTGGTATAAGAAAGGGCTTTGTTTTCCATTCTCTTCCTATCTCTTTCTTTATCTCATCACCTTTATCCTTTGCAACCCAAACACCCCCTAAATTTCCAAACTTCAGAATCCAAAATGAAGACTAATGCCCTATTTATCCAGAAAATGAATTAAAATCCACTCTCTGCATCATAAAATTCGAAATTATAGTTTGAAACCATGGAATTAAATTGATCTACTCATGCTTCTTCCTTACATAAAATGAGCAAAGTTTCCTTCCTCTCCTTTCCCACATTTTCTCTCTTACACAAACAAGGGGATTGATTTCTTCTTCTCTTCCCTCCCTTCACTTCCCCCTCCCATCCTTCCCTTTAATTCCCCTTCCTTCCTAAAATCTTATCCAAACAAACTGTTAATTCCTCGAAAGCTAAATCGGCTCGTCATACAAAGCACTCTCACTATTCATCTAAGCAGATGCCTACACAGTGAAATAGTTTCATAACCTTCCCTGGAAGATATTGATCAACTACAATGGTAAAATTCAACAAGGTTCCACCACTGAAGTTCAATGATGTCCACTATTTCGGAACCGAAAAACGATTTATTTGCAGTTCTACAGCTGATCAACAATGCATATATCACAAAGGAAACATTAATAAGCTCCGTTCGAACATACAAATTGATTGATTGATTGTTGAACAGTAAATTTTCACATGTAGGACCAAGACCCAAAATTTCCAGCAAATCAACTAAAACTCCACTAATTGCATCAGGAAATACGAAATTAGACAAGAATCATATTGAAATTTTCGCAGGAATAGAGAGAGGGAAAAAAACCTAAGCGGAGTCACGGGTGCAACGGGAGTAGAATTTCCGGATTGACTTTGATCTCCCTTCAATCCATTCAACAATTCTCTCATCGTGAAGGTTTTGCTACCTTCGTCCTTCTTCAATTCGGGTTGACCCGTTGATTCTTCGTTTGATCCGGAAGGTAGGGACTCTGGTTCGGGTACCTCGTGCTTCGGATCCTTGTCAGAAGCAACGGACTCAAGAATGGCTTCAACGGCGTCGTTTGATTGCTCAATGCCGCCATTTTCTTGCGGATCTGTTGCCGGTTCTAATGCCGTGGTTTGATGTTGGGAGGATTCTTCCGAGGGTACCGCCATTGTTGAATTTCCAAGATTTGATGAATTCACAGATGAATGAGAGAGAGATGGAGAAGAAGAGAAGGTGTGAATTTTGAAATGTGTGTGTTTGGTTGTGTGACAAATTGAAGGAAAGGGAGCGAGATCTGTCTTTGAGTAGACTGTTGTTTTTGGCTTTTACTTTACAGTCACAAAACTAACATTACAAATTTACAATTCTTAATTTTCGATGTTTGGTTGACATGAAAAAACATGGAAATATGACTTCTAATGAAGTGGAAGATTGTAGTATTATTTGATTGACAAAAACATGAAAGTCACACTTGCTAAGAAGTTCCACTCTCTACCATAATGGATGAAGTTGTTTACCTAGATTTTCCAAGATAAGTGGAACTTCTCATGTTTAACCAAACAATATCACACAGTTCTTAGGAAATGTTTATACATGGGAAAACTTTCTTCATATGAAGTTCTATTTCCCACAATCCACCAAACAATCCCTGAGATTTCAAACATTGCACCTGCAGGCTGCAAGAGTAAAATATGTTTTTGAATCTTATTTGAGTGTTATACGCTTGTATGGAGTCTCTTAAGTTTGCAGTGTTTTTGGTGCGCATGAGCTATATACAAGTGCGATACAAATTACAAATGAGTGTGAGAATTCGAACATGTGACTTATCGTACATAGGCCTTTAGTCTTAACCACTAATTCAATACCTTATTTGTACCGTACTTGACTAATTGGTGTGGTTGGTTGTTGGTATTTCAAGTAGTGTGGATATGGGTTGAAGGGCCAAGTAATTCAGAGGCATAAGGGTGGCCGCGAGTTTATGTGTGGTGGCAAGGTAAGTGGGGTTGCGGGGGAGTGCTTGCGCACACGCGCTTGTGCGAGCCTATAGGATTTATCAATCTGTAGGTCTAACCTTAGTCCATCATTCAGAGTCAATTTCAGCTCGAAATAATTAGCCGATTAAAAGTTATAGATGTTGTATTCCAACAGTTTTACTAAAATCCGTTTTTGTGTTATGAGTCAAGCTCATGTTCAACCGTTAAGTCTGACTCGTCCGAAATAACATGATGAGGTGTTGGAGTGTTCCTCGTCCGACGGAACAAGGAACTACTCCCGCAAGCTTGGGCAGAGGTGTTGTGCTTCTTCTTTTCCCATGAAATTGTACGATATGACTTACATGGCCTGCATTAGATTTACTCTTTGTATATCTAACCATTAGAAACAATGATTATTGATTTAAGAGAGAAAAAGGCTTCATTGAATAGTTTATGCTTTCATAGACTAACGAGTTTTAACTTTTAAGTGAAGGAGAGTAGTTATAAAAATCATAGTAGCCCGTTAACCTAAGTCGAGTTAACGCATAGACCAAAAAATAACATTGGTTGCACCTTGTTACTTGTTACGTACATACCGACAACGGATTAAACCGTCCAAAAAAAGTATATCATACCATGAAGCATCAACAAGGAGGATTTGACCCTAAGACTTATCATACACAAACTCTCAGTCTTGTTATATGGAATTTCTGACTCAGATTTTGAAAGTACTTTGACAATTAGAAACTTGAGAATTCAAGATCTTTGACTCAAATCAATGGACCAGGGTATGATGAACAAAGACTACAAATCTTACCAGTTTCACTGATCTTGGAATTCCGCCTCCATCGCTTCAATTTAGTTATGAGCGCGGGCAGTAGTACACAGACACATTCCATAGTTAAGGACCATACAACAGTGGTGTATCAATTATGAAGTGCTTTTCTTTTCAAAGCATCATCTAATGGATACATACATAATCCCATATTGGTTAAGAGGAGATCCCTTAACCAAAATACAACAAACAAATCATGTAAAAAAAAAAAAGGGAAAAAAAAAAGAAAAACAGTGTCCCCAACTCCAAAATTAGGGTGTTGGTGTTGTTAAATTTTGTCATGCAAAGTAACCACCAAGTCATGAGCATCATCCAAAAGCTTCCATACATCCAAATTCCCAGCCATGTTATTACATTCTCTTATTATTTCATCCATGCTGTTGTATTTCTCTAGTATGAGCTTTCTTCTCTGCAACACGCATGCTGCAACAGCGTAGAGAAGAAGGTCGTCACTCGGAGGAGCTCTGAGCCGCATTTTCCCCCACGCTGACTTGCTAATCCCGGCCCTAATCGCGGTCTGATCAGCCCACATAACTTCCCATAAACAAAGTGTTTGCTCGAAAGTTAACTCCCTTCGAAAAAGGACCACTACCATTCTGTACAAGAAGAAGCAATCTTCTGCTTGAAGCTTCTCTAAATGTCTATAAAGATGGGAGTCTTTGCACTTTATGATCTTTGAGATAAGACCCAGTTGTCTTCTAATCCCAATTTCATCGAGCCGGAAGTTGTGCCTTGCTTTTTTCATGAACCCAACAAAGCACCAGAATGCTTCGTGGTCTTCCTCTATGACCGATATGATTGGAGAGAGAAGATCGCTCATACCTTGGCAGTAGCCGGTTTCGGGGTCGTAAAGTGCGTAAGCTTCAAGGATAGATACGAGACGAGTAGCGTGGTATATCATGCATGGTTCTAAGTGATCAAATTCCTTCAACCCGACTTTCTCTGCTTGCTGCCTAGCCTTGGCTTCGGAGACTGCAGCCTGGGTAGGGCTGTATATTATCCATTCGGGATTTGCACGAAGAGCATCGACGCGGATAATCCTCTGCCACGTGGCGAAATCCTCGGATGAATATAAGTTCAGTCCGCCCTCAGCTTTTGAAGGAGAAGAAATTGTGTTGTTCTCATTCAGAACATTTCCTTCGTACTCTTCAGCGCTAAGAAAAGGTACATTGTCACCTTCGGATGACTCGGAATCAGAAGATTCCGAACTGGCACCGGAACCTTCTATGCAAGTCAACTCAATCTTTATGCCTTCATCAAAAGAATTGACAGAAGGTAAAATCTCGGGGTCCCAGATAGGTCCATCAGAGTCTGATGGGTTATCCCCGTCATTTGAAGTTCTTGCACTGCTTATGTTATCTGATTCAGGGGTGTTCGAAACTTGACTGAAAAACCCACCACTACCACCATTGCTATTTTCAGCAGTCTCGTTCCCCTTGAAGCTTGCAACACTGCGTCTTAGTATTTGGCGACATTGCTTGCGCAAGTTTTCATATTCTTTCCTGATCAAAGAAACCAAACATTAAACAATAAGTTCATGAACATTATGAAAGGGGAAAGGAGGAATGGAGGATATCATAAACACAAGAGAAGCTGAAGTACCTTTTCTTTTTCCTAGCAGAGTCTCTTTCCTCCTTTGTGCTGTTCAGGTTATAACTGCTCCAAGAAAAAAGCATTTCAATATAACAAAACTTCAAAAGCTATATCCAGCATCCACAATTAAAAGTCGGCAAGGCGACAAGTTTAGAACACACAGCAAAACACCAAATGTTCTACAACCACGTTGAAACTAAAGCTAAATCGTGTCCTTGAGCACCACTTGAAAAGCAAAAGACATGAAGGACCACTATTACCGCAGATTCAAGTCCTAACAACAACATAGAGGCTAGAGTTACACATCATTTCGTTGGTTTCAAAATACTAGGCCATAATAAATCTTGTCAATTTTAAGCTTTTAATTATTACCCTCTCGGTATATCATTCAGAATAGTGAGTAAAAATCTTGAGATAACATTTTTCTCAACCTAGCAATGTCATTTCAGATCAGAACTCGATGCATATTTGACTAGTTAATGCCTTATTGGTCAAAAGTAGAGACTTTAACCACCAAACTCAGATGTCAGGGGACAATAAGAATGAACATGGCAATATATACATGCAGGAATTAATTGAAATAATCATGAGAAGCACAGTGGTAAGTGTTGCTTATAGAGACAGTAAAGTGCTTGTTGGTGGAGACATCATTAACATAGACATTGATACAGCTTTTTTTGCCTTGTGGGGACATAACTCTCAAATAGTAATTAACTAATTTCTAATTAGATATCAAATCAAATCAGGTAAAAAGAAGCAGCCCTGAGGTAATACAAAAAGTGAAGACTAAACAATTGACTACTTGTCTTTCTATACTTACACTCCAAGAAGAAATGGCCAAACCTCTGCTCTGATATTGGGATCAACTCCCTGCAACAACGATACGAAGAATAAGAATTTCGACAAAACAAAGTGCAGTGCACAAATACAACAGCTGACTCGGCAAGCAACTTACTCCGCTTCTCACTTTCTTCAAAAGCTTTACTCCACCACAGGACAGTCTACCATCGGCTTCAAATAGACATTTCCATTGCTTGGATAAAAGGGCGCGTTTCCTTCTCCGCCTAGACCAAGGAGATTTAAGACTTATACTGCGGAGGTAAAACACAAAAAATAATCAACATAAGTAACAAATCTAGCTCCAAAACTCACACATTACAAAAGGAAACAATCACTTGAGTATCATCATATCTAACCCTAGAATAAGAAAATTTGCAACGAAATTCATCCACATCCAAAACGAGCAAAGCAGATTCAAAAACGATTTCCGATACACATATGGCTATAGTTAATATACTCATTTGAGTCTAACAAGCAATACTGAAGTAAAGAGGAAGTGTTGGTTTATCCAGGAAAGATGCATTCAATCCCACACCCATAGTAGGACTACAGTGCTAAACTAATGAGGTGATGTTGACATAATGGCACAGTCGAAGCCATTAAAGTACAGGTCTTATATAGGAAAAACTAAGAGCTAATGAAATAGGATGATGCTGTTGGTGAAGTGTGGTTGTCAAACAAGACTTGAATTTATAAGAGTGATGGTTCCAAGATCTTTGAATGAGTCTTGTGTATAATTTCTAATCCACTGAACGCGTCAACAACGCAAAGATTAAATCTTCACAACACCAAACTGATTGTACTAGGTTAATTACATCAACTCATGAGCAATTGAGCATATTGAAAGAATACTATGCAATAAAATTTGGAACAAATAAAATGAACATAGGACTTAGCTCATTTCTGGAATTATGTGGTCAACATGAAACTAATTAAATAAAACAAATTGGAGTAAAGTAATTAAACTGCAAAAGTAAACTAATTAAGTAGGAAATTGTTCCAGATCTCGATCTTAAATTAGTAAGAATTAGGAAAAGGGAACTCACCGATCACTGGAAACTGGGGAAGAAGATGAATTCGTAACTACAAAAAGCACCGATCTCAAGTGAATCCACGAAGAAGACGAAGATGAAGGGGACGGCGAAGACGACGACGATGACGACGGCGTTGAAGTGCGACTTCGCCGGAGAGATCTTAACAAGTGTTTTTGTTCTGTCATCATATCTTAGTTACTGCTAATTTAACTCCTATTTGTATAATTTCGCCTCTGATTTGACGGATTTAACTTCGAATACTGATCAACTTGAAGTCTAAACTCTTTGATTGATTGATTGATTTGAGTAAATGATTGGTATCTTCAGCTAGGGAAGAAAATGGTGGCGGCCACGGCGGTGCAAGCCGTGGCCGTCACAGAAAGAAGCTAGCCCGACATGTGAGGTAACTGAAACTCTTGCGCTGCCGTTGCCGTTACCGTTGTCGCTGCAGCCACCGCCGCCGGAAAAGGTGATAGGTTGAACGAAGGAAGAATCAGTAGGAGCATGTGAGATAGATAAGGTTAATTGAGTGAATCTCTTGTTATTCGCATGGTGGAATTGAATCACCACCATCACCAACTGAAAAACCCAACTCCTTCCAGTTTCCACCCCTTCTTCCTTTCAAAGTACCTCAACTACCCTTTACTCACTTTCTCTCTCTTTCTTCGCTTTTTCTCTTTTATATCAGTTGGAAGGTTGGACCCTTAGGTGCTCTTTTCTCTCTCCTCCCCTACTCTTACGCTCTTACACTTACGGAGTAAACTGTATTGAAGGTCCCTAAACTTTGCCAAAAGGAGCAGTTAGGTCCCTCAAGTTTCAAAAGGAGCATTTAGGTCCCTCAAAATGGATGGAAAACGCTGCTTTTTGTTTTCCGTCACTAACGGCCGTTAAAATGAATATAATAATATTAAAAATTATTAAAATAAAAGGAGAATTAATATACACGTAGATTAATGATTGAAAACAGATGATTTTGATGAAAATAAGCCTTTTCCAATTACTTAGAGGTTTCAACTTACTTTTTCAATGTGTACACGTGGAAACCTTCCAACTTCTCTCGTTTTTTCTGGTTCCTTCCTAATAATGTTTTGGCGGTAATTTTTTACTGTTCCCAACCCTATTTCCCCCCTTTTCACTTCCTATTTATATGGTCCCCCCCCCCCCCATTTTCATTCTCAGTTGTCTTTTTCCCATTTACTCACTTAAACACTTAAGAGAAGTTGAAGTTATTGCTCTGAGTTTTTCTGCAAAAATGGGTTCTTGCGTATCAGGAAAGAGGACTGCTGATAAGTGGGAATGTCGCACCCCCAAGAGAACAAGAATTTCCAGATGGGACGAAGGTATTTTCATTCAATTTGTCGGTTTTTTCAATAAATGTTTGCAGTTGAGCCATGATAAATTAGGGCTTTTTTGTTAAGTAACTTTTTCCCAAAATTGGTGCATGCATGTTCTTGAAAATGGTGTTTTATATGTTAATTTAAACAATCGTGGGCTGATTTCGCATAATTTATCAATTGAAGTTGGAATTAGGGTTTCGTCCGTTTTTACTTTTCAATATTTAATTTGAATTGATGCTTGCATGTTCTTGAAAATGGTGTTTAATATGTTAAATTATACAATTGTTGCCTAATTTGGAATTAATTTAAACTAGATTTTGTAGTAATTAGGGTTTCACTTACTGTTTTTGATTCACTTAAATAAAAAACAGAGTTTGATTAATTCGAATTGATGCTTGCATGTTCTTGAAAATGGTGTTTATTTAAACTATTGTTTAATTTGGAAGTATTTTAATCTAGATTCCGTATAATAATTAGGGTTTACTTACTGTTTTATTGACTTTGGCCGTTACTTTGACTTTAGGAGGCCTTGCTTTAAGGGAGGCACACCCCCTTTGTCATCATCAAGACCTCCTCATCACCCAGATCTTCACCAAGCTGGACTGGGACGGGCAGGCTGCTGTGCAGATGGTGTGCAAGCAGTGGCGTAGGTGGGCCAAGTTGCGGTACCGCCTCCCATACCACTACCCTCAAGGATGCTACCGCGCGTGGCTGCGGGAGTGGGTGATCATGGACATCATTGACAATGATGGCCGTGACTTCCACGCCTGGATGGACAAGGACATGACCGTCTACTTTGACGGCTTCCCCCTCCTTTTCAAGGAGGAGGAGTAGCTGGTGGTGGAGGCCATGCAGGGGTGGTGGTGGCGCTGGTGGTGGCCCCTCTTTTGTCAAGCTTATGATGATCCAGCTTGTTTATAGCTTTTTTTATTTTTAATTTTCAAGGACAATTACATTACTACTGTCATTGCAATTAGGTTTTTGTGAATGTGACAAATGTTGGTTTTTGGTATTTGTCACTGCTATGACAGTAGTTTATATCTAACCGTAGGCTTCTCCCTCAATAGTGGATTGAGGTTTGAAATGTTAGGGTTGAAGCCTACCCTTTTGTAAATGAATTCTGATCATGTGGATGAATGAATGAATGCAATTTAACCTTTTGTTATCTCTTGTGTTGTTATTCAAGATTTGGTTTGGTTTGATTTCTTAAAGTTTTGTTTTTTTAATTGATATTGTTTAACTTTGATCAGATGATGTTGATGATTTGACTTTGAACCCTTGCATATATGTGCATCATGGTGGTGAATGGGTTGTGCAAGGTGATATGGTTTATAGTGGGGGGAGGGTGGATGTCTTTGATTACATCCATGAGAATGCAGATGGCAAATATGTTAAGGAATTAGTCGATAGTTTAGGTTATAATGATATAGAGAAAGTACATTTCTGGGACCCTAGGAAAGAATTCAAGAATGGGGTTAGGTTTTTAGGTTTTGATAGTAGTACTTGTGACCCTTTCTTAGCTTTACTCTTTGAATACAAAAGCATTCATATATACATTGAACATAAAATCAAACCCACCTACAACTTTAACCTAAACAGGAGTGCAGGAGGGGGGGGAGGGAGAGGTAGCTTCCTTGAGTTGTTGAATACTGATGTGGTTGACTTAAATTCTGATTATGTGGAACCACCTTTTACAGTACTCCCACCCAAACAAACTGAACCTCAACCTGAACCTCAAATTCAACCTCAAAATGTGCCTCAACCTGAAATTGATTATGATTCAGAGGGTACAGATGAAGATGATGATGAGTTAGCCACTGCTAGGTCTAAGATATCTGATGATATGAGAAGGGAAAAGGCTTATTTTGAGGAGTTAGTAATGCTGAAAAAACTAGCAGAAAGTAAAGTACAAGGTGGTCTGAATTTGGGGGATGACTTTGATGGATACAGTGACTTAGACAGCCCTAGTGAGTCAGAAGATGAGGATGATGTTGGTTACTTAGTTGCACCACAACACCATAAGAGGGGGAGAGGGAAACAGAAGCAAAACAACACTGAAACTGAAGAGAGGGAAGCCACTTTTTATGTTGGGCAACAGTTTGAGAATCCAAAGACATTTAGGAAAGCAATCATAGATTATTCAATTGATAAAGGAAGAAACATTCCATTTTCTAAAAATGATTCCACTAGGGTTTGTGCAGAGTGTGAGCACAAAGATAAAGGTTGTAAATGGAGAATTTGGGCTTCATGGGAGAGAGGAAGAAGGTCATTTACAGTGAAAACATTTGTCAGTGAGCACACTTGTGGTAGGACACCTATCATTAAGAAGATGACTTCACATTGGATTGCAGAACACTACCAGAATCTGTTTAAGGTTAACCCTTACATGAGAGTGCAAGATATTCAGGAAACCATTTGGTTAGAAAAGGGTATAAGGGTGAGCAAAGACAAGGCTGCCAGGGCTAGGAGAAGGGGTCAAGCACTCATTGTTGGTGAATACAAAGAGCAGTATGCATTACTCCCAAGGTATGCAGCTGAGATACTAAGAAGCAATCCAGGGAACACAGTGAAGTTGAAGTTGGATGCAAATGTGTTTGACAGACTGTATTTGTGTTTTGAGGCACTTAGGAAAGGGTTCTTGGCAGGATGCAGACCTTTCATATCACTTGATGGATGTTTCTTAAAGGGACCATTTGGGGGTCAATTGTTAGTAGCAGTAGGGAGGGATGGAAACAATCAAATGTTCCCTTTGGCTTGGGCTGTTTGTGAGGTTGAGAGCACTGACACATGGAGTTGGTTTCTAGAACTTCTAGCTACTGATTTAGGCACTAGTGAAGGAGCAGGGTACACATTCATGTCTGACCAACAAAAGGGTTTACTTGCTGCTGTGTCAAATGTGTTTCCACAAGCTGAAAGTAGGGTGTGTGCAAGGCATGTGTACTGTAACTTTAGGGGAGTGTTTGGAGGTGGTTTAGAGTACAGAAAACAATTTTGGACTATTGCAAAAAGCAACACAGTAAATCACTTCAATGAAAACATTGAAGTAATGAGGGGTATTTCACATGAAGCTGCTGAAGACCTACTGAAAAGGAACTACAAGAAATGGTGTAGGGCATTCTACACTCCATTATCTTGTTGTGACAGTGTAGACAACAACATGAGTGAGGTGTTTAATGCATACATCTTGAGTGCAAGGCACAAGCCTATTATTACCATGTTGGAAGATATCAGAGAGGGTTTGATGGAAAGACTGCATAAGAAAAGAGATTTTATTGGGAAAAAGGAGATAATGTTGTGTCCTAGGATCCAAATTCAGTTAGAGAAACACAAAATTTGGGCTAGGGGTTGGAATGCATACTGGGATGGTGGGTTTTGCTATGGAGTAAGAGAAGGTGCAACACAGGTTAAGTATGTGGTGGATCTGAACCAACATACTTGCAGTTGCAATGCATGGCAGGTGAGTGGGATTCCATGCAAACATGCAATTGTTGCTATATGGAATAAAGTAGACCACCCAGAACAATATGTCAATGCATATTTCTGCAAACAGACCTACATGAAGGCATATGAATTTTTGTTAGAGCCTTTAAATGGTCCTCAAGAGTGGCCTACTTCTGATAGCATTGTTGTGGCTCCAAAGGTGAAAAAGGTCAATGGAAGACCTAAAACAAAGAGGAGATATGGTGTTGGAGAGGTAACTGCATCTGGTAAGCTGAAGAGAACAGGTTGTTCTATGAAATGCAGCTTATGTGGTGTGATAGGCCACAACAAAAGGGGTTGCAAGAATGCCCCTAAGCAACAACAACACAGCAACAATCATGCTACTGCAGAGCAGACCACACCACAGCAACAACACCCAAGAACCAGTTCAGCTATACCAATGCACAATAGGGGTGTGGGTATTTATACCTACCCAAATGGGTATCAAAGAATAGCTACTGTAAGTCATTCAATATACTCAAATTCTTTCTTACATGTTACTTTACTGTACTGAAGCCAACTTGTTCCTAATTTGTTTTAATTAATGCAGCCTATATCACAACACTTCCCCACACCACAGAGGCAAAGACCTCCTGCAGCTTTCTATTCTGATCATGGGGGTGAGCAAACCATCTACTCCTTCCCTGCACATGACTTCCCATTGTCACAGACTCAACCAAGTCAAGGACACACAATATCAAGCCAAGCATTGCAGGATCTTGCAATGGCTAGAAGATTAGAAAAAAGACCATGAGGTTAGATTTTATTGAATTTAAAGTCTTCATTACATTTCATTAGTGCAGATCATTACATTTTACCTACCCACTTAACCCACTTAACTTAAAACAAACCAGATAAAAAAAAACAGAACCACTAGGATTACAACCCACACTTCACATTTCACACTAATAGGTCTTCTCATCTTGCTCATCACATAGTCTGCCTCCCTCTTCCTTGCATAATTGTTAGCTTCACTAAGTTTTGTCCTAAAACTATCAACTTCAGCAGCAAGGCTTTGTTTATCTTGCATTAACCCTAGTATGACAATTGTTTGCCAAGTTGTTGGTTCTTGTTCATCAATCCATCTAAAAAAAAATGCAACCCCTTCTGTTTGTTTCAACATCATAATCTAGACAAGCAATGAACCTCCTTCCAGGATTTTCTTTTGTCCATGCCTTTTGAATGGATACTGTGAATCCACAGTAGCACCTCTTAGGGTGTTCATTATCACCATTGTTGAACAAAGAGATAGCCCTATTCATCATTCTGCAAATAAATTACGTTTTAATAATTATTTCCTAAATATGTTTAATTATTGTTAAAATAAGCTAACTTAAGATTTTAAAAAAAAATGGCAGAAAAATACCTTTTTGTTGAGAAGAGTCAGCTATGGTGGAGCAACAGAGAAAAAACACATAGCAGAAGATGGAGAAGAAAGAATTTTGTTTTTTAAGTGTTTTATTGTTGTTTTGTTGTGCATGGAATGTTAAATACTCTGTTTTTTGAGAGCCTCAACGGCTATATTTTTGTAAAAAGCTAACTGAAATGAATTCCCCTTTATTTAATTATTGGTAAATGGTAAATGTAACTGTTTTTTTGTCGTTTAGTGCCTTTTATTTAGTTTCCTTTTAATTGAATTGAATTTTAACGGCCGTTAGTGACGGAAAACAAAAAGCAGCGTTTTCCATCCAAACGCAGGGACCTAAATGCTCCTTTTGAAACTTGAGGGACCTAACTGCTCCTTTTGGAAAAGTTTAGGGACCTCCAGACCTATTTACTCTACGCTTACGGTCCGTAAGTCCGTAACTATACATTTATACTTTATACGGAGTACCTATCCTTCCCTCCGGGTTTTTATAATTTCTCACTTGTATGGCACATGGTTTATGAATTATGAGAGCAATAATAGTGAAGAGCTTGAGGAGAGAGAATAAGAGCTAATGTCGAGAGTTAGTTCATTTTTACAAGTTTTAAGAAAAGATTTTTATTTGAAGTTTGTGCTTAGGTGTCATAAGAAATAGATTAAGAGTCATCTAAATAAGAGTATTTCCTTTATTGTTGCTTTGAGTTCTGTGTAAAAGAAATATTCCCTTTATCCCTAAACGATTATCTTATATAGTTAAAAATAACTGTATTCAAAGTTGGTTGTAAAATATGCACCTGGATTGTAGTGTGGAGCCATGGAGAGAGCCGAAGAAAATACAAGTAAAATTTTTTACCATTTAAGGTGCAATATTTTAGGAGCGGATGGAGTATTAATTTACTCCATATTTATTAGAGTAAAGCAGTAATGTGTACTCCGTACCATGATAGTGAAGTATGGGAGAGATGGTGGTCATTTTAATTATTTAAGTGGGATCATGAGAGAGAAAAATAATAAAATATTATAAGCTGTTATGAAATATAATATGGATGCCCATTATACCCCCATTAGTATTTCCGGAATATTCTAGGGTTCAGTCAAACCCTAACTATTGTATCCTATATATACCCAGTATTATATGGAATAATAGATACAACCCTATTCTCTCTATTATCTCTCTTGTTTATTCATAACACGTTATCAGCACCAACCCTAGCCGACTGAGCAGATCAGAAAGAAAGGAAGCATCCATCGTTGAGGTAAATGTTATTATACCCACTAATCTTATTACTGAAAATTTGATATTGTTATAGGGTATATGCGGCAATGTGATTACTTTTGTATATGTAATTTTTTTTGTTTGGAGTTAATCGATTGGACCGATAATCCGTTTGCCGCAATTGTCGAAAACTTATACTACTGCAATTGTCAAAAAAACTTATACTGCCGTAATGATATTCGCATATTTTTTTTTGTATTGTTGTCAATTCATTAGTCTCTTTCATTATACAAATTGAGATTAATGTCCCCAAGTCTGAATTTTGTAAATAGAGATTCGTATCAATTTATCACTGGAAATTCTTTAGCATTAAATTTATTTTTAGACTTTCAGATTACTTTTGTGGGATAAACAAGATGCTATTCCGTAGGTAATCATTATGTATGATAGACTTGATTTCTCATACGAGGGTCTCGTCACTTTGTTTAATATTGGACTTGATTTCCTTTGTTCGTGCGATTAAAACATATTGTTATATTTCTTGAACTACGATATTGAATTACAATTTGATATGAATATGTTTATTATCTGAGTCCTAATTTACAATATTCAATTGTAGTGTGAATTATGTCGAATCTTACAAAATTTGAATTTGCGGCTCTTGATATTATTGGAAAGAATTATTTGTCTTGAGTGTTAGATATCGAAATTCACCTAGGTGCAAAATAATTTGGTTATACAATCAAAAGAAGTAAATAAATCTGGAAGTCAAAACAAGGCAAAGGCTATGATTTTTCTTCGTCATCACCTCCATTAGGGTCTTAGTATTTAGTATTTGGCCGTAAAAGATCCACAAGTCCTTTGGAGTAATCTAAAGGAAATGTATGACCACCAGAAAACTGTGATATTACCCAAAACTCGTTATGATTGGTTACTTTTAAGACTACAAGACTTTAAGTCTGTAAGTGAATAGAACTCGGCTATGTTCAGAATTTTTTCACAGTTGAAATTATGTGGGGAGAAAATCATTGATGCAAAAAAATGATAGAGAAAACTCTATTCTAACTTTCACTAAAATAAGTTGTCCTGCAGACACAATACAGTGAAAAGATATTAAGAAATATTTTGAACTTATATCTTGTCTCCTTGTGTTCACGTCCAACTGGTCCTGCTACATTCCCTTAAGCGAATGTGACATCCCATAATGGGAAAGAAAATACCACACAACAAAAGTGGTTGAGGACGTGGTCATGGACGTGGGCGTGGATACGAATATGGTCGAGTTTGAGGCCGAGATCGTTCTCTAAATAACTCATATCCCCACCAGAAGTGGGACAAAGATGTCAACAAACAAGATAAAAATGATACTTGACCAATTTATGTTACCGCTATGGAGAAAAAGGGTATTGGTCTACTAAAACAAGTAGAATTTATAATAGAATTTACTAGATAATATTGAAGAACTTAAATATGTGGTCTTGCTCTTCCCTAAAGAAAATTATTTATCAAGGGTGTTATATGTTGAAATGCAAAGGTACCTTTGACTGTTGTTTATAAGTCAAAATAGGTTCACGACTTAAGTTTAGACTTTTGACTATTAAAGGCCCGCAGACCTTTTGGAGAAGTACAAGAAAATATGACCCAGAAAACTATAATAGTTTATAAATCTTGTTGTCAAGATATCCTACATTTCTTTCATGAAACTAGCGTGGTCCTGCAGACACGATATTTTTGAGAGAGATTTAAGAGTGTTTTTAAATAGTTATATATTGTCTTTTTGGTGGATGAGACAAATAATGAAATCCTGAAGAAAAGTACTATGATCACGTTCAATTAGATAAACCATTCCCAGAAGTGAATGAGAAATTGTATGACTAAAGATAGTGAAGATAATGTCAACAGTCATGATCGAGGATGTGAAAGTAAAATATAGTATAATCATGGGTGAATAAATGAGTACGAATGTAATTTCAAAATACACATATACACACCAGAAGTGAGATTGTAAATGATGAAAAGCATGTGAAAGTTAATGATGAGAAAATACAAATTTTATATTTTTGGTTGGTTGCAGAGGAAAAGGAACAAATGTTTGACCCATTACACCAAAGCATCTTGTTGAGATTTATTAGCACCCATCAAAAAGGAATAAATTGTAGATATACATGGTGTATGAAAATATATAGTCTAGTAAACATTGTAGCGCTCTCCAAACCAAATTTATACATGAATACATGCAAGGATTAGTGGGAAATAGCTCTCAACATAATAAAATTAGTAGTATATGATCAGGATTATAATGCAATATGTTAAACTTGGTACAAATACTTGATCATGTCTTATTGACTCGCTCTATGAGCATGAGTAATATACTACATTATGAAGATGTATACTTTTGTGATATGTACCAAAGTTGTAATGGATACTCTTGAAGAGTACAAGCTATCTTCCATAAGTTTTGTTTAGATTGTCTTGCCGTTATAATTGAGACACCAGTTTGTGCCGTTATATCACATCACAATATGTTCAAATTATAGTATTCTATAATTACAGTGATCACTTTGAGAAGATAACCAGCAGTTATCGAATGAAATATTTTATATGATATTATATGCACATGATGTGACAATTCAGGCCATCCGGGTTTAAGAACACCCGTTATGAGAATTTGAAAATTCTTATCAAATAAAATTTTATGTGCTGACACTAGTAGGAAAATATTGATTTGCGGCGATGACTTAGAGGCGTTAATTTGAGAACGCCTCTAACTAAATGACAAAATAGATGAATTAGGTGAAAAAAGCTTACTTTGCGGCGTTATCTTGAATTATGACGCCTCAAACCATTTTAGTTTGCGGCGTCATCACGTTTAACGTCGCAAAGTGTTGTCCCCATGCTTCTCATATTCGCCCGCGTTTAGCTTCTTTCTTTTGCTTCTCGTCCTTTCACAAAACCTCCTTCTTCTTCCTTCAACCTCATCTCCACCATCGCCGCCTGTCCTTCGCCTCTTTTCCACCACCGAAATCACCGGGAAAGTGAAGCTTGATTCATCTCCACCGCCACTGTTTGTCCTTCGACCTCATCTCCACCACTGTCGTTCTTACTTAAAATAAATTATGCTTCCACTGACTCCTCCTCATCCTTGCCGTTTTTTCGGTTCAATTACTCTATTCCCCTCGTTTCAGTCTCTCAATTAACATGAATTGTGTATGAGTTATCGAATCTTTCTTGCTCTCTCCTCTCCTCTCCTCTCTCCACCAAAAATGTAAACCCTAATTATGAAATTCAAATTTTGGCTTAGAAGAACCTTAAAATTGCTTCGAATTTGAGAAGCAATTGTAGAAAAAGTAATCGAATTTCAATTGATGAGTTGTTCGATGAAATTCCTCTTTCAGAAGTAATCGAATTTCTCGAATTTATTCCAAATTGCATACACTCACTTATTTTAATACTTGATTCTGCTTTATTTTGAGTATTGAGGGTGTAAATTATATATATAGATTGAAGGGGCTGAGGCCTTGGAGGTATGAATTGAAGAGTAGGCCAGAAGAATGCAGCAGTTTTCTGGGTTTGTTTGGAAATCCCTGCTTGAATTATGTATTGAGTGATAACTAATTACTTACTGTTTTGCTGGTAAATTTGTTCCCCTAAGGTGATTTGTTATCGGTAAGATTTTCAGAATTGAGTAAAATTGATATGTTAGTGGAAAAAGACGGGAGATAGATTCTCGGAAATCTATTCTAGGAGTAAGGCTTTGGTTTTGATGTAATGTTGTTAGATTGACGTTTTAGATAGGTGAATGTGTGTTGCTATTCTTTGGCTTGTTCTAGCTGCTATTTTGTTTTTCCGTTTGTTGTGCATTCATGGATTTCGTTATCCGTTCAATTTGAATTCGTTATTGTAGATGAAAATAATAGGATAGCAGTTCCTGGGTTAATCTTGAGTTTGAGGATAAGGATATTGTGATTAGTGATTTTTTTTTCTCTTATTCGTATGCTGCTTAATATGGTTCACTATATATGTCTGTGTTATGCTATGGTTTAGGGAAACTTGAGGAAAGCGACTCCCCAACGAGCACAAAAGGTGCAATATAAGCAATCAAGCAGGCGGTTCGTCGTTAGAGAGTTTGCGAAGCAAATTGCCTTTGACCAGGATTCGAGGGCAGCTCTTCAAGCTGGAATTGACAAACTTGTTGATGCTGTTGGTAAAACTGTTTCTGGTTGAATATGCTGGTATGCAGTTAGGTGTTATGCATAATGGTTGATGTGTGTTCTGTTTGTATAGTCCAATTTTGTATAGTTCAGTTCTGTTGTGTCTGCATTCTGTTTTGTTTGTGTTGTTTGCTTCCAGGTTTACTCCCTGGTTCTGGTGTTCAGGTGCAGTCATGACTGCTGGCTTGTTTCTGGAATGCAGGTGGTGTTATTGGCAGGGTCTCTGTTGTTTGCAGGTGTTGTACTGCAGGCTAGGTTGCATAGTTCAGCTAGTGTTTCTGCTGTGTGGGGTTTTTTTACAACTGGCTAGTGCTCTGGTTACCTGGTTCAGCTAGTGTTGATGTGCTTCTGGATAAGTTTTGTGTCCTTTTGCTGTTGCTTTGTTGTTGTTTGTTAATACTAGTTGGTAAGTTGAGTTGGTCAAACAATTACGTTGTAGTTTAATTCATTTTACAAATATTAATGTACTACAATATAATTTAATGCCTTTTACCAATATGAATATGGTCAGTATCGTGTGAACTAATGACTGCAAAGTGCCAACAGTAACGGAGCCCAAGATCTGCAGAATCAGTTTATTAATGATGCTTTCTCTTTTGTGTTTGTAGATATTCTGCTTTGTTTATGATACATTTGTTGATATTATAACTGGGAAGCTATGTGATATCCTATTGAGTCCCTTTTTCTTTTTCATGCTTTCCAGTATTTACGGAGCTTTGTACCATTTTCTGCAGGTACAAATGGAAGTGTTTCTTTTGACCCATCTCTTGATATAAGAAGACAGAAGAACGGCACCACGCTGTCAAACTTTGGATCTGTGAAGGATAACGAAAGACAAGATCTTAACTTTGCTGTGAAGGAATACTTAATCTTGGCAGGGTATCGTCTGACTCCAATGACATTCTATGAAGAGGTAATGTAAACTTCAAGATATTTCTTCGTGATTTCTTCAAGAAAAGTAGTAGTTGGCCAAATATATTTCTTCGTGATTTCCAGTCTAGCATAAGATGAATATATTTTCTTTTGCGTCAGAAGAACCTTAAACTTTATCCTACAGACGCGTAAAAATCCTACAGAATTATCTTGAATTTTCCCCTTTGAATGTAACAAATGCCTTCTGTAAAGGGAGGGTTGGGTTTTGACACTGAACTGAAGTACTGAACTTAACTTAACTGTTGCTTGATAGATGCTTACTGTTGGAAGAACAATCAGTATATTGATATTTTAAGTTTCAATAAATTCGTTATATAATTGTGCTATTATTGTTTCTTAGACTTAAATGGTTTAGTGCTCCTTGACTTGTAGCTGACCCTTTAGATATTATAATTGACCAACTTTGAATTGTCATTGTAAGTTTGCCTTAAGCAATATTGTCCTCAAAACTGCAGGGTATGGATTAGGAAAATAGATACACCATGTAACTTTGTTGCCTTGTTTCATGGAATGCATATGTATGATTGTGTGATGCTATCACTGCCTTACTTGGTAGCTTCCAACTTGCCACTCAGCACTTCAGATATTTTGAAACCCGCTAATCAGATGTGTTTATTACTGGGAATTCACTTATGATTTATTTGTGACATGATAATCAAGAAGAGTGAAAATGACTATAACAGTCAAAATATAACCTATAAGTCTATAACCATAAAAAAACCTTAAATGTGCGTAACTAGACCAAAGTAGATGAGAATGAGTCTTAGTAACTTAATATTAAGTATATTAAGCATTTAAAGGTTTTAGAATACGTATTTAGGTTCATTAGTTTAGAGTAGAAAGAAAAAACAACCATTTAAGTCAAATTATAACATTATAACAATCAAACGATCCTTAAATGTGCATAAGTTGACCAAACTAGGTGAGAGTCAGTCTTATAAACATAAAAACGATAAAGGTTGTAGAATACCTATTAACTTCATTAGTTGAGAGTTGGGAGCGCAAACAACCATTATAGTCAAAAGATGTCATATAACGAACAAACGAGCCTTAAATGTGCCTAAATTGACAAAAAAAAAAAATGAGAATAATTCTTAGCAACCTAATAATAAGTATATTAAACATGTAAAGGGTTTAGAATACCTATTTAGCTTTATTAGTTGAGAGTTGGGAGCGAAAACAACCATTAATGTAAAAATATGTCCTATAACGATCAAACGAGCCTTAAATGTGCATAACTTGACAAAAGTAGCTGACAATGAGTCTTAGAAACCTAATACTAAGTATATTAAAGATGTAAATGGTTTATAATACCTATTTATCTTCATTAGTTGAGAGTTGGGAGCAAAAACAACCATTATAGTCAAGATATGTCCTATAACGATCAAACGAGCCTTAAATGTGCATAATTTGACAAAATTAGATGAGAATGAGTCTTAGCAACCTAATACTAAGTATATTAAGCATTTAAAGGGTTTAGAACACCTATTTAGCTTCATTAGTTGAGAGTTGGGAGCGAAAACAACCATTAAAGTCGAAATATGTCCTATAACGATCAAACGAGCCTTAAATGTGCATAACTTGACAAAAGTAGATGAAAATGAGTCCTAGAAACCTAATACTAAGTATATTAAAGATGTAAATGGTTTATAATGCCTATTTATCTTCATTAGTTGAGAGTTGGGAGCGAAAACAACCATTATAGTCAAGATATGTCCTATAACGATCAAACGAGCCTTAAATGTGCATAACTTGACAAAAGTAGATGAGAATGAGTTTTATCATCCTAATATTAAGTATATTAAACATTTAAATTGTTTAGAATACCTATTTAGCTTCATTAGTTGAGAGTTGGGAGCGAAAACAACCATTAAAGTCGAAATATGTCCTATAACGATCAAACAAGCCTTAAATGTGCATAACTTAACAAAAAAAATATGAGAAGAGTCTTAGAAACCTAATACTAAGTATATTAAAGACGTAAAGGATTTAGAATACCTATTTAGCTTCATTAGTTGAGAGTTGGGAGCGAAAACAACCATTATAGTCAAAATATGTCCTATAACGAACAAATGAGCCTTAAATGTGCATAACTTGACAAACGTAGATGAGAATGACTCTCAGCAACCTAATACTAAGTATATTAAACTTGTAAAAGGTTTAGAATATCTATTTAGCTTCATTAGTTGAGAGTTGGGAGCGAAAACAACCATTATAGTCGAAATATGTCCTATAACGATCAAACGAGCCTTAAATGTGCATAACTTGACAAAAGTAGATGACAATGAGTCTTAGCAACCTAATACTAAGTATATTAACATTTAAAATGTTTAGAATACCTATTTAGCTTTATTAGTTCACAGTTGGGTGCGAAAACAACCATTTTAGTCAAAATATGTCATATAACAAATAAACGGCACTTAAATGTGCATAACTTGACAAAAAAGATGAGAATGAGACTTAGCAACCTACTACTAAGTATATCAAAGACGTAAAGGGATTGGAATACCTATTTATCTTCATTAGTTGAGAGTTGGGAACGAAAAAAACCATTATAGTCAAAATATGTCATATAACGAACAAACGAGCCTTAAATGTGCATAACTTGCAAAAGTAGATAAGAATGAGTCTTATAAATCTAATACTAAGTATATTAAACATGTAAAGGGTTTATAATACCAATTTAGCTTCATTAGTTTAGAGTTGGGAGCGAAAACAACCATTATAGTCAAAATATGTCCTATAACGTTCAAACGAGCCTTAAATGTGCATAACTTGACAAAAGTAGATGAGAATGAGTCTTATCATCCTAATATTAAGTACATTAAACATGTAAAAGGTTTATAATACCAATTTAGCTTCATTAGTTGAAAGTTGGGAGCGAAAACAACAATTGTAGTCAAAATATGTCCTATAACGATCAAACGAGCTTTAAATGTGCATAACTTAACAAAAAAAATATGAGAAGAGTCTTAGAAACCTAATACTAAGTATATTAAAGACGTAAAGGATTTAGAATACCTATTTAGCTTCATTAGTTGAGAGTTGGGAGCGAAAGCAACCAACCCCTGTTATTTTCTATTTTTCTAACTGTTTTTAGATCGTCTAACCGAAGATAACTTATATTATGTTATATACTATTTTGTTAGGTTTGTGCGTCTCTAAGTGGAGATTCTTTCACCGCTGAGCAAATTGATGAAGTACGAGACAAATGGGCATCATACTTCACTGAACATTGTGTGTAAATAATTAACACTTCATCGATCTCTTTTTGTGGATGTTTCCTCCTATTGAAATCATATGTAATTGCCATTGTTGATGCAAATTTGTAACGTACGAAGTGTAAAAGGCATATTTATGATCGACTTGAAACTATTTAGGTGGTTTCTTTTTGTAAACATATGATTGTCGACTTATATGTAAAAACCAAAGTTTCTTGAAAGTTATTGGTGGTTGATGATACTTTTTGGACATTTTATAGATGTGGCGTGAGTACAGGTTTTTGTGCTTCTTGAATACAGAAAATAAATTATTTATAAAAAAAATTACACATTATTCGCGGCGTTTAAACTCCCGCAATTTTACAATGTTTGAGGCGTTTAGGTAGAAAAAGCCGCCTAATAATAGTATTAATTTGAGGCGTTTTTCTCCCAATACGTCGCAAATGAATTATTAATTAGAGGCGTTTTTTAACGCCGCAAATCAATCCTATTCATTTGCTGCCACGCTATTTGCTGCTACGCCAAAAACGCCGCTAATGAATGTAAAAGTGACGCCTCAAATGAATGTTTTTCTACTAGTGTGACACTCCCTCATATGTAGTATATATCCAAAGGCAGGACAAAATGATGAGGTTGAGTTGTATTTCAATCGAATAGTTAAAATGAATCGATTGAGAAAATAAATACAAGAGATATTAATGATTTTGAAAATTTGTATAATGATAGGTGATTTGAAGTTCACCATGATAGTAACTGACCTGAAGTTCACCAGAATGATAGTAGGTGACTTGAAGATCACCAATAAGTTTACAAGTATTTTGTGATTGATTTAAGTATCATAAATAAGCATCATAAATCTCTTGATCGGGGCAACCATACATCAGCACGAAAAGAGAAAATATAAAGAAAACAACTGCATATTATATCTACTCCCCATAATCAATGTTGATCTCCAGAAGAGAACAAAAGTATGTAATATTTATCAAAATACACGTTGAAAAGTGTATTATTTAGTTGGTGAAATTTTTTATGCCCCATAACATATTGAAAATATTTTCCCAACTTAGGGGGAGACGAGCAAGAATAAGTTGGCAAAATTGAAAGATAATAAACTGATCCCCATATGAGTAAGTGTACATGCCACCTTTATGTCCTCGAAGTATGTTTGGACATAAATATCTATGACTTGATTGTGTTAAATTGTTACATGTTCAAAGGCATAAATGTGTATGATAGTCATAGTGCTCGATGTTAATATAGTAAGTGTTGAGAAATATATATCTTGCCAATATTTATTTAAATCTCTACACCCGAAGTGTAGATTATATATACGGTTCCAACATAATGATGAGATATATATATTTATTTATATGAAAAGGGCAAGATAATGTAGTTGATGATATTATTGAAAATAAAGAAAACACTAATATATAGTGTATGAAATACCCTTGAAGTGGTATCGATATCTGAACTATAATAGATGGCCCGTGAGAAAAGATGAATGGTACCTATTGAATAATTATTCAGATATCATTGATGAATAGCATGCGAAGTATATATGTTGAAGAATTTTGATGATACCGGTATATGATGGAACCGAAATATAATGCATATGCGAGAAATAATGGATTGAATAGGGGATTGTAAATTTATGTCTATTTCGATGTAGACATCATTATAATAATCAAATGAGCTCATGGACCTGAAGTCCAACAAGATATGGATTTAAAATATCCACACTGTACAGTGTTTTGCATTTTGAGTCTTATTCGTATACATGTGTAGTTAATATGTAAATGCATCATTCATCATACATTTAGTTTGTTTTGTGTTTTATCATGATTGATTTTCATTTATCAAGTTATATATGTTTCAAAATTATTATGATGTCATATATGAATATGCATCCAAAGAATGGTAAGACGGATTTGCAACTTTATGAATATTATAAGAGGAGTTTCTTACTCCAATGGGCGAATAGTTGCGAAAGAAGTATATATATATATATAATATTGATTTAATAGCATGTTATGAATCATGCAATAAGAAGAGTTCTTGAAGAACTTATACATGATGTTCTTACACATCTAGCCCTTTAAGTTTTACATATGAATGTCATAACATTGATCAAATATTATCTAAACTCTTGAAGAGTGTTTTTGAACTGTCGTTTCAACCAGTAGTTTGAGTACTTAAGAATTATGAAATATACATATTAGTTTATTTACGGAAGAATTCTTGTACAAATATGAGTTGATTCAAAATTTTAAGATAAGAGTATGTAATGTCCTTACATTGAGTTTATTTTATGGTCCAGAAGAACCATAAATTACATTATACCCTTAGTTGGACAGTGATATTATTATTTATCATGTATTATCATGAAAGTATGACTAGAGAAATTTTGATCAACATTGATGATTACTACTACTTATAACCTCCAGAAGAAGGTTTATATTTGTCCAATATTTAAGGATACATTTTGTAATATTATGTACAAGAAAATATATTTATTTCAGGTATTATTGTCAAAAGTCTGGTGATATAAATACTCACCTAGTGCATACAAGTGAACGTTTGAAAATACAGAATATTTCTTGGCGTTCCATGAAGCAAACTATTGCAGCTACTTCTTCTAACCATGCAGAAATTTTAGCTATCCACGAAGCTAGTCGTGAATGTGTATGGTTAAGGTCTGTAATTCAACATATACGAGAAGATTGTGGCATATCCACAGGGAAAGAAGCTCCAACAGTTATGTATGAAGATAATGCAGCATGCATTGCACAGCTTAAGGATGGATACATCAAAGAATGGTGATGTACAGGTTCTGCAGATTCGTTCAAGTGAAAATTTGGCAGACCTATTTACCAAGGCGCTTCCAACTGCTACTTTCAAGAAATTAGTTTACCAGATTGGATTGCGTCGTATCAAAGATCCCAAGTTATGTAATCATGAGGGGGAGTAGATGCGCGCTGCACTCTTTTTCCCTTAACCATGGTTTTTTCCCACTGGGTTTTCCTGGTAAGGTTTTTAATGAGGCAGCATCGTTCGCGTATTAGGCAATATTTTATTTTAAGAGAGAAATTTTATTTTTGTATAATGGACATCCAAGGGGAGTGTTATGAAATATAATATGGATGCCCATTATACCCCCATTAGTATTTCCGGAATATTTTAGGGTTCAGTCAAACCCTAACTATTGTATCCTATATATACCCAGTATTATATGGAATAATACATACAACCCTATTCTCTCTATTATCTCTCATGTTTATTCATAACTAGGATTAATGAAAAAGATTAGGGGAGAAACAAAATATAATAAAAGATTATCAAATATAAAAGTGATACATTTAAAAAGGCACTCATAAAAAGACAAGTGATGCATTTAAAAAAAAACGAAGGAAGTATATGACCATCTGTTATATCGGAGTATTATTAAGAAGAATAATCTTTCTAGACGAGACCTCACAAGTGTAAACCCTCTCAACCATGTTAGTCTCTTGTGGATGATGGGGAAGGGATAAAAAGATCAAATTTGAGGTTATAAGGTGAAATCCTTAAAAACTAGTAGGCAGTATACTCTTAATTTTGATGATTATATACGTGGCAAATCGCCATTAGTAGGTGTTGTTTTCCTTGACAAATATGTCAAGATCACCATGTATATTCAATCTTGACAACCCCACTCTTTATAAAGGGATGCAAGTCATGCAACTATCAATTGATACAACACCAAAAAATAATGTATCGAAGGAGATGATCTTATGGTAATCAATTGAGTACAAGGTTTGTGCTAATTCCGTAGTAAAGATGACGTAAATCATAGATACTTGCTTCCTCGGCTCCTCCAACACTTCAACTGACTGAAATACACGACACATTTACCGAGGAGAAAATCGTGCAGTATATTTGACTCTAATATCGACAATTTTTTTCAGATACCTCATATATTATCTGTTTTCAAAGCCGTTTCCTCACTAGAAATTTCTCGTGTTAATGGTAAAAATTACCTTAAAAAATATAATAAAATGGAATATGTTAAAGAAATCTACGATAACCAAATTTAATTATCTAGTCTTGTAGATAACGTTTACATTCGTTGTATACGTGGTACAATATTTTTCCAAAAAGTAGGCAAAGTTGCATGAGTAGTCATTAAGAGGGAAGTCCCGGCAATTAGCGCATATTTACCGGAATTCAGCCCTTTCACACACTCCCTACTTTTATCATGCGCAGTTCCAAAGACCAAGTGGATCAAGTTTCCCTTTTCTATCTTTTTCTTTTTATTTTATTATCTTTTTTAAATCCGCATTTGTAAAAATCTGTGCTCATTTGTTTGATAGGGAAAGCTCATGATGAGGGATGATCTAGGGCCCAACACCCCCAAACCCATTTTTTTGACTTCCATAAATTGTACGTTTCGTCGACGAAGCCCTACAACCTACGCTACTACGCTAGTAATACAACTATACAAGGTTCGCCTTTTCACTTTGGGTGTCTTTTGCCTCAATTCTAACTTACCTGTCTTGTCTTTGGCCCAATCTGGACCTGCTCAACAGAATAGGGGCCCATTAAAAGGCCGAGTCTAGCCCGGTTTAAACGGGCTGGCTCTTAAAGGGGGAGGGCTGAGTAAAAGCCGGTGAGTAAGTGACTTCCACAATTCCATCTACTCTGGATTAGCGATTCAAATTGTTGAAAAATGGGCTGGGCTAAACTGGGCCAAATGGACATAAGGGCGGTCCAACCCATTATAAATTCTAGTACAACACATTATACTTTGGCCCGCCCCTAACTCAATCCGTTGAGGTCTAGCCCAACCGGGTCGATTTTTTTGGATTTGTTTTAGGATAGGATTAAAAAAAAATTGATCAACAATTTGAATCGCTAATCGGGTCTAACGTTCAGCTTCAGGTGTGGTAGAGTCTAATCCGATAGTGGATATACGAGGTTAGTATTTTCATACGGATCAAATGCGAGATGCTTTTTTTTTTTTGTACCACTTCGAATTTTGTCAAATTGTTTTCGAATTAAATCGACTATTGATAGCTCCAAGTATGACTATTTCGTTTTTTTGGTAATGTCAAATCCCTCTTTGACTTGACCAATTAATTGAAGTTTTTGAATCCACGTACTACTACATTCTTGGTTACGTTAGGAAGGATGTAGAAGCCTCCTTGTATATAGTTATTCCTTGCCTACGTAAGGAAGAGAAGTGGTTTACTTGCTTGCTTGGCTCGTTACCATCCAAATACCAGCAGAAAAGGAACACGAAAAAACGAAATCTATTGTCACTAAATAATGAAAATCTCGCAACGTATGAATTCATAGATCCACCATTTTTTGCTGACCAACTAATGTGACAAAGCGAACTGACGTTGTAAGTATGTTGTTCGATTCAATTACAGTTCACATTTGAGTAACAAATTTTCATTTCGCATATAAGTCGGATTGGTACCGGTCTATTGAAAATTTTAGCTCATTAATGTGAAAAAAATATCCAATTTCATCACGTATGAATATATGATCGAGTCAACTTGATTTGATGTACGGTTCGGGTTAGGTCATTTTTTATTTTGTTCAATTTCAAATCACCGAGTTCAATTATAGTTCGTCAAATCATATATGAAGTAATTTTTTTTTGGCCAATATAAGTTCACGAGGTTTTGTTAGACTTCAGGTTCACCAAATCAGATCAGTTTTCTGGTCAAATTTAGATCACCAAGTTTAATTAACAGTGCATGTTTATTAAATCATAACAATTTTTTGGTCAAATTCCACATCATTGATAGAAATTTGAAGACGCACGCGAAAGTTTTGATGGGTCTGAATAATATAACAAAATTGTTTTTTTTTTTTTATATCATTGATTACATTAATAATAAGAATTGTACAACAATATTTGCGAGAGGCCATTTCTCTCCTGATTGGCTCACCTCTCAACTTATGCACATACCACATATTTATAGTGGTTGTATCCTAGTTTCTAGATTTTTCTACACTTATCATTTACCAAAATTCTTCTTAACTAGATATTTCTTAAGTAAATTCTAGACATTATTTTAGCTAGATTTTTCTACACACATTACTACTAGATTTTTATATAGTACATTATAGATTTAGATTTTTCTAGATTAACATTTTAACAATCATCGAGTTCTATTACACTCCAGATTTACTAAATTGGATCAGATTCCTGAGATCATAGAGTTCGGTTACACTTCAAGTTCATCGAATCGTACCAGTATTTCCAGGGGAACAAGTGAACAACCCGATGTGAGCTATGGCCTTGTGATACAATTAATTAATATTTTGGAAATCCAATTTCAAGGTTCTCGTCTTAGTCGTCTACTAGGCCAACTAGAAGACCATCTTGAATGCAAACATTCGCAGTCGTCTACTAGGCCAACTAGAAGACCATCTTAAATGCAAAACTCGCAAACTTTGACGTCGTCTAATTAATGACTCTAATTTACGATATCTCGTATAGGATGAAACCTACACACACAATGTAAAAAAGGGCCCTTATGAGTTATGCCCGTTAGTTAAAGGTAGCCTTTACCGTAAATTCAACCCAAAAACACGACTAGTTCCTAAATTGCTATAGTTGCGCCAATGCTTAATTAATTTCTCCTTTCATTTTTTATTGTTTGTCCTATTAACGGGTTTTTCATGAAATGCCCCTGAGGTTTGCAAAAACGCACCAAATACCCTCGCGTGTTTCGATTCATGTAATATACCCCTGTTTATCCGTACTGTTCATGAGATGCACCTAACAGTTAACGGCGTTAGTCTGCCGTTAGTAGAGTTTTACTATTTTGCCCTTAATTGTGTTATGGCGTCATTTACTTACCTTCCCTTTGACAGAAACTCAAAAAAAAAAAAAAATCTCATATTCTTTTCTTTCTCTCCCCTCTCCCCTGTTCTTCTTCAAGTGAATACTCGAAACCCAGTAATTCTGGGTAGACCCTCCTGCTCTCTGATCGCCGGCGGCGTCCGATCACCGCTCTCTGGTCGCCGGCGGAGGCCGGTCTCTGGTCGCCGGCAGTGATCCGGTGTTACGCACTCACATTCGCCCTCTCAGTGTTCCTTCTCATCACTCCCTCCATTTCAATCTACTGTGATGAGGACGATTGCTATTATCTGCTTGGGTAATTAATTTCTCTCCTTTTGTTTTTCTTTTGTTGTTAATTCTGTACAACAAAAGGTCTTGCGCGCACTAGGTGCACAATAAATTTATTGTACACCAAAATAACTTTTACCCATTTTTTTGTAACTTTAACATAGTTTGGATTAACTTTTATATTCATAAGAAAACACGTTGATAGATAAACATTTTAAATAGTTAAATGATTAATTTTATACATTATTAATGATTTTGAAGAAATAAGTTTTATTAAAATGAAAAAATTTATCACTAAAAAATGGATAACTTTTACATATATAAGCTTAACTTTTAAACATTTTGAGTTAACTTTTACTCTGGTGTACAATATTTATTGTACAACCCTTGTAAACAAGAATTTGTGTTCTGTACAATATGTAGTTAGTGAGATTTATTTTCTGATTTTTGGTAAATTTTTTTTAGGGTTTCTCCAAAGTGCGAACACTTCGAAAATTACGAAATCTTACTACAAGTTATCCTTGAAATAGTAAGTGTTAATTCGCTTGAATTTCTTAATTCTGTCAATTTTTTTATAAATTTGTGAATTAAATTTTTGATTAATTTGATTTGACTTGGATGACTGAAATGTATTTTGCAGCCATCCTGACAAGAATCCGGACCCTGAATCAAAGAAATTGTTTGTAAAGGTTGCAAATGCAAACGGTAACTGTGTTGGTTGTTTTTAATCTGTACTTGATTTAACTTAATGTGCTGGAAATTTAAAGGTAACATTTTGTTTCGAATTCGCAAGTCTAGTGATTGGTGTTATTAATTTGTTTAATAGCTAAGATTATTGTGGTTTTACTTGGTTTAAAATGCCAATTTGGTACCGTTTTCCACCTTTTGGGCGGAGGAATTTGGAAAATGATGGAATGTAATTTGAATAACCGCAGTCAACCATCTCCGATCAGGCCTGAAAAAGCATCCCCCACTGTAAAATTTGAATTTGAGGAACAAATTGCGATTAACCAATCCCCTCAAATTGTTTCTGATCCATCCTTAATTAGACGGCTATGCAGTACACAAACTCTTCCCTTCATAGGTGGAAAGGTGGGCTCTTTTGTCAACATCAAGCTCTTCCTTGGCAGCCTCAAGCTCTTCCTGTGACATCAAGCTTCTCGAACAGTTGCATTAAGTTCAGTTACTACAAAACCATCAGATTAGTTTTCCCGTATAAGATAATGAAGTAAATTCATGAGTCTAGTTTGCTAGCACTTGGGAAGAGAGTTCGTTCCTCAACGGTGGCTGCTGGATTTAGATGTAGTAATGCGGTGACTAATGCACTGATCGATATGTATACCAACAGTATAATTCAATTCAATCAATTTCTTATTGGATTTGTTGTTTGAGCATTTCAATTTTCTTTGATTATTACTTCTATTTTTGTTTTAGGTTGATTAATTTGATTAATTAGGTGAACGATTTGTGGAAATCAAATTCTGCAGTTTAAAAGCAGTTTGAGTATTTGGTGCAACTTAGTTTCAAATAGGTGTATATTGTGCAATAAGTTTATAAATAGGGGTATTCTGTGAATTATAAACATGACTTAACGGAGGACTAACGGAAGGTCGGTTTAGGGGTATTTGGTGCAAACTTGGAAAAAAATAGGGGTATATTATGTGATTCAAAAGACGCGAGGGTATTTGGTGCGTTTTTGCAAACCTCAGGGGTATTTCATGAAAAAACCGTATTATCTAAATATGTTTTTATTAAGAGTTCGGTGGATGGAATTGAGAAGACACGAAAATGGTGGGACTAAATGTAATATAATTCTATGTAAAAGTAAAAGTTGTGGTTCCATTGACATTTTTAGTAACAGAGTAAATTTTTGGGACGGACCAAAATGAAAAATGGGAGAGAAAAAAAAGGGACAGAGGGAGTAGAACTTTCCAACCGCAAGTTGGTCTTACTTTATCTCCATATACTTAAGTTTTCTATAATGTATTTGGATACCTATCAGCACGGCGATAGGAACCCTTATTGAGATAAAACATGAAGGTACTTTACAACACACACCTTGTCAGCCAATGGAAGAAAGTCCAGCCGACACCTTTCCCCATCGACAGACCCAAATTGTGATGATACAACGGGTCATTATCCTATATATTATAGCCCGTACCCTCCGTACATCTGAACCGCATATATATTAGACCTCAATTATTGCAAAAAGATACGTAATCTCAATCATTCTACTAAGTACTCACTTAAGAACATACAAAGTATATATCGTATACGAAGTATTTGACTTTAGCATCGTAGGGATACTCGAATTACACACAACGGTAGCTAACTTTCCTACCTGTACAACCGTTCGTCCGTTCCAATTCAATAATGGAACATCATTGAATCACAATCATATCCATACGTAACCCCAAACCCTTAAATTAACTTATAAAACTAATCAAATATGTACTTAATTTGGGAAGTTGATATAGACAATTAGACATACAAATTTAATCAACGTCACAAATTATGGATATTAGGTGAACAACCTTAATGATACATCATAATTCGTTCAACTCCCCCCTACCCAACTAGCTCTCTTCATACCAATAGAAATACCCCCTCTCCAACACCAAACTCACAACAACAACAACAACAACAACAACAACAACAACAATGGCTTCTAGCACCGTACAAGTGAAAGACGAGCGGGCCGGGGCGGAGATCGTGTACGGGCCAGAAGAGTGCCAGAAACACTCCCACGAGCTACTACAAGAGTTAGGGTTCCCAAAGGGTGTGATGCCTTTGAAGGATCTTGTAGAATGCGGAAGGGTGCGCGAAACCGGGTTCGTGTGGATGAAGCAGAAAGCACCATCAGAGCATTACTTCGAAGAGAGCAAGACGCTTACGAGTTACGCAATAGAAGTAACTTCTTATGTCGAAAAGGGGAAGATGAAGAAGATGCATGGTGTGAAAAGTAAGCAGTTGTTAATGTGGATTACTATTACTGAGATGAGTGTTGATGATCCTTGTTCTGGTAAGATTCATTTCAAGACTGCTGTTGGTATTGGCAAGTCTTTTCCTATTACTGCTTTTATGAATGCTGAGGAGAAGGCTAAGTATTTGGAGGATAAGAAATCGGCTGATCAGAAGTAATAAAATTGTCCGATCTCTTTAGTTTTTCTTACGTCCAAGTATAAATAACACTACTGTTATGTTATGTTATGTTATGTTGTCTATGTTTTGTTCGGTGGCCATGATTTGATAACGCTACCCACCTCTAATAGATCGGGGATGTTGTGTATGTTTGAGTAAGGTTGCATTTGCTATTTGGCTTATTGGAAATTGACGTGAGAAGCTGAGTATTAAAATCTTGTCCATTTTATCTATTGAAGATTTGAAGCAGAGGATAAGAGTATAACATTGCTTTTGTTTTATTTTATTTTACAAGGAAGCAATTTTAATTTTTAAATAGATCAACGTCATTATAACAGGGGAATCATACCATCTAGGATGGAGCATATTTCCTGTAAAATCCAAGAAATTAAACTGGCAAAAACCAAAATACAACTCGTAAAACTATTTGATTGCCAAATATAGAGTATTAAACCAATTCTGATTAGATTGTGACACTTTCTTACTACCTCCGTTCCTTAATGTTCTTTACGGTTACTATTTGCACGGACTCCAATGCAATATTTAACGACTTATATATCCATTTTGGTATGTGAAAAAATTATAAAAATTTGATATTTTAAAAATACACAACGAGACCAATCTAACAAGATCTTACATGATAACATTTTGATGTATATAACCGTGAGAATCCACGGTCAAAGTTTTCATACTTTGGACACATATTCCAAAGCGTAAAGAACATTAAGGAACAGAGGTAGTACATATTACGGAGTATATATCTTTCAAAATAATCTTTGCAGTTATGGAGTACGTACTATTTACACAAATTTTAAGACAGAATAGGAAGTGTGTGTAAAAAATGGGTGAATATAATAAAATATAGATAAAACAAGATATTTGTAAAAAGGTGAGTGACTGTAAGAAAACAATAATGAATAAAGCAAGAGAATTGATTGGAAAGTTGTAAATATTGTAGGGTAAAAATGGTAGGATAGTAAAATTTCATGTCCAAAAATATTATAAAATACATGTGAAGAACATTATGAAACGAATTATAACGGAAAATGTAAAATTCATTTTGAAACAGAGGTAGGATGATGCACTTAACTGCAGTAAATTCTAATCATACATTGAATACTCTTAAGTCTTAACAACGGAGTCGACTATAACCACCTTTTGCTCCCATAACGCTTTATTCTTCATAGGCAAAACCTGTAAACAACGGCATTGGCCGCAGTAACAACAATATTCTAGTGAATTGAATCTTCCAATTCTCTTATTGATCCATTTCAAAAAAAATAAAAGTCAGTAGTGTTGAAATTAAATCCCAATTAAGTCTTAATGATTTGAATACATTGTTTACTAAATTCACAATTAAACAACAAGTATTTGCCAGTTTCTATTTCTATGTCACAATTCACAAATAACATAATTTTCAGAATCCCGAATGTGTAACAGTAATAACATTGGTTTCTTTACGCAACTCTTTCATTTATTTGCACATAGATTAAGGCATAAACTCTAAGGAGTTTGATTAAAGTCTTTAAAGTGTGTACCAAACAAGACGTTTTGTGGGGACTTGTAACGTAGAAATGTTCAAAAGAAGACTATTGTGGAAGATTGGTAGGAGAGTACGTAGAAAAAATGAAATGGTTTGGTGGTGGAAACAAATGGCAAGATAAGTGATACTGAACACGATTAGGTTGTTCTACTTTCTTATTCTTCTCGTAAAATTATATAGTCTGTAAAAGAATACCAAATTAAGGCTGGCATGAGTGGTTAAGGGCCTCTTGCTCTCGGGTTCGAGCCTTGGAAATGGAAAAAATCTCAACTGGGAGGGATGCTGCCCATCGAGGTACCCATGCAAACTCCCGCGGGAGATTAGTCCACTCGCCGAAAGCGGTGGGAACTCCTCGTAGTAGAACCAGAAAAAAATATAGTCTGTAAAAGAATTAGGACATCCCACAAATCCACAATGGCAAATAAAAATTTATGTACTTTCTTTTTTCCTTTGGTAAATTGTTACCAGTATTGTCAATAGGGATGTCAATGGGGCGGGGCGGATGCGGATGTAGGTCCCTCCATCCCCATCCCCACCTAAAATTTTCATCCCCATCCCCGCCCCATCACCCATGGCGGGTACAAAATTCATCCCCATCCCCGCCCCAACGGGTGTAAGCTAAAATCCATCCCCGCCCGCCACCCAACTGGGTATCCATCCCCGCTTCATACCCGTGCTAATACCCGCCTAATTTTTCTTATTTAGCAAACATTTGCCATATATACGGTGTAATTAAAGTTAACTATAGAAAAAATACCTTATGACTAAAGTAACCTATATAATCAAACAAAATACTCGTCATAACAAAAAAAATTCAAACAAAAAACATAAAAATCTCACATAAATTTATATTATCACCTCAATATGCAAATAAATCCAAACTCACCCCATCACCCATGGCGGGTATAAAGCGGGGCGAGTGGAGATGGGGCGGGGCGAGTGGGGATGGGGCGGGGAGGGCGGGGATGGGGCGGGTTCAACACAAAATCCACACCCGCTCCATCACCCATGGCGGGTACGAATTTTATACCCATCCCCGCCCCATCACCCGCCAAACCTACCTCCATCCCCGCCTACTTGGGGCGGATGCGGGGCGGGTCTCCCGCGAAACCCGCCCCACTGACATCCCTAATTGTCAACTACTCAGTGTAAAAGTTTTTCTCTTTGGTAACGCACTTACACAATGTCACAATCTAACCGGGAAACGAAATTAACTTTTTTGTTATGGCTCTATTTAACGGAAAATATATTTAAAGGAAAATAATTTTCAATGGACAACAATTTTCAAGGGAAAATATCAAGAAAAAATATCAAATAATTTTTTTTAATTTAATTGTTTTCACACAAGAAAAATTATAAAGAAAAAAACATAGAAGTGAAAATGAAAGGAGAGAAAAGAAAATGTAATTAGAAACTACGGTGGAAAATGTGGCATTCCTTCCTTTTATAGGAAAAGTTGATTTTGGCCCTGTTCGGCAAAATTAACGGTAGCGGGTAGCGGTTAGCGGTTGAGTAACGGGTAGCGGTTAAAGTAGCGAGTAGCGGTGAATAGTAGCGGGTAACGGTTAGCTGTCAAAGTATCGGTAACTAATATGAGTGTTCGGTAAAAGTAGCGGTTGATATTATAAAAATAAAAATAAAAGCAAGAATATTATTTAAAACTTTATTATAAATTTGTCAAACGCTACCCGCTACCTTAAACGCTACTAATTTTAACGTTTGACAAAAGCTACCCAACCGCTACCTAAATCGCTACTTTACCAAACATTTACAAATTTTACAAGTAGCGTCTTGACTAGGTCAAAACGCTACCCGCTAGCTCAAACGCTACCGCCGAACACGCCCTTTCCCCTAGAGAAAATTGTTTTCCACATTTAGAAAAATTATTTTGTACCCTTGGCAAAACAAACAAGGGAAATTCATTTTCCGAAAAATATTTTTCGTCAAAACAAACGGAGCCTTAATTTTTTTTTTTCCAACCGATAACATTTCTATAACATTATTAGAATACAAATGTTATCCATCTAATCCGTATAACATTATTAGAGCATCTCCAATGTTTGTAGCTAGGGACTAGCTTGAAGTTTATAAAAGTTTCAAGCTAATAGCTAGACCATTGGAGTGCAAATAATAAATTAGCTTGGCCAAGCAAATTAGCTTGTTTAAGCTAATTTGCTTGACAACTAGCTACCAAAGTTGTCAAATAATTAATTGACAAGTGGGACAAGTGAAACTAATTTAATTAACAATCTAGTTGCTATCCATTGGAGCACAAATTAGCTAGACAATGAAATAGCTTGAAATCTTATGTGGCATAACAAGCTAATTATCAAATTAGCTTACTATTGGAGATGCTCTTAGAATACAAATGCATCAATCTTCACCATGCCGACGCACACTATAAGGAAAGGGAAGGAAAATGTTGCATTGATATATCCTGAATTCGTGATGGTGACTCAGGGGAGAATGTCTTGTAAAGTTGCAAGAAAATAATTTAAGTATGATTTCCAAATTAAAGAATAGAATCAAATATACCAACCAGGGTCGGCGATTTGACGTGAGTGGTTAAGGGTCTATTACTCTTTAACCAAAGTTTTGACTTTTGATTGCGAGTCTTGAGTATGGAAAAAAACCTTAACGGGGAAAGATGTTGTCTATCGAGATACCTATGATCGATATGCAAACTCCCGCGGGAGATTAGTTCACTCGTCGAATGTGGTGGGAGCTCATTGTAGTAGAACAAAAAAAAAATGGAATCAAATATAAATCATTTTATTATTCTTCTCATCTATTTACCATTTTGTTTCCTAATTAAGATATGAAATGAAGAAAGGGGAAGGAAATGTTGCATTGAAAGTTTGTACAAACAAAACATTTTTTTTATAGGTAAGGTGATGCCGTGATGGTTGTACACTTGTACTTTGACATTTCGGGAGAAGAGCGTGAGGATAAGGAGATCCCGCTTTAAAGTGCTACAAGTGGGGATTGAATCTTCAATCTTGAGGTTGGAATGTTAAAATCTTTACTAGGTTAAGCGTAACTCGATACATTAATATCTTCATTGGTTGGCATGCTAGATATACTTCAACTAATGACAAGTAGAAATATTGTACGAAGTATTTTAATTGAGATTTTTTGCTTGTTTGGTTGACATCAAAATTGAATTTGCATAAGGAAATTGATTTCCATGAGAAACTCATTTTCATGGGAACTTACTTCCTCTGTGAAATTTCTACATATAAAATAGCAATAGCATATTCTTGTATAAGGATGATTTTACATTTGCTACAACAAAAATGTAGCCATTATAGGATCAAAATCTACACCCTTGATTTTTTTTTTTTTGGTATTCAACCACAACTGTTGTGGGATCTTTTACGGTGATGACGTGTCACGCGTTCTTCGGAGGTATCAAGTATGAGCTGACACGAACCTCTGACAACCTGCAAAACAAGAATATTCCCGTAGGAATATTCCCTCCGATGCCTAAGTAAGTATGGGCTAGAGAGAGAAGTAATTTTAGAGAGAAGGCAGAGCAAAGATAGTTTAAAGTTGGTGGGAATGAATTGCATGCCCCTTTTACCTTGGGAATTGGACTATATATAGGGCTAGGGTTTTTGGGAAGTGTCCAAAAACCCTAGTTATATGACTGGCTGATCTTTAGAGATGAAGACATGTGTCCTTATCTGGTGCATTTTGAAATAAAGGGCTTTAAGGTGCCTTTTTAGGACTGGGCCTGTCAAACAAGTTGGGCCTTCGTGCCATTTATGGAGGACATGTGTCAAGCTATCATTGGGACACGAAGTCCAATTATTTTTTGCCACATCAACAACCGTTTGATATCATTGACAAAAAAGATTTTAAAAAATAACATAAATAAATATAACCATTTCCTCTCATGCGTATGGTTTTTTCAAATTCCCTACACCAAAAACTAAAAAGTACAAGGAAATACTCTTCTAGTGTATAACAATTGGTAAACCAAATATAACCCCAATTAACATGAAATCCACTAATAAATTTCGAAAAGAAAATCGATAACAAGAACACAAGAATCCATTAAACCAAGGGCTCCATTGAATAAAATATGAGAAACTAGGCTGGAAAGGGGTTGATCAATATACGCTTGATTGCAACTAGTTTTTAAGTCCCTAAAATGTTGATTGTTAGCTGATTAGAAGTTTTCATTTGATACCGTTTTCAATAATTTTATTTTTTTCAATTTTGATGAGTTTGATGATAGCGGAACAATTATTTGGATAAAGTAGTTTCTTAGGTTTAAATTGAATACGAAGTCAAATAAAAGAAAGGACAAAATTGCTTTTTGAAAATGAACAGTTGAGATTTAAATAATAAATATAGCACTATAATATTTACCGTTTTAATATGATAGCCATTGAAAAATCTTCACTTATTTAATTAGAATTTACGGAGTAATATGAAATTGTGACTTACCAGTTACCACGTTGAGGGTGAGTAAAACATCTTACTTGAAAATTCCAACTTCGCAAGAAAGTCTCACCTCCCGTTTCATGCCAATGAAATCCCATGCAAATATCGAATTTCTTTAAAGTTCTAATTCCCCTTGATTTTCTTTCTATTAAAAAAAACTCTTTATTTATAATTTGTATTGTTTTCGTGGCTCTGTAGTCTAATATTTTTTTGCCGAAACTGCCCATTGCATTATTAAAAAAACACGAACCCGAAGTATAACGTGGACAAACCAAGCCCGCTAATTCGTTCATTTCTTTATTTTTGTTTGAAAATCACACTTTAACTAGTACCCACAACTCAATCAACAATTGTCAATGGCCCGTCTCGACTCTCATTCACTCTTTCGTTTCCGCCACCTACCTTCCCCTTTCACCACCACCTCTACCCACCGTTACCACCGCCTCCACGTCAGCAGACCCCAGGGCTCATCTTCGGGCCCAATGTCAGAAACGGACCCCACACAAACGGCTCAAGTCCACCCGTCGCTAGAAGTCATCGGAGGAGGTCGCGACAAGTATTTACCGGCACTGATGAAGAATCTGGAGCAACCATACAACCCGTTTCCACTAGTCGGGTCGAACCGACACATAGAGACCATATTTGCGGCGTTCTTCCGGTCACGGCCAGAAGTTAAGTTCCGGCGTGAGTGTTTAAGGATGAAAGATGACGGTGCTGTTGCTCTTGATTGGGTTGTCGGTGATGATCGCAAGCTTCCTCCTCTCTCTCCTATCCTTCTTTTGCTGGTAAGTTCATAATTTTACTCCAGTTTTTTAGGCTTTTTTTTCTTATTATTTTGAATTTTATACTCGAATTTGATTTAATTGCTGACACTATTATATTTGTGAAATTGGAGTTTGACAATTTCTACTCCGTATTTTATACTCGGGTGTATCGTTACTCGATTCCCGTCTTTGTCGCTGCCATTTGTTATTTCCGTGCCTTTCCGAGTTAATCCCAGTTATTGGAAACTTTTTCCAATCAAATGGCATTTTCGTAAATAATGGATGATTTTATTACGAAAATGCCATTAAACGTATATGTAAAAGAACATAACATTATGATATAAAAAAAAAAGATTTATTACTTTCATTTTAGTTGTTGCTAAAAAAAAAAAAAACATATCTCATGTTCATTTATCATAATGTCATGTTTTTTTTACATATGTACTAATATTCTTTTGATGTATAATCAGCATTGTGCACATGTGTCATTATCTAATTAAACGAGGAAGCGAATAAAAAACATTGCTAAGTGTGACCACCTTTTTAGGAAATAGTATATGTAACTGATAAAACTACTTGATTATTCATTAACAACCTTATTTAGATTGTATGCTAATGTGTACAACCCAAAGCAGACTATGCTACACGAAAACTAGAGCTCAAGCTTTTGATGTCTAACTTCAGCGTTCTTCTGATGAGAATATCCTTCCCACATAAAAGATCCGGATGTATTAGGCTTGGGACTTCTAAAACAACAACAAACTTGTCATGTTGCCGACTTGCCGTTAAATAGATAAAGTGAGTAAAAATGTTGTAACCAGTGCACAAGGCTCCCGTTATTTAGCGAAGGGTGTGGGGAAGGTTCAAATGTACGCAGTCTTACCCTTATTTTCATAAAGAGGTTGATTCCAAGATAGCAAGTAGACACTTGACCATCGCACCAAGGAAAGAGTGAGTGAGAGAGAGCATAAAGTAGAAGATAACTTTGTAAATTTGTAAACGGGCAAAGGGAGGGAAAGTTAATAACTGGGGATTTTACTGAATAATCTGAGTGAAAGTTAGTCAGCTACACAGGGAGTAATAGTTACTAACTGATGTTATCAGTTTATAAAGTACAGTCACTACAAACTGAGATTTATAACAGTATACTGTAGCATCAAGACAAAGCTATATAAGCCTTGCAGGACCAATGCAGATCATTGGAATCCCATTGCAGTAGCTGCAGGTTCATAGCAGGAAGTAACAAGTGAAAATTAGCAGTAGCAGCTATGAACCTGTTATTGAAAGATTTTTATAGCCGATTTCCTACCTGCAGAATTGATATTAGCAAGAACAACCCTACCAAGTAACTATTAGCCATAAGAGTGGCGATGTGAAGTAATTGATGGAGAAATCAGAACTTGCATTAGCTAGGGTACTAACAACAGCAGCCTAGAATCAGTTCAGGGCGCATCTGTTAATAGTAATCCTGTATAATTACAAGGGAAATTTGGAGGTTTGAAATTCTGCACACAGTTTTGAACTTTTGATTGTTCAGTTTGTCTGAAGTCAACAAGGGCATATTTTTCTCCTAGTTATTTCAGTAACTGAAGTCATTTAGAGAACTGGAAAAAGTTACAGCAGAAGCTAAATTATGGCGCAATCAGAACAGAATTATTAACAGAGATAAATTGATTTTTTGACCTGCGGTAGTAGCGAAGTGCCACGTGATCTCCTATGAGTAATAAGTAAAAATTAACTTAAGTGAAGATTGGTTCCAATGAAACTTAATTGAGTTGGATGATTTTAAATAACCTGAAGTGAGATAATTGTGGCTGAAGCAGTATAAAGATCAGCCATTTTGGACTGTAGAGCTCAAGAAGCTAAAGATAGCTGATGAATCATCTCAAGGACATATGATGAGCAGCCAAAATAAGATTTTTGGAGAGCTTCTACAGCTCCAACTGGACAACTTACTGTTCTTATAGTTCGTATTTCGGTTGTAATATCAAAATTTCTTTCCTGAATTTTCATTTGATTTCCTACAACTTGTAATAAAATAGAGATGATTTTGCAATATAGAAGAGTAGACCAGAGCATTTTATGGAATACTTTATGACTTTATGTTCAGTTAGGATAAGTTTCTTTTAACATTTATGAAATGCTGTGGACTATTGCTTAAAATAAGAGGGAGAGGAGTGTTGTGTGCTGGGAATGATAAAGTAGAAAAATAAGAGTAGTTGATTAGAGAACATATTATGCAGCCAGGTCTTACAGGAGGCAGTGATGATACTTATGTAAGACACATGTTGATTAGGGCCAGGAGTCTGGGATGGCGAGTGATCGTCTTCAACAGCCGTGGCTGTGGTAATAGCCCCGTCACTACTCCTCAGGTAATCCTTTGTTGTGCATGGAGCTTACTGAAAAGGTTAAAAATGCAGAAATTGAAAGGATGAAAGGTTTGATATGAGCAGTTTTATTCAGCGTCATTCACTGGGGATCTTACTGAAGTGATTACACACGTAAATGGTAGATATCCTAAAGCCAAATTATATGCTGTTGGCTGGTCCCTTGGAGCTAATATTCTTGTACGTTATTTGGGTCAGGTATGTTCTTTTCTTAATCTGTTTTTAAATCTCTAACATGATATAGTTTTTTAATTAGCCTATTCAGTTGTTTCTGTGTTATTTGTATACTAGGATCTTATTATTTTACAAGAGATGCACCTAATAATCTCACCAGGGTGAGATACAGTATCAAAAGGATGCCACGCTGATGAGATCATTAGGTGCATCTCTTGTCCATTATATGCTTTGTTCCATTTCCTGTCTTTAAATTACAGCCGAGTATGATGTGTCTTTGTTGTGCACCTGGTTTGGCTGGCGATCTTGCTCATTAGCAAAGGTTCCTTTGGATTGCTGTAGATGGCCAATGAACTTAATGTTTTGCGTGGCTACCTCTTTTCTTTCACGTGTCACATTCCTAAATTTATGCATATGTTAGCAATCTGTATTATGCAGTATAGAAAATCGTGAAAGTGTTTACTATCAAAGCTTGTCAGATAGAACCACAACATTCCTTGGCCTTTATAGACTAAGCATTTCGATTATGCATGAGGTTTCAACACAATCAATGCCGTGAATTTGTTTGTTACCTTTAGCAACTAATCTAGCTTTGTGTGCAACACAATTCCATGTTTGATGGCTTTCATCCTTTTCTTTGGAGCTCGTAACATGGATCTCATTAGTGCCACTATTCTGTATTTTGGTTATTCGAAGTTTCTCTCTCTAATTACTTTGTCATCCTTTTTCAGGAATCACATAACTGCTCTCTCGCTGGAGCTGTGAGCCTGTGTAACCCTTTCAATCTGCCAATTGCAGATGAGGACTTCCACAAGGGCTTTAATAACACTTATGACAAAGCATTAGCAAGCAGCCTTCGAAGAATATTCAAGAAGTAATGACAACTCGCGACTTTTATCTGTCTCTTAATAGTTATACATTTACTCCCTTCTCCCAGAAATAATAGTCACATACTATTTTGTTCTCTGACAAAATTGTAACATGTCCGAAATTGTAGACTATGGTTTAATTTCCAAACATAACCCCATTTAAATGTAGTGGTAGAGAGATAATAGAAAAAGGCAACTACTCTGTATTGTAAAGGGTTTTTCTAGTGAATTCATGATGACTCATTGTGAGGCGAGGGAAAGCGACACAACATGGCAATTAGTTCCAGACAGACGAAGTAGTGGTTGGGGATGGGGGGTGTTTGTTGTTGGTGAGCTACTTTTGCTGGTATTTTGTCTGAATTTCTTATATAAGACCAGTTTGTTTGCTGCTCAGGCATGGCGCTCTCTTTGAAGATATTGGAGGGGAGTATAACATACCAATGGCTGCAAATGCAAAGACTGTAAGGGAGTTTGATGAAGGGCTAACTCGAGGTCAATACGATTCTCATCTGAGTCTGTGCCAGAGAGTTTATGGCAATTTGTTATCTATGTCTAACCTTCCTGATATTCTATCATTTTGCAGTGTCGTTTGGGTTCAAGTCAGCTGACGACTACTACTTGCATTCAAGCAGTTCGGATTCAATTAAGCATGTTTGTACACCATTGCTTTGTATTCAGGTAGTGTTTTATTAACAACCCATGCCCTGCATCTGTTTATGTCAAGCTCTTGAGATTTTCAATCAACATAGGGCACGTTTGGTATAAATTTTGGAAAGGAAATGGAAAGGAAATAAATAAGGGGAAAGGGTAATGTTAACTATTACCATTATAAGTTGTTCGATATACCATGGGAAATGAATCACTTGTAACAAATAGGGATTGATGAGGGTAACAATCTAGTTACCATAGGGTTGGGAGAGGTAACACATAGCGTGATAGCGGTAATGGTTACCCTTAGGAAAAGGGATTGTGTTACCACACCCATACCAAACATTAGGTAATGGAAATAGCTAAGTGATTCAATTTCCACCACTTAAAAACACTGTACCAAAAATGCTGATAAATCAAAACAACATAAAAGTGTAGGGCATCAGAATTTTGAAAATTTCTATTAGCACTAACTACTGCAAGTATTGTATGTTAACTAAAGAAGACTGAAGACTACGTATATTAGTGACGAAGGGGCATATATAGGGAAATGTATATGATCTGTCAAGCGTATGAAGCCTGAAAGTGGGAGTTGAAGTGAGGACGGGAAGGATTACTCTTTAATTACTAGACTTGATAAACAATCTCAAATATCATCGTTTGCATGATTTGCAGGCTGCTAATGATCCCATTGCTCCAGCCAGGGGTATTCCTCGCAAAGATATCGAGGTTTGTGTTATTTTGCTGATTTTTTATTTATGTTTTCAATCCGATGTTTAATTCTTTATAAATACAAAATACTCTTTAAGGGTTTGTGTGTTAAGCTGTTAACCCTATTCTCAGCTCCTCTCCAGAAAGGTGATGGATTGCATGGCCTTATTTGCTTAATTTGGGATCCTTATCTAGTATGTATATCCTGTCTTTAAGAGTTTAATTGTTTTGCCCAGATATTCCAAATGGTTTTGAATGTAACATTCAACTACTTGGGGTTGCTTGGCGGGCTCTTTGTTTGCTATAAAATTTGCATACTACCCAGTAGCGGATGTAACATGTGCGAGTATAAATTAGAAAAGAGTAAGTTATTCAACGAGAACAATTACAAAACAAATACAAACTTCTTTTCTTTAGTAATAAATTTGATATATTTTTTTGGCAAGTAAGGATTATTGCTCAAGAAAATTGATTACAACCTACCAATTTTGGGTGCTAGGGAAACCAAAACCTCTAGGCTAAAGCTACGGAACAAACTAGGCTAATTACAAGCCTACAAAACAGTAGATTTAAACCACTAAGTTAGCCTCGATTGCAAAGAATCAAACTTATTCCTATCAATTCTACTTATATTCTATTTAATTATGTATTTGATTTCCTGAATAGCTCCCTGTTCCCAGAGAGAAGCATAACACCATACCTGACCTTCCATATTGAGTAATTGTACAAGGAATAGTAGCATAGGCAATTTGCTTCCTGAAGGCACCTTTACAATCACTCCTAATCCAAACCATCATGCTGTACATTGAACTCCAAGCTTTCACCTTTATCAAAATCTCATTAAGCACAGGCAAAGAAAATGTGCTTGCTAGTTTCAGCATGGTTCTCACTTCTCACTGTATTAGAAACATTGCAGAGTCTGATTCTAGTCTATTCCACTAACTTCTCCCACAATGGAACACTTATTTTTCTTTTAACAAATAAATTCCACACCTTTCCCCCAGCGAAACTTTTGCTCAGGTCCATAAGGTCCATAAGCTTACTGTATACATCCTTGATCTGATACTTTTGAGTATGGAAACATTGGTGACTCAACTCAACCCTCGGTCATATTGTCTTGCTTTTGAGCAATAACCCAATCCTGTTTACCTACAGCTGCATTGTTCCCCAATCCCCATCAAGTTTCTAAAACCTAGACCTCCACAACACTTGGGTATGTACAATCTGTCCCATTCCTCTGCACCAGGGAATCGGCGTATGTTGCATGCCATAAAAAAGCTTTACACGCAAAATTGATCTTTTTTATGATAGTAGAAGGGATTATGAATATTTGTGGCCAGTAAACACAAACACTCACGAGGACAAGGTTTATGAGTTGCATGCCTGCGTAAGAAATGTGTCTTGAGCTCTAAACCTAATTCTCGCAACCATTTTCTCAATAAGCTTCTTGCAATCTCCGACTGTAAGCTTATGAAGCCAGACACTTGACTTATTCTTTCCTCTGCACTTTTTCCCATGCCAATAGGTGGATGATGATGATCATTACAGATTTACACTAAAACCTAGTATTGGACGTAGCTTATGTACCTTAAAACTACATGCTTATCCTCATATTCTGCTTTCTCTTAAGCTGATATCGTTGAATTCACCGGTCTAGTCTCTGCATGAAAGAAGTTTATCTGGTACCTGTGTTTATGTAGCTCAAAAAAGGACGTTTATCAATGCACTGTTGATTGCATTATCCTTGAATCTGATTCTTACTATGTTTTCTTCTATCAGGAAAACCAGAATTGTCTATTAATTATTACACCAAAGGGTGGCCATTTGGGGTGGGTTGCCGGTAATGGAGCTCCGTTTGGAGCGCCATGGACAGATCCGTGTGTTATAGACTTTTTGCAACATCTCGAGAAGAGATCGTCTGAAACCCCATCGTCCCCTAGCCAATCGAATAGGGCTCCGATGTGTACGCAGGATAGCTTGTTAGCAACAGAGGTATAGCTGGTGATTTATTTGATTGTTTTCTGTATTAATTGCTTGATTCTTTCTGGTGTACCTAAGAATCTGTAGGAAGCTCCAGACATAATTTATTGGCTGAAAAGAACCCAGCAACAATTGTGTATTCTTTGCTCAATTGCAAAATCATCAAAGTGGATTCAAACATCCAGTTCATGTTTTTTTAAAAATAAATAAATTATTATTGCTATGTACATTCTCTAATCCATCCACCAAGTATACTAAAAAGGAGCACATATAAATATATATACACTTTGGCATTCCCTTATGTTCGCTGGCTTCTGTTCCTACAACAATTGGGTAGAATTTTATGGAATTGAGGAAGCGAGAATGATTTTGTTATAGTACAGACGTACAGTATATCAATATATATTCGTGTTGATGTTAAACGGCCATGAATCGTGATTTCCGATCAATGTAAACTAGTACTCAATATAAGATCACACTCTTAAAATAACTTACCAACCACACATTTACGCAAGTGAACGCAGATATTTAACGTGGTTCACTAATAATGTGTTAGCTACGTTGACAGGCAGAGGAGAAGAAAGTTTTATTGATCTTGAGTAGTACAAATTACAGAATACAACTAGGTTATGACCTAGAGAGTTTATATAGTACTCTCTAGACAGATGCGGAAAAACCCAGAAAATAGACCAAAAACAGATAACCCTAGTCCAGAATAACAAATACCGTAAAGTTATCTCTGTGTTGGGGCGTTGCAGTAAAGGACTTGACCGATTCAAGGCATTATTCTAACAGTTTCTATTATAGAATACGGTAAAATGTTTTTCTTCAAAATAAATAGAGCCTGAATAATTTTTTCATTTTTAAAAGAAAAAGTCTCGGATGTATGAAGGGAGAAGGGAGGGAAGAAACGAGAGGCAAAATAAGAAGAAATAGGTACGGAGTATCTCTTACTGCACCACATAGTGTATACGTACATGTTTACTCTCTCCGTCCCGGAATACTTGATCTGTTTTCCTTGTCGGACCGTCCCTTAATACTTGACCTGTTTCTAAAAATGGAAATATTCTAACAATATTATATTATTTCTCACTCCACCCCTATTAACTCACCTACCCCTACTCCATACAAAAAATAATTAAAAATTTAACCGCTATTCTCCCCCAACCCCACCTCTTAACCCACCTCCCACTAACTACATTAAAATAATACCCCATTATCAATTACTACCTATTAAATTAAATAAGTCAATTCAACTCCCTTAAATTTTGTGCCGGTCAAACCGGGTCGAGTATTCCGGGGCGGAGGGAGTATTAATTTTTGAATTCAGGTGATGTATTTAAAAGCAACCTTTCAAAAAATTCTCAATAATGAAGTACAATGTTTTATAAGACCAATAGACCATATTTGTTTTCTTGGTGCAAAATCGTACTTAATTAATATATAGTCGATCATACATACACGGTTTGGATTGTTTAGTCCAAAATTTTATTATTACTCCGTACTAGTGTACTACGTTGTGGACTTGTGGCGGCCACGTCAATGTTCCTATCATCTTTGGCGCTAACGTAAGTAACATGCATGACGCGTATGAATAGCAAATACAGAGTATCGACCATTATCGAGGACTATCTTGCTTAATTAAGCATTTTCTAATCGGTTGTTTTAAAACGTTTCTTTTTTAATAAATACTTCCTCCATTCTTTATTAAATGACACAATTTTTTTGTCACGTTTGCCAATGCAATATTTCAACCATTAATACCTTTTATTATCAATGGTTAAAAATTATAAAAGTTTGATATTATAAAACTATAGGATGAGACGATTATAACAAGACCCCACATGACTATATTTTTTGTTAAATATAAATCACAATTGATGGTCAAAGTATATTACATGAATAGTGCCAAAAGTACAATTATGTCATTTAAAAAAGAATGGAGGAAGTATTGTTTTTACTACATCGTGTAAGAGCTTTTACCAACTATCTCAGGAAAAGGTTTTATCGAGAGAGTGAATGGTAAGAGACTAGGAGCTCTTACAAGGGGCATTTTTAGCTCTTACCATTCCCCTGCTTTTAAAGTGTCTACCACTAATTCGAATAGGGTTGACTCATGCGAGATTTCGGAAACATCGTTTGGAGTGCGAAGGACATATCTATGTGTGATGGACTTTTAATTTGCAACTTTTTCACAAGACCATTTTTTTAGTAGGTAAGAATAAGTATTTTACTTACACTCTCAAACATTTCGCAGTTGAAGAGCTTGACCATTTAATTTCCAAGTCATAAAGCGAGTTCTTCCACCAATTTGTGATGGTTAAAAAATTAAAATTTGTCGATTTGAGCAGGAAAATATGCGTGGATGCTATATATATGCGCCTATGCACTTATCCGAATACAAAATAGATGCTATTTTCCTTTGTATAATTAATACGAGTATCTAAAAGGATGATAAGATGCGGCATAATATCAACCAGAAAGTTACCTACTTCTCGATACAAAAACTAAAGAGAGGGCCTAATTAGTCCAAATAGGTTTGTCGCATGCCTTAATTAAGCACTAGAACCCCACGGGACCTATGTGTTTTAGTCACCTTTTATTAGTGATAAGATAAGATGTTCTAGTCATTGTTTAGAGGTAAGTGTCCCCACATCATGAATCCCTTGCAATTAATCCATGTGTATATTATTCTATTATGGTATTGAATTTGATAAGTGTTATCCCATTTTTGTCTAGTTACATAATAAAGGGACCATACCAAATTCATACGGAGTAGTTCCCACTCACTTGGAATAGTAGTGCTTCGGTGGAACTTCAATCCGCAAATCGATACAAAATTTATGGACCCGCGAATCTGAAAAAAATCAGGAGCTGGTTTCGATACGATACGATCAAGAGCCATCCCTAATCATAGTGTCGGGGTTACGACGATCTCGTGATTATAGTACCTTGTGTATTTTCTCAAAATAAGGACCTTGTTCAATTAAAAGGTAAAAGGAAAAAGGAAATAGAATAAAAACAATTAATTAAGAATTGAACCCTTGATCTTGGATATTAAATAACAACACCTTAACTAGCAACTAATTCAATATAATTTTTGTTAACCCTTAGAAAACTTATTATGTTATACTACCTTTGTTTCTGAAAGTTCTTTACGCTTTGAAAAATGTGTCCAAAGTATAAAAACTTTGACCGTAAATTCTCACTGTTATATACATCAAAACGTTACATGTAAGATCTTGTTAGATTGATCTCGGTATGTATTTTCATAATATCAAATTTTTATAATTTTTTCACATACGAAATTGGATATATTAGTAGTTAAATATTGCATTTGAGTTCGTGCAAATAGTAACTGTAAAGATCTTTTTGAAACGGAGGTAGTATCTTTATTTGAGGCCCTGTGCCGCCGCTCACTCAAAAACCGCCGATCCTTAATCAAAAGCTAGTTCAAGTAGTTTTTTCACGTACCAAACATAAATGAGCTGAGTAATGAAAAAGTTATTTACCAAATAAAACTATAGTCGAACTCTGGAAAAGTAAATATTTCCTCCGGTTTTTTTTTTTTAAGTTGAAGCATTTTAACTTTTAACACCGTTTATATAATTTATTTAGACTATCGCAACTTCACAATCCATTCTAAAAACAACTTTAGTGCGCCCGTGAGCTGAATAAGGTTGAGCCCAAGTTGTAACATCACCAATAATAGTAATTCAATCCCAAGAATCCAAGATTCCCAAGTCACAAGTCACAAGAGCTCCCTTTCCTTTCCGCAGTTTGGAAAGACATAATTAAAGGCGTTCACAACTAGACCTGGTTATTGGACAGGGTAGTCCAATGGATATAGGGTTAGGGTCAAGTTAATAGGGCTTTTATTGGGCAGAGCTCTTATTGGACAGGGCCTTTATTGGACAGGGTCATTATAGGGTCAAATTTATACTACAATTATTTTGAAAATTAAAATAGTAATGATACAAAAAATTACGTGTATAGCTTTGTATTCACTTGTACTTGCACATGGCTCTTTTGTTTTTCATTTTTTATTGCTCGTTTATTGACCCGCCCACTAATGACCCGCTATTGACCCGCAACCCGCTTTTGACCCGCCCATTATCGACCCGCTAAAAATAACTCTTTCAATACCCGGCCCTCTTTTGACCCGCACCGACCCTGACCCGCCCCGGCCGATAACCAGGTCTATTCACAACAAAATTAAAGGCGTTAACAACAAAACTATCACTACTATCACTACTAGCAATTCCAAAGATTGTTGCATGAATACAGTTATACAGTAACATTTGTACACATGTTTTTCCTCTATGAAAGGGGATTCACTACTAATAGACAAAGAAAGCATTCAGTATCAAAGAATGGAGCTCTCACAAACCATCGATTCTACACCGTCCACTTTGCATTTCGTTACTTCATGTGCACATGCACAAACATAGACATATTATACGGTGAAACCGCCATGCATTATAGAGTTTCTAACGCATTCAAGAATTTATTAATTTATTGGCTCATTAGATCGAAGATTCAAAGAGGTCTTGGGTTCGAGTCATATCCAAGGCGACGGTGATAGGGGATGGGGATTTTTTTACTCTTTGTTATTAATATGGGAGTTAGCTGACGAACCAGCGGGTAATTAGTATGGGTGTTCGACAAAAATAGCGGTTTCTATTTTAAAATACAATAAATATTGTATATTTTGTTTAAAATTACATTTACTACTACGTAACATTTGACAATAGATACAAAATCCCTCTCTCTACCGCTAATAGCTACAAAAACCGTTACCTTACTAAACACTTACAAATTTTACCAGTAGCAACTTGAATAGATCGAACGCTAACCGTACGTTACCTCAAACGCTACCGTCGAACATAACCAAATCTTATATTACTAATAACTCTTTAAACAAATATTAGTGACCGAGATCCGAATAATCCCGGTGGAAGATCCTCTCTTGATCTATCGAGTCACTTTCTCGAATAATCGATAGACTAGAACATTAGAAAGCCATTTGTAAATTGTAAGCCAAAGATCGATAGTTGTCTTGATTTCGACTAGTATTATGTGCTTCATATATGCATTCACTTTCAAATGTCCAACACTAGACCATGTGGCGTGCCTTCTACCACAAGGTTGTTAGTCATGTCTATCATACTTTTTGCTTCATCGTATTGTTTGCACTAAAATAGCTAAATTGCCATGTTTCTCACCACCCCCCTATACGTTCAATTTTGCTCAGTTTTTGGCATACATTTGTTATTCAACAAAATTGACGTTTGGATTATGAAAATGTTAACAATGTCTTTATGGTTTTGCAAATTAATCGTTGAATGAGACGGTTTGAGTTGGCTTTCGTTTTAAACATCATCAACTTATGTATGTCTCACAATAAACAAAATTAGGGTGTGTTGTCTTACTCTTAATAAAATAATTTTAAGGTCCAATAAGTTCAGATATGTTGCAAACATGTCTTATAAGGTCATAAGTTACAATCAAGTATTATCAGGTCAATAAGTTCCAATCAGGTATTATATGTTCCAATCAGGTCATGTTAATTTTACTCTTTCACAATTAGGTTTGATCAGTTCCAATAAGTTTTATTCATGTCCTATATCAGACCAATCAAGTTTAACCAGATCCAATAAATTTAGATAAGTTCAAGTATCATCCGGCAAAAAGTATACCTCCGTTTCAAAAAGTTCTTTACGCTTAGGAAAATGTGTCCAAAGTATAAAAACTTTGACCGTAAATTCTCACCATTATATACATCAAAACGTTACATGTAAGATCTTGTTAGATTGGTCTCGGGATGTATTTTCAGAATATCAAATTTTTATAATTTTTTTACATACGAAATTGGATATATTAGTAGTTAAATATTACATTGGAGTTCGTGCAAATAGTAACTGTAAAGATCTTTTTGAAACGGAGGTAGTAGGAGATTAATTTATCAAAAATAAAAATTAACCAATACCCTACAGTATTTTATACTAATGTAAACATGGAGTCGAATGTAGTTTCTAATCCAATAAAAAGAAAAATGTACATTTTTCTTACACGAGTAAAGATAATACTCCGTATAAGAAGAAAAAGTGTACATTTTTTTTTACACAAGAAAAGAAAAATGTCATAGTGTGTGAAGGGAACACCCACAAGGCCACAACTAACAAATTATTCCTATAAAAAAGGGTAATTTAGATAGAGGTGAAAATGGGAACGAAAAACAATTCACGTCTACGTACCGAATGTATTTGGACATAATAATATTCATGATTACATTTACAATCCCTTTCATGGATTATCACGAAGCTACCTAGCTTCTTGGAATTAAAGTTTGTTATTTCTTATCATCATAATTATCCCATGTTTAATTTTAGTCATCATCTTTGAATTTTAAAATAAAATAAAAAGATATAATTTTATTCAAATGACGTATGATAACGAGTAACCTTTCTTACCCAAATCTCATTTGATATTTGACTCTATTTAAACACTCATATTTCCTATACAATTCTCAACACAAACACAAAAAATAAAACAAAACCTTGCTTCTTTATTTGTAAATCATACATAATCTATTGTAAATTCGCAATGGCCACCGGAGTTCCCAATAACACGGCAATTGCAAACCATAATAAGAAACGTCCTGGTGACAATGACGATTATTATAACTCCATGATTATTTCCAAGAAGCCGGGTTCCGCCGCCGCTAAGGAGGATCCCGTGGCGGCGCTAGCGAGCGCACGCCACGAGTTCGGTGAACACGGAGGCGTAAATATGTCCATTGAGGCGTCGGCCACCTTTACGGTGATGGAGCCAGAAACGATGCGGCGGTTATTTTCAGGGGAATTAGGTGCTGACAGAGACTATTTCATTTACAGCCGTCATTTTAACCCCACCGTTCTCAACCTAGGCCGCCTTATGGCCGCCATGGAAGGGACGGAAGCGGCTTATTGTACGGCTAGCGGGATGTCCGCTATCTCCTCCGTCCTCCTCCAGCTTGTAGGCGCTGGCGGCCATATTGTGGCGTCGCAAACCCTCTACGGCGGAACACATGCTCTCCTTACCCATTTCCTCCCCCGTGCCTGTGGGATTACTACCTCATTCGTGGATATCTGCGACCATGCTGCCGTAAAGGCGGCGATTGTGGAGGGGAAGACGAAAGTGGTTTATTTCGAGTCGGTGTCGAACCCGACTCTGACGGTGGCGGATATACCTGAGATGTGTAGGATAGCGCATGATAAGGGGGTGATTGTTGTGGTGGATAATACTTTTGCGCCGGTTGTGATATCGCCGGCGCGGCTTGGTGCGGACGTGGTGGTGCATAGTATTTCCAAGTATATTAGTGGTGGGGCCGATATCATCGCAGGTAAATGTTACCTTTAATTTGTCATCTGATGCATGAATCTGTTATCATCTTTTTCACCTACCATACATGTGTCTTGTCATTGGTGTCTATTTCCGTCGCAACCTCCATGATTTTGAGTTAGAATTTGTTATCTGTAGTCGTCAAACAGGTGACATAGAAAGGGAATTTTAGTACATTGGGTAATATCCGAACCATTTAGCAATATACCAGCATATATAACTCTGACTCTTCATTTTATCTTAAGTATTTGTCTCGTTCTCTTTATTTTGACATGAGTATAAACACTCGTACCACTTCATTTTTATCTAAATTTCGGGAAATTTTACAATTTAACCAAGTCAGACACTTATCTGTGTTCAACTATTGTGTCCGAATCCGAGTAACCTAGATCCCAGCCATGCTTGGGTTTTTTATGTTCAACTTTGTTACCCGAGTCCGAGTAATATAGATCCCAAACATGCATGCTCCTTTTACACGTACACATCTTTTGGTTTTTTTGTGCTACGTGCACACGGGTGCATAATCAATTTGTGAACTTAATAATGAGGAGGAGAACAAGAACATGAGCCAGTAACCTATAATTCCAACCATATACTGATACAATTTCAAGAGGGGTTGAAGTGACTTTTACTCTCAATCATGGGATGCCTTTACTATTAGTAACCTTTTTTTTGTTTGACATATGAATTGTCTTGCGCCTAATATCAAACACCTTGGGCTTCTGAATCTACGCTAAGCTTCCAACTCACGTTTTCCCCATTTGATCACTGTTGGTTTAGGTGAATGATTTAGACACTTAAGAAATACGACAAATTTGTCAACATTTGTACCCTGGTCCCCTAGGTAACTTTTTGGCATTTGTAAAAGAACCAAGCGATATTGCCGATATGAGAAGTACTCCCTCTGTCCCTTATACTAGAAGCATCTTATATTTTGAAATGTCCTTATAAGATTGTTATACTAGAAGCATCTTATATTTTGAAATGTCCTTATAAGATTGTCCTATAGACTGGTATGTTTCACAGGCTAACACTATGCGTAGAGGGTGTTCTCCATAGAAGATGTCTAACAGATGTAGTATTCTTAGGGTGTGCTCTCTTTCGCCTGGTCTGCTAATAGGCCTACATAAAACGACCGGAACATTTTCTCCTCAGATTTTTATAGTTTCTGTTATGATCTGTCTAGAATGGTCTGAATGTTTTCTGTGAGTACTTTATGCTTTTTCTGATCTTTTTCTGATCTGAATTGGTCCACTTTTTCTAATCCAGTCTAATAACAATAAGAGGAAGAGAGCGAAACCTTAGTTTTGCATGGTTAATGCATAATTTAAACTTGTGCTATGTGTTAAACCTAAAAATTAAATTTAGTTGGAACGTTTCATAACGGTGTTTAATGCAGGTGCTATTTGTGGGCCTGCAAGCCTAGTGAATTCCATGATGGACTTACACCAAGGATCCTTAATGCTACTAGGCCCAACAATGAACGCCAAAGTCGCATTTGAACTATCAGAAAGAATCCCCCATTTAGGGCTGAGAATGAAAGAGCATTGTGGGCGGGCCTTAGAATTCGCCAAAAGGATGAAAAGATTGGGCCTCAAAGTCATCTATCCTGGGCTAGAAGATCATCCACAACACGAGCTTCTAAAGTCCATATGCAGCCAACAATATGGGTATGGTGGAATCCTTTGTGTTGACATGGAGACTGAGGACCGAGCCAATCGGCTAATGTACCAGCTCCAAAACTGCACCCAGTTTGGGTACATGGCGGTTAGCTTAGGCTATTACGAGACCCTCATGTCGTGTTCGGGTAGCAGCACCAGCAGCGAAATGAGCGAGGAGGAAAAGACCCGGGCTGGTATCTCACCGGGCCTTGTTAGGATGTCGATTGGTTATAGTGGCACGCTTGAGCAGAAATGGGCTCAATTCGAGAAGGCCTTGGCTAAATTACAGGATGTAAAGTTTAATGTTCGTCACATATAAGTCAAGGAGTGTTAGAGCTTTCAGCCCGGTTCCAGATGATCCTGGGATCGATTCTCATCCCCGCCCTTGTGGCTCATTTGCACCCAAAAAAAAAACCTATAAGCCAAGGAGAAGTCTATCTTGGTCTCTACCTAGACTACTAGACTATGTTATGGAAAATCTTTCATCAATATGATGTTGTACATTTGGTTTTATAACTATGTAAACGGCTTATTCAATTGTGGCAATATCATCTTTCGTCACTTTCTGGAGCCTGTGTGGTTGTCTAGTCATAATTCTTTACCTTCATAAAAGTCACAAATCACAATGCACCACAAACGCGTTCATTAGCGTTTGCATGACAAGGCCCGGTTTGACAATTAGGGTTTAGCAGTTTACTGTTTGCATTGGCAGTTAGCTTAGTGTTGCGGGCTTGGCTCGAAAAGATTATTAGGCCCATTTCCAGGCCCAACTAGCCCAAATTTAGTTTTTGTGTTGGTTAAACTGGAATTTTAGTTATAAAATTGGCTTGGACACACGGTGTGCTGAATTTTTTGTAGCACGCCGGCCCGAACCCATCACGGCCCGCCATTTTTGTTCCCTTTTTAATCAAGTCTAGGACCAATGCACACTTATGGCTGACAAAGACCAGCTGTCAAATGACCAACTCAACCAAAAGATTAAGCTGATGATTGGAGCCCTAATATTAGTTTTATACTCTATTACCAGACGTCATTAAATTATGCATAGAGCATAATAACATGAAACCCATCTGGTAATGTTAAATTTTGATAGATGAGATTTGGAAGCAAGTTTGACAAACAGTAAACCCTAACTATGGAGATGTTTCTTAGGGGTTGTCAACCCTTAGGGTCAACCAAACATTTTGCTTCATTATATTACATGCCTCAAAATGATGAGTAAATATCTTAAATATCCCCTATCATGACTGAGTCCGTGATATGAAATTTGGGAAATTTGTTAAAAAGGACCTTTTATAACCCAAATTTTGTGAGAAAGGACCTTATATAATTTTTTTTGCGAAATTACACCTTAATGTAATTTTTTTTGCGAGAAAGGACCTTACATAATTTTATTTTGTGAAATCACACCTTAATGTAACTTTTTTTTGCGAAAGACAACCAAAAGTAAATTTTCGGCATTGACTGAGCTTTTTCGGCCATTGACTTGCACGTGAGAAGCACGTGTGACTTTATATTGCTAATCACACCCAATTTTCCTCCAAAATTCAAGCTTTAAAACCTAAAGTTGGAAAAAAAAAATCGAAATAAAATCAAGTTTGAAAATTCAAGACTCGGGAAAATCAATGTCTTTAGCCAACGTAAGCCACACGTGCTGCTCACGTGCAAGTCAATGGCCGGAAAAGCTCAGTCAATGCCGAAAACTTTCCTTAGGTCCTTTCTCGCAAAAAAAATTACTTTAAGGTGTGTTCTCACAAAAAAAATTATATAAGGTCCTTTCTCGCAAAATTTGAGTTATAAAAGGTCATTTTTGGCAAATTTGCCATTAAATTTAACACCTACTAACCTAGCTACGTGCAATAAAACCAAAACTTCGCCAAAAATAAGTATGGAGTAGTTTTGCATAGGCATTTATCATATTTTTTTTAGCAACTAGGTAGCGTAATAAATTCGTCGAAACCAAACAATAGAGCCAGCATTAATTTGGAGATATTAAGTAGCCCATCGTTGCCGAAAATTCAACGTTCTTTAGTGAAACAATGTCCTACCACCAATGTCTATATTGCACCACTTGTAAATTGTACGGAGTAATAGGCTATAATTAATTTTTGGGTCATCCTCGATCATTTCCGTTGTAAATAAACGGATAAGTACATGAAAACAACCTTACAAAACCAAATACTTCCGTACACAAATTCTTAATTACATCTGATTTACAATATATTTGTAAGGTAGATGTAAGTTATTTTTAAATGCTTAAAAGTTACGCGATTAGTATAAACTTTATTTATATTTTAGTGATTAGAGTTTGTCAAATATTGTGCAATCTCGTATCATTCTCATTAATAACACACGTATATATAGTACAACTCAGTTACCTAAACCCTAGGTACACATTAGGTAACTCACCATAGTTAGGACTCTACAGAATATTCACAGAATAATATCTAATATCTTAACATATCTTAACATCCCCCCTCAAGGTGGAGCATGTAGATCTCGAATGCCCATCTTGTGCAAAAAAAACTCAAATTGCGCCTTCCCCAACGCTTTGGTGAAGATATCTGCTAACTGAACCTTCGTCGACACGTACGACGGACTGATGATCCCTTCCTTGATTGCATCTCGAATGAAATGACAATCTGACTCGATGTGTTTTGTCCTTTCATGGAACACCGAATTCTGTGCAATATGCAACGCAGACTGACTGTCGCAATACATCCTCATGCCTTGGTCGTGTGTCACCCCCAAGTCGCGTAGTAGTTGTTTCAACCACTTCAACTCACACGTCAGAGCTGCCATCGACCGATATTCTGCCTCAGCAGACGACCGAGAAACAGTATGCTGTTTCTTGGTCTTCCAAGAAACTGGCGACATACCAAGTGACACAAACCATCCAGTCACCGACCGACGCGTCATTGGACACCCTGCCCAATCCGAGTCGCACCACCCCTCCAACTGCAACGCACTGTCCGACCGAAGTAGTATACCTTGACCCGGACACTTCTTCAAATATCTCACTACTCGCAAAGCTGCTTCCCAATGTGCCTCCTTTAGTGCTTGCATAAATTGAGATAGGACATGTACAGAGTAGGCAACGTCTGGTCGCGTGACAGCCAAATAAACCAGACGTCCGATCAGACGCCTATACTGCTCACCGTCCGACAGGTCTGGCCCGTCTGCCAATGCCAACCTATGATTATGTTCCATGGGAAAGTCCACAGGCTTTGCTCCCAACAATCCGGCCTCTGAGATGATGTCGAGGGCATATTTTCTCTGACATACATAGAACCCTTGACTACTTCGTGCCACCTCTAACCCAATGAAGTACTTCAGAGCCCCGAGGTCTTTCATTTTAAAACACTCCTTCAAGTATGCCTTAAAACTCTCAAGCGCAAACTTGTTATTGCCCGCGATAATCATGTCGTCCACATAAATGAGCACACTCAGCTGCAACGTACCTTTAGACAGAGTAAAGAGCGAATAATCGGACAGCGACTGTCGAAATCCATAGTGCGTCAATGCCGTCGACAACTTCTGGAACCAACATCTAGGTGCTTGTTTCAACCCATACAACGACTTTCTCATTCGACACACTTTGTCAGAGTGATTCTTCTGGAATCCAGGAGGAATCTTCATATAGATCTCTTCCTCCAAGTCACCGTGCAAGAACGCATTGTGGACGTCCATCTGATGCACGTCCCACTGTTTGACAGCAGCGACAGCTAGGAAAGTTCGAACTGTCGCCATCTTCGCGACGGGAGCAAATGTCTCATTATAATCCAACCCTTCCTCCTGATGATTCCCTAAACATACCAATCGAGCCTTCAGTCTCAACAAATTCCCATCCTCATCACGCTTCTCAGTATACACCCATTTACTCCCCAGTGCTTTCTTCCCTTCCGGTAAATTTTCCAACGTCCATGTCCCCTGTTCCTCCAACGCGTCGATTTCAGCAGCCATTGCCTGACGCCACCCCTCATGCTGCATCGCTTGTTTAAAACTCTTAGGAACTTGCCCTTCTTGTAATGCTGCTATATAATGCCTGTGCTTTGACGAAAAACGCTCATAATTAACAAAATATGTGATAGGATAAGGAGTACCTGAGTGTGATGACGCCGTAGGTGTTTTGTCGGAAGTACTATATTTTTCCCGTATTGTATGTATCACACAGTCTTTCAGCTTTGTCGACGGAAACTTCGCACGCTTCCCCCTTCCTAACTCCGTATCCTCCACACACTGCCTTGTCTCACTCTCGTCACTACCCGTCGTCTCCTCTACACCTGTCTGTGAGGAGACGACGTCTGAATCCACTCGACTAGGTGTTTCATGTTGTTGTTCCTCCCTCACAGGCGACGACACTCCCCTGTCGTCACCACTGGTCAATGACACCCCCTCATCAGCTCCCGGAAGCGACAACACTCCCTCAGTATCACCTGTAGGCGGCGACACCCCAGCAGTATCACCTGCAGGCGACGACACGGTCTCAGGACCCGTAGTCCCACTCTCATCCAAACTCCAATGGTCAAGCACCCCCTGACCATCATGCACCAGTGGCAACACATCCGATTCATCTACAAAAGGAAACGTCCCTTCATGAAACCTGACATCCCGTGAGACGAAGAACTCATGTGTCTCTAGATCATAAAGTTGCCATCCCTTCCTGCCAAACGGATAACCCAAAAACACACATCGGCGACTCCGAGACTCAAACTTATCCCCTTTACACCGGAGATTATATGCATAACACAGACACCCAAACACGCGGATAGGCACATACGATGGTGGTTTACCAAACAACATCTCATAAGGTGTTTTATTGTCAAGGATCGGGGTAGGTGTACGGTTTATCAAGTAACAGGCGGCCAAAATACATTCCCCCCAAAATTTTATTGGAAGATTCCCTTGAAAACGTAACGCCCTCCCAACATTCAAAATATGTTGGTGTTTTCTCTCGACTCTCCCATTTTGTTGAGGCGTCCCAACACACGACGACTCAAACAGAATCCCATGTTGACGAAAAATAATTTTGTAAGCAATTGAATTCAGTACCATTATCACTGCGTACTACTCGAAGGGATCTATTAAACTGACACTTAATCATGGCAACAAAATTAAGAAATGTCGATGCAACTTCCATTTTATTATTCAGTAAATAAATCCACACACCTCTAGAATAATCGTCAACAATGGTAAAAAAATACTGTGCCCCACAAGACGAGGGAGTCTTGTAGGGTCCCCATAAATCAAGATGAACCAATTCAAATGTGCGACTAGCACGACTAACACTAACTGGAAAACTCTCCCTACATTGTCTCGCCCGCGGACATACATCACAAATTGTTTTATTCTTCCTAATCTTATGACTCACATGAGGAAGTAACTGCAACACTTTTTCCGACGGATGCCCCATCCGTTGATGCCACAAGTCGACCACACACTCCACTGCTAGCACACGAACCTTTGGAGCCCCACGGAAAAAATATAGTCCTTCCTGTCGATCACCTACGCCAATCACCATCCTCGTCGAGCGGTCCTGAAGAACACACATTTTGTTAGTAAATTGAGCAGCACAATGTAATTCGTCACTTAATTGAGTTACAGAAATTAAATTGCAGTTCAATTCAGGCACACATAGAACATTATCGAGCACGAAACCATCCTCCAAGACCACCGAACCATATTGGTTTGAATTTGCAGGTTGACCGTCCGGCAACACGACCTGTTGATTTCTTGATGTCTTGATATTTCTCAGGATTGAAATATCACCCATCACATGACGTGATGCCCCACTGTCAACAATCCAACGTAAATCAAGATTACCTTGCAACTTGTTTGAAGGTCGTGACAAGATGTCAACTATTTGCTGGACTTGCTCCTTCGTCACCCCAACAAGCTCATGATTGGTTGTCGTCACTGCACCATGCGATCCGTCTCCACTCGTCACAGTGGTTGTCGCCCCTCCTGTGGCATTGCTCACGGCATTGGCACGAGCGACACCACTGGTCGACGACGCTGCCCCGCGAGCTACTCTGCCTCCTCTAATCGACGTCCTGCCTCCTCGACCAGGCCCTCGTCCACCTCGTTTCTTCTCATCCCACCATTCAGGAAATCCAATCAGCTGATAACAAGTTTCTTCCTCATGACCCTCACGATTGCAATGACCACAAAATCTGCCACTGACATCTCCCGACCTCGACCGAGCCTTAGTCTCGACCTTGAACGCCATGACACTCTCCGGACCTCTCGCAGCCTTGGCGCGCATGGTCTCGGTATTCATAACCGTCTGGTACGCCTCGTCGAGTCCTGGCAACGGCGATTGTGCTAACAGTTGTGCACGAATGGCTTCATAGTGATCATCCAGGCCAATTAGGAAATAGTGCAGACGATCTTCATCGTGAATGTCCCCCACCTGCTTCGCTATATTACACGTACAACCCGCACATACACACCTGGGAACTCGTGCATACTGTACGTACTCCTTCCATACCTTCGACAAGCGGCCATAGTACTCCATGACGCCCTCAGACGTGCCCTGCTTGCAACCACTCAGAGCCATCTTAATATGGCAGACCCTGGTGCCCGACACGACGCAGTACCGCGTCCTCAAATGACTCCACAACTCGTGAGCAATATCAAAGTCCTCCAGATTCGAACGCAAACTCTCGTCAATGGTGTTTGTGATCCAAGACACCACCATCGAATTGACCGCAATCCAATGTTTCATCTTCGTCTCGTCCGTAATGGGCTCCTTCACAGACCCATCAAGAAAACCAAATTTGAATTTTGAAATCATCGAGCGACGAACGGCTTTGGCCCATTCATCGTAGTTCGATGCTCCTCTCAGTTTCACAGGGGTGATAACAATACCGGGGTCGTCGCCTGACCCGAGATAGTAGTCTAGGTCGACGGCGGCGGCGATGACCTTTGGTGGTGCCTCCTCATCGGAACTCATGGTGATACTTAAGGAATTGTTAACTCCTAATCTCAATATTCAACAAGCGAAGAAAGTCGCTGTTCTCAATACTCGGCTACACTCTCTCAAATTTCTTGCGGAAAAAAAATCTAAGTTTTAACCTAGGCTCATGATACCATGTCAAATATTGTGCAATCTCGTATCATTCTCATTAATAACACACGTATATATAGTACAACTCAGTTACCTAAACCCTAGGTACACATTAGGTAACTCACCATAGTTAGGACTCTACAGAATATTCACAGAATAATATCTAATATCTTAACATATCTTAACAGAGTTGACTTGAAAAATTGACTTTTATCACCTAAAAAATTAACGAATTGTGTTTTATCCAAATTAATTATGAGTCATGCCTAAAAAAAGTTAATAAATTGTTCCTAATTTATCTTGGCATGTTTATTAGGCTTATTATGAAAAAAAGTATCAAATTGGTGTTACGTTGATACATAATGTGTTTGAATAATGTGATTTAAGTAACAATTCAATTTTAGAAACATACGGTTACCAAGATTCAAAAAATAGTTAATTTATCTAAGAAAATTGGTGTTTTATTTATTATAGTCATTATATGAACAATAAAGGTCCATGCGTACGTAAAATACTAAAATGGGTGCTAGAGAAAGTTATTAATTTTTGGTAATATTATCGTGGATCAGGTCCACGCAAAATTAATCCCGTAAAAGTTATCCTTATATAAAATAAATTTAGTGTATAGAAGGTGCATTCTGGATCTATTAAACCAAATACCGTTTTGTTATATTTTCTCTTTTTAACTCGCTAATAGATTTGAAGTCCCTCTTTGCTAGGCAAATAGGCAAATTCATTTATTTTAACATCTCATTTATGTAATAATGTGATATTTTCTAACCCCTGGTCTACCGACAAAGAAATAAAATAATCACTACTCGAATTCCCGTTGTTATAGGTCTAGTTAGTAAAAGTTGATCTAACCTGAATTCAACACAATAATAAAGAAGTTGTTCAAGATTTTCAACGCATTTAATTAATGAGACAACTCAGTTCATTTCGTTTAATTAAAAGGGTTGACCAGGTTGAAATTTGCAACCCAAAAACAATCTGATTTGATCCACATAACTAATTGGGTCAGATGAACCCGTTCAAGTCTCAACCCATATACTATTTTCGTTCCTAAAAGATTGCCCCCGTTGTAATTTTTAGGGTGAAACTTTGAAAACCTTGATCATGAATTCTCATTCGCGGCATTCGTCTATAAGAATAATATGGTCACGTGATGTCTTGTTAGATTTGTTTAAATATATTTTTAGTAATATCAACTTTTTATAATTTTTACGCTGGTAGAATTAGAGTTGTTTGTGTTTTAATTCGTGTCTTATTGGAGACCGTGAAATATAAAATTTAATTTTGGATCTTTTAATTTAATTTTTGACCTTTTACAAATTATAAATATGAAAACTTAAAATAACGCAGTACTTACTTTCTCTTCACAGCTGCCTCATGATAAGGCGCTCATGAGTACCTTTTATAAATATAGATCCAAAGAGAAACTTTACAATACATAATTTTAACACACGATTACAAAGATAGAGAAACGTTATAGGATCAATATTGACATATACTCCGTATATTGCAACGTTTCTATCATCCTAGTATTGTCCTCTTTAATTTCTTGCTGAATATAAATGCAGTGGTAAGTGGTAACGATGGACATTCACACACATTTTATTTGAGAACTAAGTACTGCTTAATTAGTTACCCTTTTGTTCTTCAGTAGTCTTGGTTTGTGGTGGGTAGTGACCATGACCACCGTGTCCATAGCCACCTCCACCGTACCCGCCACCACCATGTCCACCGTGTCCATAGCCACCTCCACCGTATCCGCCACCACCATGTCCACCCTGTCCATAGCCACCTCCACCGTACCCGCCATGTCCACCCTGTCCATAGCCACCTCCACCGTACCCGCCATGTCCACCCTGTCCATAGCCACCTCCTCCGTAGTGTTGAGGTTCTACTGAAACGTCGCTCTTCTCATCTTTGTTCTGTTCATCTGCTTTGGGTGGGTAATGACCGCCGTGTCCACCATGACCATAACCGCCACCACCGTGTCCATAGCTTCCACCACCGTGGCCGTAGCTTCCACCACCATGGCCGTAGCTTCCACCATGGCCGCCACCGTAACCGCCGCCGCCACCGTAACCATGCTTTGACTCCTCCACTGACTCTGCAAATTTATGGGCAATGATATATATTAGTGAATTTATACTTCGTACTGTTTGAAATAAAAAGGCAAAATAGAAGTAAAATGTTGGAAAATAAGTAACTGCTTTCTCATTCACTAACATAAACCACGTAACCAATTGACGGTTGGTTCAGTAGTGATTGAGGCTGAACTTGGTAGGAAGGACCCGTGTTCGATCCCCCGCAACAACAATTGGGAGGGTAATGGAACCTATCCACTCAGAACTCGCCCCGAATCCGGATTAACCCTAATGGTGAACCGAGTGGTACACCAAAAAAAAAAAAAAAAAACTAACATAAACCACGTACTCTGTAGTACTCCGTACAAACATGCATGATCAAATTTGCATGATAGAATTGTATCCCAAATTTTTTAATATATCGTTCCTAGCTTGCATTTAAAAAAAATTGTATTCTAGAAATTCTATTCACATCTTTTTTATTTATAAATTTAACTACAATATTTAGAATTTTGTACCACGTACCATTTGTTGTGAAAAGAAAGAGGCAACAAAAAACATGAATAAATGTAACGAAAACACAGCATCTCGAGTTCTCGACAACGTAACGTTTGTGACTTCTAATTCTCATTTTGTATTCTCTTACATTATACATAAAAATAACGATGTATGCCCTTTAACTTATGGAATTATTTATATTACCGACGGGACTATTTTTAGTTCATTTTAAATTTACACATAATATAACATAGCAAGTTAAGTACATAGTACGACTTAAAAACTCACGTGTCTGTTCAGTGGCCGACTCAGCTAGCTGACGAGCTGAGACTTCAGAGGAAATGAGAAGAGTAACCGCAAAGAAAGCAAGAAGTAAAGCCTTAGAGGCCATTTTGATGTTAATTTGTAAGAAACTTAATTAAGTGAGAGTTGGATGAGGAGAATGGTAAAGAGTAACACATCTATTTATAGGAAGATATATGATTAGATGGGGCCAATAGTAGGTGTGTCACATTAAATGTAATAATCTAGCTAGTGGTGTATATTAGAATAGGATAAGATAATATATATCATACTTTGCAATATTTTATTAATTTGAATAATACTTCGTAGTTGAATTGAATTCAATGAGCTTATGTAAAAAAAAAAAAAAAAATAATAATAAGTAATTGAATAGAATGGATTTTCACAAAGATGAATTTGGTCGGTAGAATTTTTCTAGTCTCAACTTTAACTTTTATTCACCGCATGAAAATAAAACTCAAATGAATAATTGAATATGGATCATTTTGTCAAAAGATAAATTTGGTTGGTAGATTTTTGCGTCTCATTGCTGCCACTTTAACTTTTATTCACCACTTAAAGATATGGAAGAACACTTAAATAAGACTAGTTGTGGCCGGATGCATGGAATCGATTTACATCACAAATATTTAAATTTAGTAACAAGTTATACTTACTCCGTATTTATTACATTTGTTACTTTTAAGGTAAAATTAGTTCATTAATAAAAAGTCATACGGAGTACGATATTTACAATAGAAATCAAAACTAACAAATACATAAAAATTTGGATCAAATGAAGTTCTAATTCGGCAAAATCATGATCATTGTAGAGGAGCTGACAATGATAAATACGGAATACCCTCTTTCACATAGTTGTTTGATAAAACCTTAACAAAGGGGTCTTTCGATTTGCTATAGTTTGAGATTGAAATAAAATCGATTCAATTGATTGTGACGTAGAACTTGTCAATCTGTTGTAACACCGCACAAATCTTCATTAATATATCAACTTTTCCCGCGAAATTAAAATCATATCCCCATACTCTCACTAGGAGATAGATAAAACTCATTAAATGAGCAGATAAAACCCAACAAATGGGTAAATCAGCTCTCCAACAGAGAGAGATCGAATTGAGTTCTTATTTCAAACATCAAATCAAAATCTAGAAGAAAAAAAAACAAGAAAAGGGGGCTTATTAGTGGTAGCCCCTAAACAATGGGGGGAGGAGCAGCTAACTTTTGAGATTGCTAGATATAGTGTACGTACTACGTATATATTTAGGTATGTAGTTTCAAAATATCAACTTTGATAAAAATAAATAAATTATGATACATATTTATGTTACATATGCATGCATGTCAAATTTGAACAACTCTCGAAAATGAAGAGAGTATGTTATTGTTCTCGTGAACTTGTGGGTGTTTTTGTTTTTTGACATCGGCTAAACTTGCAAGGAGAAAACATGACAAAAATGGTTGAAAGCAACTAATCCGGCCGACTCCATAGCGTAAGTCACTTGACGGATCCCTAGTCACAATTTGCGCAAGGTTATGCATTTGTTGGACTTGATCTGGCTCATGCGCTCACTTTGTAGGGAACATTTCTTAAACCACTTCCCTTTTCGGCGAATCTGATGATATTGGCCGATCACGGAGTCACGGGAATGTAAACTTGTGATGAGTAGAACAATAATTGGTTTAATTAGGACGAAAAGTCTTACAAAGTAATTACATCCATTGGATGCAACTGCAAGTGTATGTGATGATTTGGCGTATGTCCTAGCTTCGTGTTATCATGCAATAAATGTTCAGCTTTGTACATATTACAAATTAGTACGTAAAATATCGACTTATCTACATATGTCGGCATGTTGTGCGACGAATTGAAGATTATTTTGGAGGATGACAGATATTTTTATCAAAATTATTTTAATTAAATACTCATACTCCACTATGTAATAATCAATGTAATAATCAATGCTATACCAAATGCTGATATAGTGACATGTATGAGAAAAGATGTTAAAAAGGTTAAAGAAAACCGATGATCCGACAAAGGTCCTCGTTGGAAATTTGGAGGAAGCTACCTTCTAGAGTGGCTTCAAATTATTGGAGTACATGATCAGAAGCAAGACAGCAGCACACTTGAGCAAGACCAGTCCAACACCAAAGCTAAACTGATCACTGCATTGCTGACTCAGTTACTGACACTTGAAGATCATACTGCACGTACAGAATGATGACTTGGCACTGCTGCACACAGATTGGTGACTTGGCACAAGTTGTTACATGATGTAATAGTTAGTTATAATTAACTTTTTTTACTGTGTTTGTTTCCTTTACAAACTAGCACACTAGTATAAAAGGTTGATGTTTAGCTGCTGTACAATGTAACAATGAATCACTTGATTCATCAATCAATAAAACTTCTTCTCTGTTTCTCTCAATTGAAGTTCTTAGTATAGAACTTCTTCATGGTATCAGAGCAGGCTTGAATCCTGCCCAATTTTTCCGCATTTCTTTAAACTGTTGAAAATTCAGCAGCATTTTTGATAATCTTGGTAATCTCATCCTGTTTGTTACTCAAATTCAGAAAGTAATCTTGATAATTGAAATCAGAATCTTGCTGAAATTTTCTATTTGTCTTCTTGAGATTAATATGGCAACAGAAGCAATGCAAGATCCCAATAGTGTATACTTCATACATACATCTGAAAATCCTTATGCAGCAGTAGTATCTGATAAGTTTGATGGAGAAGGCTACGAAAAATGAAAGAGAGGCATATTGCTAGCTTTTGCAATCAAGAACAAAGTTCGATTTATTGATGGATCATTACCCAAACCAGCCCTAAATCATGTTGACTACCAAGCTTGGGATAGATGTAGTAGCATGGTCATGGCATACCTGTTAAGGTCTCTAAGTCCTACAAATTTTAAGAGTGTAGTTTTTCTGTCAACTGCAAGAGACATTTGGAAATATTTGGAAGAACGTTTTTCAGTTACTTCAGGACCACAGTTCTATGGCTTACATCAGAGTTTGAGTGAAATTTCACAAGGAGAAAGCAGTATTACTGATTTTTTTCACCAAGATCAAAATGATTTGGGATGAATTGAACAGTGTTAAGTCTGTACCAGTGTGTGTTTGCACTGATTGTACTTGCAATGTCATTCAGAAGTTCATGCAAGAAAAGGAAGAAGAAAGATTAATTCAGCTTCTGATGAAATTGCAAAAGAAACATTCCCAAGTGAGAACTAAGATCTTGATGATGAACCCTTTGCCAAGCATTGCTACTGCCTATAGGTTGCTTGTTCAAGATGAAAATTTAGCAGCAGAGAATGTCTGAAGACCAAGAAGTAAAGCCAATGGTGTTTGTAGTTGCTGATGATAGAAGAAACAATCATTACACTAATAACAAAGTTTATCAACCAAAGATATTGCAGGGTCCTAGCAACAACAAATTTGCAGTTTCAAACAAAAGAACTCACAATTCTTTTTTCTACAATCATTGCAACATGGCAGGTCATTCCATGGAAAAGTGTTGGAGATTACATGGTTATCCACCTGGTCACAGAGGAAAAATATTTGCAGGAGTAATGCAGGGTACTGATGATACTCCAAGTGATGAGAATGTTACTCACATTTCTGAGGAACAATACCAACTGTTCTTAAGCCTAATCAATGAGCAAGAGCAGTCATTTCACACAACAAATGTGGCAGGTACATGTCTAATTACATCATTTAATACAAGATGGATTGTTGATAGTGGAGCCACTGATCATATTTGTTCAAATTTGGATCTATTTCATACATGTGCTGAGTTTCAAAAAGATGTCAGAACTATCACTATACCTTATGGTAAGAAAGTTGAGGTCAAACATATTGGTGATGTTAGAATTGGGAAAGACATTGTGCTTAAGAATGTTCTGCATGTACCTAGCTGCCAATTTAACCTTATCTCAACTCATAAATTGTGTAAAGATCTGTCTTGTGACATCATATTCACTCATGATAAGTGTATGATTCAGGAACATTCTCAGAAGTCTTCAGTGGTTCTTGGTAAGATAGATTCAGGGTTGTATGTTGTGGTTGAGGATGACTTGGAGAATAAAAAGCTGGAGAACAACTCAAGTTCAGAAGTCCTAGTAACAGTCAGTGAGGACATCAAATTGTGGCACTTAAGAATAGGTCATTTACCTTTTGATAAGCTTCATTTAGTGAATAAGTCTTTGCCATCTGTTGGTAGAAATTGTGACAGTTTCTGTCAGATTTGTCCTAAGGCAAAGCAATGCAGGCAACCATTTTCCATTAGTCACACTAAGACTTTTCATTGTTTTGAACTTCCCCACATTGATGTTTGGGGTCCCTATAGAGTAAAAACTCATGACAATTGTACATTCTTTCTTACAAATGTAGATGATTTTTCAAGAAATACATGGACATTCTTGATGAAACATAAATCTGATTATGTTGATATTTTGTCAAATTTTCTGAATTTTGCTCATACTCAATATGACTTGAAGTTGAAGTGTTTTAGAACAGACAATGCAAAAGAACTTTGTGAAGGCAGAATATTATCTTTGTATCATAAATTTGGGATCAAACATCTTGGTACTTGACAAAGGAGAAAAATCGTCTATTTTTTATATCTCATTAATTCAATGTATACCTAGGGGAAAGATCAATATACTAATCCTGCACGTATTAAGGAAATTGTAATCAGGAAAGTGTAAATATGTTATCTGTACAAAATTCAATAAGACGAAAGGTCTGCGTCTGCAGCTTCTTATGAATAACATCATTGGAAGTACCAAGGAAAATACGTTCCATAAAACTCTGTAATTAGCACGTTTACAAATTCACCCTTTTATTACGTTTTAATAATAGAGTTTGTGTGAATAAAACTTACGACAAACTATTTATTCTTCTACAGAGTACATTTTTTCTGTTACCCTTAGAACGCTAACTTGTTCCTAGTTGGTTAAGGAGTACGCTATATTTTTACACCTGCACTACTAGCTTTTGTATCACTGACTTTTGTACAATATTACTTCTATATAGTATATACTCGAATTACCCAAACCAACTAAACTTTTACGCCATACACTTAACTAGGGCTGTCAAAAACTGACCTGATCCAACCGTTTTCTGACAAAAACGAAGTGACTCGAAAAAAAAAATCACGCATTCAACCCACATAAGCATTATGGCCCAGTACAACGTACTGCGTTATATTACACCCTGTAACCGACCAATGGCCCGATTTGACACCCCTACACTTAACTACGCCTAGAACGGACCATAACCGTTAGGGGATTAGCCATTTCACAGGACAACTTCATGACTTCAGTTAGACTAACAGGATTTTGATAACATTGTGTCCAAACAAACTCATGCAACAAAGTCCCTACCCAATAACTAACAGTGGTTAACCCAAGTGCCTTCCCGGGGCAAGACCGCCTTCCCGACCCAAATGGTGCCAACCTAAGATCCGAGCCCAACACCGAGAAATCCACATCATTGACAAACCTTTCAGGGTTAAACCTAAGTGGGTCAGCCCATATTTTGGGGTCACGGGCTATAGCCCACATGTTAACCATAGCAGTTGTTCCTGCTGGGATATGATACCCATCAAGGGTTGTATCAGTTATTGCTAAACGGGCCCATGATAGAAGTGGGCCTGGTGGGTGTAATCTGAGAACTTCTTTGATCACAGCCTGCAAGTAGCCCAATGAAGGGATATCAGATTCCATTAACGGTCTTGATTTTCCAACAACTTTGTCTAACTCATCTTGGACCTTTGATTGGATATCAGGGTGAAGGACCATCCTTGCCAATATCCACTCTATTAAAACTGCTACTGTATCAGTTCCTCTGAATATCATCTCCTGCCATTCCATTTTTAAATTACTTAGTATAAGCATTAAAAAACTCAGAAAATGAAAAAAGGAAAAGACTCGAACTTGAAAAAAGTATGATTTTTATTAAGGTAATTGTTATCTGCATGAGTCTATTTTCTGGATTTTTTTCCGCATCTGCCTAGTAAGTATGCGTAATCATTACAAAGATGCGCAATATTTCCGTATCAAGTAAAAGATATCCTATGTCTTACTCATATCAATAATCATTAGTGATGTACTCCATATTATAAAGAAAATCTTCTTCTAAGTTTCCCAAAACCTCATCTAACCCTAACTGATCAATATGGGTCGGCCCGCTTTCCCGGTAAGACCCAGCCCAAAAGTATCGGGTTTTGGGTATAATATTTTGGCCCAATTTTCGGGCCCGACCCGGATCAAACTTTAAAAATTTGCGGTCATCGGACAACGTAAAACAACAATTTTAGTTATAAATTTGACCTGGCACGAAGCCCGCTTTTTTTGCCCGAAATAGCAGGTTCTGGGCACAAAAATGGTCTGGAGTTTGACCCGGCCTGGCCCGACAGGATGGACAGATTTCTATGCCCTCGGTCCAGCCAAAGCCGACTCTGCCTACCTTTTGATCAGGTCTACTTCTAACTTTTAGTCTAGTTGCTATATTCTTGACATAAAACGTCATTATAGACCGCAGTAACTACAAAATGCTACTGTTCGACTTGTCTTTTGGTGGCACATCATATTTTGCATAATGATAGAGGATCGGATTTGTTGTCCCCCCGCTCAATAAAATAAAATGAACAATTAGGTCACGACCGACCTCCAAAGATTGAGTGAGGGTTGCTCACTCATAAATCATAATAGCACCCCTATTTTTCAATTTAATGGTTACATTTTACCTTTTTATTAAAATCTTTGATTTTATTTTCGTAAAATAGAAAAAGTTGGTATTTCGATAGCACATATAAAAAGAATCAAACAAGGTTAATTATAAATGAATCTATTTTTTTCTCCTTTACCCATAAGTCACACATGATATTAAAATGAAATCCGTAAGTAATATCAAAAATCAAAGTATAACCATTAATATGAAACAGAAAGAGTACACGGTAGTTCAAATAACATTATCAACCTGATTAGTTTTAAACGAGGAGTATTTTTTTAAGACCTTTTTAGTCATTAATTAAATTAATATGGCCTACTTTATTTTATTATATCCTCAACGAGGAAGGTGATTAAAATAGAAAATTGAAGTACAAAAAATGCTTACCCAAAGAACAGCCACCATATCAGAATCCGACAATTTATCAGCTCCATCCAAGGATAGTAAAACATCCACAAAATCTTGACCTTTGGAGTTACCCATCTCATGCTTATGCTCCTGAACCCGGTGTTCGTAAATAACCCGGTTAACAAACCGATTAACCCGAGGAACAAGCCCAGAACATCTCTCTCGGATCCTTTGAAGATCAAATGAACCAAGCCAAGGAAGATGGTCAGACCAGTTCAGCACCCCTAACAACTCGTACCCTTCTCCTACGAGTTGACTCAGTTCTTCTGCCTCTGTATTCAGCGACGACAACTCGTACCGCTTTCCGAACACCGACGCCATCATGTTCGTCAGTGAAGCGTGTTTCAGCATTTCCCGTACACAAAATGCTGCTCTATTTTCACCACCATTATTATTATTAATTATTTCCACCATTTGAGAGGCCATTTCAGCTCTTTGTGTTTGTCCGAAATTGATGTATTTTGGACAGAACATATGGGTGGCGGCGATTCTTCGTAACGTCCTCCAATAAACGCCGTAGGGTGCGAAACCCATGGCGCGGTTAAACATCAAGGTGTAAGCAGAATCCTTGATCGGACGGTCAGCAAACACAGAGTTGCAGAGGATATCCTTAGCCACGTCAGGGTTGCATGTGATCACGACACGTGTATCTCCTAGGCTGAAGGCCATGAGCCGTCTAGCCCCTAGGTGGTTAGCCATGGAAGTCAGCTTGTGATGAGCTAACCCCACCATTAAGTCCATGCTTCCTATGAGGGGATAACCTCGAGGTCCGTTTGGTATCCGGGTCGTTGTTCGTGGGCTGAATTTGTGGCGGTATTTGCCCCATGCCGGTCCTCCGGGTTCGGCCCAATAGAGTAAAACCAGGGTTAACCATGGTAAGCATAGGAGGGAGAAAAGGAAAAGGATGGTTTGTGGAGATAAAGTGGTGCATTTGGAAGCAAGGGCTAATAGCCATAAACTTTCAGTTTGTGTTTCCATAATTAGTGTTAATAAATGGAGTTTATTTTAGGGTATTTTGAGGATTTGGTGAGGCTTTCTATTTATGGTTTTATTTCAATTGTTGGAGGTTGGTTTATATAGACGAGTGACAAGTGACAAGTGACAAGCAACCAACATTCAAACATGACTTATTTGTGGATTGACATGATAGTTGTAATATAGCACTTGCATTTAAAAAAAAAATATGTTATGAATATGTTAAAAAATTAATACAACTCTCGTTGAGTGAGTGGTTGTTTGATTGCACACAAAATATTAAAGATGAGCGTATTAGAAAATAAAGTTGTTGTAGTCTACATTGTAGTAGTATTTTTAATGAACTGTACTCCGTACCCATTTCTTTTTGTTCTTTACGTTTTTCTTTGTGGGTGTTTCAATTTTTTTTTACATTTTTTTTATGTTAATTATTACATAAATATTTTAATATTCTATCAAAATTCTTGTCCAATGATTGTTTTAATCGATTAAATTTTTTGGGTAATTTAATCTTTCATACTTTTCCTTTGGGACATTAAATTTTTCTGATTTTTGCAATATCAGAATTTTGATAAAAGTGAAACATTATAAATAAACGTAATTTTCCTTGTTTAATTGAATAAAATAGAGGAATCTCAGTGTACATTAATTAGTCGTTAATAAATGTATAAAAAGCGAAACGTAAAGAACAAAAAGAAACAGAGGGAGTAGTATAATTATCATATTATCTTATTGGGGGTTAATTGATTTACATTTACTTTTATTGGGGGTTAATTTGTGGTAGAAGAATAAAAGATGATGCATGAGTGACAAAAATACCCAAAAAAATAATTGAGAGGCACCAAATCAGATATAGGACCTAAGTTTCAATTTGTTCAGGAAATCTTGAGTATTATTATTTTGTAAGTGACTAGATCGATCTAGTTGCACACTTGCGCATCTGATATAAGAGTTAATGTAACTAAGGTTATAGCCTATATTGAAAGACGAGTATATTTAGTGTAAAAAGTTAAAATGATCTAACTTTAATTAATCGAGGAATTCGTTAATTCATAATTCTTTAGAGTAGTTCATAAAAAGTACAGGTGAAAAATGTTAGATCGGAAATTGAAGATACCGTACAAGTAGTACAACGCCAACAACGGTATATTCGTTTGAAGAAGGTGTTGCGCGCGAGCGCCGACATTGACAATTTTAAGATCCACAAACGAAAAGTCAGAAGTGCTAAATTTGCGTTCATATGAAATGGCATGCAAGAAGCATGCAAAGGTTAATTTATGTTATCTTAATTAACGATTTAGGTCATGTAACAGAAATGAAACACCCACTTTGCTGATTCATCGCAACTGCCGTAATAGTATTATAAATCAAAATTGATAAAAGTCGCAACATGCGACCTTTGTAATTTATAATACGCGTCCAAGTTTACACGGGTGTGTAATACTGTTATGGGCATTTTTCTTTTTTCTTTGTTTTTTGGAGGTAAGATGAAATATTCTATCGGGTCGGAACTCCGTACGGGCCAATCCGCCCGCAGTAACAGGGATAGACACTTTAACAGTGGGGGAATAATAAGGGAAATCTTCCCCAAAGTGCCCCTAGTGGATATTGAACTCCCAATGTTTTGGTTGTAAGGTGAAATCCTTTCCAATAGGTTAAAACATTGTTTGGTATTGTGATGGACATATATCATGTTAAAAAGATGATATTTTTTGTTGTATTCAATCCCTACCTTACTACCTCTAATATTTGTAGCATATGATATTACGGAGTAACTTTTATGCACTTTCTAATAGATTAATAATTCGATTTTACACCAGAAAAAGCTAGATGAATCATTGCTATGTTGATCATGAAGTTAAAGGCTCTTGGCTGGGGTAACCGAATTGAATGATAATAGCCTCACTAGACTTGTTGGCAATATTGCTAAAGCTGCCATTAACACAGAAGGTGACTTAACCTAATTGATTAGTCTCTTTCGCACTAGCCACGTTCATCAATTTCAATTTAGCCTAAATTTAATCTAAATTTGGACACATTTCGTTTGCACTTCACTATCATGCAATCACCTACGCACATACAACAATGATATCTTTACATTGGTTAAACTTAAAACTGAGTGCCTTTATACAATATGTAGTGCACGAGTGCGAATCCTATATGGTAAAAATATCTTCCTATAGATAGACAAGCATGCACTACTAATTAAATCCAAAGTATAAAAGGAGTTGAAGACTATGCAATTGCCATGGCTTGCTCGTCATAGGGTGGTCAATTCAAACTTCCTTGTGGTCCGACTTCTACTCTCAACTTAATTTGATAATTGACGCTCCACCGCTAGCTCAATTAGGTTTTGTTCCGTTCGATCACTTATTTCAAAAAAAAAATTGTTTAATTAAGTTCAGATAATAAGTTTAGGGAAAATAAGGGCTATCCAAGTACGGAGTAAAATTTATGACTAAAATAAATTTTGTTAAATTCAGTTAAATTTAGATAAGATAAATTCATGAAAAATAAATGAAAATCACGGGAATATAATGCACCCTTAGTGCTCATTGAACATAAAGACATCTATTGACATGTAAGATAGCAATACAGTTGGTTGATGAAATGTACGGAGTACATTAATATCTTTTGTGCTTATTGTAGTTGGACCTCTCAAAAATTGATCTCGTTTGATCTGGCCGACTTAAACATTGGATTGATTTTGAAATAATAAAATACATATGCAAAATTCTGAATACTTAAAGTCAAAATGCCAACAAATACAACTTTGTTTAGGATCCGAGCATCCGATAATGGGCTCAATTTTTTGTGCACAAAAAGTACCTTCTACATATGGTAAGATTACCATGATTCTATTTTGACTTTAAAAATAATTATAATTTTATACTTCGTATATGGTTGGATTTTGTTATAAATGATTTTATGGCCCTGTTTGGTAACTAGAGGTTAGCGTTTAGCTATTTACTGTTCACATTACTACATTAGCAGTTAGCTGATTACCTTTTTGTTTAGCAGAGTTGACTGCGAATTTGACTAGCTGATTATATAAATGTGTTTGGTAACAATTAGCTGATTGTTAAAAGCTGATAGTTATTAGATTGTGTAAAATGACATTCATGCACATTGATTGTATATGAATTTTAATAGTTATGTATTTACAAATAATTTTCTGGAAAGTTTACTAATAAAATAAATTATACTGAATTACTAAAAATCTAAAAGTTGCATAACTCATTTAACCTCAAACTAAAACAGTGAAATAGGTTAAAAGATTCGTCTACCACTCTACCCTCTTCACCTTATTTTACTCTGCAGTCCGCAACTTTTACAAAAATTCAATACTTCCAATTTTAATCCATCACCACCTTTTTTTTTCCATCTACAATTACAATTATACTACTGTACAACTCCTATCTCCATAATTTCTCACCGAAATCTATACGGAGTACTTTGCAAATTAGCGTCAATTGAACTGATACAATTATCATGCAAATATAAAATCTTGGTGAGATGGATCAATTATATGGTAATTCTCAATAAATTGCAGAAATTCCCAAAAATATTTAATACAATTTAGTCTTCATTTAATTATCACGTATTTTTTCCATATTTGATGAATTTTTTTACCAAAAAAAAAAGCCAAATTAAAGAAAGATTTTTATATCAGATTCGTAAATCTAGGAAAAATTAACCTTTGAAAAAAAAATAGGAAATTTTGTGAAACACTACCTTAATGTTTGGACGTTTTGTGAATTACTACCTTATAAAAACTTTTTTATATTTTCCTACCTTATAAGTTTGATATGGTTTACTAACACTACCTTGTAACAGAAAACGTTAAATCTCTCCGTTTGTGGGCCCACCCTCAACAAATTTCTCTTTCTTCTTTTTCAATCTCTGTTCTCCTTTCTCAATGACATCTATGCACTCTCGCAGATGTAAATTTTATACGAAGGCCAAGGTCTGAATCATCAACAAATTAATCAAATTCTTTTTCCTCCTTTTCTCTAATTGTTGATTATTCATCAACAATAATTAATTGAATTTTTCAAAATTTGAATTATGGCGTCGGAAATGTTAACGTCTGGAGCAAGTGGGAGAGTAAGCTCCTTAATATCAATGGGTGCATGGAGGAGTTTTTTGAGGATGATGATGACTGTAATATTCGTGATTTTGGGACCGTTTAGGGAAAGAAGACAGAAAGTAGCGTCGATATCGATGTCGGCGAAGGAAGAGAAGGTGGTGAGCGGTTGTGTTGGTGGTGGCCCAGTAGTCAGGTTGCCTGCGGCGATTGTGAGGCGAGTAGTGGGGGATCAGGAGGTGGCAGCGAGGCGGATGATGGCGATAAGGCGGGTGAAAGAGGATGAAGATGACAAGTGCTTGAGGGATTATTCGTTTTTTGGTACACCTAGAGGTGTTACGCTATTTACGCAATCACGGTCTCCTGTTTATAGAAATGTCAGGAGAACAGAGATTGATAATAGAGAAGGAGAACAGAGATTGAGAAAGAAGAAAGAGAAAGTCGTTGGAGTGGACCCACAAACGGAGAAATTTAACGGTTTCTGTTACAAGGTAGTGTTAGTAAATCATATCAAACTTATAAGGTAGGAAAATATAAAAAAGTTTTTATAAGGTAGTAATTCACAAAACGTCCAATCATTAAGGTAGTGTTTCACAAAATGTTAATGGCGGAGAGATCGGAGGGAAAGGTTGAAGACAACAAGCAAGCAACTGATCCAAGGTAAAGTAGTCTTTAAAATGTTGTACTTGCAAACCTCTCACCAAAACGTTGCTGTTAGCAGCGTATTGTGAATCGGAGGTTTGGGCTCAAAACTCTTTCTCAAACCTCTTTCTACCAAACACCACTATTAGAGTATTTGACTAGTCAAACCTCTAATAGTACTATAAACCTCTAATTTTGCCACAAAACTCTCTCTACCAAACAAGGCCTATAACTGGAAAATTCAAAACTGTACTTTCTACATCTATACTAATTGAAATGTTCATAACGAATTCCCTCCCTCCCTAAATGATTGTCCTATACGAGTATATCATAAATGGATGTCCATATTTAATTTGTTTGTCCCGTATCTTATTTAGATTGTGGTCCCCAAATGTCTTTCCTCACACACTAACTAAAAGACAAATTTACCTACCAATTTGTTTTTTATTACATCCAATTCTTAATTAAGTGAATTTTTTCTATAGGCAATCTTTTAGGGACGGAGAGAGTACATATAAGTTGTAGTTAGCTAGGCTTCCAAAAGCTTGAACTGATCGACGACCATGCCCAACCCGATTCTAGCGTGTTAGAGCTCGAAAAGTTGGCCCGAAAGGTAGTCTTGGCCCAAAACGGGCCTCTTTATTTGAATTTCAACTTGCTCAACTTACCCCTTGATCGCCTTTAATAAGGTACTCCCTCCGTCCCATAATATAGTGCCCGTTTGACCAAAATCACGGTTATTAAGGTAAAGGATAACATAAATTATTGATTGTACTTTCAAGATAAAGTAGATGTTTTATTTTAATTTTAATTAAAAACAAACAAAACAGCCGTAATACATGTGACTATTACATTGCTGATTTTTTAAGCCAATAACAAAAGAGTAATTATCATGCCAAGTCACTAATCCAGACAAAAACTATCTGACCAATCAAATGTTTTTATTTCTCAGCAACTACCAATAGAATTACAGATTAGAAAACACACAGATTACTCAAATTCACATTTCTAAACCTGTGACTAACACCCACAATATAAATACAGACTTCATTTGTTAACTGTTCATAAAAATTTCAACAAAACAGAGAGAGAAAATTACTAAAAATAGGGGGGAGGGAAAGCAGCCAACTTTTTGTGGAGAGCATCATCGCCTGGGTTTTATGGCTTCAGACTTGGATCTAAATCAGCCTTGGTTTCCGGATGAAGAACTTGAAGATGATCAAAACCACGATTTCTCAAGTGGTGATGAATTAGATGATGATGAGCTTGACATGCTCTTTAATGGAACCAGCAGGAGCTTGAATACGGAACAACATACAGCTTACCCATTTGATTTAAATATGGAACCACCAGAAATAGAGCAGCAAGAGACAGAGCAGCAGGGGACAGAAACAGAGCTACAACATACACAGGCAGCAAGCAGTAATGCAGAAACAAGGCTGCATTTACAGAATTCTCAAGCTGTCACTCATCCGGAACCAAGGCAGGGAGGAAGGCGTCCTCATAAGCGCGCCAGGCTCAGCAGTGCTGATAGGCTGCATATCCTCGTTTGGATACTTAACAGGGGACTGGGAAAAGACGGGAAAGTCAAGAAAGGCTCAATAAAGGCTGCAAAAGAGGTATTCGGACTGTCCATAAGATGTTTAAGCAACTTATGGAACACATCAAAGAAGCAGAAAGAAGATGTTTAAGCAACTTATGGAACACATCAAAGGGGATGAGGGTTGGTTTTTATGGGGGATGATCTAGGGTTTTGGACGGTGAGTGGAGTAATTGGGCCTAGAAAAACGAATATTGACTTGAATAAAAAACATAAAGTACAATTTTCAAAGTACATTTATCTGATTTTTTTAAGGACAAATTCGGTATTATAATATATTTATGAGGGTAATATGGGAAAAAATAATAGATTAAAATAGAAACAGGCACATCTTTTAGGGACGCCGGATTAGGGAAGCGAGCACTATATTATGGGACGGAGGGAGTAATTTGCATGTGATTGACCTAAAAGTGATTACTGATTAGAATCGAAAAAGACTCAATTTGATTGACTTGATTTGAACAACCATTTTGACACTTCTACAATTATATAACACTCGACAAATGAGAAAAGAACGTCTTATCAATCTCTTAGAATTAACCCATTGGACACGAACTATTACAAGTTAATTGTTAAATTGAAATAATATTATACTACCTTGACAAACTTTTTTAGCTATCTTAATTAGATTAAATCGTGAACGATTCAATAGTTCAATGCCTTTTGTACTAAGTGATGAGACTTTTTAAGACACTCATATAAACTAAACATTTCAAATTTGATTATCACAATTTTTTGTAGTATTATGACATTTCATGATCTATACTCCGTAATATTAATTTTATCCCACTAGACGCCAATAGGCTTAATTAATTTAACTCCAATTTTTTGAGAGTTGACTCCAAGTCTCCAACTTGCACTTTTTTCAGAAAATGATTAAAAACACAACTCTCCTTGTAAATGACTTTCATCAAGACAGCTATTCTTCCTCGTATTTGCCTCTCAATTATCTATGTGCGACTATCGGTTAATTCATTTGTAACCTCATTAGCATCAAAATAAAAAAATAAAAAAAAATCCATATGCGACTATCATGTTTTGTTTAATTTTTATCCGGTTAGTGTTGGTTCCGTGTGATTAAGTTAAGGGCTCTATTAGGGAAAAAATTTCATGTTTTAGTTTTATTACTTTGATAGGCATATGATTTAGATTAAATCATAATCATTTATACGGTTATAGTAGTACACCCGCCACCTCTTGGCAAAGTAGGCTGATGGGCAAGCTCCCTCCTGTCGCCCACCTCTCCGAACGCTTAAGCGACTTCTTAATATAGTACACATATTGTTTTTGAAAATGGAAAAAATTATAAAAAAATGTTAATTAATGTGATATGTATGTTTATTTTTATTTTTATTTTCTTAACCGAAAATGATAAAAGTCACAACATGGGACTTTTAAGCCGTGTCACAATGATGACATGACATGCTTATGTGTCTTGATTTAAATTGGAAACTAAAATATTTAACTTATATTATCTATTATACATGTTTCAAAAAATGGAAACTAAAATATTTAACTTATATAATCTAAATATTCTAATTTGTTTCCTTCTTTATATCGACTACCTTATTTACATATTAAAAATATTAAAAATATTGAATTGATATTAAAAATATTATGATGACACATAGCCTACGTGACGCCTATATGACCAATTAAACTCCGACACGTAAAATTGCGACAAATAAATATTGTCGTAATTTGCGACCTTTATCATCACCCTTTTATAATAAACTAGATTGGATTCCGTGCACGCACGGATTTTGATCATTTTTTCACCAAATATTTAACTGAATATCCCTCAAACTACTGCATAGTTATAACATTTCTAAAATATATTCATTTAAATTTATTCAACTAATATACACATTTAAAATGCTAATATGGTAATTTGACCAAAATATTGAGTGATATATTTTCCATTATTAATATAGCGATCTGACTAAAATATTACCAACTTAGAATAATTATTATTACGTCGTATCTATTATTGCCATAATTTATTAACAAAATTTTATTTCCATACATAAATAGTTATAAAAAAAGGTAAATAATAAAAATAAAATAAAATAGATACACTTTTTGAGAGAGTGATTTTTGGCGGGAAAAAATCGCACCAGGAATTGACACATGTCATTCCTGATGTCTCTTTTAGTATGGAGTAATAGATAGATCGAAAACTAATCAAAAAACAATACTTAAGGACTCTAAGATTTTACTACTTAAAATAAAGAGAGAGTACCCTAACTTATGCCAAAACCTAGTCATACGCGCGAATACTTAATTGGTAGCTAAAAATATAAATGAAAAGTGATTAATTCTAAAATAGTTCTTTTTTTCAAGAAAACTTGCAATCGATGAAACAAGTGGGAATTATAACAAGTAGAAATATTTTAATGCTCAAATATACGAATGATGATTCGTTATTGAGGGAGATACTTATGATACTTTATCGTAGTGAATCTGATTTGTGAATTACAAATAGATCATGTTGTTCCAGTTGTTTGATACTTAAGAGTATAATATAAAGGAGGAAAGTGATTGATAAACCTCGTCTATATTCTATAAATGTCTATATTATATTAATCAATTTTAATTTAGTAATTGACTGAATTATTTGTCATGTCATAGTCAAAGTCCTCGGTGATTTTATAAATCTGTTTTTAGATTTGGATTAAAAATTAATGCAAGAGAACCTCTTAAAGATTAATGTTAACAAAGATGATAGACTATTCTTACCAATTACTAGTATCTAAATGCCAAGTTGAAAGCAATGTCATTTCCACATCTTCATCATATGTAAGGTTGGTGCTAATTGCTACTCCCTCCGACCCGTTCCTATTTTTTTCTCCGTTTATCATTTTACACGGTTATTAAGGAAAAGAGAATATTACAAAACTAACAATTATTGTTGTATTTTTATAGATTTTTTTTGTTTTTTAGTCTTTTTTCACGAGAAAACGAAATAGTTGTAAGAGTTGTGAGTCAATGAAAATTAAGAAATAAAAATGTCAGCTCATTAATCAATCCAAATTTAAACCAATCAATCAGAATATAAGGTTATAAGCACAAGATTACAAAGATAAAATCAAAAATGAAAGAAAATAAATGGGTAGAATATTTTGTTACGTACGCCTTAAAAAGAAACGAGAAAAACATTTAGAGAAGGAGGGATTAATAACTAAACAACTCACCAACAAGGTTTGGGCGTAATGGTTAAGAATTTTAAGGTTAAAAGTATGTAAACGATATGTCTCATATTTGAATTCGCCATCCCATTTTATATTTATATTGTTCATGTGGCTTATTTGCGTGAAAGAAAGAAAAGTTCAACTCTTTGTGAGTTGCACATTTTGGTTGGCAACATCAAATCATTTAAATGTCTTAGTAACAAGTCTTGTTACATTATTGATCGACTACTTACTTACTAATTGGAGCCTCATTAGATTTGCTTGATGTTTTTGGTTCCTTTGCTTATGGTTCGTTTTCTCTCTATTTTTATCGTATTTTTTAAAAAAAAATTGTCAACGCACAAGATGTTTACAGTTTAATTAGTTAAAAAAATTATATAAAATTGTTAAAAATGAGACCCCAAAAGGTTAAAAAAAAAAGGTTGGAATCCTAACAGGTGAAAAACCCAAAAGATTAGACCCCCAACCTTTAGCTTAATTCCTCTGTAAGGGGGAATGGTTTGGGAATAAACCATCATATTCTCATGAAAATGAGAGAGGCACAAAATATATAGGGGACTGTATTATGAGATTAGAGATGAGAGGCACAAAATGAAAAAAATGTCATTAATAAAAAATTGTCTGTTGGTTCAGTGGTGATTGGGGATGAACTTGGTAGGGAGAACCCGTGTTCGATCCCCCACAACAACAATTGGGAGGAGACTGGAACCTATCCACCCAGAACTCGCCCCGAATCCGGATTAGCCCTAAGGGTGAACCAGGTGCTAAGTGCTAACACCAAAAAATGAGATGAGAGGCAAAAAATGAAAAAATGTCATTAATAAAAAATTGTAGGTAATGGTAACTTTGTAAATTCTTTCATTATTCTCATCAACCACCAAACAAGATATTGATTATCCCTTTTTTTATTTGCCCCTGTTTTCATTTTAGACCGTTTCTAAAATATTGTCCCATTATCATAAAAGTTTATGAGACCACAAAGTCAATGGTCACATGGGCAAACAATTAGGGACATAAAGAGTAATTTTCTACAAAGGAATTTTTTTTCACCCTTAAGCTAATCCAGAATCGGGGCGAGTTCTGGATTATCTATATTTCAGTCCCCTTGATCATTCCTAACAAGTTTAGCCACAATCACCCATAAACCAACAAACAATGTTCCAACAACAAATTCTCAATTTTTTATCCCACTCTAAACTAGCCAACTCCCACCAAACGCATCGTCAAAGAGATTAACCGGTCATACTTAATTATTCATTGTAAGTTCGTCCAATTCACCTGCAAAATTGGAAGAACACAAAACTCAAAGCTCAAAAATCTGAAGACTTCATCCATGGATTCCGCACAGAACGCGGCAGCAGGAAACAATGGCGTGGTAAATGCACAAGGAAACAATAACAACAGTACCAACAACGAAGGAGCAACCTCGGATGATGCGAAGCAAAACCTAAGTGACGTCACCAACTCCATTGAAAAAACTTTGGGTCTTCTTCATCAGCTTTATCTCACTGTTTCTTCCTTCAATGTTGCCTCCCAGCTTCCTCTCCTTCAACGCATGTACTCTCTTTCCTAAAAACCCTAATTTACTCTTCGTTTTTCCGATGATTTTTGTTTACTGAAAATTTAGGGTCTTGTTTTGCGTTTTGTTAGAAATTCTCTGGTGACGGAGCTCGATAATATGATGAAATTGTCTGGAAAGTGCAATATTCAGGTTCCCATGGAGATTCTCAAGTCAGTATCCCTCCCCCCCTTTCGCTGTTTTAATTTTGATTTATATGTTTCCTAATTTCTCCCCGTTTTTGGTTAATTTACATTTTTGTTGTGTGCGTTTCGTTAGTTTAATTGATGATGGGAAGAATCCAGATGATTTCACCAAGGATGTTCTTAATAGCTGTATTGCTAAAAATCAGATCACCAAAGGCAAAACTGATGCTTTTAAGGTAAATCGATCATCTCTTTCATATTTTGAACTACTATGGAATTGAAATCCTGCACATGAATGGTATATTATCCCGTTCCGGATTAGTCTGTCCAAATTTGATTGATTTAAGTAGGGATTGGATTTGGATGTTGGTGGGAGAGACCTCTGATCATTTATGACTTGTGCAAATATATAGCAAAACCACTTGTTGATTTATCAGGTTAATGATTATGTCCACTGGTGTGCCGTTACTGAACTGTCATTACTATTTGAATTGTTTGAGGAACACCATTTCACTTGCCTGTATGTGTTTATTTATTCACTCTTTTATTGATTTTTTTTTGTCTCTTCATCATATTCTCTCTTCTGTCATTGGGTTGACATGAGGAAGTGTATTAGATATGACGTGTGTGTATGTCCGTATGGTTATATTTCTAGCTCCCTTTATATCACCTAAAATACACTAAAAGTGAGAATTTTGTAGGGTAAATTTTGAGAATTTTTGGTTGGTTTAGATAATTTGTAGGGTAAATCTGAAATTATAATGAGCTATTCATCCTCTCCAATCCCAAAGCTTGATTACTCAGTCAACACTGAGCTATATAATTAGAAGAGGATCACCATGCTTGTTGGGAAAGTATTTGAAAAGAAAGGTATATTGTTTATATTAATCAAATCTAACTGCACAATATAGTCCAAAGGATCAAATGGTATTTGTATGTTGTACAAACTAAAATGTACAAACTAAAATGTATTAGTAGAAAACAAGCATGGAGTTGACACACTCTGTTTCTAACAGTCTAACCTATGGTTCTTTGTTTACTACAAAAGCGCATTCTATCTGTTTCATTTTACTTGCCACATTGGGCTGTTTTTGAGAGTATATTGGCTCAAATGGGGCAAAAAAAAAGTGTGACAGAGAGAATATATATGTTCCAATAATTTCAGAAAAGATAAGTTCAATTAAGATTTGTTTAGCATAAGCAAGTTCAGATAAGTCAAAATCACTTGAATAGAACACATCTATAAAAACTATAGAACACATATAAAGGTGTATTTTGTTACATATAAAAAGTATGACATCGATGTTTGTAGGTATGACAAGGGGCCAACTTTGGCCTACGCCCGTGTGTGCATCTAGACTTTGCTTTCTTCTCTCTTTATTCACCAAATATGTGACTCTTGTGTGTCTTCTCTGTTTGATGGTTATTTATAAAACTTTGATTAGTAACAACGTTTTTTATTTGGTTTGCAGAGTTTGCGCAAACATATGCTTGAGGAGCTTGATGAAGCTTTTCCCTCTGAAGTGGATGCGTACAGAGATATACGTGCCTCATCTGCCGCTGTAAGTTTGGATATTGTTATGTGTATGCAAACCTTTTTTTTTAAAAATAATTCTTAAATCATTTATGGTGACTAACTTATTGCACAAACTATATTGAGAACTTGTCTGTCTATAATAGCTAGGATGGTAGCTTCATGCCTGTCTTGCTACCAGTATATCTGACCATCTTTTAAATAATTAAGAACTCTATTGAAGGGTTAATGTTTTTATCAGCAATCTGACTGCTAGGCTTCATACAGGAGATGAAAAGGTTGGCCCAAGCCCAGAGTGCACTGCCTAATGGAGATGTGAAGGTCAAGGGTGAGCTATAGGTTCTGATATCTGCAAGCAATCAGGTTTCTTTGTCAGTTACTTTACAATCTGTGTAGCTTTAAGCTGTGTATTTGAGTATCTCCATTCACAATATGGGTGGCAGTTGTATAATGAAGGTTTTTTTTAGCTTAATTGCATCCATTATTTTACTTTTTTTACACGTGATTGCCTGTATGTTGTATCCTTTGCTGTCAATGTCATGTAGTCTTCAACTAGGTCTTCTGTGCATAATACTTGTTAGGAGATGTTAATGAATTATAATATACAATTGTAAGACTGAAACAAGATTAAGAATTATGAGTGCACTTGATTGCTCACATGTTTTATACTGAAGCTTGACATGGTCTTGTGGGAGTTCTAGCATTTGATGTTTTCCTGGTCTGTCTATGATTGAGGTGGATTAAGAATTTTTTTCTTATTTTTTTAAGGGTTTACTTTAAAGTTGCAACAACTTTAGGTCTGTTTGATGTTTATATATTTGTTAAGTATAGTGAGACAAGTGGGGAATGTGAGTGAACCAGGTTGGTGAGGTTAGCTTAGTATCTTGTAGTAAGCCTGTAAGAGTAGAAATTGGGAAAGTTGTTTCGGGGTTTATGAAGGATAGGCTTGTGCATCCCTACACGTTGTTCGTTTTTGGGTAAAACGATAATCTGTTCTATGTGATATAGAATCTTCTTGAGTAACTTGAGGTGTATTTGAGATCTTTACTTCAATTTTTGGTTGTCGCAAGAGTTTTAAATTTAGTAATAATGTAACTGGGTTAAATAATAGTTATGATCCTTACACACTTTGTGGGCATGCTTGTGAGATTGAATACTGTATGGATTACTCAAAGCGGCAATTTTTCCTCAGGTTAGTTATGCAATGATTTTCTTCTTGGCATGCTGGAATAATGTCCTTGTTGCCTCATTGGGTCACTCTATGAATTTTTGAGAATCATATATTGTATTCATTCGATTGGGTTAAGAATGTGTTGAACTGGTTATTAGGATACTTAAAAGTTCCAGTATGGACATTAGGACTCTAAGGCATAGAGTGCTTCTGTTGTCACTGAGATTGTGTTTTGAAGTTTTCTGTGAACAATGCATGAGCTGGGGATAAAATGATGCTTTTTTAATCCAAACTAGCTCTTGACCCCGTTCAAAGAACGACAATTATATAGTGGTTGTTTAGCCGTCTTTTAAAGTTCTAATTTTATTGACGACGTGTGATTTTAGTGGGAAATATATGGTTTAATAGAAGTTGAATTTGAAGGTTGAAAGAATATATAAATTAAATGATGAATTAATGTTAGTGTTAAAGGGGGAGATGGAGTGGAAGAGACTGACTGAATATATTGGACTATCGGTGAATTGATTTTGAATGAGAAAGATGGAAGTAGAAGATCGAGGCGTAGGAGCTGTAAAATATAGTGTAAAAATATAGTAAACAGCAAAAAGAAAAATTGAAAAACAAACCAAGTTGATGAATGAGAGGAGGGGATGACACATCACACATGTCATCTAATCATCCATGGTTCGCTTTTAAAATACTAGGTAGAGATAAAAGATCTTTCATGAGGATGTTGATGATTGATTACAGCTAGTAAATGAGACCTCTGGACATTGGTATGGCTTTGCATGATGGAACTGGGGAACAGATAGAAAGAGATAGGTGAGAGAGAAATCGTCATGAATATTATTGAGGATTTTATTTAGCTTTATTTTTCATTTTGGGAGAGAACAAGCCTCTCGAGTCTTATATTTCCAGTCCTTGTTCTGTTTTCCAGAACTATCAATAAAAATCATCGTCTTCTTTGCTTTAAATATGTCCAAGCTATATCAATTTTTTACAAGATACTCCATTACACACTGTCTCTATAAACCGTCTGATTTCCTGGATTCTAGCATGAAAGAATGTGGAAACAAGGTAACTGAGAAAGCTCATACTTTATTGCTGCGAAGTGGAGCTACATCAAAGAAGAAAATGAAGTAAGTGATATTTCTTTATCCTTCAACCAAGTGCTAGCGCCTACTGATTCTGACAAATTTATAACAAAGCATTCAGTGGTTGTAACAACTTGGCCACAGTGGATTATGCGTTAAGTTTGCCTGTGTTGATGTGTTCTCCTTTGGTGCTGCCATGAGAACTGACGATTAATAACTGTTCTGAGGGAACTTATTCAATGTTTTATGGAAAGCAATATGTAGTAATATGTTTGTTCCTCTCTTGATAAGAAATAATCTTTTTGTCTCAACTCTTAAGCAGTTCTATTGTGAGAGAACCTAGTAGTCGGAAATTCAAAAGGTATTTCTAGAACCTAAGAACTGAATAAGATATCTGATCTAAACAGCTTAGAGCTGGTGGTAAGATAGTAAATTTACAAATTCATTATCTGCGAAGGCGGTAATTTCTCTAGATTGCATGGGCCTTAACTTACTGAAAATTCTCTCGTGCTTGTTAAAATGAGCTTGGTACAGAAAGGAAGGAACATAATCTGTAAAGAAGTATTGAACGACCACATGGCTGTAAAAGGGGAAATGTCAGGGTCGGTCACGTGACTGCATGGCATGCAGGGCGGAAGAAAGAAAGGACATTATATACAAATGACAAGTTTGAGTTTTGCCATTGTTTCCCGAGGAGCCGTACAAATAAAATTCTCGCCTCCTTGGGCCTAGATCGAGGATAGTGAGACGCCTATTATATCAGATGACGATATTTATCGCTCTTGGTTATTGGACCTGGGTGAAAAAGAGATTAGGAATGTGATCATTTATTGAAAAGAAAAAGGTCATCTCTCTCAGCAAGAAAAGAGAGCAGAGCAAGATGTTACTGAAACTCAGATATAATAGCTACTTTTGATAAGGTTAGAGTGAGAACACCGAGGAGGAAAGAGGTGGAGTTTTTGTACTGATAACTAGCAGAGTAAAAAAAATAAGCCAGGTGAGAAATATTTCTCTACCTTTAAACAGACTTGGAAAAAAGACCACCTCTAAGAAGGAAAAAGCACTCCCTTAGAAATTGTGTTTGGTTATATAGAGTATGTTTGGCCAATCTTCTTAAAAACTTTTGTTTCCGTTAAGTAATTTTCTAGAAACAGTTTCAAGAAACAAAAATGTTTGGCCACAAAATTCTAGAAGTGCTTCTAAAAAACGGAAATAGTTTACCTTGTTTTGCCCATTATATTTTATAACTATTTTAAACCATTATCTATATTATTATTTATTATTATAATTATATCATCATCATCTTATTTCCTCAGCCCTTTGATATAATATAGATGGCTCTGATTACGTTAATCAATTTAAGATATAATTTCCCTTTTTTTTCTTTTTAAAATCATGTTCAAATTCTCATCTTTCTCTCTTCTCTAAGAATCCAATCCCACACAGTTCTTGGTTGATAATAGTCTCTTTAATTTTCTTTGTTTCTCTCCATTTTACCATATTTACTGACCACCGTATGGAACACAAGTTTCCAACTAATGGATACCCAAAATTAACCTTCTTCATTATCACGAAGAAGAATTATAGTAGATCCATATTAGATCGACAAAGAGGATAGCTAATTATAGACCAGTTGGTGCATGGTTGTGGCGGAGCGCGGTCGTAGAGTGATTGGATTCTGATTACTGGGTCGGAGTTTACAAGGAAAAGCAAGAGTTGCCGACGTTGAGGTCCCCAATGAAATTGAGGAGCAAACAAGGTTGGTGGTGTTCAATCTCGGAAGAGATTTGGTGGTGACAATGGAGGGCGTAAGGGGAAAGGTAACAGTACCATGGTTTTAGGTGGGATGTAGGGTCATTTCTAAAACATGAAGGGTATTATGGCACATAGAAAATGATGCATTAAGTTAAATGGCTCCTTGAGAAACAGCTAGAGAAGCTTCAGTTTAGATCTTTTGTTTCTGAGCCCATTAGAAGCTATCTTGGGCTTCTTGAGAATCAGAACTCTTTTTACTTTACCCCCTGTTTGGCCTATTATTTGTTTCTCAAGTGGAGAAGCTGTTCTAGGAGCTTGGCCAAACCTCAGAGTAACCACTTGTCACTTACTCACTTTGGAATTTGGGATATTTGTCTTCTTTTACAGGTCTACTATGTTACAGAATTTTGCATTCCAGGATATATATATACCACAAATTATATAGTGTAATCACTTCAACAACAATGTTATTTGTCATTTTTGTAGGATTAGGTTGTGATCTTAGCTTCTTTTTAGATCCATAAGTCTAGAAGCTTTCCGCGAATTGTCTTTCTCAGATGTAACATTTGATTGATCCTCTGTCTCCCCCCCCCCTTCCCGTAACTGGTGGTCTTGTAGTACCGTAGACTTGTTTGGGATGAGAATAAAAAATAGTTTCGTGTAATGTCAGCAAGATAAATAGCATGTTGAAACGTATCACAATCAGAGAAGGATCTGGTTACTTGGATTTTCTTCCTTGTCTAGAGTGTGTTTTCTACTATTCTAATGGAGTACAAATTTGGTTGCTTGTGTTTTGTGTGAGATCTAATTTTTTTTTTTGTAATATTGTAGCTACCCTTAGGTTAAATATTTGTGACTAATTTGTAGTTAGGTGTAAGATGAGAACAGAGAATTATGGAGCTTTTCTTTTGTATGTTTATTTACAATTACCTTGCTTTTTGATGATGTTTTACTTTGAGTCGTTATTTAGTTTGTTGCATACATGCTGGAAACACGCTGACAAGGGTATATATTTCCTACCCGACACTTCAATTCTCACACAGATACTTCAATTGCTATTGAACCATATATTTGTAGAGGAAAAATTGAAGAAGAAAAGGAACAGGAAGAGAAATAATGTGATATATGCTCAGAAAACGGGTTTCGCATCAATGTTTTAACAAGAACTACCAAGCAAGTCAAAAGGAAATGTTGATTTATGTATTTTTAATGTGAAAAGCACATGTAAGCAGTCTGTTAAAATCAAGAATATGTTAATAAATGTCGTTTCTTGCAACCGTGTCTAATTTTAGGACTTCTCTTGTGTCTGACATATCGAGCTCCAGTGTGTGCCACATACCCCAATCATTTTGGGACTAAGGCTTGGTTGTTGTTGTGTGTACCACATACATATCTCTCATATTTGTGTTTGAATAACTTAGTGTTGAAGGCTCTTTTCTTTGTTCTGTTTTGGGGCTGGGCCATGTGGCATGTTGGCAGTTTTATTGGATAGATAGGAATTCTACGTATCATAGAACCGTTTCAAATTTGTAATAGAGGTAGATGCCCAATCACTATTTATATTGGCTGAAAGCTGCTGAACATAAAACTAAAATTATGTATATAGTAAAAGCTCCACGTTCGCAGACTGTATCAGACCCATAATTCCCACCAGTTTGGGATACAATTATGTTCCATAAGATAGGTTGGTTCTACACTGCTGTAGTTTCTAGATGATGCTAATGAGTCATCTGCTGATTCTATCATGTAGAAGTTTTCTTGGTTGTTTGTCTCCTGCTCAAAACTCTTAAATTCTTCAAATTTATCATTGCACAAAATCTCATCCTGAGTGTAATAATCTTCTGGCTTAGCTATGAGCTTCTCTGGTGAGCTTAAAGAAAAAGATTCTCCGTTACTGCTGCATGTAGCTGGAGCTGAGTCACTTGTGCTGTCTTTAGGTCTTTCTTTTAAACCCCTTAATCGCTGCACCTGCTCAAAAGAGAGATGAAAAACGTGAATACTGGATGTTAGAAACTTAGAACAAGAACCCTTTATCTTTGAAGATTAAGTTCAATTGACTGGTTGACACTATACCTCAATTATCAAGGTCTGATTCTCTTTTTTAAGAACCTCAAACTTAGAGGCAAGACTGTCATAATGAGCTTTCAAGATGCTGTAATCACGCTCTGTCTGTTTTGACTTGCTTCGAGCTCTCCTGTTCTGAAACCATACAGAAACCTGTCGAGGATGAAGTCCGAGCTGGTTAGCAATCCGCTGCTTTGTTTTCGACCCTGGTCTTGATTCTGAATTGAACATCAATTCCAAGGATTTAATTTGCTCGTCACTAAATCTTCTCTTGTTGCAGTTCTTATTTGTTTGCTCCGATGCTACAGGATCAATATCCATACCTGTGGTTCATGTGTGTTTGTGTGTATGTTTTTTCTTTGGCTTTGCAGTTGGCATATAGAATTCTGCTGCTGACAGCAATTTATAGGCTTTTGAGATGGGTGATGCTTTTGGATTAGGAGAGTGTTAGTTCGAGGAAATTTTGGCTCTGATGGATATAGCTGTACTCTTTTACACAAGCAGTAGAGTTTGTGTTTGTGATTGGGTGTGAACCTGTGAAAATAAGGTTTCTCAGTTAAATATATGTATGCCAAATGGATTTCACTAAGATGTTGGGCCCCTGTATTTGATTATGATGTTGGTGCCGTGTCATAGGAGATTCTAGTGGAGTAGGAGAATCTTGTTTGGGACTCCATTAATACACTGTGGCAATCATTTGTGTTGGATAACTCAGAAGTTGGAGAAAACCTTAGCTAAGAGAGTCGATTGTCAATTTTAACACCCCCTATCCTCCTGTTTGTGACGAATGATCCGTGACCATTCACTTCTCGGCCATTTTAGAGATCAAATTATGGAAGGTCCTGTTTGTAACGAATGATCCTTGACCATCCACTTCTCTGCTATTATTCAAAAGATTTTACGGTGTATTTATCTGTTGTTGTAGATCAATTCAGTTCAGTTCAGTTCAGTTTCAGTTAATTTCAGTTTAGTTCAGTTCAATTATTTCAGCTCTAAAGAACAAGGCCTTAGTTCTGGTTTGTTGTTTGCGGAGTTGGAGTAACATAATACTTGTTGCCTTGCTTTTTTTGGGTCGTATCGCTAACTTGCACATTTTCATCATATTGTGCTCTGTCCACATATTTTCATCATGTACAGGATTAAATTGAGCAAAGGAAAACGGCTTGGTTACTACTGTTTGAGTTACTGATTATGAGCCCTAATTACGCTTCGGTATGTCTCTATCTCTTAAATAGAAGAGGTCAAGAAATGGTCATGTCAAGTTTTAAAAGAAAAATTCATACAGCATTTTTATTTTTGGAAAGCAAAGGCAGGAGAAGCAAGAAGGGTCATTATATATAGTGAATTGACAGATTTGACAAAGACCTTATCTGGTTGAGCTGTCAGGTTAACTGTGTTTTTTCTGGGTTATTGACACTTGTTCCTTGTGACCCAACAACAAATTTGGCTCCCACCTTCATCTTCATCTTTCATGGTCCTCTTTAGCTTATGAATTGGCATTTTACCATATGGCAATTAGTCATTTTAGTGATTACGTTTCTCATGCTTTTTGCTTAATCAAGATTCAAGACACATAGCTTCCAAATGATGAGGTTTTTGTTCGTATCTATCCAAAGTACTTGGATTTTTCATGCCTTTAAACGCGTTGTGTACAGTTAATAAGGTGGAACATCGCGGTCTATGCACACGGGTCATCTTGAAATAAGTTTGCGTGATTTTATTATCCCAAATAATTTTCGTAGTATAAAAACACCGGATATAATGTACTTCGTATATGGCGTTTTGAGACTTTAAGGTGCTCCGTACTTCATAGCGTTGTTGGTCTAAGTGTACAATTTGCCAATGACACGCACAAGTGCACACGGATTCACCTCTTCCTATTCGTGGTGACGAGTTTGTGCTTGTTTTAGCTCATTGACAACGAGTTCACTTATACCTCCGTAGATGACGTTACCTTGTTGGAGTATTTTTTTTGAGAAGAAAGATTTACGTTTCACACTTGATACTTGATAGTAGTGTAATTAGATTGTTGAGTAGACTAGTTTCTAAGTCTTTTTAAAAAGGAAAAAAGAAAACACACTTGTTTAAAAGCAATTTGATGGTCATGTTACGTGGAAAAGATGATTCTTTACTCTATTTTTCTTCATCGTGAGATACAAGATTACATTACGAACTAGTTTCTTGTCTGTGGGGCTTAGCCTTGACTTCTGAATAAAGGTTTTCGATATTTTGTGAGGTCATACTTTAAAAAATAAGAAAGATTTTTTTTTTAAAAGGGAGCATTGTCCAATTTGTTATCCAGCTGATTGTTTTTTTGTGGTTATAAAGGAAACATGGATTTGTTAAATATATTTTCAAGCGCGGGCAAAGACCCCTTTCTCTATACAAGTGTACAACAAGTCTTTGTAAGATGTATTCGATTGTACATTGGAATTGTTGAGTTACTCGATCCGGACTTGGCTCACACCAGAGACTTACCGATCCAGACTAGACCTTAAAATTTATTCAATTTAGGTATTAACCCGGATAGTAAACCAGTCGAAATTATACCCAATGATGACATACATTAGAATCAAACTTGACCTGAACCAAATTAAATCAATACCAAACCATTTTTAATCCGAACCATCTCAAACCGAATCCTATAATCAGTGTATGACCCAACTGCATTTGAATAAGTCATCTGAATTGACCAAATAGAAACGTTAACCTGACAATATCTGATTTTGACGTGACCTGAACTATTTGTAATCTTCTGAAACTGAGTCGATGAAACAATTTGACGGCCCTACTCATGGGGTCCATGGAAAGTATTTGAGCCTCTAATGTTTTTGGATCCAAAAAAGTCGCAATTTTTACATATATGAAGGTTACAAAAACACAATTTTTAACTTAATTTGGAGATTACAAAGACCAATTCTCGAAAGCTCTCAAATTTTGACGAAATGCATATGTGGTTGTATGAAGTTATTCGGGACAACACAATCCAACTAGTTTATTATATTTACGCTAGGGCGATGGCATTGATTTAACAAAAAACCGGCTAAAATGTCACTTTGGTGGATTGCATTTGGAGGTCGTATAGAGTTATTTGTAACCATAAACACGAATTATTTTGTTACATAAAGGTTCACAATAGCATTGATTTAACAAAATGAGTTTTGTGAAAAAAAATCGTCTAAAGTTTCACTTAAGAGCCGAATTTGATAGTTCAAATGGCCAAATATGCCTCTTGAGGCCTCATGGAGTCCTTGGAAAGCATCTGGGTCTTTAACATTACCGGGTCCAATAGTCATAATACTCTGATTTGGACCAAAATTGGAGACTCTCATGATCTTGTTTCGAATATCACCACAAAAAAAATGGTCTTGATTCAACAAAACAACTTCTGTAGGAGAAAACCGTATGAAATGTCATTTATGAGGTGAAATAGATGTTTATAAACACTGTTATGCCTCTCTGATCCTCATGGGATCCATGGAAAACATTCGGGCCTTTAACTTTTCTGGGTCTTAAAAAGTCACAACTATCCTAAATAATACATTGTTTTGGACTAATTTGGAAAATTTCGTGACCCAGTTTTGAAAACTCCCAAAATTCGGGAGAATACATCTGGCGGCCATATAAGGTTGTTCACAACCATAAATACTACTCCGTAACTAATTTGTCACATAAAGATCCGTAATGGACTAATACATGCAGTGGCGGAGACAAAGGTGTGTCAAGGATGGGCGGTTGAAGACTCGATTTTCTAGGGCACGTGCCCCACCATGCACAACACCAGGTCGGCCAATGGTTCTAAGTTCTAACAACAAAAAATACCTCATGGTGCCTCATAGTAGCAACTACATCAACATCATATCCCCAGAGGGACAATGTTTGAAGGTGATCCATATATTTACTTGAAGGCCATTTTGTGCATTAATACAGTAGATGAAATTTGACCTGGACGTACGTACACATTGATGACTCTTGCAAGTTGCAGCCATAATTAAGCTGATAAGCCCACCAATCTTAACTACACCGTCTATTGCAATTTGTTTTGACTATGTATTATAGTTGGAGGCTATTCTTTATGCTGATATTCACTCTTACTACCTGTCTACCTTCAATTGGGAGATTGCTGGGTTGTGTTAGTTGCCCAATATTTTTGGTTTGAAAAGGCGGTTCTTGCTGTTAGATGTGAAATCCTCTATATGGAACATGCCATGTATTGAACATATATATATATATATATATATATATATATATATATATATATATATATATATATATTTTTTGGTGTTAGTACCCGGTTTAACTTTAGGGCTAATCCGGATTCGGGGCGAGTTCTAGGTGGTTAGGTTCCATTCCCCTCCCAATTGTTGTTGCGGGGGATCGAACACGGGTTCTCCCTACCAAGTTCAGCCCCAATCACCACTGAACCAACAAGCAATTGGTTATTGAATATATATATATATATATATATATATATATATATATATATATATATATATATATATATATATATATATATATGACATTATGACATATAACACGTAATATTGATGTCTTATCATTCTTAACTTACCATTCGATATGCTTTTTATTGCACAATATGCTTGTATAGTTGTATATAATTTGGAACATCTAAATGTACTCCACAATCTATCCATATCTATACTATATATTAAAAGGCGTTTACAATTAAGTTTATCTTCCACGTGGTGCCTTTCCTCTTTCTTCTTAAAGGGTGGTACTCCATTCATTTACATACAATAAAAGAAATAGAAATATCGTTTATGTAAGACTCGAATCCTTGACCTTAGTTTTCAAACAATAAGGACTTATCCACCAACCTATATGTCATATTTGATTTCTTTCTTTCCAAACAAAATATAACAAATGACAAAATAGTGAAGAAGAAAAATAATATAAGCATTTAATCACGTTCTTCGTATGTAATGGCATAAATATGGATTTTCATGTAATGACCCGGGGCATCGTCCGGGATCAAAAATTAGTATGATATTCAAAGTAGTAATTTGGAGTCTTGGCCTAATACTGGTTGAGTATTATATTGATTGTTATGCATTGCAAGTTGGAGAGAAATGTAGGAAACGGTGGGCTTGTATTCAACATCAATGGAGCTAAGAATTGAACAATTAACCACTTGAGCTATATTAGACATGTGACTTTACAGTGCATATTTAATATTCAAACATATAATGAGGGGCCATGGCTCCGCCAGCCCACCTAATTCCGCCCCTGTTTTCAATGTGTGGTGTGTCATCTCTTCTAATCTTGTTTTAAGAATTCCCGTCTTACACATTTTCCAATCCCTCCCTTGCAAATATTTAACGGAAAATTTAAGTACAATTAAGATGTAAGGGTACATAGTACAATTTTTTGGTGTTGTAAAACTTTCGTCTTTTTTTTTGGTATATATTTTTGTTTAAAATACGGTAAATCATGTAGTAAGAAACATAATATATTGGCTGTAATCCATAAGCACAATTAGAATAAAAGAATAATAACTCACCAAATACATGCATCATCTCCTTCCTCGTGATTAACGTGCTTCAACACTAAAAATACAATGGAAATTATGGACATCTTTAACGGTAGTGTTTTGATTTATTTAAAATGCTACTTTAGTGTTTAGCAAGTTAGCAGTTAACAGTATATGTATACATAGTGGTTGAGTAGTTTTTCTCAAACATATACTTCCTCCGTATTTTAATACTCACAACGTTTGTTAGATTTACGCATGTCAATGCACAACTTTGATCATTTATATCTTAAATTCTCTTTATGCAAAAATTATAAAAAGTTGATATTTTAAAAATACACATTGAGACGAATCTAACAAGACCTCACATGACTATGTTTTATCTTATATAAAAAACACTACGAATAGGCAAAGTAGATTATATGAATAGTGACAAAAGTCCAAACGTTGCGAGTATTAAAAGACGGAGGAAGTATCATATATGTATAGAAAAGTTTTGAATCATATACTTCCTTCGTTTTTTTTACTTGTGCCGCTAGTAAATGCTAGCGTGAATCAGTAGGCAGAGAGGAGACCGGGAAAGAAGATGACATAACTTGATGGTTAAGTTTTTAGTGTAGAAATTTGAAAGTAAATGAGATTGGTTAAATATATAAGTGAGATAGCAACGTAACACGTGGCTCATGGGGAATGGTATAATTAGGTCATAAACTCATAATAAACTCATAATGAATGAATGATGGACTCGATCAGGAAACCCATCTATAAAAGTGCATAGGATGGAAAGGGAAGCATATACTACCTCTTCCATTCTTCTATAAACAACCCAAAATATAGAAAAAGAAAGCATGTCTATATATCATCACTTAGTTTTGTTGAGGAGAATGTTGTCTGGCTCGACGACACCGGTCGAACTGTCGCTCATTCCGGCCATAATATTATATTAATTATGGGTTAATGGAATGAGATTGATGATGATTCGATGGCGTCGGACCAGGCTTCATTCCCCCCAACTGTTAGTTGTTTCATTCCTTTCTCTGATCCACAACTTTATCTTACGGAGTATTATTTACTGTTGAGAAGATTAACCCACATGTGAGTTGAAACTAATTATCCCACATGGAAGAAATAGAGCGAGATTGACTAGCATTTAAAATTGGTAGGCCACTCCAACTATCACCGTTTGGTTTTAGGATGGAACCCTGTCGAATTTATATGTGGTCACATGTACGAGCTTGTGTATGGCCCAGTAGAATACTAGGTTAAGTGTTTAATTGGAAGTTACATGATTTCCCGACCATCCGAGGGTAATTATCAGTTTAACATCACTTTTTTGTGGTTCAATAATATTTGCATTGATCTAATCCAGATCAGGATTCTTAATTTCTATTTTCATCATGCCCCTGATATCTAATTACAATATCATGATTCATCTCCTACAATGATATCCTTATCATGAGTACATTATTCAATCAACTGCTAAACGTTACCTGTTATTAGACCTAGTTATTGGACAGGGTAGTCCAATGGATATAGGGTTAGGGTCAAGTTAATAGGGCTTTTATTGGACAGGGCTTTTATTGGACAGAGCCTTTATTGGACAGGGTCATTATAGGGTCAAACTTATACTACAATTATTTTGAAAATTAAAATAGTAATGATACAAAAAAATTACGTGTATAGCTTCGTATTTACTTGTACTTGCACATGGCTCTTTTGTTTTTCATTTTTCATTGCTCGTTTATTGACCCGCCCACTAATGACCCGCTAATGACCCGCGACCCGCTTTTGACCCGCCCATTATCGACCCGCTAAAAATGACCCTTTCAATACCCGACCCTCTTTTGACCCGCACCGACCCTGACCCGTCCCGCCCGATAACCAGGTCTACCTGCTATAGATAGTTTTGCCTAACATACAGAGTCGTGTAGGACAGCTTCTTATTCTTTTTCACTATTTAATTACATAATATATTATTTTTCAATTATAAACTGTTTGTTCAATCAGTTACTTTTCATAATTCTTTATGCAATGGTTTTACGATTATGTCCATAAAATTATCAAGAACTTATTACAAAAGCCAAGTTAATTAAAGACTACTCCGTAATAAAACCTAGCCTTGAATTGCTCCAATACTCCTGTTAGTCTACCGTGCTATAATAGGCGTACTACAGTTTCGATCAGGTCGAAGCCCAATCCGTGGACTATGGACCGTGGTGTACATAAAGCATAGTGCACCAAAAGAACATATGTGCATAAGCAAAAGAACATGACACTACGGCAAAACAACATGCGATATAATATTTCACTTTTTTGTTATAAAAATAATATATTATTTTACTATTTATTAAAAACTTAAATAAAAAAAAATACTCATGTTCTTTTCTCGTAACCAGATGTTCTATCAATTATATACTAGTGTTCTTAAGGTCCACCATGCTCTATGTGCACCATGGTCCACCTTCTAAATTGTGTCATGGTTATTAATAGAAGTATATAAATACGTCCCCCCACTTTCATCATTTTCGTTTTTTTTTTTTTAACTTTTTATTAGTACGTAATTAAAGAGATTAGAGACCGCCCATAAGAGAAAAATAGTACATTGCATGAATGATTTCAAAGGAATTTGAATGGTCGATCTTTCTTGTGTTGTCCATAATTTACATCATTGAGGTTTTGTACTTTGTAGCACTTCTTTTTTTACTCCCTCCGTATTTTTTTAAGAGATACACTTGGTTGGGCACGGGTCTTAAGAAGAATAAAAGAAGTGGGGTTGGGATAGATATTTTAATAAATAAGTACATTGGGGACCATGTCCTTTTGAACAAGTGGAGGTGGGGGTGGGGTGGGTGTAGTTGTAAAATTATTTTTTAATTGGAATGGTGGGTCATAAAGTGTAGTAGATATATTATTTAATTAGATGGTGGGGTTGATAAGTTACCAAAAATGGCAAGTGTATCTTTTAAAAAAATACGGTCGAAAAAGGCAAGTGTATCTCTTAAAAAAATACGGAGGGAGTATTAATTAACCAAATAAATATTGTTGTTTTTAACAAGCTACATATATGTACGTACTAACAACCATTTACATTTAATTAAAGATCAAGTGTCTTACCGAAATCGGATTTCTTTTCCAGGCATTTTTCTTGATCAAGGAAGACCAACTCGTCTTCTTGTTACCGGTAAGAGTAGGTCGAACCGGACCGAGACACGGGCCGAGCGGTTCCTGTTGGAAGTTTTTGTTGGGAAACACAAAAGAAAAGAGGTGAAAATAAGATTAGTAGTTTTGTCCCACATTGAGAGAGCTTTTCATATTCTCTTTCCTTATATATTAGGGTGTGGGAGTAATTCTTGTTTGAGTCTTTGAGAAAGTGTGATAGTGGTATGGGTGGACAAATGACACACGTGAGTGCCGACCAGGTCGGGGCCGGTTTTGACAGTACCGGGAGATAACACGAAATCGTCTTTTAGGATAGTGGGTCTGTGGGTGTCCACGAAGCAATAGTTATTCATCAATCAGATAAGTTTGTTCTATTTTTCGTATTATCACAACAATTCCCACCCCTAAACCTAGCTACTACGTACGACGGTATTAAAAAAAAAAAAAAACGAGTACACACCAACTCACCAAGTCGAATCATTAGATACTTTGCTACGGAGTATATGATTAAAGCAAGAGGGACTAGAAAGTTACATAAGTTTGGACCAAATGATTAATGATATGATTAATATGATATAACTCATATATGTACGGTAGTTTGTTTCATTAGTTAGAAAAACAATTAATTTGATGATAAGGCAAATAAGTGCCCAATATTTGCCAGCTTGTTTTGTACTTAAATACCATTTATCGAGCAATACATTGCTACACCTATCCACTAGAGTAGATAACCCACCAAAAATAGAAAGCATAAACATAATTACTAAAACTGATGTAGATTTCAGTAAAGATCTACAATTAGTGGTGGGTAATTTATTCGGTGAATTTCTAGATGACGCTAATGTTACAAAAAAAGTTACAAAACTACTAGTAACTCCTTCCCGCCGCTCCTCTTTTTTCCTCTCCTTTTTCTCTCTTCCTCTTTTAAAACCCTAATTTTCTAGGGGCTAATGGTTGGTGGTAAGCACTTTTTTCTTGCTTTTCCTAGTTTTTGATTTCATGTCCGGAATAAAAACTTCATTCTCTTCCTATTGGAGAGTTTTTTTTACCTATTTATTGGGTTATCTCTACCCATTTATTGGGTTTTATCTCTCTCCTTGTGAAAGTTTGGGGCCATTTTTTAATTTCGCAGAAAAAGTTGATTTATTGATGAAGATTTGTGCGGGTTTACAACGGATGTTTTTCTTACGTATTCAATCAATTGAATCGAAGTTAATTCAATACCAAAGCTACAACAGATCAAAAGACCCCCTCGTTGAAGGTTGTATCAAACAACGATGTGAAAGAGGGTATTCATCATTGTCAGATCTCATCAACAACGATCGTAGTTTTGCCGGATTAGAATTTTATTTGATCCAAATTATTTTATATTTGTTAGTTTTGATTTACATTATAGATGTTGTGTGACTATTTTATCAATGAACTAAACTTTTACCTTCAATATTTATTTATTTATTTATTCTGTGAGTAGATAAAGTTTTCTTCCTACCAAGCCAGGTTGATTTGTTTCAAAATTGGCAAAGTTTGAATAAGACAAAAAAAATTAATTAATAAACGGCATATTAGGGTTGGTGTGCAGCAAATTTAAGGCTAATTCAAATAAATGCGAATATTATTGCAAGAATTTGTCAATTAAAATGCTGGTAAGATTTGAATGGAATGATTATATAATGAACGGACGTACATAACATTGTCAGCTGATTTTACCACGTATAGCTTCTTATTTATTTTGTCTCGCACACCGGAACTGCAGATGACAGCACCGGTACTATAAACTGTAAACATACAAGGTTTTAATGTAATTTCACAGGAAACAGCATTCTTCCTTGAAATTACATTAAAATTTAAAACCTTACATTAAAACCTTTTTGAATAGAAGGTTTTAATGTAATTTCAAGGAAGGATGCTGTTTCATGTGAATGATTTTATCACTACTTCACAACCGTCGTCTTCTGACACCCCGTGTACAATGAATTGAGTGCGCATCTGGAAAACTTTTTTATCTAACTTAAAAACATGTTTGATTATTTTTTTAAATTTTTAAGGAATTTTGTTAATTATTACATGGTAAATTTGTCTAAAACACCTTATAAAAATATTATTGTAAGTAACTACCTTATAAAATAAATTATGTTGTAAATAATTTCCTTTAAAAAATATTATGTTGCAAATTACTGTTTTTTCCCGGATTATGAACGTTAAATCAAAATTATGGAATTGACTTTGAAATATGTATCTCACGGACTATTTAATTACCTTTTTACCTTGAGATGCCACGAGATGTACCTAATAGAGTCAACCCTGAAATTTAATCAATGCTCATAATCCGACCTAAGGTAGCATCTTACAATAATTTTTTTATAAGGTAGTTTCTCACAAAAACACAATTTTATAAGGTAGTTTTCGACAAATTTGGCTTATCTATACTAATATATTAAAAGGCGTTTTGAAGAATGTATACGTGTCACGTAGATCTCTCCTTATTACGCCACGTCATCACTTATTAGCATCATTACACGTTATTACATCAAAAAACATCTAACAAGGATCGAACACCAAACCCCTTTGCTAAAAGTTACACTTCTTACCATCTTAACCAATTACAACTTATGTAATATCTTTCCATATAATCCTATATATTCTTTTTACAATAAAAAATACATTGAATAAAAGTGAATGCAAAAAAATGAATGATTATTTAATTCATAAATGTTCAATTATTACTTTGAAGAAAAGGATCCGACTTTGTTTAGATTTTTTGATGTGGGGTTTAATCTGGGAGGTTGTTGATCGGTCACTAATCTTATGTCACCACCGTAATTTGATAATGACACCATCTCTACGTGCACATATTTTATAAAAAAAACCCGAATAAAAGTTAAAACCCGGGGCAACGCCCGGGTTACATACTAGTTACATAGACTAAAAAACGTTGTCATTTATTACCTTGTTTTACCAGACGTGGTGCCAATTGCTATTTGAATCTGTTTTCTGGCCAATTATGTCAATAAATGACATCATAACTACCCTAATTACAGTTAAATTATTTTAATACTCTGTACATAATATAAAAATTAGGAAAATTTGTCAAAAACTATCTTGTAAACTCAATTTTTTGCGAAAACTACCTTATAATAAAAATGTTGTAATGAACTACATTATAAAAATTTATGTTGTAAGATACTAGCTTTTTGCGAGTTATGAACGTTGAATCAAAATTCTGGGACTGACTTTACCATATGCATTACACGTGTCATTTAATTACCCCTTTTCCCGTTAGATACCACGTGAGATACACCTAATAAATTCAATCCTGAATCTTGAATCAATGTTATAATCCAACCAAATGTAGTATATACAACATAACATTTTTATAAGGCACTCCCTCCATCTCTTTTTGTTCTTTACGTTTTCCTTTTTGGATGTCCCATAATGTTTTTTACATTTCCTTTTATATTATCACATAAATGCTTTAATATTCTATCCAAATTTGTGTCAAATAATTATTTTAACCAATTAAATTTATTGGGTCATTTAATCTCTCACACTTTTCGATTGGGACATTAAATATTTCTTATTTTCCCAATATCAGAATTTTGATAAAAGTGAAAACATTATAAATAAATGTAATTTTTCTTATTTAAATAAAAAATAGAGGGATCTCAATGCACATTAATTAGTCGTTAAAACGCGTGTAAAATACCAAACGTAAAGAACAAAAAGAGACGAAAGGAGTAGTTAATTACAACATTTTTTATATTGGTAAATTTTCAAAAAAATCGATTTTATAAGATAATTTTTGACAAATTTGCCTAAAAATTAAAATTCCACTCAAAGATAATAAAATGGTGATGTAAGGGTAATTATGAATTTATGATATCATTTGTCGGCATAATTGGTCGGAAAACGAATTAAGGGAACGATTTGCATCAGGTAGTGTAGAAAACTAGGGAGTAAATGTCATTTTTTTTAATCAACGTAGTAATTGACCAACGCAATTTAGAAGGTGGACAATGATGCACATAGAGCATTATGCACCTTAAGAACACTAGTATATAATTACTATGTACGTAGTAGGTACAATAGTAATTAACAATTTTTCTTAGATTTTTCTACAAGAATGTGGTGCCATGCCATATTTGATAAGAGTGTAACATGTGGCAAGGTAATATGTGTTATGAATCTTTGTGTTTCATGAATCTGGAGGGTAAATCAACACTTGAAAATTTTGAAATCCAATTAAAATTTCATACATATGAACTATTTTTTTATGCATTATTTTAATTTTACTTTTTTCAAGAAGTACGTACCTTCAGTTGCACGGTTGTATTTTCTTCGAATCTAAATGTTTTTTCCATTTCCCTTTTATACACATGTCAATGCACATTTTACATCGTTAATATCTCTATTTACGTGTTATTAAAAGTTATAAAATTTTTATATTGTTACTATACTCATTGAGACTAATCAAACAAGAACCCACATTGTAAGCCAGATTTTGAGTTCTTCGATACACACATATCGGTAGTACCGTAGTACTAGTACAGTAGTACCCTTACTCAATAGCCAAATTTGAGTTTTTCGTCGTACACATATTGGTAGTACTAGTAGTCTAGTAGCCTTACTCAATATGAAGGACAAAATATTTTACGGAGTAATTGTTAAAAAGTATTTAAGTGTTACAGCATTACTTGCATATAAAACTTGGTAGCACATCAATTAGCAAGTCATCCTCTTTCAAGTTTCAACGACAGTTGGTCACATACAACACTTCAAAGTTCCAGATTGCCTATGTCAAAAAAAAAAAAAAAAAAAAGTTTCAGATTGCGCAAGTATTACTTATACAACATTCTGGAGCACATGGGTTCTAGTTCGAACTAATCACCTTTTTAAGCTGACGTGGAATAATTCGACTAGTAGTTTCTATTTCCTCCGTTCTTATTTACATGACACAATTGGGTTTTGGACACTATTCATACAAACTTCTTTGACTTCCTTTTGTGGTTTATAGTTTATACTTGAGAAAAAATATAGTCGTGTGGGGTCTTGTTAGATTCGTCTCAATAAATATTTTTTAAATATTAACTTTTTTAAAAAAATTCTTATCCATAATTAAAGATATTAATGTTTGAAATCGTGCGTTGGCAAACGTGTCTAAATAATTGTGTCATTTAAAAAAGAACAGAGGAAGTATAATTTAGGGGTCTGATCTTTTGACATACCAAACTGCTAATTTTATGTTGATATAAGCTCTCCATTTGCATGTTAAAAAAAAATATATTTAAAATGTACGTATCCATCAATGATTTGGGATCCTACTACATGTACACCTAGTGTACAAGCAGGGAAGTGATAAATCCAAGGAAATTTTTACTTCTTCCAAGGAAATCCACATTTTTTCAAAGATGATTTCCTTGGAAGAAGTGAATTATTCCTTGGATTTATCATTTCCCTGTACAAGCATCTTGTACACCATGCTTTTCTATTGGTTGAATTGACATATTTATTGTCTTTCATTCTCATTTTTTAGTGAGTTTGATGATGTGTCAACAAATTAATTGTGGTGTTCAAGAAAATCTTGTACACTAGGTGTACATGTAGCTTTTCCCATTAATGGATACGGAGTATATATTTGATTATTTGTACTACCTCCGTTTCAAAAAGATCTTTACAGTTACTATTTGCACGGATTTCAATGTAATATTTAACTACTCATATATCCAATTTCGTATGTGAAAAAATTATAAAAATTTGATATTCTGAAAATACATCCCGAGACCAATCTAACAAGATTTTAGATGTAACGTTTTGATGTATATAATGGTGAGAACTTACGGTCAAAGTTTTTATATTTTGGACACATTTTCTAAAGCGTAAAGAACTTTCTGAAACGGAGGTAGTATATGGTAAGTCAATGTGTATGGGCCTGACTTATTTAATTGGACTTGAAATTCATGAATGATATGACTTATTATATTTCATAACTTAGCCAACTCATAAAATAGACCCAATTAAGGAATTAAATTAGGTTACATGGTCCCAAAATATTTGAACCAAAAATAACATGGTCCCAAAAATGTTTGAACCAAAAATAACATGGTCCCAAAATATAGTTTTTGTCCATATTAGACTTGATTTTAGTTAATCATCCAACTGTAATATTTGACTTATTTCTGACGTGGTAACTATACTTACGTGTCTCTGTCTACAGGCTTACCTTAAAGGAAGAAAACCATAATTGGGCTAGGCTCATTATGGGAAATGGGCCAAACAAGCCCAATTATCCTTAGCAGATCCAATGGAAGAGAGGCCCAAACACATTGCTTGCAATTTGTTTTTGGTTTAAAAGAAACAGAAGAGGTAGCGAGCAATAGCGCAGTTTGCAACTCTCGACGCCACTTGTCGTCGAACACCCCCCTCCCTGTCAGTCCCAGGTGAGAAGGGTGAGATATGGGTTGGGTTGGGTTGGGTTGGGAGTAGACCTGTTAAAAGGATCGATCGGGTTATAATAAATTATTTTGGGTTGGGTTAAATCAGTTCGGTCACGTTTGGGTTAGAATTTACAAATGGTTGCTCATGGTCCAAAATTTTTGGGTTCGGGTCGACTCAAAGGGTGAGAGATTAAGACGCGTATTATATTTACAATGATATATGTAATAAATATAACCATATACCAATAAAGAAAATATACAAAAATCTGCACACTTATTAACAAATTATCATCCACAAAGTCTTATGTAGTCAAATTCAACTGTAAAATGTTGTATAATTCAAATCAAAGTCATATAATACCCAATAATAGTAACAACAACATGTTTATAGTGATTAAAGTTCCTGATAATCTCATTTATTCGTATGAGTACAACGATTTTGGGTTTTGACCCATACTCTTCGGGTTGTTCGGGTTCGGATAAAATCGGGCTACATAACACATAATTTTGTTCAAGTCGGATCAATTTTTGACAAGTCTAGTTGGTTTAACATTGATAGAGTATAACCTGATTTTCCTTCACTAAATACAGACGCTTTTAAGAAACGCGAGCCTTATTTAACGATATTATTATTATTGCAAATCGTATTATAGTAGTACGAACTATTAAGTCATTGACTCTTTCAAAAATCTCAATAATTTTACTATTATTGGCATAATGGCATTATTTGACTTCATATTGACCTAATATACGTGTTGAACTGATTTTCTGATGCATTATCATTGGCGGATCTAGTGTATAGGGAAATCTTTCTAGCTGAAACAGACTTTTCTACTTTTTTTATGGGGTTCGAATATTGAAAGCAGCGGATTCTTCCTCAAAATGGCGTCGCCGGTGAACTAAAACGACACTGGGGCTGATCCACCATTCAAGGTTGTTAATATATCCTAACCAGAACTTCACTCGTTGGTTCAACAAAAAGATTTTGGGCATTGAGAAGGAAGGACGCTTTCAGAGGCAGCTTTCAAAAAAAAAAAAGAGAAAAGGGCTTACCACATGCTTGGCCAAATTTTTTGCATAATTTTATTTAATTTTCGACTAATTTGTATTAAAAAGTACCTAATTTAGTTAATTTCTCAGTAATTTTGTAATAGTGACCCCACTTAGTACAATTTTTAGATCCGCCTCTGTGCATTATGATATTTTTTTTCCCCCTTCGTTCAAATCACTTACGTCTTACGGACAACCAAGAATGTGTGAAATGATAACAAAAGAAGAAAGAATAGTGAAAAAAGAGAGTAAAAGGAGGGAAATTGGGAGAGAGCCTCTTTTATTTTATTTTATTTTATTATTTTACATTTGGTAGAGTTTGAACATATCCACCATTAAATAAAAAATTAATGTTTCATATATTATCTTTTTTACCATATCACACATTCACACTCGGTTCAACGAAACTAACTTCGATTATATTTGAATCTGGCCTGTATTGTACATCTTATTTATGGTAGGTGAGCCTCCCAACAAAAATTTCTCTGTATGACCAAAAAACAAATCCGTTAGTGAGTCCAAATTGACCGAATATTTCATAAAAATCTATAGTGAAATTTTAATAGAAAAATGAAAATGTTTTGTAAAATCCAAGGAAAATTTGGCAAATACAACCTAATAAAGTTTCATAATTCCCAATTACAACCCCAAACTTCTAATTTTGTCAATTACAACCTTAAACTTATACATTCATTTTAAATTACAACCCAAAGTTATTTTCCGGCAAAAAATATCGAAAAATGATGTCATAATGTTATTAAAAAAAACAATTACATAATCTATAAAGAAAATTAAATCGAAAAATAAGAACTAAAACAAAAAAATAGAAAAATAAAAATTAAAAATTAAAAAAAATTGAAAAATGACATCATCTTCCGGTGATTTTTTTCGGGAAATAATTTCGGGTTGTAATTTAAAGTAGATGTATAAGTTTGAGGTTGTAATTGACAAAATTAAAAATTTGGAATTGTAATTGATAAATAGGGAACTTTACTAAGGCTCCGTTTGGTAGGGCGTAAAACGTTTTCATGGAAAACGATTTTCCTCTTTTCAATCATTTTACGTTGTTTGGTTGGGTAAGGGATGTAAAACAGTTTTCCATGGCTCCCTCAAAAGTGGAAAACCTTTTCCATTTAAAAGGGAGGGAAACCATTTTTTCTTCTTTCCTCCTTACCTCCTCTCCTTTCTTCTCCTCAATCTTCACCATCTTCTCCCATTTTTCTTTAAGTTACTAAACAAAGGAAAACTAGTTTAGAATTGTGTTTTCCCTTGAAAAATGTTTTCCATGGAAAATTATTTTACAATGAAAACGTTTTACGCTCTACCAAACGGAGCCTAAGTTGTATTTGCCAAATTTTCCAAAATCCAAAACAACAAAAGTAAAAAATGGAAATAGAACTATAGAAGTGACGTCCATATGACTCATTTCTCTTGACAAAAATAAAGAAAAAAAAAAAAGGGGAAAAGGAAAAAGAAAAGAAAAAAGAGAGAACAGTACTTAACGCCTTAACGGCGATCAATCATATGTGGGCTCCAGTCTGGCCGAAATAGAATAAGCAAAGCGCTGTTTCTTCCTCTTTTCTTAGAGCATAGTTATCAAACACATTGGTTTTGATTTTCAACCTAATAAAATATATTATTTTCTTATTTTTCTCTCCCTAATACCAAACTCAACACTAACAATACTTAACAATATTTATCAAACACCAAAAATATCATCTATCTCCTACATCATCCATACCCCACCAACATTTATCAAACACCAACAAACCTATGTCATAAATCACATTGCAATTTAAAAAAAAATAGAAAACCAATGATTTTGGTCCCCATATGACACATGTCAATCTTTCCAAGCAATATTTTGGTGTTCTATTTGGTGTTCATGAACACTAAAATATTTTTGGTTTCAATCTCTCTCTAACTTTCTCACTCATCTTTCTACCTCTTTTAATATTTTTAATTCACTTATCTCTCCTAAACACCAAACCAATGTGTTTGATAACTATGGTCTTATTATTATTTTTTTGTTGATTATTATTATTGTTTTTTTTGTTGATTATTATTATTGTTTTGTTTTTGACATGAAAGCAAAGTGGAAACTGAAAATGAGCACAAGCCTGTTTGAGTTAGGATTCTCTCTATTTTCTAAAAGAAATATAGGTCTATTTTTAAAACATGAGTTATACACAAATTCTTATTTATAACTCCATTCTCTCCTTATTGGAGAGCTTTTTTACACTTTTATTGGGTTATCTATACCCAATTATTGGGTTTTATCTCTTGTTTTTAATTTCGCATGAAAAGTTGATTTATTGATGAAGATTTGTGCGGAGTTACAACGGATGACATTCTTACGTCTGCAATCAATTGAATCGGATTTAATTCAATACCAAAGCTACAACAGATCGAAAGACCCCCTCGTTGAAGGCTATATCAAACAGCGATGTGAAGAGGGTATTCATCATTGTCAGATCTCATCTACAACGATCGTGGTTTTGCCGGATTAGAATTTTATTTGATCCAAATTGTTTTGTATTTGTTAGTTTTGATTTCTATTGTAGATGTCGTATGACTATTTTATCAATGAACTAATTTTTACCTTCAAAAAAAAAAGTAAAACTTAACTAACTTGCTTATAGGTAAAAGTTATCTACTTTTTAATGATAAAAAATTTCATTTTAAATTTTTACAAAATCACTAATATGGTATAAAATTAATCCTTAAGGCCCCGTTCGGTGTTGTTTTTTGTTTTCAATTTTTTGTTTTTCACAAAACTAAAATCAAAAATATGAAAACCATAAAAAGTAGTCTCCGATTTTTTTTGTCAATTTTCAAAATCAATATGATTATTATAAGTATGACTATTTTTAGTTCATGATTCAATCTAAATCACACGACTTTTAAAACCAAAAACTGGAAACTGGTAGTGATACCGAACGAGCCTTTAACTCTTTAAATTTTTTATAAATTAACTTTTTTTAATAATATAAAAAGTTAATAAAAATATATTAAAAGTCCCAAAAATAACTGGATAAAAGTTATCTTAGTGTACAATAAATTTATTATACCCCCTTTTCATGCAAGACCTTTTGTTGGTTATAAATGTATAATAAAGGGGAAAAAATAGGATAATATTATGTAACGCCCGACTTTTCGGTACCTTAATAAACGGTAATAAACTGTACTTAACTGATCATTAGCAGCGGAATTAGGCATAATTAATCCTGGGACCTGTGGGTATGGGCCCACAAATAAAACAATCCTTATTAACATTCCTTTAAATAATACAATATTCCCAAAATAAATATAATTCAATATTCTCATATTCAAAAACTTAATAACAGGATTCCCATAATAAGTAATTTCTCATCTCGATATCTCCATAATAAATTACCAACTCCAGTAATAACTCTCCTCTTGAGGAACTCGAGCTCCATAACCGAACCTGTACATCATCATAAAAATAGGAAACAGGAAAAACACAGGAAAAATCCAAAAATGAGTGGAAAACTCAGTAATATTACTCCAGCCCGTCAAAACGGTTTTATTTTGAAAATCATTTGGCACATATCAATCATTAGCATTTATTGTTCGGAAATAACTTAATCTCGTTATCTGGAAAACATGTGTCGGCAGGGAATCATTTCCTTTACAACTCATTGGCAACTAGGGATGGCAATGGGTAGGGTCTGGGTAGGGTCTAGTAATACCCGGACCCGGACCCTAACTTTTTGATATATACCCATACCCTACCCTTACCCTATAGGGTCTAAAATTATAAGACCCTTACCCGGACCCTATGGGTTCGACAGGGTATGGGTAGGGTCTAGGGTCTTATACGGGTCCGCGTAAAACTAAAACTTTTATTTCCTTTTTTGTATGTAATTATATGTAATATGCAAAAATAATACAAGAACAACGATTAATAAGGCATTTTAAAACAAATAAATAGCTAGTCTTCAAAAATTATCCTTGTCTTTCCTTAAACACAATACATTTTAAAGTACGAAGCTCATAATTACAAAATCCCACATTCTTAACTACACAACATTAATGTTACTAAATAGGCATCCATTTAGTACTTTAGTAGTAGTTATCGTCCATATCATCATCTACTTCATCATCAAGATCCAACAAAAAAGTGAAGTACATAAAAATAACAAAATTTAAGCGGGTCTAAATATAGGGTATGGGTAGGGTATGGATCTAAAGGGTCTGCGGGTAGGGTATGGGTAGGGTACGGGTCTGAAAAATTAAGACCCTTACCCTACCCTAAAAAAAACAGCATATGCCCATACCCTACCCTTACCCTATAGGGTCTAAAAAATAAAGATCCATACCCTAATTTTAGGGTAGGGTCTGATAGGGTCCGGGTAGGGTCCTGGACCCGCTGCCATCCCTTAATGGCAAGTACAGGCTTTGGCGGGACTTTTCTTACATCTTTTCAGGGGGGAACTGTTTCCCAAACTTTAACTTGCCTCTACCTGTAACTTGCCCATTTACTAGTTCAGTTCACTTTTCCATGCCGACAAAAGCAATATCGTCTTTCTTTAAAATAACTTTATAAATATCGTAATTATTCCCGAACAACGTCTTTAACATCATGATCATAATCATTAACATATATCATCATAAAATAATAAAGTACGTACTTTAACATATCATCATAAAAATACTCATAATACTTCAAATCAAACATCATATCAATTAGCACTTAAGTCACATAATTACATATTTTCACATACGGACATATAAACTTAAATGTTGGACATAAAAATTACACATTAACATATACGGACATATAAGATAAAATGCTAGACATAATAATTACCTCGATTGCTAATTCGTATTGCTTAACTCTAAACCCAAGCTCAACTCCCAATTCGTACCATAATCCTTTGATCATCAACATTTAACTCTTTAACCAATTTGCATAACCATTACCTCAACAATAATGTAAAATAATAATTAATAATTATGTCACAAATTATATGAAACAACCTTACATGAATAAGATCACTTACTTGGGCCCCTTTTTCTTAATTTTCGGTCAATCCCTCCTTGAAGAGGCATATGATACATTCCAAAAATAAATCCCACAATAGTATATTCATTGACTTGGCCCAACTCTTACTACAACCCCCTTTTAACTCTTTGGAATTTTGGATTATATTTGATAACATGTATAAGCAGTAGGCAATAGTAGAATAGCAAAGACAGAGGTGCCGAGCAACAATGGCAACACCGTAGCAACTAGGCTACAGTGGACGACTCCGACGCCGGAAAGCAAGGTGGCGCCGGTTCTGAACGGTGGGCCTAAGGTGGTGGTAGCGGCGGTCAGAAGGGATGCGCCGCGGTGGTGAAATATAGGTGAGAGAAATTTTTGACAATTCGAGTTTCGGGTTTTACAATTGGTGGGTTGAATTGGTGATCTTCTGGGTATTATTGGGGCAAAAATCAGAAGCTCAAATTGGCTGGCTATGGAAGCCATAGCTCACGAAATAGAGAAGAAGAATACATTAGAAAAACTCATTCTCTTATGAATTAAAAATCATAATTTCAGATGGGTTTTGAGCTTGGAGATGTCTGAAATATTGAGTGATATTTATAGAGTGAAAAATGTGTAATAATCGTCACTTATGAGCTCATTGAAATGGTTTATAGAAACCATGGATTTAGAGAAGGAAACAAGGAATTATGGGCATTTGCAATACAATGGGTAAAGCAATGACATGTAAATCAAAAGCAAGAACATGTGTCATTGTGTATCATTTCCATCTTACACATATGGAGAGAAAGAAAAATAGGAGTTGCAAAGTCATGAACTTGGACTCATTGTTGGAACAATTAAGTCAAAGCTTTGAATGCCAAGTTCCTTTAGTCACACGAGGAAGAAGAAGAAAAAAAATTAGAGTTTGGTCTCTTTAGTCAAGGGAAAAATCGTAATTTTTAAACTCATGATGAAATATCATATTTTGGGTAATAAGTTGGCTTAAAAAAATGGAAGGCTAAACATACGTGTGACAATTAAAAATTGGGCTTTAAATAATATGTATCACATCTCAATAAAAAGGTAGACGTAATACAATAATTAAAATAGATCGGAAAAATTTAGGACGTCATTACGTTAATAATCGTAATTACAGAATAATAAAACATGTTTAAAAATACGGGGTGTTACATATTATGGGAAACAATTTATAATTTGCTTTGGTGTTGCAGAAGGCGTAGTACGGAGTATTATCTTAACATACAGAAAATGAGTAAAAAAAGGAAAAATTGTCAAATACAACTTTCAAATTTGTAACTTACAATATTAAACTTTAACCTCACTTTAAATTACAACCCTGTATAATTTTCCGAAAAAAACCATCGAAATATGACGTCATTTATATAGTAATAAAAAAAATACACAAAAGCTCTAAACAAAAATTAAATGTTTAGAAAAAAACAGAAATTATTTGATTTTTTTAGAAAATTATGTTACTGTGCTTTAATAAGATTAATGACAAGCAACTTGTCGGACCTTTGTGTGTACTGGGAAGTCTGGTGCTTCAAAACGAGCTCTTGTTGCATGGGAGACTCTTTGCTTACCAAAGATTGCAGGTGGGTGGAATTTAATATGCATTAAGACCTGGAATAAGGCCGCACTCTGCAAGCTTTTTTTGAATTTGGCCCAAAAGAAAGGTAAAGTTTGGGTCAAATGGGTTAGTGAATATTACATCAAGGGGAGAAACCGGCCTTACCACCATTACTGCTCCATCTCAAGCTTCTTGGGTGGTAAGGAAAATTCTGAGTTCTGTAGAGTACTTAAATAGCTTTCCTGGTGGTTGTGCTCTTCTTCATCAAATGCATTTTTCTATCAGGTATGTCTATAATCAATTAAAGGGAGATATTCCAAATGTGGGTTGGAGAAAGCTTATTTGTAATAATCCTGCTGCTCCTAAGTGTGTTTTTATAATGTGGTTAACTATTCTGAACAGAATGGTAACTTGTGATAACTTGATTAAGATTGGTGTGCATTGTAGTTTGCAATGTAGCCTGTGCTCGATAGAAAACGAATCATTTAATCACCTATTCTTTGATTGCGATTATTCTAAAGTTGTTTGGAGTACCATTCTTCAATGGCTGGGAATTTGTAAAAGGCCTGTGTAGAACTACAAATTGTTGTTAATCAGTTTCGTTTTATGGTAGCTCGTCAGCAACTCTATAGAATGGCTCTCGCTACTATTTTGTATGTACTCTGGAAAGAAAGAAACATGAGGAAATTTCAGACTGTTTTTCGAGACCATGCTGTTGTAGTGAAAGAGATCCAGTTCATGGTTCATGCGAAATGCTTCCTAAAGCCTAAGCTTAATAGTGTATTAGCTTAATTTTGTTTTGGTGGTTTTTTTGTTGTTCTGAAGATTGTTTCAGATTTCGTTGGTGTGGTTGTATGAAGTTTGTACTAAAAGTTCATTTGGTGATTAATAAAATCCTATTTTACCAAAAAAAAGTAAGATTAATGACATGATGTTCAGATGATTTTGCCGAAAAATGACTTGAGGTTATAATGTAAAGTGGGTAAAAATTTATCAAATAAAACCCAGTAAAGTTGTCTCTTTGTTAATTACAACAAGTTTCAAATTTGTAAATTACAACCTTAAACTTACCTCTCCATTTTCAATTACAACCCCGATTCATTTTTCGGCGAAATCAATCGCAATATAATATCATTATTCTTATTATCACAACATTACATAATTTCCTTAAAAAAAACTTTTTGATTAATATATTATTATTTTTTATGGAATTGTTTAATTTTCGTTTAAAGATTTTTCGAAATTTTTTTGGATTATTATATTAATGAAATCATATTCCGATGGTTTTTGCCGGAAAGTGACCCGAGGTTGTAACTTTTTGAGCTTGTATTTTTTTTTTTAAAAATGTAAGAAGAATAATACATAAGGAGCCCCTCCGCACGAGTGATACTCCTAAGTAATCACTATCTAAAATGGAAAGTAACTGAGGACTAGTACAAGACTCAATACACATAGTGTTGCTAACTAAATTACCAATATTTGTTATCCAATCTGTTGCTCGATATGATTAGCTTCTTTGTAGACGTGCTTAATATCCCAATTGTCCAAAAAATTGAGAATATCCTGAATATCTTGAATGATGAAATGGAGATTCCATGGAATTTTCCAAGTTCCATTTACTGCATTGAAGACCATCAGGTTGTCTCCTTCAATAAGATGCTTGATGTTGAGTTTTTTCGCTTCTTGAAGTCCTTTGTGAAGAGCACAAACTTCTGCCATAAAAGCTTGTGTAATGCCTGGATTGTAAGTATGAATACTGATAGGGGTGTCGTTGTTGTCGCGAATAATGAAACCAGCTGCTGTTGAAGTTTTGCAAGAGCCGTCGAAATTGAGCTTGAAGATAGGCACCCTGAGGAGGGGGGTACCAACGAACTAGCACCGGAGGATTGTGAGTAACATTTGTGTGAGTCAGTGAAGTGAGAGGGGTACCCTTAAGTTGATGCATGTCGATTTTAGTTCAAAACTGCCATTCTTTGAAGGATACAATGGCTTTAAAGAAGACTCTAAAAGCATTAAAAATACCATTGTTGAAAATGCAGTCGTTCTCTCTTTCCAAAGAGCCCAAATGATGAAAAGAAACTTGCAAATAGTTGTTTGGTAGCATTTTAGATAGCGAATAGTACCAAATAAGTCATAGTAAGGGTTAGAAAATACTAACCACCGACCTTTTAGTATGGTCAAGTGTCCAGACATGTTTCGCAGTAGGACACTGAATAAAGAGGTGATTAATGTTTTCAATGTAAGTGTCACAAAGAGGACAGACATTGAAAGGCGGAATATTTCTTTTGAAAAGAGTATCTCTAATAGAGATACTTTCGTGGAAGATTTGCCATAGGAAAATCTGAATTTTTGGTGGGAGATCAAGCTTCAAAATCCATCCACTACTACAAAAATAGGCAAAGAGACCCGTTCAAAATGGCCTAAGAGACCCCATTTAAGGGGGTCTCTAGATAGGGGGGTCTCTTTATAAAAGAGACCCCTCATCTAGAGGGGGTCTGTTTGTTAAAAACAAGAGACCCGTTATTTAAGAAAAGGGGTATGTTACGTTAACCATGTAAAAAATAATGTAGAAGAAGAAGAGACCCCTTATTAGAGATATGGGGTATGTTTGCAAAAATATTCAGACCTAATATTTAACCTAGGGGGTCTCTTTGAATTTTTAAATAATATTTTTTCCATCAAACTCAGACCCCATATGTAAGATAAAGGGTCTCTTTGAATTTTTTAATATTATTATAATTAACAAATTCAGACCCATATGTTAGATAGAGGGTCTCTTAGAATATTTTACTATATTTTATTATTATACTCGAGAGAGCCCTTTTTATACCTAACGGGTCTCTTTTCATTAACTTTTATTAAAAAAAAAAATAGCATAAACGACCATTTTTCGGCATAAAAAATCAGCATTTAACCAAATTTTTAATTTCAAACTAATTCTTACAATTACCCAATAAATTATTTCCCACTTTACATCAATTGTAATCTTCAAAAATATAAAAATAACAAAATAAAATAAGGCTCAAAAGTTTACATAATTGTGACAAGCATCAACAAATTGACAATACTAATTATTAGCCAATGCGGACACAAGCATATGTTCTCCTCCAACACTGTTTGGCTGGTTTCCAAATGTGAACTTCCCTTACACCTTACCTTCAACAAGAAACAAACCTGCATTAACAACGAAATTAAATTTAGAAAACAAGTAATATCAGTTGGATGTCTCGAAGCAGAATTACACATTATTAGTTAAAAGAAAGTAAGAAACCATCAAAGCAGTTTTCTGGCAAGTTAGTGCAATACACTCAAGCATACATCTATTCACAATATATGTCTACCTTTCTAGAAGGTGCAGCAAACTAAAGGTGTTACCATCAGGAACTTTGACGGAGAAAATCCGAGCTTATACGGAAAAAATGTTGTAGTTAATCTATGACACGTTTAAACATGCCTTCTGATAAAAGAACACAAAAAAAAGGAAGTTTGATAGAGAGCTCATGTTGCCACCAATACACATTTCAAAAGCTTCGGCTCCTTTGCTCAACCTATTGGCAACAAAGTCCATCCAATCCCCTCTATCACAAAAGCCCCGTTATTCCTTCTGTACAAGTAAATATAATAAATTAATAATGTTAATAACTGTTCAATAATTAATGTACTGAGGTCATGCCAGTTGCAAGTAATGATTTTATGTAGCAGTTAACTGCTATTTCTAGTGTGGCATTGTAAATTAGGAGATGGTAGCAAACTGAGTTTATAAGCTTCATATCTTGAAATCAATATCCTTAAACTAACCAAATATAACCCAAAAGAATGGAAAAAAATAGATCTAATCTCATATTCTGGAAAACATGAAATCGCCTCTCAGTAACACAGGTTGCATGTACTACAGATAGATAAGTGTAAACGAACACCAAACAAATACAGAGCAGAGTTCAGAAGACTGACCGTATAACCTCTATAATTAAGTTGCTTGGGTCTTCGTAGCACAATAATATTGTTCACTTAACATTGGCTCTGGTATTTTCTATTGAACAAAACTCCTCACATACTGGAACTCAAGTTGATATTGAAGGCTTTTGACAAGGGCTTGCTAGTCAAAGGACCAGAAAAGAATAGTAAATTGAGTTTTTTGCTACTTGATGCGATCTCAGGCTTAAGCTGCTGCGCTAAAATACTCTCAGTTAAAGGTGGGGGCAGTCTGTTATTAGTGCTTTCTTTCAATATTGAATTTGAGCTTAGGATGATAGGCCCAGACAAAATTTCAGTTCGTACAAGCTTTTCATACGTGTTCGGCACTTGAGGGGATGAATGATATAAATTTTCAGCAAGCAAAGGATTTGGCTTGGTGCTTAAAACACGATTCTTGGATCTAGAAGAAATCCTACTCGTACCAACTGGTTTAGGCAAAGCTCAACTAAGAAAATGGTTTATATGTCAGCTGAAAATCTTGACACTTAACTAAAGTTGTGACTTGAACCAGATATACCCTATATAAGACTAGTAGCTCAAAAACTAAACTATAATCCGACCCTACCACACACACACAACCAAACCAACAAGCCCGACAACCTAAGAACTACCTGCACACTCCCTCCCTTAAATGAACACTCACCTGCACAACATAATTCAGCCCCCTGCCAATAGTAATCCAGCCAAAAAGATCCTCATCATCCCCAAACACATTCAAACACCTTGATACACCCACACTCACCCACATTCCCTCATATTAATAGCACACCTACACAATATAGTACCACTACGAGACTGCCACTGTAATACAAAGAAAGTATACTCCAATTTGATTACTTCCATATATCATATTTCCAAGAATTATGGCAAACAATAACAGAATTAACCATGAAAGAAATTTAGGATCAGACACGGTTGTTCAAATTAAATTTCTAAATGATCAAAATTATCTATGAACATCGAAATATTAAAAGCGAATACCAACAAAAAATTGTAGAAATGAAGGATTTGAACCAACAATTAGAACAATCAGGAAAATCGGGAGAGTATCTGAATGCCTAACATATCTTGAAACTCATTCAGAACTGTAATTGCTAAAAGCTTAAAACTGAAACTGAGAAAATTAATCTATTTGGAATTGTAACAGGCATTATTTGTGTCAGTTACTACTACTTTTTTAAATAACTGGTTATTTATATGCCCATTACTAGTGGTACAGCTGCAGTATCTTTGGATTAGTATTCTCAATGATATGATTCTATAAATCTCACAATTAACCTTTCACTAAACTGGTTAAATGGAGAAATAAATGGACATCTCAGAACCTTTCACTAACTGGTCAAATGGAGAAAGATTGAAAATATTCATTCAAAGTAATGAAGCACGGATTCAGAACTTGACATAAGCAATTTAGCAGCTTACTATACACACACAACCACATATGAAAGTATAGCTACATATCAAGCAGATGTAGCGGAGCTTGTGCACATACCATTATATATCAGCAAGAAAAGAACAAATAAAACAATTTTTGAATTGTTTTAACACTTCATACAAATGAAAGATATTGATGTGATAAAGATCCAATCATCTCATAGAAGCATAGGAAAATTTCAAGCAATACCTCTGCACAACGAATACCAGCAGATGGATCAATGGGTAGATCTAGCTAGTAGGCCACCTACAGGGTCATGTGATGAGAACTGGACTCCATCAATCACACCATTGTATCTATTAAACACCTGTGAAGAGGCAAATAGGACATGTTTCAAATTATGAACTTACCAAAGTGAGCAAAAATAAGATATAACTTATATCTAGGCAAAATAAAATAAAATATCTACTTAATAGTGAGCAGGAACAAAAGTACCACTCTGGGGTCTGGACTTCAACAACATTATCATCTCTAAAACTACTTTCAGTCAGAAACAACGAGTTATTAGAGCGAACATTAAGTAAAATATGACGAAAGGGGATGGACAAGAATAAATTAGCTTTACCCTTTACACTTAAATATTATTCAATTAAATCCAGTTGAGTCGAGGGTGGCTATGTATGCATCACTTTGAAACAATTTGATGACAAGAAGATGTGCGAATCTACGAGGGTTCTATTTTGGAAAGGGGGAGTCAAAGCCCATCTTCTGTTATGTTACTAGACTATTGGACTCGACATTTCCAGTGTCTACATCATATATTTACTCAGATTTGTATCCATCTAGATGCAAAATAGTGGGTTCCCTTGTTCGATACATGATACTCAAACATAGGTGTGCCTTGATACTTGACACTTCAAACTACAAAATAATAAACACCCAAATCTGGATACCATAAATATGTTGTGGAGGTTTTGAAAGATCAAACATATTCAGTGTCTCACTCATGCCAAGAAACTCTAGAAAGGCAGTATTCCAACAAACCATGGCGAAACACTTTCCCATGAAACTGGAAAACCTAACCCCAAAATTAAAATTACAAATCGCAACAATTGAAATATCAAATTTTTGGGGAAAAACAATTTCAGGAAAAAAACCTAACTTGTAGCAGAAATTACAAATTGAAACCGAAAACCACACGAAATTCAGAAATTTCAAACAAGCTATTACATGAACATCTAAACACAAAATCGCATCAATTGAAATTTCAGAAATTCAGAGGGGAAAACAATTTCAGGAAAAAAAACCCTAAATTGTAGCAGAAATTACAAATCGAATTCCAAAACCGAAAACCACACGAAATTCAGAAATTTGAAACAAATAATTAAAGAGAAGAAGAGAGTGATGAGAACAAAAACCTAAATTTGTAGTTTGCTAGCGATTGTGTCGAGGTCGCCAGTGGGAGTGAAGTCGCCAATCGTAACTTAGTTCTCCGATTAGCCGTTGGTAGTGGTGAGTTCGTCAATGAATTCGTCGATGGTTGCCTTAGGTTGTATGTCCAGGGAAGAAGAAAGAGGCAAAGAAAAAACCTAGGGGTTGTATGTCCAGGGATGAAGAAAGAGGGAAAAGAAAAACCTAGGGTGAAATTGGGTTTTGCGAAAGTCTTGGCGCCAGGAAATGAATGAAAATAGAGACCCGTTATGTTAAATGACGGCTCTTTTGCTATTTTCCAATTATTTTTTACGAGAAGTGGTGGGTCCCTTGATACATAAGAGACCCGTTAAGTAAATAAAGGGTTTATTGCTTCTTTTATTTTATTTTGCACGGCATTTAAATGGCCCCTTTTATACGCTAGAGACCCGTTAAATCAGATAACAGGTCTTTTATTTTTCACCCCTCTAATTTTAATGGGCCATTTAACTCATAAGAGAGCCGTTATCTATAATATTAGATCTCTTAAATTAAAGAGACCCTTTACGTCGACCAACGGGTCTTTTCTAAAGGGTCTCTTTTCCCATTTTTGTAGTAGTGATCGATACTCCCATTAGGGATGACTGCCAGGGATATCATGGGCTAACCAGGTTGTTGATTTAACCGAGAAATCCCTTAACGTCGTGGGTCCTCAGATTGGGGTACCGCTTATGTCGAGGATAGGGATTGGAAATCCCTGAATTTTTTGAACCTACTTCTGGGGTATAACAGTGAGGAGTTTGAGAATATCCCACTATTTGGAGTGAAGGATAAAATCAGAAACAACAAGGTTCGTATCAACATTATTAATGTTATTGTTAAGAAAAGACAGGAGGTCAGTTTGATCGCCCAATTATCAAGCCAGAAGTTGATAGAATTTCCATTCCCAATTTTCCATCGGATTACCTTCCTAAGAATATCTCGTTGCTTTAAGATATCGTGCCAAATCTGAGAATGTTGATGATTTGGTTTACAATCAAAAAAGGAAGCGTTGGAAAGATATTTCTTTCTAATAATTGAAACCCAAAGACTGTTACTACTTTGGAGAATTTTCCAACCTAGTTTATCTAGAAAAGCCCTATTCTGAGGTCTTGTTTTCCGTAGCCCTAAACCACCCAAATATTTAGGCTTACAAATAGTGACCCAAGAAATAAGAGGAGTAGAGTTTGACTGGAAAGTTTGTTTCCAGAAGAAGTTTCTATGGGCCGAATCTAGTTGTACATTGACAAGTCTTGAGGCAATAAAAAAGAGGAGCATACATAAGCCGGGAGAGCTTCAAGATTACTCTGGACTAGAACAACTCTCCCTGCTTTGGAGAGATAATTAGCATGCCAGGCGTTAGTTCTGCTTTCATTTTTCTGCAGAATAGTAGCAAAATCTCGTCTACTAGGTTTGTATGATGATAAAGAGATTCCAAGATATCTCCCCAGTGACATGGACTTGTCATAGAGAAAATATTTGCTAAATTATCCTTTCTATGATTGGACACAAGTTTTGAACAAACAATAGATGACTTGTAAAAATCAACAAGTTTCCCAGAAAGCGAACAGAAATCATTAATAGTATTCCTTAGGGTTTGGCATGCAGAGTTTGTGACTTTGCAGAAGAGGAGGCTATCATCTGCAGGAGGCAAGAAATTTTTGGTGTGCAAGGAGAAACTTTGATCCCACCCCATTTGTCGGATTCGTGGTTTTTAAGTTAAGTATAAAAATGAATACCTCTATACACAGAATGAAAAGATAAGGTGAGAGAGGGCCTCCCTGACGTATCCCCGTGAAGGGGAGAAATGTTCTGTAGTAGCACCATTAATTTTTAAAGAGTAGGAAACCGTTGTGATGCATGCTTTATATCCATTAAGGGGGAAAATCGAAAGCCTCTAAGGTTGCCCAGAGAAAGTCCCATTCAACCCTATCATAGGATTTTTCCATATCAAGTTTGAGTGCACACCAACCTATTTTGGATTTGGAATTTTGGAATGTATTAAGAACTTCTTGCACAATAAGTAGGTTATCATGAATAGATCTTTCTGGGGTGAAAGCATTCTGAAACGAGCTTATATGATTTTGAAGAATCGGATTTAGCCTAGCCACAAGTAGTTTAGCAATAGCCTTGTAAATAGTGTTGCACAGACTTAGTGGTCTAAAATGATTAGGATTTTTCGGGTTATCATTCTTGGGGATAAGAGCAATGATTGTATGATTGAGAAATTTTGGAATTTTTCCATGATAGAAAAATCCTTGTATTGCTGAAATAACTTCTTTCTCGACTATGGGCCAGTAAACTTGAAAGAATTTAGGGTCGAAACCATCTGAACCTGGTGATTTATCATGCATGATTCATATCAAAGAACACATTTTTTATCTCCTCGTCAGAGTAGGGGAGAACTAGATTGTGTTGTTCTTGAACGGAAACAAAAGAAGGAAGGAAGGAGAGGTCTATTGACCTAGGTGAGGGATAGGGTGATTTAAAACGTTGTTTGAATGAAGTTACAAGCTTATCTGAGACAGTTCTTGGGTAGGATTCCCATAGACCAACATCATTTTGGATTGCAAAGAGACAACTTTATTTAGTTGTATTGGCAAATTTTCCTTAAAGTATAGATACAAGTTTAAATTAAGTTGCACTCTGTAATTTACAAATTTGAAAGTTTGAGATTTTAATTGACAAAGGTGCAATTTTATTGAGTTGTATTTGGTAAATTTTCCTAAATACATAGAGAGTGATAGAGAGTAAAATCCTCTTAAGATATTAAAATTTTACAGATGCGGATTGGGGTGGGAGTCTAGACTCCAGACACCCGCCTGGACACCCTACAACCACCCGTTTGGACACCGGCCGATCGACTTCGGGATATATATTGTTATTTTATGTGAGACAATTTAATTTCTTGGTTTGCCAAGCGACAACATGCATTGTCCATATCTAGTGCAGAAGAAGAATATGTGTTACAAATGTTGTTGTAGAGGCATGCTGGTTTCGTAATCTCTTTCTTGAGCTACATTGTCATTTACGTAAGGCCACCATTGTTTACTGTGATAATGTCAGTGCAATTTATGTCACTCATTATGTTGGGCCAAGTGTAGGTGCACGCTCCACGTTCCTTCACTATATCAATTCGCAAATATTTTCATGAAAGGTTTTCCGCGACAATTATATTTGGATTTTAGAAACAAGATTAGCGTATGACCTCCTCCCCATATGCTGCAAGGTTGCGATAGGGAGTAAAATTCTCTTAGGATATTAATTAAAATAGACTTTTAGTCACATTAGATTTACTAATACAATTAGGCTTAACGTTATAACAACCTATCAATATTATCAATGGATTACACTTTACACTACAAGAAATTGTACTATTAACGACGGGAAATCCCGTCGCTAAAGGCCAATAATTGTTGATTAACGACGGGATTTTCCGTCGCGAACCCGTCATAAAAGGGGGCCGTCGTTAATGGAAAATCCCGTCATTAACCCGTCGTAAAAGACATTTGCGACGGTTGTTTCCGTCTTTATTGGGTTGTTATCCCCGTCGCAAAAACCCTTTTACGACGAGATTTTTATCCGTAGTTATTAGGTTTTCATAAAAGATATAAATTTTTGTAGTGTTAATTCACTGAATTTTACACAATTTAACGTAGAGAATCTTAACACAAATTTGTCAGGCTGCATCCTTCCTGGCCTAATCCTGTTGCTCTTCCTATTTCTTAATGAGGTGCCATTTAATTGAGTCTTCCGTACCACGCAAAAGAAAATAGCTTTCAAAATTGAGTATTTCACGTATTCATAAAATTGTCCCCTAAATTCAAGCTTTCAAAATTTCAACAATAACAGGCTATCAAATAGAAATTTGAAAGGCTGATATGCATTTCACGTTTTTAAATTCCATGCACTGTTTGACCACTTCTTTCACTACAAGTTATGTTAACCAGCAATTTCATTATCATATCTGAAGTAGCTAGGTTCACTGTTCACATAAGCAAATAACGCATGTTTAACAATAGATTTGATCAAAACTTGTCCTAAATTTATTTGCTACTCCCTTTCATAATAATATTTACACTTAATTTGAACAAATATTTTTAAAACCAAGCAAAGAAATTGTACTACTCTCACTACAAAAAATTGTACCATTAACGACGGAAAATCTCATCGCTAAATACCAATAATTGTTGATTAATGACGGGATTTTTTGTCACCAACCCGTCATAAAAGGGGGTCGTCGTTAATGGAAAGTCCCGTCGTTAACCCGTCATAAAAGACATTTGCGACTGTTATTCCCGTCTTTGTTTGATTGTTAGCCCCGTCGCAAAAGACTTTTGCAACGGGATTTTTGACCCGTCGTAATTAGGTTGTCGTTAAAGATATAAATTTTTGTAGTGTCTATCAAAATTGTATTATTATCTAGCTGTCACCTTAGGGAAGACAACCCTCTAGAAGGACCTCCTCCCTTAAGGGAAAGCAAAACAAACAGAGGTACACAACCTCAAAAATAGGCCTAACTATACTAAACTACTAAAGGACACATTAAGCATAGTTGCAAGATTTAAAGCCAAGCTAAATCAGCCTGCTTTACATTCCTCCTTATAAGCTGTACAACTCTATTTTTGACTAAAACTTGTATATCTTTTACTGTTTTGCTGGTTCGGTACACCTTAATTAAGGTTCTAGAGAGCATCATTCATTGTTTTTTCCATATGATACAAACAATAGCAGCATAATAAACCTTCCTTCTGACACTGCTACCCTTGTAGTTTATGTGGATCAAACACATCAATTCGAACAAATATTAAGACAAAAGGATATTGATTATTGTTTTAAAAGGTGGGTGTGATAGTCATCCAAAAACTATATGGAGCAGCCAATTGCCTGTTGAATTGGTTCAGTGGTGACTGGGGATGAATTTGGTAGGGAGAACTCATGTTCGATCCCCCGCAACAACAATTGGGAGGGGACTGGAACCTATCCACCCAGAACTCGCCCCGAATCTGGATTAGCCCTAAGGGTGAACCGGGTGCTAACACAAAAAAAAAAACTATATGGAGCAAAGGGTACCCGATAACTTTCCTCTTAATATCTTCGTCTCTAAATATATCCTTCAAGGTGACGTTCCCACACAAACAACTGAACAACACGCCTTTACAGAGAATCATGAGTTGACCCAAGCAGTTAGATACTTAGATACCATCTTTCCACCTTTGCAACGGGGGTTTTATTCTGACGGTCTCATGCACCGCTTCTTGCAAGGATACTTCATCTTACCTTAAAATAAAAATACATACACACGTCTTCTCCATTTGTCATAAATGCCCAACATTCCGACCCATTTAACAATACTTGTCTGATAGACTGATACAAAACTATACATGAATTGGAATTTTGTGAAAATTAATTTATTAATAAATACGTAGATAGTACATATATAATGCATGGGGCTATTATTGGTTGGGACCAATAGACATTCCCTATTGTAGAGTGATACAATGACAACATGTATGATAAGGACTTTGTGATAATATAGTCATTGGACACATGAGCATGCATGGACGTACGCAATGACTTCAATATAATAATAATTAATTCTCAACTTTAATATATTGTCACTATATTTAGTCGATTATATATCACTACAAGAATTTGTATCTTTAACGACAACCTAATTACGACGGGTCAAAAATCCCGTCGCAAAAGCCTTTTACGACGGGGCTAACAACCAAACAATGACGGGAATAACCGTCGCAAATGTCTTTTACGACGGAATTTTCTATTAACGACGGCCCCCTTTTATGACGGGTTCACGACAGGAAATCCCGTCGTTAATAGTAAAATTTCTTGTATGTATCTTTGTCAAAAGTGTGAAGACAAGAAAATTCACACTCAAAAGTGTGAAGACAAGAAGGTTCACACTATTATTATGATTGGAAAATTCAAGGATGCCAACACTTTCACAGGCTATGCATCTTGGATCCAAATATATGTCATCATTATTTAAGAGTAGTTCCATTTGATAATTAACTTCAATATAATTCTCCACATATAATTTCCATCATATATAATTATTAGTATTTAATTATAATCATAATATTAAGACTATGGTGCAAACTAGATCACCCTCCACCTCACCTGATTGGCTCATTAATCCTAATCCACCACCAAACTTCACATCATTATCCCTTAAACAACGCCTCCAAACTATAGTAGAGAGTAAGCCAGGGTTGTTGTATGCAATATCTTGGCAATTGACATCTAATGCTAAGAACACCATGACGATGGCGGCGAGCCGCCCTGTGTTGGTGTGTTCAGATGGTTATTTGAAAAGCTCCGTTAGGAGCAATGTAGTTTCGAAACACAATGAGGGCATGGAAGAGCTTGGGGAGAGAGTTATGTCTGAATGGTTTTACGCCGTGTCGTTAAGCAAAGTCCTAGAGATTGAGGAAAAGGATATGTTAATAGGGAAAGCCATGAGTTCAGGCACCTATTTGTGGCTAATTGGCTACTCTTCAGGGTGTGAACGGGCGAAGGAAGCTTTATTGCACAATGTTCGTACTCTGGTGTTCATACCTGTTGTTGCCTCAGGTGAAGTTATTGAAGTTGGATCCTTGGATGAGATCAACGAAGATAGGAGCTTAATTGAGCTCACCCGCTTAATATTTAATGGTAATGGTAATGATAATTGTAATAGTAATAGTAATAGTAATAGTAATATTTCCTGCAGCAAAAGTGGCATCAGAGCTTCTGCAGGTGCGCCTGCAGGTGCAGGCGCACCTGCAGGCACAATGCAGCGTAGCAACCATGTAGAGGCAGAGAGGCAGAGGAGAGACAAGCTCAACCAGCGTTTTTACGCGCTACGCGCAGTAGTTCCCTACGTCTCAAAGATGGACAAAGCGTCACTTCTTTCTGATGCAGTCACATACATCAACGAGCTTAAAACTTCAGTACAAGAATTGGAAGAACAAATCAGAGGACTTCAATCAGCCAAAAATATTACTGCAGTTAGTACTACTCTTAGTAGTACTAATAATACTACGCCACGTATGCATGGTCAGCATCATCTTCCTCATGTGAAAACTAGTGTTTGGGCGGTGGAAGTTGAGGTAGACGTGAAACCGATAGGTAAGCAAGTGGTAATCCGGGTTCAAACATCGGGTTTGGATCACCCGGAAGCAAGATTAATGAATGTGCTGAAAGAATTGCGTCTGGAAATTTGCTACGCAACAATATCAAATGTCAATGAGGTTGTGTTTCAGAATGTTATTGCTACGTTGCCATCTTATCCTGATGAGATAATTAGTACTCAAGAAGGCTTGACTAATGCTATTCGTGAGAGGCTGCATTATTGATCGATGACCTTAATTTATTGCTGCTTAATTAATTAGTTATGTAAAGTTGGTGTTTTTTTTTGTTTTTTTTTTGGCGTGAAATGGTCATAAGAGCAATGCAAACTGTGTTACAATTGGGGATAAAGGATATGAGCCGGTAAACTATCATACACAGATTCTCAATATTAACCACAAGATTTCAAGTCTTACTAGTGAAATATCATGATACTACTTCTTTTTTTTTCTCTTTAGTGGTATGCTCTTGATTGTGATAAAGTTATGTCTTTGTACGTGTGATTAGTTAATCAATTCATGGTATTATTGGTATATGTGAAGAAGAGTCAAACTACTTACAAATTAAAAAAATCATTGTTTTGTTTGAGATCATTTTTAGAAGATAAGAGTAAAGAAAACCTAACCTAGTTTCTAGAAGACTAGTCTTATATGCACGCGATGCGTGCGAGTGTATTAAAAATTTATGCTATTACAACACCTTCAGTATAATTATCTTTCGCCCAGTTATGACCTGCCCTAAACTGCCCAAAGACGGAGTTATCATGTCAGAAAATCTGCTCAGAACCACAACCAAGTTGGATGTCTTCAACCAAAAAGATCAGAGTTGCTACCCAACGCCTTAGATTTCATCACAACACAAATAGCAAAGAATAAACTATGAATTGATATGTATAAAAGCCTTTCCATGATCATATGACACAAAAGAAACAAAGTCACTGATTAAGATAAACCACATTCCTATAAATTTATCTAGCATCACAGCCATTACACCATAAGGAACATATTTTCTCCTACGGAATTGGTATTTGGATGCAACCTAACATTCACATCTATATACAATGAATTAAAGTAAATATGATATTAGTGTATTTAACAAAGTAATTCTCGGTAGTAGGAGAAGTCGTCTATTTGAAAGGCTCACGCGCGGCAAGACCAATAGATCGACCTACAGAACACTCCCGTGTTCTTTATCTCGTCATAGCAAGAAACAATATACTTCATGCACATGCATGTAAACAACCAACATTCCGCAACGCTATCATAGTTGGAATAACTATGAAAGAGAGATATAAGAGCTTCAGTGTGTTTAACAATCAGATCAAGATCATTGATCTCACTGAAATCCTCTAAGATAAGGTAAATTATCATCATCAACTCTAATCAACCCACAAATTAGTCACATAAAAACATAATTTTTGAGGAAAAATAAAGCTGAAACAATAGTTTTTCAAAGGTTTACTCAGAGTTCCAAAGGTCAGAAACTCTAGTCCACACTAAGTTATCGGGTCCATGAGCACGGCCCGAGGAACGAACCGATCGCAACTCACTTTGGTGTAGTACACATGAAAGATCTAACTCTCCTTCTGCTCCCCGAGCCTCCTGATTGTACTTCTCACGGTTTCTGCACTGGCGGTGCTGTTATTCAAACATAGAAAACAAATAAGTAAAGAAATAAAAAGAAAGAAATTATGTATAATTAGCATAAATGGATGCATAAAACTAATACCCCAATCAACAAAACGTCACAAATGTGAACTACAAACTCAATCAAGCTATTGAGTGGAATCCTTGGTCACTACCAATAGTTGTTGGAATTTCGAAAGATGCCTTCAGAGTATCTGTGAATCAGAAGCCTAAAAAAGTTTGTTGTTTGACACTTCTACCAGCTCTTAAGACGTTGTATGGGATCTCAAATCGTATCATATTCATTTGTATCAGACAATCAACTCTAATCTGAACTCTGAAACGCAAGTATATGTATATGAACTGCTGCTAATCTGCTATAGACTTTAGTGTTAAGGGATAGAGAATACATTTCATCAATTTTTTCTAGGTCATTTTATGGGTCTAAATATATAAATATTTTGTTTTTATTCTGGTTATATTAGGCATCTCCTTCCTCTGTTGTTTTTCTTATTCCATATGAGTGGCGTTGCAATGCTAGTACTTCACCTATTTCTATACATGTATATGTTGACCTAATAAGGATAATATCACAATTATCATAAGTTGAATGCTGGTATGTTGGTATTTAGACTACTTTCTGTTTATATTAACTGCATGCCAGCTGCAGTGTTGCTGAAGCAGAATAAACGTTGTATGCAGCACCTTTACCTGATATACATAAATTCAAAGTGGTTGGATAATCATTCTAATAGATTAATAACATTCTTCTTTCTCGTTACTTATCATTTTTTCTTGTTCTTCTTTTAATAAATTCCTTCAAAATCAAGGCTTTCTAATCGGCGTTTCAAATGAAAATGATATTCAAGTACTACTGATTTTACATCTCAAAAATCCATCTATAAATTCAATTTTTTTTTCCACTGATTATTCTGCTGGCCTATTTCAGTTTAATAACCACTATAAAGCATTAAATGAAAACATCTCACACAGTTGAATAAGAAAGTATGTTTCACAAAATTTAATCAATTAAGTTGGTAATAAAAAATTATATAAAATAATTATAAGGCAAGAAAAAATGTTCGTAAAGTTCGTCTAAGGAAAAATTAGACATCATCTCTATTTAAGAACAAAATACAATTTAATACTCATGGCCATACGAAAATATAAATTGTAATACTAAAGTAAAGAAATCAAACAATGTACGGAGTAATAATCATACCCTTTAAACAATGTACTACGTGATACTTACGCGCATAATTGGTTCTTCTTTTGGCATTTTCGCGTCCTTTTTGTTACGGGGTGAGTGATTGTCCTTGTTGTCATTTTTTAACCTTCCATCTCAACATTCGATCTTGCATAACTTTATCTTCATTTTCTTCTATCATAAAACTCCAAAATTACACATTAAATTATCAATATTATTACAATATTTAAATCTCTAATATTATTATAACCTTAAACATATTACTTAACCAAATTACTTTTATTATTTTTTCTTAATTAAAGTCATAGAGCATGTAGTCTAAAATACGATTTGACCCGCTCACCTGAAAATAGGGAAGCCTAAAGGTCGTAACTCGTAAGGGTAGTAAGACCTTTAATCTAAGACAATCATAAGTAATCAAAGACCACTAAAAGAGTAAAAGGCTCTTATCTATCAAAACCTAAACAGTAAACTCCATTCTCTTATTTGGCATTAACAACAACACCACCAACATCAACGAAGGAGATATAAGTGAAAATGGAGACAATAATCCCCACCTTTCTCTCCTCCCGTTGTTTCATCTCAAGAGACTCAAATCATCAACTATGTCCTGATTATCTCTCCCTCCATAATTTTATCACCCTTGCACATAAGACTTTCCGCTGAGGCGCCGGCTATTGGAACCGTCCAATTAACTTATCCATGTTGTTGGAGTTCATGTGGGGTTTATATCGACAAATCTCGAATTCGATTAAGACGACTCTTGGATCACTACCCATTTAAATACGACATGCATATCAGGTATCTGCACCTATTGGGGTTTTCGTCGTCGTTTCGCTACCGGTGGTGTGGTGTGGTGATATATACTTTTGTTTTAGTTAATTTTGAATTCCTTGGTCTTGGGTGTCAGTGAATTTTTTGGCTTGATAATCTTATTGATTTTTAACATTTATTTGAGAATTGTATTTTTTTGGCTTGATAATCTTATTGTTTTTATTACCAACTAATAAACTACAATTGTAGTCTATCACGATCCAAAACTCAAAGTAATTGGCGTTTTTTTTAAGACATACCCAGATGAGAAAATGAACCAAATACATGAAGAATTAGAAATAAGAATGTTTTTTTTTTCAATTGATTGACAAAAGATTGTATTTTTCAATCAAATTAGCAATTAAACAAAATGGTAAGAGGATATTCATAGTTTCATACCTGATGAAGAAGCCATCGCCTCAGTAAGAACTTCACTCAAAAAAAATCAACGTGAGGGTTTTGAAACCCTAATTAATCGACCGATGCCGCCTCCTTCTGGTTAATAAAAAATTACACGAAATTGACATAAGTAAAGCAAAATAGAAACCCTAATTAATCGAAAACAAAAAATTGGGAAACTTAACTGGTTAGATGATGATGAGGGTTTTGATTTTTGAAGAGATTCAACGTGAAAAGGGCCGACCGATGCCGCCTCCTTCTCCATCTCCATCTCAACCAATTGATGATTAAAAAACCTCAATAACACAAAGATCAAACGAATAAGAACATAAGTTTTAATCCCAATTTACCGAATCTTTGAGAAGAGAATAGAACTGAAAAGTGGCGAGTTATCTCACCCGGATCTCCAAAAGATCAGACGTTGATGGTGATGGCGGTGGCGAAGGCGAGAGGCGGAGGAGAGAGAGTCTGCGTGTGCGGTGAAAGAAACACAAAATATTTAGGGTTTGGAATGGAGGACGGGGTTTGGTGGAAGAGGATTAGTGGAAGAAGATCGAAGAAGATGAAGAGGAAGGAGAGAGAAAACGGGAGGGAGGTTGAGGGACGCCGAAGACCTAGGAGAGAGAAAGAGAGGTATGTGCGAGAGTGAAAGGCTGGGGGGTTTACTTAGGGGGTAATTTCGTCAATTCGCAGGGGGACACGAAAAGTTATTTTACTATTATGCCCTCAGCTGTTCCTTTAGTAGTACTAATAATACTACGCCACGTATGCATGGTCAGCATCATCTTCCTCATGTGAAAACTAGTTTTTGGGCGGTGGAAGTTGAGGTAGACGTGAAACCGATAGGTAAGCAAGTGGTAATCCGGGTTCAAACATCGGGTTTGGATCACCCGGAAGCAAGATTAATGAATGTGCTGAAAGAATTGCGTCTGGAAATTTGCTACGCAACAATATCAAATGTCAATGAGGTTGTGTTTCAGAATGTTATTGCTACGTTGCCATCTTATCCTGATGAGATAATTAGTACTCAAGAAGGCTTGACTAATGCTATTCGTGAGAGGCTGCATTATTGATCGATGACCTTAATTTATTGCTGCTTAATTAATTAGTTATGTAAAGTTGGTGTTTTTTTTTGGCGTGAAATGGTCATAAGAGCAATGCAAATTGTGTTACAATTGGGGATAAAGGATATGAGCCGGTAAACTATCATACACAGATCCTCAATATTAACCACAAGATTTCAAGTCTTACTAATGAAATATCATGATACTACTTTTTTTTCTCTTTAGTGGTATGCTCTTGATCGTGATAAAGTTATGTCTTTGTACGTGTGATTAGTTAATCAATTCATGGTATTATTGGTATATGTGAAGAAGAGTCAAACTACTTACAAATTAAAAAACGGATTTTTCATGAAATACCCCTCAATTTTCACGAAATTCACCAAATGCCCCTCGACTTTCAGAAATTCACCAAATGCCCCTCACCTTTAATATAATACCCAAACTACCCTTACTAATGACGCGCCGTTAGTGCTCCGTTAGCCAACTTTCAAATTCACCAAATACCCCTATTTTAATACTAATTTCACCAAATACCCCTTTGTTGAAAAATATTTCACCAAATACTTATATTTTTAAAGAAAAATTTTGATGCAATTATTTATGCCCAAATTTCTCCGCCTATATGGTTTATGCCCAAGTTCTAACTCTTTCTCTCCCAATTACCTATATCATTTTTTTTTTGTCTTGATTGAAAGCTAGCCAATAATATATAGGGACTAGAGAGTATTAGTGTTTTATATTGATGTACAGAATAACCCAGATCATTCAATTACAAACCAAATACAATAGATCTTAAAAGAGAGTTTAAGCTACTTTATGATACATCCTCAATAGCACCAATGCAAATCTTACTGCTGGAAGGTTTATGAAACCAATCACTGTAATGTTGGTGTGACTTCGATTAATGGAATAAAAGCAACAAATTATATATCAAAAAAAGACTGTAAAGACCCATGAGTTAGGATCTTGATCAAAGTAACTAAATTTTTTTGCGGCAATTGTTCTCAAGAAATCTGAAAACTCGGTGTTTTCAGTCACCAAACCACATAGTCTCTAACGAGCCTCGAAATCTAAGAAAAATAGATAATAGGTGCTCTTTGAAGAGAAAACAATCACCAAAACAAGAATCAACTTTCTCTAACAAAAAATAAACTTCTAGTCCAAATTACTAAACAAACAATCACCAGCTGTAGATTCAATCCCATTTATCCATAGCTACCTCTGTGCAAGGAACCAAAAGCCAAAAAAAAAAGAAAAAATTTTACAGAGCCCTACTGAAAAGATTGAAAGATCTTAATTTACATGAACCTGGTTCAAATGTTGTTCAGATTTGTGAAATAAGAAGTAGAACATTGGGATTCAGCAATTGTAAGATCAGCCACCATCTCGCCATTGTGAATAGGTAAGACCGGGAAATGGTGAACGCTAAAGACCCAACAAAGCCGCCGCATCCGCCACCGTCGATAGGTAAGATCGGCCCATACACCGTCTTCCTCACTCCTCTTGTCACCGCTAAACCCATTTCCGAGCCTCCAGTCGGGAATCACCAGGAATCATAAATTAATTTCTGAAGAAAATTGGGGGATTAAAGATGGGTTTTCCAGAAGTTTGATGTTGGGTTTGGGTTTCAAATGTTTGCTTTGAGGAATAATTGAAGATGGGTTTCAGATGGGATTAGTGGATTGCTGGTTCGGGAGTAAGAATAAGATTTGGAGTTGGGCATTAGTTATTTGGTTATGGAGGTGTGTGGTTCCATCAGAGTCGTTGTTGCAGCACGGGAGATTGAGAAGATAGAGCGGCTATTTAAATGCGGTGGTGGTGATGGTGGATCTGTGGTGGTTCCGAGATAGAGAATTTGTGAACGTTTTGCTATGATTTACCTACTCCGGCTTTACGATGGAGTTCTCCAGTGAAACGGGGGAGATGAGAAGAAATGGGAAGATAGAAGAAAAAAGAAAAAGAAAAATTGGATGCAGTTAAGGTTGATGAATGAGGAAGAAGGCGGGAGAGAGAGGAGCAGTTGAGGATGCAGTTAAGAGAGGAGCAGTCAGCAGTGGTAGGGAAAGGTTAAGGAAAGGTTAAGGCTCCCAAAAGCAAAATAAGGGTAAAATAGTAAAGTCATGCTAATGGAGACTTAACGTCCGTTAAGTGTAAGGGTATTTGGGGTATTAAGTCATTTGTGAGGGGCATTTGGTGAATTTCTGAAAGTCGAGGGGCATTTGGTGAATTTCGTGAAAATTAAGGGGTATTTCATGAAAAATCCGATTAAAAAATCATTATTTCGTTTGAGATCATTTTTAGAAGATAAGAGTAAAGAAAACCTAACCTAGTTTCTAGAAGATGAGTACTCCGTATTAGCCTAATGTACATGCATTGTTTTGAAAAATTATTTTGCAATTTTTGCTAGACCATAATATGTACGATGTATCTCCATTTCCAAGACTGTTCTTTAAGTGGTATCAAATATCAAATGTAGAGGGAGTTTGAATTCCTTGAAAATGACTCTGCTATTAGGTTAATAATTCGCAATAAACAGAACAGTAATCTAGAACCTATGTTATTGTTAAATACGGGTCTGGGCCACGCCCGTCACCATGAGAGAGAGTCCACTTAACAAGACCGTAGGAGGTTCCACCTTAAAACCATATGGCAATAAGGGGAGTAGCCCTTTGGCCTTATTAAGTGTTTAACTCTCTTGTCTTTTATCAATGTGGGACTCTCACACGTGATATTTCATGGGTCAGATCTTAACAGTTATTCAGTTTAATGTTACTCCCCCCGTTCCTATTTATGTATCCACTTTGGACATTTACGCGGTTTTTAATAAAACTAAATTGTGTGTAAGAGGTAATGATTGTGAGTGTTTTTTTAGGGAAATGCAAAAGTAGATAATTGTTTGATGTTTAAAGTACAAATAAAAAGGGATGTGGGATTGAAAAGTGGGAAAAGTGTAGAATGTGTAAGAAAAAATAATAATGATTTATAGAAATGTGGGAAAAGTGTGTGGAAAAGTGGGAAAAATGTATAGAAAAGTGGGAAAGGTGTATGTCCAAAAATGAAAAGTGAACACTTATAAGGGAATTGAACGTTATTTATGAAAACTGAAAATTTAAATAGAAATGGAGGGAGTAGTTGTCAAATTTCGTGTTCTAAGAATTTCCATATTTGTAGATGAATTTAGTGGTATCAAATGTACATGAGGTTTGAAAGTGACTCTGCTCTTGGTTAGTAATTCATAATAAAACACAATAGTAATCTAGCTAGTAGCTTAGCTGGAATTTACGTCAATTAGTTTAATGTTAGTTTGTCATTTGTCAAATTAAGTGGTATCAAATGTACAAGGGGTTTGAAAGTGATCGACTATGCTCTTGGTTAATAATTCGCAATAAACATAATTGTAATCTAGCTAGAATATACTTCAATTAGTTTAAAATTAATTTGTCATTTGTCAAATTAAATGGTATCAATGTACAGGGGTTTGAAAGTGATCGACTAGGCTCTATTGGTTAATATTTCTCAATAAACACAATAGTTTAGAATCCCAAATTCTTGTATGAGACTGTCCTCACCATCAACTGATTAGTTCACACTTGCGAATTTAGGTATGTTACTTTTATAGTTTAGACACGTTACTTTTTTTTATAATTTTAGAGGAGGTTTTTTTTTTTAGTTTAGGTATATTACTTCTATAGTTTATACATGTTACTTTTTTTATACGGAGTAGTTTTGGGGGATATACCTTCTTAGTTTAGGTATGTTACTTCCATAGTTTATACAGGTTATTTTTTTTATACGGAGTAGTTTTAGGGGAGATACCTTCTTAGTTTAGGTATGTTACTTCTATAGTTTAGACATGTTACTTTTTTTTTTAATAATTTTAGAGGAGGTATTTTTTTTAGTTTAGGTATGTTACTTCTATAGTTTAGACATGTTACTTTTTTTATAATTTTAGATGAGGTACTTTTTTAGTTTAGGTATGTTATTTCTATAGTTTAGACATGTTATTTTTTTTATACGGAACAGTTTTAGGGGAGGTACATTTTTAGTTTAGGTATGTTACTTCTATAGTTTAGACATGTTACTTTTTTTTATATATACTTTTAGAGGAGGTACGTTTTTAGTTTAGGTATGTTACTTCTATAGTTTAGATCTGTTACTTTTTTTTATAGTTTTAGAAGAGGTACGCTATTGGTTTCGCGCTCGTCACACCATCAAGTTGATGGTGTGACTGGTCTCACAGGAGACGTGCTGATCTAGAATATATACGTTAATTAGTTTAATGCTAGTTTGTCATTTGTTAAGTTCCGTGTTCATTTATGCCATCTCTAAGTAACCCAAAAGAATATATGTATTTAGTTAAACGACAAAAATAAAAAGCGGTAATAGGAAATATTCCCTAAGTTTTGACGTGTTGACAAAGACAACAAGAACACTCTCGTTTCAATGAACACATGCACAAAGAAGTCCATATTACAGAAATCAACTTAGCCAATCAATCAACGCCGTCGTCAAATTATTGTGGAGAGCAAGCCAACTACAGGTGAGCAAAACTTGTCCGGAAAACAAAAAAATCCGAAACCCGAACGGTATCCGATCTGAAAAGTGGATACTCGAATCGATATGGGTATCCGATCCGATATGGTTATCGCCTTATCGGTTCGGGTTAACGATCTGAAATTTAGTTATTGGATATGGTTATGGATATCGTTTTATAAATAATGGGTACCCGATAATGATCTGATAAGCTCTTTTTTCAAGTTTTTCTCAATTTATATTTTTTCCAAAAAACTCAAAATCTCAAATGTCAATAATCAATGTACTCCGTATAATTTTAGTAAATTACTAGTATAATTCCCGTGCGATGCACGGTTTATAAACCTAATATTAAATTTGCATGAAATCTAAATTGCAGTTGCAGACAATCTATAATAAAAAAAACAGAGCTTATAAATATTTTCCCATTTAAAAATTAATGATGAATAAAATATAATAAAATATGTTGTTGCCCTATTCGTATAATGTCTTATTTATTTAAAATAAAATTTAAAAATAAGGGTACAAAGATATGTTTGTTTTCGTCCCCTCTCATCACCCATGTCAAATAAAAAATTATTCTCATTCTCCCTATACTTCGATAGTCATACTCCTCTAACACTCCCACCGTCCATCTATTTTATTCGACTATAAATGACTTTGAAGCGGGTGAAGCCTCCACAACCGTATCAGGGTAATTTTTTTATCCCCTCCACCAACTGTAGGTATTGTACGAAATCCAATCTCATTCCTGCTCGTATTAATTATGAGATACGAAATAAAATTCATCCTTATTAACTACCTCATTATCCGATCACTTAACACATACCCCCACCATTTATTTTATTCAGATATAGATGACTTTGAGGCGGGGAGGGGCCTCCACACTCGTAACCACCTAAGATCTTATCCCCCTCCTTGCCACCCACGATAGGAACAATATTACCAACCGGGCCACCCCACCCAATCCCTTTCCTGAAGGGTAAACAATAAAATTCATCCCCGTTCAATCACCCTCCTGTGTATCTACACCAGCCTCAAACCCACCCCTAAAATCAACATTTTTTGTTTAGGTAAGAGAACTTTGAATTTTAAAACTCTATTCTAGAGACTTCTACAATTTGGTTGTCTGGTTAGACTGTTAGAGTAATCGAGTAAATAAACAAAACATTATAATATGTAGGTTAGTATTTTTTTTAAAAGATTCACAATAAATTAGTTGAAGGAGAAGAGAAGCGGGCGGGGCTAATAAAAATTCATGCATCCTCTTCCCGTCACTCGCGGCGAGTACAACTTTTTAACCCCGTCACCCACCAAATTTCCTCCACCCTTCCCACCAAGTGCGGATGCGCGGGCTTATCTCCCAAAAAAAAACTTGCCCCATTGACAATCTTTCGTCCCTATATTCGTTAAATAAGTCACTTTGTCTTTCATCTATCTTTTGAATATATTGACATAAGTTTATTATTAAAATTATTTTTATTCGCTATAATATTGATGAAAATATCTGACATACATAATTAGAATTGGGTGAGGGTGAGGGTTCTCAATCCAATAATTCAAACTCGCCCCATCACCAAGGTGGCCTGGTACATGTTATCCTCATATCTGTTCACTAACGCTAAATCTCCATTTATTAGTCAATATTAGTCAATAATTTATCTTTATTTTCTTCGTTAGAAAAAATTAAGTCCGGACTCGCCCATATCAAGTGCATGTGATGCATAGTTTATATATCAAAATGTTAACTTTACACGAAATTTTATATATAAGTGATATTACAATCCTTTACATTAACATAGAAAACTTATTGTTGTCGTTGCAAACATATTAATATTAATTTTGTTATTAATTTAAGATACTACTACGTACCATATAAACCCTTAATTATAAAATATAACCATTATAAAGTCTATGTTGACTTATGGAGTTAGTAATTTCAAAATCATATTTGCCCCTTTACCCCAAGTATGATATAACATGATATATTATTAGTAGATCAAATATGTTACATTATAATGCTCACTCACTTTATTCGACCAAATATTCATTAAAAAATGTCATACTCCACCCTCTTAACTCAATTGACCAATTTAAAAATTTATCTTATTCATCAACTTTAAATTGAACTTAATATAATAAAATAAACGGATTTTTCATGAAATACCCCCGAATTATGGCGTAATTCACCAAATGCCCCTCGACTTTCAGAAATTCACCAAATGCCCCTCACAAATGACTTAATACCCAAAATACCCTTACTAATGACGCGCCGTTAGTCCTCCGTTAGCCTAATTTTTAAATTCACCAAATACCCCTATTTTATTACTTATTTCATATAATACCCCTATTCTGAAACTTAATTCACCAAATACACATAACTTAAAATTACCCATTTTGATGCTCAGCGGCTAGTTTTTATGTTTGAAAATTAGCCGTTGCTTATTGTTTGCTTATAAAAACCCCTTTTCTGACTATTTATTGTAGTTTTTCTATTGTTTTGTTAATTTCATATCATTTTTGTCATGAGTTTTCTTTCAAAATCATCATCCACACCCATGAATCCACATATGTAAGAGTCCCAAACAATTTCTAATATTATGGGAGGAAATTTCCATCTGATGCTCCGATACAACACTCAGTAAGTTTCAATTATGATCCAATAAGTTCAGGCCTCATCCAGTAAAGACAATGCACTTTAGCTGAGCAAAAGGCCAAAAAACCCCATTTTCAAAGGGATCTTATGTAAGTGAAGCTGAAGTAATCAATCTAAAGCTAACACCTTAATTTTCTTATTGTCCGAATGGTAAAGAAACTAAGAAATCAAGTTCAATAACACATACATTTTTATCACAACCTCGATTTCAACTTGGATTCATGATGTGAAAATCTTGAGTTTGGAGGCAAATCTTTGTGCCAAGATTCATGTTTTTTCACTGGTTCATGAGCTTTGGAACATACCTTAGTTTCATTTTTTTTTTCTTGTTCCCTCAAATCCAAAAATAGACATTTGTCCATAAATCTGACCATGTCAATAGGACCTAGCTCAAAAGAAAAGTGGGAAAACCTTTATGCCTCGACTGTAAGGTTGAGAGAAAGTTAGGAGATTGAAGAAAGATGTTTGGAGGCAGTAGAGACAGGAGACAAAAGGGAGTTAACGTTAAATATGTGGCATGGAAGCAATAGAAGCCGAGGTAGCTGGAACATATGCGTTAGAATAAAATTAATAAGAGCTTTATTTTTAATCTGTTTGCATATGTTAAAGATATTTCCCATATTGAAAAAGGAATACCTTCCGATTGCGTGGTAAATATAATTAATTGGTCACATAAAGAATAAGGTACAAAAGAAGTAGCTATTTTCTTGAAGAGTTGCGACGTTTTGAGGTGTTTTTAGGAGTGTTTTCTGTTTTAGTGTTGTACCGGAGCTTCAGATTGAGTGTTGTATCAGATATTCGGATGTCAAATTTTCTCCCATGATAACAAAATTTATTTGGGACTCTTACATATGTGGACTCATTGGGTGTGGATGATGATTTTGAAAGAAAACTCATGACAAAAATGATATGAAATTAACAAATAATAGGAAAACTACAATAAACCGTCAGAAAAAGAGTATTTATAAGCAAACAATAAGCAACGGCTAATTTTCAAACACAAAAACTAGTCGTTGAGCATCAAAATGAGTAATTTTAAGTTATTGGTATTTGGTGAATTAAGTTTCTGAATAAGGGTATTTGGTGAAATAAGTATTAAAATAGGGGTATTTGGTGAATTTGAAAATTAGGTTAACGGAGGACTAACGGCGCATTATTAGTAAGGGTATTTTGGGTATTAAGTCATTTGTGAGGGGCATTTGGTGAATTTCTGAAAGTCGAGGGGCATTTGGTGAATTACGCCAAAATTCGGGGGTATTTCATGAAAAATCCGTAAAATAAAAAATTAGAATTTTACTAAGTTATATGTATGTGTATTCTCACCTATCTTATCTTGTTATATCACAAATTAATGTTTTCGTAATATCTAGTTTTGCATGTACAATTGCATGGATATAATATGAAGCAGATCAGTTGCGTTGACATATAATCTGTATGTCATAGTAATACCATTTCATGTTTACTAATTTACTAATACATAAATTATAAAAGATATTTTTTAGTTTAGCAACAATATCTTTTAAAAATATACTTTGTAATGAAGTATATCCTCCGTATAATTGATTTGTTTAATTAGGAAGGGGAAAAGAGCCGGGAAATATTTTTAATATGTTTATTATCAACATAATATTTAAGATTTATAATGAAAATCAATAATATTTTTTCCTTAATTTAAGTATTTTAATTATTTTTGTTTAATAAAGAGAGGCGAATCAATGAGTGACATTTGTCATCACTACATTGATTTCCTCTCTTTCAGTATAATATATAGATATAGATTATGTGAAAAGTTAACATGTCTGGAGTATTACTGTATGAGTTTTAAACTTTCTATCATGTTATGATTTCTAATTTTGTAATCTACGGAGTATTGCATTTTTATTATCTTTTATAGCTTTGTTAGAGTTTCTAATTATGTTAAAATTAAATATCAACATATATGACTTAAATATTCTTTGACATATTTGGTCGAAATTTAGTTTAATGAATTCTAATTATGTAAGTTAGTCTCTTATGAAAGAGCTTACATGGCCACAATAAATATAATTTTAAGAACAATTATAAATTACCCTAGTAAAAAATGTGATGTATTAATTATTTATATTAAAAGAGAGGGAAATCAAAGAGTGGAAGTTGTCAGCTCCACATTAATTCTCTCTATTAAGCTATGTTCTATTCGATTTATTTGGTTTAAACTTATGTTATCTGAATTTATCTGAACTTATCCGAATTTAACCGAACTTATCTTAACTTATCTAAGCTTATTTTATCCGGGAAATAACTTATTTTTGTGTGAAAAAAATGTCTGGAAAAAACTTAATTTTCTTAACTTATATTATCTAAATTAAACCTAACTGAATCTTTCTAAACTTATTTTGTCTGAAATAAGTCAAACAACACAAAACCTTAATATAATCAAATATCTTCCAAATAATTTAGCCACAGCATGATTGTTTGCAAATTGCAAAAGTAATTTTGTGGACAAACAAATACTACGTAACTTCCAAATAATATATTCCAAATATTTGGAAGATAATAACTGAGCAACTTTCCATATTAGTTATTCATATAATATCTTCAAAATGATACATGTTTTGTAAATAGTAATATCATCGCACATTATGGGAAATATACAGTAATATAGATTGTGCGATTTTTCCATATTCATTATTGTTACAATAAATAAAGTAAGTTAAATATGAAAAAAATGTTATCTTATTAATTAATTTATATTAAAAGAGAGGACCAATCATGTGGTGACATTTGTCATCACCACATTGAGTTCCTCTCTTTTAGTATAGTATATAGATAATTTTATTAGTAATGTAGTCAACATATGTGCTAATATTGGTATTTAGTGTTGAATAATATTACAATAATCTAGTTATAAAGTCTATTATTTCTAATTGGATATCATAACGGGTACCCGATATCCGATCTGAAAATTAGGGTACCCGAACTTAACGATTCGGTTCATGGATATCAATTTTTGCATTATTGATTATCGATTACCCGATCCAATAATGTTATTGGTTCGGGTATCCGACCCATGCTCACCCCTAACTACATGCCTACAGTAGCCATGTTTTAGTATTTAATGATGGTTAGTAGCCATGTTTTAGTATTTGATGATGGTTATCCGATAAGCAGCACTACAACGCGCTGCAAATCCGAAACGCCTGCAGGCTGCAGGAGAGGTGGTAGATCGAAGTCGACAACGGCGGATCTAGGATATTTTTATTGGGTGGGCCAAATTATTTATAATATTTACTTTTATTTATGTCATTTAATTTTTTTAAAATGTTTATTTTAATAAGAAAAAAACATCTTTTATGAAACCACAATTTTTTTTAAAGGAAATAAATAACAGAACTTTAAAAAATTTATCGTGAAAGGAAGGGAAAAAAGGCCGACTCAAAAAAAAAAAAAAAAAAAAGAGTGGAGAAAATGTTGGCAGGTGGAAGGAAAATAAAACAAATAAATAAGTGCATGATGGGGAATCGATCCCTAGTTCAGCTGCATATTAAAACTATGTGCCCACCTTTATGCAAACCAACTGAACTAGAACTCATTTGAAGTCTAACTTTGATAATTTTTTATTAGTAGGAATGCAGATCCATGGGGTGGGCCAAGGCTCGGATAGGCCCCCCTTGGATCCGCTACTGAAAGTCGAAGGAGTTGATGATCAGATAGTGATGCCATAATGGTTTTAATTCACACCAATTCTATAAACAAATTCCTAATTAAGACACCAATATGAATTCCATCGTTGAGCAAGCAAATGATTCAGGAACACACTTACACACCTGTGGTTAGACCTGGTTATTGGACGAGTCGGGCTAGGATTGGTGCAGGGCAAATTAGGTCGGATAATGAAAGGGTCGCTTTTAGCCGTTTAATAATGAGCGAGTCAATGCAGGTTGCAGGTTAATGGCAAGCCTATAGTGAGCGCGTTAGTAAACGGGCAAGGAAAAATGAAAAGAATGAGCCGCATGCGAATCCAATTGAATACGGAGCTATACACGTAATTTTTAGTTTTCAAAATTATTATGTTATAATTAAGTTTGACTAACAAAGACCCTGACAAATAAGAATTATACCCAACAAAAACCCTATTAACTTGACCCTAAACCTGTGCTTGTTGGGCTACTATGTCCAATAACCAGGTCTACCTGTGGCAATGCTGATAGGAAGCTCGAGTACTGTAGGTACGAAAGCCGAAGGCAGGGGCGGAACCAAGGGGGGGCTGGCGGGGGCCATGGCCCCCCCTATGATTCCAAAAATAAGTTTTGCAAGTAATAGACAGTAATTTTATTTAGCTTAGTTGGTTTGCTGCCCATTCCCAAAGAAAATGGGTCGGGGACGAATCTTAGCGCCGGCATCCTTTCATTTTCTTTACTCTTTTACTTTTGCAAATATCAACATGCTTAGTAAGTTAGTATACGGACATACGGAACTCTTATTTTTATTTTTATTTTATTTTTATTTTTAGTTTAACATTCATACTCCGTACAACTTAAAACTTATAAGTGTATTTTAAGAGAAACTTAAAATTTTGTATTTTAAATATAAACGACAGAGTAAACGTTCAAAAATTATTATTGTTTCTCAAGTACTATAATTCTTATCTAAAATTTACAAATATGTTATATATGTAATATTTTAAGTATTTACGACTACTTTTTGTTTTTCTACTCGTTTTTACTTTATTTGATTTTGTTTTTAATCGTTCTTACCAATATAGATGCATTTTATGGAAATGTGTAATATTTAATAAATTTCTTAACCTTTATCTTTCTCCTCCTAAAGTATTCACATCATTGGTTTGTACGGGGTATAGTATTGAGTATTTTAGTGGAACTTAATAGAAAAAATAAATTGAATATTACTTTAATTTTTGAAAATCATGTGAAATAAAATGTATAATTATTTTTCGGACAAACATAACATATAGTGTCTTGCTCGGTTGGCCCCCCCAAAGTAAAATTTCTGGTTACGCCACTGGCCGAAAGGGCTAGCTTATAGGGAAGCCAAACATCACAAAATTCAGACCATGGTATTCATACCAACGATTGAGTTCATGAAGAGTCATTATTGAAGTTGGAGCTTTGGTTGAGTTTAGTAGAGATTGGAGCTTAATTGAGCTCACTTACTCCATATTTCTCGGCGCCAAAAGGTGATGGTAACTTTAACTTCAATATCAATGAGGTTGTGCTTCAGAATGTTGTTGTTAAGCTGAAACTGATGATTGATGAACACACTGGTACTCAAGATCAGGGCTTAACCAATGCCATATTTCGGAGGCTACAAACTTGACTTCATAGCTACTTCCGCCGTATTTAATTAAAAGTTACACTTCCATAATCGGTTGTATTTAATTAAAAGATACACTTCATATTTTTAACATGTCATAATCTCCACGTCCAATTATATTAATCTTTCTCTCCCTCTTATGGTCTCTACACTTATTCACGACATATTTTTACCACATTAAATAAATCACTCAATATCAATTTTTTGCAATAATTAATAACTCAATGTCCACTTTTATTTTATTTTTAATAAATTCAACTCACCCTTATAAAATTACGTGCCGGTTAAACTGTATTTTTTAATTAAATATGCAGGGAGTATATCAAATATATTTGCCTAAATCTTTTATTTCTGATTCACTTTCATGGTTTAAGGCTTTAATTGTAAGATAGCTTCTACGGAGTAATATTGCTTCATAATTAAGCTCCTTTTATTTGGGGTTGGATTGTTGTTGACTGATCACTGATGCACACAATATAATTAATCAAATCTCAAACTCTGCAATTCCACAAATAAGAAATAAGCGAACAAACATCTCTTTAGTATTTTTTGCAGTAATTATGAGCAAAAGGGAAAGCAACCCTATATATACAAGCATACTGTAATGCTGTCATAGCCAATAGGAAGGCTGCAATAATCTATCTACCAATAGGAAAGCAGGAGTAAACCATGCTGTAGGAAAGCCAGCATGGCATAGATATAACTGAATTCAGTTACAAGAGAAATAATCCTGTGTGAGCAAATCCAACAGCTTTGCTATGCTATGGCTGATTGGCTGTGTGTTTGATTTATCTGATCCTGCTGACTCATTATCACCAACAAAGTGTTAGGTGAGTCTGAAGTGAGTCTGGGGATAATGTGTAAAAATAAGGTGAGTTTTGTGTGAGTCTGGATAATGAAAAAGTTAGTAGAAAGCTGATGTGGCAGAGTCTGAAGATTGAAGGTGAGTCTGGGATAAACTCACCCTAACATGATGGTCACTAAGTAAAGCCGATTTTTTGTTCGTATTATGTCATGTATTGATTTCGTCTTGCTCATGATATTAAAAATATTTCATAAATATTCCAAAACAACTCGTTTTATTCTTTACAAATATTTTCAAAATTCACATATATATTATAATTCGTTTGATCCTTTATACACTTTAAAAAGCATGGTCTATATGAAATCTTTATAAAAAAAAAAGAGAAAAATGTTTTGAATAACTTCAAACGATTAAAAAACAAATCTTAATTTTAAAATGAAAAAAAGGGTAGTGTTTCCAACACAAAACCATACTTGTCAGGTCATGTCGGGTCAGAATAGGTCTGCTCGTCACGCCTATGCCTAATTAAGTTAGCATTATTTTTCATATCGGGCCGAACTGGACCGTGTATTTTCCAAAAAAATTATGGCCCACTGCCTAGACTTTATGCATGTACCGGGCCGTGCTATTTTCTTGCCCGTGCTAAGTTGGATTTTTTCGTGCTTAATCAGGCCGGGCTGGTTGGCCTGTCCCTCAACCATCTTAATTTACGCTACACTCAAATACTCGTTTCAAACTTGTTATAGGCCAATGCGGCCCAAAATTATTGTATAGATCGTAGAGGGGACAGAGAGAATCTGGACGTAAAAAAGGAGCACTAGTGGACTACCAAGAGTCTTTTTCATATACTCCCTCTGTCTCTTTTTGTTTTTTACGTTTGGTATTTTTCATGCGTTTTAACGAATAATTAATTTGCATTGAAATCCCTCAATTTTTTTATTTAAACGAGATAAATTACGTTTATTTATAATGTTTTCACTTTTATCAAAATTCTGATATTGGGAAATGAGAAAAATTTAATGTCCCAATGGAAAAGTGTGAGGGATTAAATGACCCAATAAATTTGATTGGTTAAATTAATGATTGGACACAAATTTTGATAGAATACTAAGTTATTTATGTGATAATATAAAAGGAAATGTAAATAACATTTTGAAATACCCAAAAAGGAAAACGTAAAAAACAAAAAGAGACGGATGGGAGTACTACCTACAAAGATATCGGTTTCTTCTCGAATAGGCCATTGGATGATATTCCACCTTCTTAATTTTTTATTATTTTTTTGGTTCTACTATGAGGAGTTCCCTTCCCCATCGACTTCGACAAGTGGGTTAATCTTTCGCGAGAATGTACATGGGTACCTCGATGGAAAACATCCCTTCCAGTTGAGATTTTTTCCATACCCGAGGCCCGAACCTGAGACCTTGGTTAAGGAACAAGAGACCCTTAATTAACCACTCATGCCAACCTCAATTGGTATTCCACCTTCTTAATTGACTCTTGAGTTTTATTATTTTGGACCTAAGTTTCAAAATGGGTTAAGGACTAGAATATTCAATATTGTCATTCTGAATTTATCAAATTTAAATCTTGTGAAAGATTTTAATTACATAAAAATCAATCAACATGGAAAATTTGACACAAGTTACTTTTGCGGCTTCAATAGAGAATGTTTAATTTCCTATAGATTTGATAAATTTCATTAGCAAAAAACCATCAGCGTGTCTAAGAACGTAACTATTTTTTTTTTGGAAAGGTAAGAAGAATACACAATAGGAGCCCCTATGCTCGAGGGATACTCCTAAGTAGTCATCCTGAAGAATAAAAACTAATTGCGGACTGACTATGTAGATTTTTTTGGTGCAATTTGACTAAATACTAGTACAATACAAGTTCGATATAGTTCTATCCTAAATCAATCAGTCATAAGTTGAAAAGTTTCCACCAATTTGTACGTCAGTCATTTCCTATCTCCTTTTCAATGCTACGCGACAATGCCTACGTGTTCCAAGAAAAGGAAATACGAGACAATTATTCACAACTCACGTTAATTTATGTTCTCAACATGATTTCAATATGGAATAACGTTTAGTCGATTAATAATACAATAGGCGAAATTATTCCGAAAAATAATAGGAAGTTTGAAAATAATTGAGGCTCATCATTTTAAAGATTGAATATAAAAATATTCCCTAGGAAAAATTATTATAAATACCAATTATTTGTGTTAAACTAAAGATTGTATTCTTCCTTGGCAAGTTTTTGTTGAATGGAAAAAATATAGAGGAATGACCAATCGTTTGCAGTTGCTTTCAACAACAAGGTAGCGTATGAGTGAGGTAGGCTTGAATTGATCCGTAAGACGACTCGTTTTTTTTGTTAGTAATTTCCACAAGTAAGCCAACAGCCCACTATGAATTCGATTCATACTACATTTCAAGGGCCCATTTACAGTTTTCCTTTTTCTATTTCATGCAATTTTTGCCATTTGTTCTTCTTGTTTTGCTTTTGTGTTTCTAGTCAATGTTTGGTCACAAAGTCCATAACCAATTCTACTTTTCACTCTTACTAAACAATTGGTATTTGTGCATCATGAATTAACTTTTTTAAAAGTGTTTGGACAATTCTGACATTCTCCCCGTTGCTCATTTATGAAAAAGAGATTTTAGAAAAATTAATTATGAAATACTCCCTCCGTCTCTTTTTGTTTTTTACGTTTTGTATTTTTCACGCGTTTTAACAAATAATTAATTTGCATTGAAATCCCTCAATTTTTCATATATGAAGTAGTCTGTATGTGAATATTACTTCCAGACATTAATAGTAGTTTACTATGGTTTTGGTTTTGGTTTTTCCTCCCTTTGATAGGTCTGTTTTGTTGTTCTTTAAGGTACATATTCAACAATTAGTTCAATTTCTATGTTAAGAAGTATCGTACAAATATATATATATATATATATATATATATATATATATATATATATATATATATATATATATATATATATATATATATATATATATATATATATATATATATATATATATATATATTGATTTGAGGTATTTTTGAGAAAATTTTTTGATCATAGAAAATGAATCTAATGTACCTTTACCAAACTATAAGTTAGTATTTGCACAAAGAATGTAATTTCTATCATAAAACCAGAAAACATAGTGAATGCATGCGGATGAACTTTATAAGCTGGTTTATGAAAATCGGTTAAACTAAAAAATTACAAATACAAAATATGTAAACAGTTTAAGGATGTGCAATGAGATCACGTAAGATAGTACTCCGTACTGTATAATTAACAAACATAATTTTATTTGACATAAAAGAGGATTAATAAACTTTAAAGGAAACCCCATATATGGAAAAAAAAAAAAATTGAAAAAGCATCATGCCGTAAGAGGCATGAACGACAATTTGGTCATTTTCCTAGGCCAGACTTTTGTTAGATAATGCCCAAAACGTTTAATTAATTTAATTAGGAAGTAATAATATTGGAAATAAAAGTACATGCATTTCTATAATTATTCACGTGTGAAACAAACTACTATGGAGTATGGACTAACCAAGCAGTTTTATTAGGGAACACTGTAAACTTGTGCAAATGTTTCTCACCGGCTAATTTGGTAAGAAAATGCAGATTGTTTTTTCGAGTGGCGTTGTACATTAAAGAAGCCTCCGGTGATATATCAACCTTATATGGCTAGAATGCTAGATGCAAATGGGCACATGACATGATTTTAATTTAGGTTGTACACTTATACGTTTCATATAACTATGTTTTATTATTTATATTTTTGTACCCGTCCTATTTATAATTGGACACATGACATGATTCAAAATTATTTTGTTCCATATAATTGTGTTTAGATATTTATATTTTTGGACCCTAATTTTGTACGAAGTATAAGATTCACTTCATTTTAGGCAGTATGTTTGAAAATTCTTTGCTACTCCGTAGTTCATTATTTGAAAATTCGAGTGTTATTACAACCGTCCCTCTAAATTATTGTTTACCCTTTATCGAGTTTAAATTTTAAACCAATAACTTTTTTTTTTACTTGTTATCTTTCTATCTCTTTTTTATTGGGCCCACTTATCAACTCATATTATAAAATATTATTGAGGGAAAAATATATTGTTGTTGTTGTTATTTGTGGGCATACGCCTCCATCTATTCATACCCCGTATTACAAACTAGATATTTTATGTTTCGTTGGTTTCTTAAGTCTTTATAGATTTCTATCTTATACTCCGTATCATATAGCTAAGATATAATATAACTCTATCACATACGATATTATATCATCTATCATCAACACATATTCATAACCATATTTTAATTATTACAAACTTTTATATAAGGCGGTCTTACACAAAAGACCGTCTTGGTGTCATATAAGTTAAACAATGGAACAAATTAGTAAAGCTATGAAACCAATTAGTTAATCACTGGAACTAATTAGTTAAGCACTTGAACCAATTAGTTATTGAACCAATTAGTTAATTAAACAATTGAACTAATAAGTTAAACATTGGAACTAATTAGTTAAACAATCAAAGCAGTCTTTTCGGTAAGATCACTACAAAAATTTGTATCTTTTATGACAGCTTAATAACGACGGGTAAAAATCCCGTCGCAATGGGGCTTTTACGACGGGGATAACAACCCAACAAAGACGGGAACAACCGTCGCAAATGTCTTTTACGACGGATTAACGACGAGATTTTCCATTAACGACGACCTCCTTTTATAACGGGTTCGCGACGGAAAATCCCGTCGTTAATAAACAATTATTGACCTTTAGCGCCGTCGTTAATAGTACAATTTCTTGTAGTGGATGGTTTTACTCAAAAGTTGCTGAATTTTAATAATGTGAACAATGCTCTATGGGACAATAAAAAAGGAGACAGAGGGAGTAGGACTCTAATCATATCGGTTAAAATGAGGGCATTGATAAAATTAAATAGATAGGGTTAAAAACTAAAAGAAGGTAAAATGGAGAAGAGACAAAGAGAGAAGTTTGTCCAGAAAACAGCTAAGATTGTAATAAGAAGATCTACTAAAGAAAAGAAGGTACATTTATTATTATTAGGTTCCATTAGAGAAGATAATTGATACTACTACATTACTACCCACCACCCAGTAACCACCCATGGCAGTGCATTTGACATGACTTCGATCTCACATTTATTGCTTTACACCCTTCACCCTTTCCTATTTTTAAAATCGCCTCGCATTATGTATGCTTAGATACTGTTCTATTTATGGTGCGTTCTAATCACCTGAATTTTATTTATTTTTTCTACACTTATCTGAACCTATTAGAATTAATCAACAATTTAAATTATAAAAATTACTTGATTAATCCTTATTTTTCCTAAAGTTATCTTATTTGAATTTATCTGAATTTAACATTATCTTATTTTTCCTGAAATAAGTAAAAATAAGATGAACAGAAACATGCCTTAGATTCTTAGTTTCTAGCTTACTACTCCCTTTCTCTGTTTATCAACTTCTTGTATCTTCCCCTTTTATTTATTTTTCGGGCCGGGGGAGACTCCTCGAATACATACTCCCTACGTTCCCGGACACCAACAATCTTATTCCCTTGCACAGAGTACAAGTTTGAATTTTAAATGACAAATAATTTCGAATGTGTGACGCCGTTCGTGATAAATAGGATAGATCACTAGAAAAACTCACAAACAGTTACTCCCTTTGCCCTTATTTATTTGCCCCGCACCAAAAACAGAAATGAGGAAATTTTAGGAAAACCTAAAATAGACAACGAGGCAAACAAATAAGGACGGAAGAAGTATAATTGTATCCATTAAAATCGAGGAATTAGCTCACTTATCATTTTCACAAAAACCCTGCTCTTACATTTATTGCCTACCACACACGGAAGGATATAAAGGTTGCACACAAGTGTAAGTTTAACATATAAATGAGGAACTCAAATAACTAACTCAATTGTTTTTTTGATGAAAATTTATCTAAATTAAACTTATACTTAAGGTCAACTTTATATATTGATCCAAGTTTGCTAAAAGTAACACCCCCCCCCCCCCCCCCCCCCAAAAAAAGGACCACAATATTTTGGAAACAAACACTTCGTGCGAAATATTACATTCTATAAATTATATGTATATGTAGGAAATTGCACTAATAATATAAGAAGAAAAGGAAAAGGATTCACATTTTTCTCTTTTCAAATAAACAAGCTAAGATTATGAGTAATTATAATGAGCTTATGGCTTAAAACTACGCGATTAATTAACAATAATGCACACCCAATTGCGAATGGCCTAGCAATTAATAATTTGACATCTCCTTCCTTAATAGGAGTTGACACTCTTTTTTTTTTTATATAGATTTTTTATAGGAGGAAAATCAAAAAGGAAAAGAAAAAAAAAAGCCCTAAAAATGTAGGGCAGTCTTTTATAAAATGTGGCGGAGTAGTTAAATGATGATTTCTCCTTTTCCCCTCCTCCTATACTAGAAAAAAGGAGATTAGAAAAACTTGTGGGAAACCTTATATATATATGTATGTGCTGTTCAAACTTCAAGAGTAGTCTTTAATCTTGCTTAATCTTGCTTAATTAAGATTAATTAAGCTTAATTAAGAACTCGAAGACGATGACCAAATAGCCTCAAGCTCCCGTGCAAAAGCCTTTTGACGACCAACAACAATGGTGATATGATCTTTATTATCGAATACCTTAACTTGAGCTCTTGGTATTTTTGTTTGGACATTGTAGCTGCATTCGACTGGTAGAAGGTCATCATCTCTACCATGGAATACGGTCACGTTACATTTAAGTTTGTCCCTAACAACGTCTAGGTATTTATCAAGTTTGCTTGCTGATCCACAGATTATATTGTGTAATGTGTGCCAAGCTGCGTTATGGGTGTGTAGAAAGAAACCTTCCATTAGATATGTTCGTACCCTGCATACATATATAGATCATAAACTTAGTTAGCAAATGAATAGGTCTAATCATATGTTACATTAAGTTTCAATACATGTGACATGTGAGTTGTGACATGTGAGGGGGTTGGCTAAATCAAGAACATAGAGCGTCTATTTAGGATGCAAACAATCTAAATTAGTGTATTGTAGACCTGAATAAAAGTCGGGCCGGACCGAGAGAATAAAAAACTGCCCATTGCGTTGGGCCGGGCCAATTTTGTGTGCCAAAAACCCGCTATTTCGGGCCAAAATTAGCTGGCTTTTTGGGCCGGGTCAATTTTATAACTAAAAATGTTGTTTTGCATTGTCCAAAGCCCACAATTTTTTTAAAAAGTTCGGGCCGGGCCGGACTCGAAAACTGGGCTGGAATAGGGTGTCCAAAACCCGCTAATTTTCGGGCCGGGCCCATGATGATCAGCTATAGTGTATTGGTACAGATTTAATATGTTATTGGTCTACTAGTACACTAAAAGTCTAAAATCACTACAGTTAGACTTTACGCTTTGTTGGTACTGAAAAACTTTATTGGTACTGATCACTACCAATAACAAACTAATCAGTATCAATAAAGGTTGTTAGTGTCCAAAATGGATGCGCATGTTTTTGTCCAAGACTTCTTCGACATGTGAGACCTAGTTTATGTAATTTTATGTATTTTAGATGAATTAGTTAAACACATAGCAAGTCATTTTCTTTGATTAAATAAACTAAAGATATAGAAGAATAATAAGTATTATTGTGCCCCGGATGTTTTTATTTTTCTTTCTTTTTTCGGGGGAATTTTTGGTTAAGTTATGCATCATTTTCAAAGTTTGAGGCTCCATCAATGAATTAATTTGATCTTTTAAGTTTGTTACAACTCAAACGTACAAATAAAGTGCGCACAATTGTAATCCATATGTGAAACACGTACCGACACCTTATCTTATAATTAAGTTGAAAATGTCTACATCTTCCATATATAATTCTATGTACGTACAATTTAAGACAGTGTGGTGTTTATGAAACCTAAAACAAAGGCGTAATAAAGGATTTCCCTATAATTATTATGTATAGAAAGTCGTGATATTTCCTAAAATGAGCCAAGCTTCTAATTACGAGTACTTTTTAGTAAAGGGTGGGTGATAGTTGAACTAGAAATGAAGTATTCGATTCAATTTCTCAAGTATCATAAAGGAAATATTATGAAAGAAAAAGAAACTAGGATTCATAATCAACTTGGAATGACTCAAGGAGGGAGTAATTGCACCAACCTATCACCTATGGGCTAACGTAGAACTTTTGTTGTTCATTTTTAGAAAAATAATTACATCCATAGCTCGACTCCTATATCAGACAATATACTTACTTAACTGTCAGACTATACTTAATAGTCTATCATCTAGGCAAAAGAATAGTTTCCGAAGGTGAATTTTGAAACGCCTTAATTTAATGTATAAGACAAATTACATGTTAAAGCTAAGCATATTGATTTAGACAACCAAATTAAATGCCACCCATTCTTTAAAAATGGAGCAATTTTTTTTTTTTTTGGTGAAAGATGTAAGATTTACTAGCCATGTGACTATGTGAGACGAGTAATGGAGTAGTTTTGACTTTTGTAGCTAAAACAAATAGTCTTAATAAATACACCTAAATGCAATGCAAAGATATGATAAATGCACCCAGGTGTTGTACTACTTACAAAAAATAAATAAAAAATAACTTTTATATATTAAAAAAATAAGAAAAATAAAATAAATGGTGGCCTCTCCTGTGATCTTGAAGAGGGGAGCTTTCACCAAAGTAATTACTTGTTGGGACAGTTTACTAGCCAATCAAAATCAAACTTTTTAAAGTGGTGAAAAGAGGGTGAGGGGCTTTATGGTAATTTTGTCATGTTACCAAATTTTATGATGTTTTAAACACACACGTTCAATTCTTACTACTACTAAAAATCAGTCAACGAGAAGTTTACCTATTTCTGGTGACGAGTTTGGCAAGAAATTCCCACACTCGGTGGTTTTTGCAGATGAGCAAGCAAATTGTCCGAGATATATGCTCATACCAACATGCTATCGACGCCCCCATCGCTATCGGCGGCCACACTCGCCGTGGCGCCACTCTCCTTAGAACGTATTGTGTGGCTTGTTCTCCTTTAGGCACCGGGAAATATGGCTGCAACATAATTATTCTGACTTAGTCAATTTCAAAAATAATTAATTGTCACTATAATACAAACAAAATTATTGATAATTAATCCTAACAAAATCTTTAAGTTCCAACCTACCAATGAATGTTGGTACTTCAAGTAACTAATTTTTTTTTAATTGGAAAAAATAGTACGGAGTATTATATGTAAGTTATTATAAAATGTTTTGTAAAGTCTTACCTGTCAAATTAAAAGCTATGGGGAGATCATTGGGATCATCCAACTGTCATAATTGGTATTATAATAAAATCACACTCCTCAACCCCCTATGTTACCCTAATATTAAATGCAAGTTTTTTACTTCTTAACACTATTCCATAACCATATTAATCTCAAATTATCTCAAATAACGAATTATCAGAGTCATTAAAATTTAATATTTCGAAAATATACATTGATACAAATCGAATATACATGTATAATTGTGGAACGAGTATCAATGTCTAATAACGTACGGAGTAAAAATTATATCGGAACAGAGAGAATACAGAGAAGTACTTACAGGAGCGATCAAGGTGAGTGATTTGATTTTGGATGGATGGCGAACCGCCAGGGCTAGGGCCAAAATGCAGCCTAGAGAATGGGCGACAATGTGGAAAGATTTAACCGTGTGGGTTTCCAATACAGAACGCTCAATTATCTCTACGTGTTCTCTTAGAGTGTACAGTGAATCCGTTGGTTTCGGACTCCTCCCAAACCCTAGCAAATCCACCGCGAAAAGGCGGTACTTTGATTTCGTTGCCGCTGTGAAATTCGGGAACACAGTCTCTGTCCAAAACTTAGATGATGATATAAACCCATGTATAAACAACACATCCTCTGTTCCTGCCTTGTCTCCTATAATATTATAATAAAATGTAATTAAATTTAAGTAAATTAAACCATATATTATACTTCTATATCACGTAATTTAGATAATGTAGCATATATATAATATAGTAATGTTACCAAGTTGAGCACCATCAGAATGAACAAAGAGGGCATCCTTAGATGAAGTAGTCCAAGAACAACAAGTCGAACAATCGCAATCCGACCACCTTGGAATCGGAAATGATTGCATACCACCGATCTTCCCTTGTAGCATCTCAATTATAGTGGAGTTAACAGTAAATGTAGTGGTTCCTCCTTTCTTATTATTCGACGTCGTTTTTGCACTCATCTTCTCACAGATAACCGACGACGCTTGGTGGTTGTGGTGGTGGAGGTGGTGGTGTTTGTGTACGATACTGGTGGTGTCGAGTTTGTTAAGGCGGTTAACGGTGGTTCTAGAGATCTCGGACACTATCGAAGGGCGAGTGTAGAGAGTGTCCGAGACATCTTCAAGTTGTAGCTTGGTGGAGGTAAGGCGGACGATCTTGGTGGACTCGCCCTTTTCCGACACCAAGATGGTTTTTCCGGTGCTTGTCACGGCCAAGGCTTGTTTGGCGGAGGAGGAGCAGCAGTAACACGGCTTCCACTCCGCCTCGACAACGAAATCAGCAATTTTGTACACCAAGCATAAGATGAAATCTAAAAGGTCTAGTAATGTAAATACTAGGAAGCTTATCCCTTCATTAATGGCTCTTCCTGTTAGTAATATAACCGATCTAGCTTTCCCCATGTTCTTCTTTACACTCATTCTTACACTAACACTAACAAGCTGAATAACGAAAACAAGGCACGACACAACACAGCACGACTCGGCCAGGCTAATTAAGCCTTAGTTTGATAGATGATGGAAGATGAAAAAAACACACACTCACAAATGTGTGATAATGTGGTTGAACTAATTTAGAAGGAGTAAGTATATATATAATGTAGGCTTTAATTGAGTAATGATGTTGAAATAATGTGAAAATTAGAGAATAAATAAATAATAATAATAATAATAATAATAATAAAAGCCAACCCGGATTAATTGGCCTCTCTCTAATTAAAAAAAAGGGCGGTACATAATAGTGTGGAAAATATAGCAAAGGAAGAAAGAGGAAGAAGAGGTCTTTAAATGAAGACACTCTAGCTTGTTTGTGAGAGAGAGAGCGTGAGAAAGAAGAAGGAAGAAGGGGAGAAAAAAGAGGTCGTAAGGGACACGTAGTAAGATGGGGTGGGGGAAGAAGGGAAGATAAATGAAATGAAATGAAATTAATTCATTGTTTCATTTAAAATTGTTCGTTGGGCAAGAGACTATGGTAGGTGGTGGTTGAACCCACCCTCCTCCCTTCTTAGGGTTAAACACCTCTCTTCTCTCTAACAAAGGCGATACAAAAATGCCTGAAATGTGTCCACTGTGAATCCGGGTGTACCATGTAGACTATGTATTAGTCTCATTCGAATATTCTATGTTTATTCATGTACAGAGTTAAATGTACAAACAAGCAAAAAAATTAGTCTTGGCATAAAAAATGCCTGAAATGTGTCTACTGTGTATCCGGGTGTACCAGGTAGACTACGTATTAGTCTCATTCTAATATTCTATGTTTATTCATGTACGGAGTTTTTTTTTTTTTAGGGGAATTCATGTACGGAGTTAAATGTACAAACAAGCAAAAAATAGTATTGGAAATACCGTTCACGGAATTTTTGTTTTAGATAGTAATTTTTTCATGGTTTTTGTTAATAATGTAATTAAGGCTATCGGTTTCTTCGAATTATTTTGTCTGAACTTATATTATCTGAACTTTTCTGAATTTATCTAGACTTATTTGAACTTATATTAATTTATTTTATCTAAAAAAACTTATTAGTCTGAAATAAACTTATTTATGTGTGAAAATATATGACTAAAACTTTTTTTTTTTTTAAACTTATCTGAAATTATCTTAGTTAATGTGTGAAATAAGTCAAAATAAGTCAAACCGGACATAGCCTAATCTATACTAATATATTAAAAGGGGTTGTGGAAAATGTATATGTGTCACGTCACGTAGTACTCTTCTCACGCCACATCATCCATTCACCATGTATTATGTAATGGACAACAAAAAATCAATACAATGAGATTCGAACACCAGACCTCCAGTTTGGATGATAATTCTCATTACCATTTTAACCAACCACCAATTGTGGTTATCTCTTCACATTAATTTATAAATAAATGTTCACATGAAATCTAAAACAAATAAATTTTATGTGACTTTTTAATTTCTATGGACTATTTTGAAAAGGAAAAAAAATTAAAGCGTTATGACAACCATGAAGAAACCTGATGTCATAAGTCTCATAAGAATCAACTATAGGATTGTCTTACATAGCTGCATATATATCTAATTTGGTGTTTATTAATTTGACGCACTTAATTCCACGAGAAAACAAATTATACAAATTGTAAGATGATATGATTGAAAACTTACTTGCCATGATAAATGACTTAGCGTGTCTGTGTAGTTGACGAAATTAACGGATATTTTTTATTCTAGAGAATACAAGTATTTGGGTCAAATATTGAGCTCAAGAAAAATCTAAAACTTTAGTTATTCAATGTAGCAACCGGGGTATCGCCCGGGCCACACACTAGTTTGATATTGAAAGAGTGGTATATGTTTTTCTTGTCTATCCTAGACTCCTAGAGTACTAAGTGTTGGTCCTTCCTCTGATTTGTTCCAAATTTACACCTCATACTCATGCTTGTATATTATAATATAATGAAACTATTAATTTGCTTCTGGTCATACAACTACTTAATTAAATAATGTGGTAGTTAAGCTCTTTACTAATCACTTAACTTGTATTTATCCCCAAACAAAAACTCAGTTAACTTGTAGTAGAAGACAATTTTAAACGCAAAGATTTTGTGTAAAATGTTGTGTCTCATTCCGTTCCTCCGTTGCTTTCTTATCGTTAGTGTAGTGTAGTCTATTTTGTGTAGTGTAGTCTATTTTGTGGGGAAAGAAAGAAATCCGAACATAAAATTTTGTAAAACTATAAAGTAATTAAGATGCATTACAATTTGAAATATATACTTCAAAAATTGTGATTTAGAATACCATGTTCTCGACATACGATGAGGTGTGGCTCGTGTGATACGCAATTTAGAAGGTGAACTATGGTGCACAGTAAATATGGTACACCTTAAGAAAACTAGTATATACTTAAAAGAACATTTAGTAACGGATCGGAGAAGAACATTAATATATTTTTTATATTTATTTTTAATAAATAGTAAATTAATATATTATTTTTTATAACAAAAAACTGAAATATTATATCACATGTTCTTTAATTTCACTACAAGAAATTATACCATTAACGACGAAAAATCTCGTCGCTAAAGATCAATAATGGTTAATTAACGACGGGATTTCCTGTCCCGAATCCGTCATAAAATGGGGTCGTTGTTAATGGAAAATCCCCTCGTAACTTGCGAACCCGTCGACGGGAAATCTTTGTTTGGTTGTTAGCCCCGTCGCAAAAGGCTTTTTGACCCGTCGTTATTAGGTTGTCATTAAAGATACAATTTTTTGTAGTGTTTGTCGTAGTATCATGTTTTATTTCTTACGCATATATGTTCTTTTGGTGCATCATGCTCACTGTGCACCTCCTTCGTTGTTATAAAAAAAAAAGTTGTTTGTTATTCCTTGTCTTTTTTTTATTTTTTTATTTTTATAATCAAATTAGTTTGTTGATCATTCTTCTTAGTCTTCTTTTACATTGACAAACATAACCCATATTTTAAAATTAAGAGAAAATCCGTACATTCGTACAAGATTAAAAAAATTAGTTCTTTCACTAAAAAGAGGCATAATTACTATCCTACATGTTTTTCCTTTACAAAGATAAAATGGTATGTATTATCTATTGAGTTAATTAAGGCTATAAATCAATCACTATCACAAGGTTCATAATTAGCTAAAAATGGGTTATTCCAGGAGTATAAGGGAAAGGGAAATCCAATACTTAAAAATAGCTAAGCTAATTAAGAATTCAACTAATACATCTCAACACACTTGATTAGCTGATTGATTATCCATCCAATAGATATATTCGACTCCGTATATTTTATTTCTATGATATTAAAAGTAAATAAATAATTAAAAAAAATGGGTGGCTTGAAATAAAATTAGTTGAGGGGTTGAAGTGAATAGGAGCCTAACGTTCCAAGAAGGGGTAGAGTATAGAAAAGGAAGGTAAAAAGAAGGCTCAATTAATTTCAGAAACATTAATGGCAGGTTTCCTGGACACATGACTCCATCAACATCCTTATTTAGAGAAAAAGCCAACCCCTTGACAATTTCACACCGCCCTTTACTTTACATTTGCAATACCCTTAAGACCTCAACAATATATATTTTGGATACCTAGTTTTTTCAATTCAACCTTAATTAGACTTAGTATTTAACAATTAATGTTCTTCAACTAATTTGTATTTCATGGATTAATTACCATTATATTATTATTCCATCTTAATTATGGCCTCGACATTTGACGTTTGTTGCTTTTTTGTGATGCATCTTAATTATGGCCTCTAGAGACTGAAATAGGATTTCCCTATGGGCTATGGAGGTGGAGACTAAAACACTACAAGAAATAGTATCATTATTGACTGCAAATCCCGTCGCTATAGGCCAATAGTCGTTGATTAATTACAGGAATTCATGTCGCGAACCCATCATAAAAGGGGCCGTCAATAATGGAAAATCTCGTCGTTAACCCATCGTAAAAGACATTTGCGACGATTGTTCCCGTCTTTGTTTGGTTGTTAGCCACGTCACAAAAGGCTTTTGCGGCGGAATATTTGACCCGTCATTATTAGGTTGTCATTAAAGATACAAATTCTTAATTGTTGTGAAATAAGGCGTCCTTACAGTTTTACAGAGGTCGTCTCAAAGTTTTTGAAGACGCAATTTTGGCAAATCCATTATAAAGTTGAGACGGAATTTTTAAAACTCCATATATATACAATTTAATCTCAAGTAGTATTATTATTATATAGAGACACTATTTTAGTAATCCGTCTGAAATCCGTCTCTATAATTGTGTAGTGTCAGTTTGGAGTTTGGCCATGCATGTGTTGCACGAAAATAAAGTTATGTGCGTAATAGTAGCGCTAGTTTTTTCAAACTGGTAATAAAACCGTGAAAGAATATAGAAGTATGTGGACTGTGACGGTAGCAAAGATGAAGATTAAACAGTTTCGTTGCAGTCTTGACTTGTGCAACAAAATTAGGAAAACCAAACTTCACTACCTAGAAAAGTGCCGTAATTCATTAGTTATACAGTATAACTGCTAGGAGTACATAGTTTGTACAAGATTCTTAAAACTTATTGTACAATATAATGTTAGACTCCCGGTGAGTCAGGAAACACCGAAACACGTCCAAGTAATTAACCCCATAAGGCCATAAACATGGGATATCAAATTTCTTGTACAATGTTAAACTAAATTAGTGTATACTTCTATAACATCATATACAAGTCACCAATAAAGTATTGGTCTACCAATTGCCTGTTGGTTCAGTGGTGAATGGGGCTGAACTTGGTAGGGAGAACTCGTGTTTGATCCCCCGCAACAACAATTGGGGGGGGGACTGGAACCTATCCACCCAGAACTAGCCCTGAATCCGGATTAGCCCTAAGGGTGAATTGGGTGCTAACACCACAAAAAAAAAGTATTGGTCTAGTACGTGGTTAAGATCGAGGGCTTGTATATCATATGTCTCAAGTTCGAATCATCGCACCTCCATTTGTAATTTGTATGGAGTAACTTAATTACATGTAACCAATTGACTTTCTGCATTTCAACGGCGTGGTTAGGACTCGTTCGGTATCACTATAGTTTTCAGTTTTTGATTTTTTTGGTTTTGAAAGTCATATGATTTAGATTTAACCATTAACTAAAAATTAGTCATACTTATAGTAATCATGTTGATTTTGAAAACTGACAACAAAAAACTGAAAACTACTTTTCGTGGTTTTCATATTTTGGTTTTTAGTTTTGTAAAAATCAGAAAAGTGAAAACAAAATTGATTTTATATTCGTACCGGCTAGGATTAAAATAGATGGCATGTAGGTAATATATTCACATCAAATTGGGAAATAAAAAAATTGTAAAACAAGTACGGAGTATTCAACAACATAGTGGTGACTGGTGAGTATATCTTTCCAGGGATTGTTACCAAGATATTTCTACTTTTTTTTTCAAACACTACTACGAAGTACGAATTATGTAGTACTACTTACATACTTCCTCTATTCCGCAAATGATGCATCATTTCCATTTGTACGTATGTCAATACGCTTCTTAGAACATTAATATCTCTAAATGCGTATAATTAAAAATTATTAAAAGTTGACATTTGGAATCCTTACATTAATACGAATTTAACAAGATCTCAATTGACTATGTTTTTTCTTACGCAACAATGAAAAAATGATTATCAAAGTTGATTGATGAATATTGCGCAAACGAGAAACGATGCATCTATTGTGGAACGGAGGAAGTAATAAACTAGTTACAAATGATTTTATGAACAACCGACGTGTACGTACAAAGAAGGGTTGCAAAAACGAGTTTCAAACCCGTGATTAGGTGTGTGGAATTAAGTTAAATTCCTTACCATTTCCATTGAACTAGACATATGAACATATAATAGTTGATTTCTATATTATTGTTTCATTATTTTGTTTTTACAAGATTGATGAAGAAGATATTTGAGGGCTCCCCACCACTTCATCATCTTCTCCAAACATTACGGCTAATTAATCTTAAGACGCATGACGTGGGTAACGTAGAATATTCTTGTCATGATAAATGGAGATGGACCCCTTAATTAACCCTAAATGAAGGCCGTCAACTTGGTGATCGACACTATTAGCTAATAATCACCATAAATAGGGTTCATCGTCACATACAACTGAATATCTTTGACACCAGTTTTGTCTTTGTGGGGTTGTGATTTTGTGAAAGGGAGAGGCAACTCGATCTAAAATTAAGGTCTTACTTCACCAAAACAAGAATTCACCAAATCTTACGATACATTGAAATGTCCTTAAGCCAAATTTTAATAAATGGCATTCCGTAATAGCTGAGCTAAGAGCAACATCAGTGCCAAGTCTTAAGACTTGAATTTTGCTGATATGGCATATAACTCGATCACCTAATCTTAAGATCATACATATCAAATTGTAGCATTGAAGTGGATTAGTCTTAACAAAGTCTTAAATCGAGTCTTGAAAAATTAAGATTCAACTTAAGACTCATTATGTGAGTTAAATAAAATAAATAAATAAATTAAGAGGATATATTATTTGAGATGCTTTAAATGAGTTTGAGGGGTGAAGAGCTAAATTTGGATGATTATGAAGAAGTCTTAACAAAATTTAATTAATTAAATATTAGTAGAAATCTGACATGGCATATGAGAAAAATCGTAAGATAAGACCCCATTGATGTTGCTCTAATTAATCTAGGTATTTATGTCTTTAAACGTCGGATAATGGTTGTTTGGTTCACCGTAAATTAGGATATAAGACTTGAGTTTTGTATGTTATTAAGGTGTTTGATTTACTAGTAATTATAATCTGATAGTGATTTTGAAAACATGTATCAATAACATGACAAGTACGTACATTTAAACGCCTTTAACTTAATCCCGAGTGAAAGTAACCCTAATCTTGGAATCGAAATAATGAAAATAAAGGTCATAATTAACCTCCTTCACTATTAACCACTTCAACCACACGGCCACACCTACTAGTCTTACCATCACCACCCGGCCGGACTAGTTAGAATCAATATGACTTTTCTATCAAGTAACAAATATGTTTCACTAAGATGACAAAATCGAGCGTTTGATTTGGTGTAAAACGTTTTCAAGGAAAACAATTTTTCCTTTTCAATCATTTTCCGTTGTTTGGTTTGGCGATGAATGAAAAACATTTTGCATTAACTCCTTTAAAGGTCGAAAATCTTTTTCCATTTATAAGGAAGGGAAATCACTTTTCCTCCTTCCCTCTTCCCATCAATTTTCACCCGTCTTTTTCCATTTCCCATTTTCTTTAAATTTTCTTATAAAGAGCCAAGCAGAGAAAAACTAGTTGAAATTTTATTTTTCCTTAGAAAATGTTTTTCATGAAAAATCATTTTTTGCCAATTCACTATACTCCCTCCGTATTTATTTAAGAGATACACTTGGCCGGACACGGGTATTAAGAAGAAGAATTGAATGAAATAAAGTAATAAAACAAGTGGGGTTGGGTAGATATTTTAATAAGTAAAACAAGTGGGGACCATGTCATTTTAGGGGGTGGGGGGTAGGGGTGGGGTGTAGATAGATTATTTAATTAGATAGTGGGGTTGATAAGTTACTAAAAATGGCAAGTGTATCTCTTAAATAAATACGGCCGGGAAAGGCAGGTGTATCTCTTAAATAAATACAGAGGAAGTATCTTCTAATTAGGTGAAAAAAACGGTCAATAAAACAGAAATTCCACAAATACTAATATACATAGTACGGAGTACTACTTAAATTTAACATTAAAGCGCCAATTGTAATCCATTGCCATTTCAAGTTAACTTCAGGTTTTCTACGTAGTATATATAATCATAACACGCGGTAAAGTTGCATACGTTCGACCCCGTACACCACAATGGTCAAAAGTATGTGTTACTCAATATTATAATTTTTTTTTACACCACCCGGTTCACTCTTAAAGCTAATTCGGATTCGGGGCAAGTTCTGAGTGAATAAGTTTTAGTCCCCTCCAATTGTTGTTGCGGGGGATCGAACAAGGGGTTCTCCCTACCAAATTCAGCCTCAATCGGTCAATCATCACTGAACCAACAGAAAATACCATATTATTGATGGCAACAACATAACAACTCACAAAGACCAAGTAATAATTTTGTACATCCACTTATAACCCAAATCGGTGCTCAATCCCCAAGCCCAATCCCCATTATGGAATCGGTTAAATGACAACAGAGAAAAATGAGTTGATTCCTTCATTATGGAATCAAGGACAAAAATTTGGTAAAATGGCATCATCAAACTTGGCCTTATTATGGATCTACGTACATCAACTAGCCTAGCTAACAAGACACGTACATAGACTGTTTCAAACTAACTTGAACATGCAAGACCAGTTCAACATACTCTCTCAAGTCTCACCTGCTGCATGTGCCCACTAATGTTCATTGTTGGTCCAATTCATGCATAAATAATCAAACTATATTTATGTACTAGTCTTATAGTCTAGCCGCCTACAACTTGCAACTACGTCCGATATTATTATTATTATTATGACTAACCCTTCTATTTGCGGCTTATTAATTTTAGGGCTGCTAGTTTTTTACAACACGCTTAGCTTCCTATTTTTGCCCTGTCTATCCTTAACCACATTCATATTTGGTGACTCCTTGGTCGATGCTGGTAACAACGACTATCTCTTCACCCTCTCTAAAGCCGACTCTCCTCCTTATGGTGTAGACTTCTCACCTTCTGGCGGCAAACCAACTGGGAGATTCACTAATGGTCGGACTGTTTCCGACATTATAGGTAATATCTTTGACATTATGGAAATAGAGTAAATGTTACATACACTTTTTTAAAAATTGATCCTAGTTAAAAAGTATTTACATTGTAAATTTGGTTGGTTTTTCAATTAAAGGTCAAGGTCAGTCTCTTAACCCTAGTTGACTTCATGTGTGCAAAACCTCATAAAATGTTCATCAAAATATAATCCTGCTTCCTAATTAACTTATTAGTCTGCCTAATTAGTAATTGTTAAATATATACCAATCAATCTAGCTACGGAATCAAAATCTTTTGTCTCACTTTTGGTATATACAACACTAGCTTATTTTGATTCGTCCTTAAAATGCATTTTAATTTTGAATCGGCAAGCTAAAGTGAAGGGTCATGGTGCTAAACTGCTAACACCAACCAAAATACATCACATATCCTATAGAGCTAGTGCTTACTAGTTACTGCACCCTTAAATTAATTAAGTTCATAATTATACTAAGAATATCACCTAAAAGTATACTTAAGTTTTTTATCAAAAAAAAAAAGAAAAGAAAATAAGAGTATACTTAAGTTAATAATTAAACCCTAGAGGCCAAGATAACTACAAGATAGTACCATTAACGACGGAAAATCCTGTCGCTAAAGGCCAATAATCGTTGATTAATGACCGGATTTCCTGTCGCGAACCCGTCGTAAAAGGGGGCCGTCGTTAACCCGTTGAAAAGACATTTGTGACGGTTGTTCCCGTCTTTGTTTGGTTGTTAGCCCCGTCGCAAAAGTTTTTTGCAACGGGATTTTTGGCCCGTCGTAATTAGATTGTCGTTAAAGATATAAATTCTTGTAGTGTGATTTCCTTCTTTTTTTTTTGAGGGGAAGGCCGAGCTAACTCTCTTAACATTAGTTAATGTTCTTGACAAAAAACAATATTCGAAAATGAAGAAAGAGAAACTCTGATTAGCATGGGCTTGCCTTATGTACTTCAGAGTGCATAATCCTTTTTTCTTAAATGTAAACGGGTGTACCTTCTACCAATTGTCTTTTCTCTAATCGACCTACAACAATAAAAAATAAAAAAAAAATAAAACGAAAGTTTTCAATTCTGGCTTTAGTAATTAATCATGGAAATTATATACTGTTTAGAGTTCTCTTGTTCTCAAGGTTAAAATCATTGCAGGACAGTCTTTAGGAGGTAACTCATTTCCTCTGCCATTCCTAGCTCCAAACTCCCTGATCAATGCAACTCATGCTGGAATAAATTATGCCTCGGGATCAGCTGGAATACTGGTTCAAACTGGAACCATGTTTGTACGTTATTACTCCCTCCGTCCCTAAATACATTTCCATTATTCACTGGAATACATTTCCATTATTCACTGGAATACATTTCCATTTCCATAACTAGAAGTAAATATCACTTCTAAGCACTTGTTTGGTTTGGTGCAGATTGGAAGAATCCCACTACAGGAGCAAGTGAACTACTTTGAGCAAACTAAAGCTCATCTAGTTGGTAAAATGGGAGAAAAAGCTACGAAAAGTTTTATAAAGAATGCAGTTTTCTCAATAACAATCGGTTCTAATGACATCCTCAACTATATCCAACCATCCCTACCATTTATTGGACAAGATAAGGTTCAACCTGCCATTTTTCAAGACCAGATGGTCTCCAACTTCACAATGCAGCTCAAGGTACAAATTCAAATTAAGCTTAATCTATAGTTCATTTTTAATTGATATCACAGTCATGTTGATTGTATTTTAAAGATTTCTACTTACTAAATCTCAAAAGTGGTACTTCCTAACACTACAAAAAATGTACCATTAACGACGGAAAATCCCGTCGTTAAAGGTCAATAATCGTTGATGAATGACGGGATTTCCTGTCGCGAACCCGTCATAAAAGGGGGCCGTCGTTAACCCGTCGTAAAAGACATTTGCGACGGTTGTTCCCGTCTTTGTTTGGTTGTTAGCCCGTCGCAAAAGGGTCAAAAACCCGTCGTAATTAGGTTGTCGTTAAACGTTTCTATTCTAAACCGTTTCTTTTTAGTTAAAACCTTTCTATTTCTGACAACTTTATCTATCTGATTTTACGAAACTACCCTCATGCATATTTAATAACCACAATTTCCCCTAATTATATCTAAAAATGAGGGCATAGATGTAATTTACTATCTTTTGCACTTACATTGTAAATATTGAGGTGCACGTACAGTAAAAGGTTGCAATTAAAACAGAACAGATGTAGTATACTACTCCTTAGTATGTTAATTTAGAATGACTCAATATAGAAATATGACATATAATCTAAGAGTGAAGAGAGGACTGATTTTTATTTATATGTGAAGCGATTACTCAAGTTGGGGGCGAGGAAGTTTGTGATAGTAGGGATTGGACCATTGGGATGCATACCATTTGTTCGAGCTATCAAGCTAGGATGGTTCGAGAAGTGCTCGAATGAGGTGAATGAGTTAATTCAAGGCTACAACAAAAAACTCAATAGAGAGCTAAGGTTGCTTAACAAAGAAATGGGAAATAAGGCCGTGTTTGTGTACGCGAATTCCTACGACATTTTCATGGATATCATATCTAACTATCAACACTATGGTAAGCTTTCCAAGATCATAATTAGTTACTACCTCCGTTTCAAAAAGATCTTTACAGTTACTATTTGCACGGACTCCAATGCAATATTTAACTAATAATATATCCCATTTTGTATGTGAAAAAATTATAAAAATTTGATATTCTGAAAATACATCCCGAGACCAATCTAACAAGATCTTACATGTAACGTTTTAATGTATATAATGGTGAGAATTTACGGTCAAAGTTTTTATACTTTTGACACATTTTCCAAAGCGTAAATAACTTTCTGAAACGGAGGTAGTATAAGTTATGGAAGATATTAAGTTGATTAATTTTTGGTTAATTGCCTATAGGATTTGAAGATGCAAAGGACCCGTGTTGTGGTGGGTATTTCCCACCATTTATGTGCTTCAAAGGGACAAACACAAACACAAGTTCGATAATGTGTGAAGATAGATCAAAATATGTGTTTTGGGATGCATACCATCCTACTGAAGCTGCTAACCTAATCTTGGCCAAGAAAATGCTTGATGGTGATGAAAAAGCCACTTCCCCTGTCAATATTCGGCAGCTTTACAATTCCCAAAACTAGGCTCTAATGAATGTTGTAGTCATTAAAAAGAAAATAACGGTATGAACTCATGTGTAGTTATTTCACAATCATTAATTGTAGTGCTTAATATTATATCCTAATGGGTGAATGATTGTGTTTATTTATATTTAAGATTCGTTTATTAAATGAGCTTCACTCGAACAAGATTTAGTGTTCACAAGCTCGTTATTTAAACAAGATTTAGTTTTCACAACTTTGTTATGAATTATGACTTGACAATCGCAACAATCAGTGAAAATTTGTTAAACGTCTGTCAACTACCCAATCAAAATCCCTAATTGTGTGTCCGGCCATTTCGTCTTCTTAATCCACAAGAATATTCAATTCTTATTCATAGGCATGAGTGTTCGTTTGCTAAAGCTCGTTCAATTTGGAGCTTGAGCTCAAAATACAGACGGCCAAATTTAAATTGTTCACCAACAAGTATTTTATTAAATGAGTCCAATTTTCAGACAAAGAGATTAAAAGCTAGTTCAACTCGAAAATCCTAGACCATTATTATTCCTTGAAAAGATTAAATCTGATACATTAATACCTGGCTCGACTCGGCTCGTTTCCGGGTTTGAAGCACACTATCTGTGTTTGATGGTTGAGCAATCCATCTTCCGCGTAAACATAAAGTATCAACTGTATATAGTTTGACTAAATTGGGTCATAAAGTCCTATTGACAAATGGCAATATGTGGACTCAAAATTAGCTGTTTTTGACAACCGCCAACTACACCAATAGTAGGCGTTGACTAATGAAGTATTGACTTAATTTCCACAACAATTCAAAGCCTCTCAAAATTCAGACCAATCCTTTAATCATTAAATCATGGGGCTTTGGCTTCCCAAAGTTGTATGATAGAAAGTCAATACCACTCCTCTCTTGGCCGGGTATGAGTTATGGTTCTAGTTAGCGGGTATATTTCATTTCGCGCTTAAGATTCTCACTCCCTCAAAGTCAGCACGTTTAATATTATTATACACCACCCCCGCCACCGCTAGTTGGCTTCGGCCGTTAGTGACGGATACGGGTATGTATCCAAATGTCAGCACCATATCCATTTAAATTGATGTACGACCCTGGTGGGTAATGGGCGGAAAAAGGCACACATAATCAACTTATGATACCTTTGTTTCAAAATGATATTTTCCATTACAATTTACGCAGAAATATGTAAGAACGTGGATGAGTATAATAAAAATATAAATAAAGTGTGAGAGAGTATAAAATGTGGGTAGATGTAAGACAAAAATGAATAGAGCAAAACAAAATGTAAATTTAGTGGGTTAAGAATGGTAAAATAGTACGTAGTGTATATTCTTACAAAGTACAAAGCACAATATACTCCCTCCGTCCCGGAATACTCGACCCGGTTTGACCGGCACAGAGTTTAAGGGATTTGAATTGACTTATTTAATTTAATAGGTAGTAGTTGATAGTGGAGTATTATTTTAATGTAGTTAGTGGGAAATATGTAAAGGGGTGGGGTTGGGGAGAGTATGGGTTGAATTTTTAATTATTTTTTGTATGAAGTAGGGTGTAGGTGGGTTAATAGGGGTGGAGTGAGAAATAATATAATATTGTTAGAATATTTCCATTTTTAGAAACAGGTCAAGTATTAAGGGACGACCCGATAAGGAAAACAGGTCAAGTATTCCGGGACGGAGGGAGTAAAAAACATTATGAAAATGATTAAAAAAAAGTGCAAATATCGGTACGAAACTGAGGTAGTAGTATCCAATTAAACCTTTTCAGTCAGTATTTCTTACTTTATTTACATTTTTCTTACACAGTTACACTTACGTACTCACATTTTTACATCATTTCTCTTACTCTATCCACATCTTTCTTACATCTACTCAACTTTCATTAAGAGTACTCCGTAGAAAGAATAGTCCATCATAAATGAGATAAACAAAAGAAACTAACAAAGGAAAACTAATTTAGCACGTCACTTTATTAATTTTGACACATTTCTAAGTGAGTAGCGCTTAATTTCATATCCTCTCACAATGGATGTGCCAAAATCGCTTCCCAAAACGACATATGTGAGAATATACAGAGTAATACCTGTATTTATTAGAGTATTTTAAAAAAACAAAGAAAGAAAGGCGACATGATGCAGTGATGACTGATGATGGGTCCAGTGAGCAGTGTGGAGTGATGAGTTGAGGGTATGGGTTACTAATGAGGTCCAAGCTGTCAACTGCGAAGGGAGTAATACTCTTAAGTTGGTTCAGTCTGGCCAAAGTCCAGAGCACAAATGCAAGGGCAGCTCATAACTGGCCTGGCTACGAACATTTTGATTTGTTATGAGCCATGTGGACGTGCTTCTCTATTTTCATCCTTTTCGACTTGCTTCTTTCTCTGCCCTACCTCTCCAACTCTCCACTGCAATTTCACTTTTCCGTGTTTCCAATTTGTACTGACATTATCACAATAACTCCAATAACTCTGAACCTTCCTATTCTAAGTCTACATTAACTACTACAGTAATATAGCAGTTTACCAATTGTCTGTTGATTTAGTGGTAATAGGGGCTGGACTTGGTAGGGAGGACTCGTGTTCGATCCCCTACAACAAAAATTGGGAAGGGTCTGGATTTATCCACCCAGAACTCGTTCCGAATCTGAATTAACCCTAAGGATAAACCGGGTGTTAACACCAAAAAAAGTAATATAGCGGTTTTATTAATTTTGACATGCCTTCGTGAAAGTAGAGGTCACAAATGTTCTTGAAAGAGGGGAGTGCCAAAATCTTTTTTCGTCTTTAGAAATGGAACCTCGTGACGAAATTGTGAGACTCATATTCAATCAACGATGGAGTACTCCACTACGTACAAATTAAGAGGGAGGGTCTTCAACAGAAAGTGTAATATCTTTTTGCAGACATGCATGCATGCATGCACGCAAAGATTGCTACTCTCTCATACTACAAGTACTTTGTATTTATGATCGAAGACATTCCTTTTTGGTCTCACGTCTTTTGCACACCTTAATCATTTATTCTCATGCATTTTGGGTTGGCCTCACAAGAAAGATGGCTTTCTTTTCAAGTATCTTGATCTCTTGGTTCACCTTTTTCTACATTCTAAGATAAATATATACCACCCTTTTTAGCAATAAGAGGCCGTTTGGTTGGAGAGGGAGAAAGGGAAAGAGAATGAGAAAAAAGAATAAAAAAGAATGGAATGAAAACCCTTTGTTAAAGAATGGTGTTTGGTATTCTAATTCTTCTCCCATCTTTCTCCTAATTAACATAAATAACAATAATAATAATAATAATAATATTTATTATTTATTACTTGTTACGAAGTATTTAAAAAGGGTGGTTAAGGGAAAGAGAATGGAAAACCTTGGGGGAAGAGGGTATCATTGAAGAGGGATTTGGGGTAAGTGAAAAAGAAAAGAGGGTAAAAGGAATGACAAAAACCACCAAACAAACAGCAACGTACAAAGGGAATGATAACCCATCATTCCATTTCCATTTCCAGAAAACCCCCAACCTAACGCCCCCTAAATGTCTATTCACTTACATACTTCTCCATCCCTAAAAGATTGTCTCAAGCCACATTTTTAACTTTATTAAGAAAGAAGGCAAAAGAAAAGCAAGCTAGTGAGTTGGTACTCTTGTCTTTTTGCTAATTTAAATAATAGAATGTGTGAAGAGACATGTGAGAACCACATACTATATATGGTGATAAAGTAAACTCAAATGGACAGACCGAAACGGAAATTTGGACAATCTTTTGAGGACAGATGGAGTATATTCGATACCATTCGATGAGAGGCTAAACTACTACAGTTTGCACCATACAAAAGCGATAGCGACCTAAATGTTCGCTAGAGTTAATTGGCATGGTACTATACTAGACAATTTGTCCTTATAAAACTATGGATCTTCTGCATAATTATACACTCGGGTGTATCGCGCACACATAACACTCTTACTACTGCTCATTTGGTCTTGGACCTGTTGGTCATGTAGTTCTTTCGGGCCTTCGTATCTCTGTAGATTTAAGACTACCCTAATACCATTAGACATTAGATGAGATCTAACTCATGGAATAAAATTTGTTAGAGGATTTTATGTCATTCAAATGGAGGAACAGGGCTCAAAATGAATGCTCTCTATCAGACAATCAGTGAATTAGGTACACTTACTGAAGCCCAAAAACTCAAGGACTTAAAGCCCACTTAAACAAAGACGTTACACGAGATGACAAGATGCTTCCAAATGTGTGCAGAAAGTAGCATTTGCGTGGCATTAATTTTGACCTCACATAAACAGATATCTCCTTTTTTTTCTTTTTTTTTAAGTTAAAACTTTTTTTTTAACACATAGCACACCCGGTTCACCGGAGCTTAGCTCCGACTACATCCGAATTCGACCCGTGTCGCACACCTTGCTTATGGTGGGTGAGTCTCCCAACAAGAGTTTCTGCATACGGCGAGGCTCGAACTCGAGACCTCCCTTAAGCGGCATCAAGCTGCTTACCACTTGAGCCAACTCTATGTTGGTTAAGTTAAAACTTATTGGAACCTCAAATTGCCTTTATTTGCTTCTCAACATTTTGCACTAACAGACTAACTTAGTATGATAAGAATCATAACATGACATTACTCCAAATCTCTCATGGTAATATGGTAAACACCTAAGGCGTGTTTGACAATAACTTATGAAATAAAAGCTACTAATTCTAAATATTAGCTATTGGCAAAATAGTGATAATAATTGTAAACCTTCGTTAAACAACTATTTCAATAAGTTCTAACCACGACCAAAACTCTAATACGTAGTATCTCCTTTCACCTAACAAATCCTAAAATTGTACACCATTTATTCTTATAATTAATCAAAAGCTTCAGGAGGGGAAATCATTTAAAAAAAATAAAATCCACTCTAATTATTAGCCACACAATTACAAAGCTGATCTTATTAGTTTGTAAAAGTGTAATGCTAATGATATTGTTCCCTAGTTCAATAGAAAATCATTAGCCATATCCAGTACAGAAAAGCATACATCCTTGTGTCAGACACACGATTCAAGAAAACCCCATAATCCATTTTCCCTGTTTTAAAACACACTATTAAGAAAGAGTGGCAGAAGAAGGGATAAAGATATTCATGGTGGTACTAAATTTCCAACCAGTCCAATTCAGAGCCAATATAGCTCACTGCAGTGGGCAAAGACATGAAAATGGCAGCAGAAATAAAAGAATGGTGATTTTCCGGCCTCGATGTCGAATAACAGAGCCAACAGGTGTGCCTGCTCCTATGGGACAAAAGACAAAGTACAAAGATGGGTTTTTTGAGATGATTTTCATGAATCTTTTTGCTAGGAAGATGGAGAAATTTGCATCATCTTCTGCTTCAAAGAAGAAACAGGAGAAAGATGATGGGTGGTTTAATTACGATTATGAGAGTTTTGTGGATGTGTCGAAGAGAGTAATGCAGGGAAGATCACGGCCACAGCAGCAGGAAGTTGTCAGGAAAGTTCTCTTGTCTATGCTCCCTCCTGGTGCCCCGGCTCAGGTAATTCCTCCTCCTCTCATAAATTAGTTAATTTATACTACCATGAGTGAATTCTTAACAAATAATTATAAATTGTTTAATATGTGAAATCTAGAAATGGAATTTATTTATCTTCCCATTCTATGATTCTACATTTCTACATTGATCCTACCGAAATTGTTCAATCCCATTTTGTGGTACTACATTGTAATGGACTAAATCAAAATGACTCTTAACCCTTTCGCTTCCTTTCCATCCATGGAGTACAAGATGCTCGTCCCGTTATTGTTTTTGGGTCAATCGGAACAACCACTCTGCAATTGCGGGGTAAGGTTGCGAACGTCCAACCCCTCCCGGAGCCTATGACATCGATCGGTTGATCCTATCGAAAAATTTGCTTCCCTCTAGCATCAGCTGAAAATATATTAACTCTGTTTCAAAATGATCTTTACACTTTCTGTTTTAGTGTGTTTCATAATGTTTTCTACACTTTGCTTTATTCTATTTTTTGATATGAAAATTTACTACCTTATCCTTCTTACCCACCAATATATACAATTTTGACACCCACGTACATAGTGGGCTTGTATGAAATTTATTATATCTAGAGTGTTGGATCCTCCGATCCCTTGTCGGACACGACACCCTTATAAGAGTCTGAGCAACATAGTATTCAACCTACTTTTCTACTTTTGTCTAATTGCCGGAAGTATTGAAAAGGGACTTGATGATTTTCTGGTTAATGATGTGCAGTTCAGAAAATTGTTTCCGCCAACAAAATGGGCAGCTGAGTTCAATGCAGCCCTTACAGTGCCGTTCTTCCACTGGCTTGTTGGACCTTCTGAGGTAATACACTCCCTTACCCTGCTCATTTCCCTTCCCCCATTCCCCTCCTAAAAGGGGAAGAAAACTAATGTTTGATAGTCATGATTCAAAGTTTTTCCAATAGGTAAATTTTTCGAGTAAGAACAGCTACTTCATAGATAATGCTAATGCAATGCACATTAAAAGAAAAAACTCACGCAATTAATAAAGATAATTCTGAAATGAACCTGGTTTTAGCGGAGAAGTATTCGTTTTATGCAGCCTCCCCCATGTAATGTGGATCTCCACTCATTGTCTGAAATGATGACTTGCCTAATTCAGTCCATGAAACCTGAAAAGGAGATAACATATAAGGTTGATGCAGAATAAGGATCCATATAGGAATACTAGAGGGAACTTCTTGACTTCTATATATTAAACAACTGTGTAGTTGATCTTAGTAGTTAGTGTTCATGAATAAAAGAACTGGACAACGTTGTTAATTGTTAAGAATAATTCAGCATATGCTTTTCTCCAAAGCTTTAATGCATATATGAATGTAGGTAATTGAAGTGGAAGTAAATGGAGTGAAACAAAGAAGTGGTGTTCTTATAAAGAAGTGCAGGTAAGCTGTATTACAAGTTCTATTAGTAACATTTACAGACATCCCCATTTGATTTGGAGAACAAAATATTTCTCAAGAAAACTAGTCACTCCAACCAATGAAAAACTAACCGATTTTCTGACTAATCTTCGTCATTGTCTCACCAAGGTATTTGGAGAACAGTGGTTGTGTAGGAATGTGTGTGAATATGTGCAAAATCCCAACACAAGACTTCTTCACCAGTGAATTCGGACTTCCTCTGACAATGAATCCAAGTATGTTTCTGCACTCTCTTGAAATCTATACAGCTGAAGGAGGTCGATTATCAAAATAATTGAGTGGTTGATTAGTCTACAGTTCATACTAATCAAACGACCAATTAGTATGAACTGTAGACTAAAAGCATGGTCATAATTTCCTTAAACCCTGAACTCCATCAGATTGTTCACCTCTGAATCAAAAGGGATTATACTATCAGTTCAAGTATTTTTTGTATCTTATCTGTTCATTCTGTTTTTAGTTTCTCAATAACAAGCCCTTTTAACAGTCTTTAATCTAAAATTTTGAGCAGAATTTGAAGATATGAGCTGCGAAATGGTGTATGGGCAAGTTCCACCACCATTCGAGGAAGATGAAGTCTCCAAACAGGCTTGTTATAAGGATTTATGTAAGCACAAAGAACTTCAATTACATATTCAATGGAATTAGAAACGCTGTTTTGAGAATATTCTAACTAACAGCTTGTGAATACAGGTTCCATGGCAAATCCAAGTGCAAACCTTTGTCCCAAATTACTATCATAAGAGATGCCTGCGCGATTTCAGTAATTACCTACTTCAACAACTAGTGGAACCAGAGTTGTATAACTATATACTGAGAAGATAACACACATTTATACATGTATAGAAACAAACAAGTTCAACCTATGTAGTCATCAATTTTTTGCTCCTATCTGAACATTGAACATTATTCATCCAATGATCAAATCTGTCTGTAATTGCTGTATGGAGTTGTTTTCTAAAGATGGTTGTGGGCCGGCCGGCCCAAGGACCGGCCCAGCACTGAAAAACCGGGCCTGGGTCAGGCACAAAAGGCCAGGCACTGCTCGAGCATGAAGTTAGGTTAGGCACGACGGCCCAGACCGACAGTCTGTGGGTCTGGGCTGTGTTTTAAATTTTCATGCCCGGAAAGACGTATAGTGGGCTTGGCATGGACCGGGCCCGTTCAAGCCTGTGGCTTGACCCGAACTCAGCCCGGCCTACAGTCGTCTTTATTGTTTTCTCACCATCAACCAATGAGTAGTACCCTTAGGTTCTACAATCTAAGGCCAAATGAATCCTGCCTTCTGGTTTTAGGCACAGTAAGTGATAGGGTTTGGTAGTACCTCTAGACCTCATAACATGAGAATAATTTGGTAAGTTTAGTACAACCTCAACTCAAGTTGTCAATTTCAACCATAAATTATAGGAAGTACGAAGTAATAATAGATTATAAATTTATAATTTCATTAAGTTTGAATTTTTAGTCACTTACATTACTTAAACTGCAAATGCACGTTAAACATGACATTTAAGATTTAAAAACTTCATTTATGTGTCAAAATAAGCGGCCCGTTAGCACATTTAGCGCAATGATGTGTAACTAAATGAAAAAGTCAAGCATATTATTGAGTAAAGAGAGTGTAAGTCAATCAAGCACGTAATTTTCTCAAATTGTTTACCAAACCTGAAACCTCCCTCAAGGCTCATAGAGTCATAGCATAGCGTTCAAGGGTTGTAGATAGCGCTGCACATGAAAAACATAACCAATAATAGTACTTCATCCTACCGGAATTAGTTGGCACGTCGTCATTTTAACCTATTAATGCTAATAATTATGACATTAATCATTTAGCCTATTAACATTAATGCTCGCTAACGAATTTTACAATAGTTGAACCAACAAAATCATATCACATAACAGTCCCTTTGACAAACCTATCAGAAAATAGTTAGAAAGGAATTGAGTTTCCTATGTTAAGTCATTTTCCTTAATTAAAGCCGTCTGTTAATGCTATTGGTCCGCTATCCTGCCTAACATCATACTCCTTTTGAGGAATTCAGATGGTAATAGAGCAAACATCCTTTTGACCACAAATAAAATCAAAAATCTGCTAATTATAATTTGTGTTATCCGGACTCGGGTATGTGTTAAAGTGTCCAACTCTGCTACTTTGTGAAAATTTTCCATAATTTGGTCGAAAATGAAGTGTTCAGTTATCGTTGAAGTGTCGAGGAACCGGCATGTATGGATACTTGAGATAAATGAAGAGTTCGAATAACATAGATCAGACAGTACTAAGTTACTAACGAGAGGCGCGAAAATAATGATAACCGGACAAAATCTCCAAGTATGCAACAAACTCCAAATCATTGGATGCTATCACGTGAAATTCGGTCCTCAACTAATAGTATTTGTTTCTTTTCACCCATAAGTAAAGAATCCATGATCCAAAGACCAAATCATGACCACATCTACAAAGTTCAAATTAAAACTTGGAGCATTCTAACATGAACTTACCTTTCTATGGAGTACAATTTCTAGCATGTGACATGAGTCTTTTAGTCCGTGACCAGTTTCCTCAATTCAAGCACCTAACTATGCCTTAAATTTCTTAATTTGCCTCTAGTTATTACCACTAATACTCAAAACTTGGCACATTCTAGCTATATTAACGTGCAAATTTTGTCTATTAACTTAACCCACTTATTTGAAATATTCGATAAACATTGTCGCGTTTCCAATTGGTGATACAAGCAGATAGTTCGATGTTCCATTAAATCGACAAAGAACGAGGAAGAAAGTGTGAAAAGGGTAAAAGCACAAAGTACGTACAATTAGGTGAAATCATGTTCATTTCATTTATACTCCCTCCATTTCTTGTCACAAAAATTTAACCCAACTCTTTCTATAAAAAATGTGATATCTAACGAAAAACCTAACCCGCTAACAACTTCACTAACCTTTTTCTCAATCCATATTTATTTCACTTTTAAAACACCAATGAAGTACTATCATTTGTTCGTTTTCAAACAACCAATACATAATTACTCGGTGTAATTGTCTTGTTAATCCAATATTCAACTAAATCATACGGAGTAAAACTCGAACATAGCTTAAAAGATAGGAGTACCGTACTCCGTAGTTAAACCAAATGGGAGGACTATACTTATTACTTACCAAAGACCTTTTTGTCATGTACTTGTATTGATTGGTTAACAATATTCTTGTACTTTCTACCTTAGCCGTTGGGATAAGGCGCAAAATGGACCCCACATAAGACCATATTACGCAGTTGATCCCGTGAACGACCAACGAACTCTCCCGCCTACACTCAGCCACACTGATTAAAATTCCAGCATTTTTAACTAATTACAGTAGTACCCCGTGATACTCCTTAATACCCCTTATAAATACCTCTATACTACTAACCTTTCAAACATATCTTATTCTTTCCCATCTTTTTCAACCTTCTTAGAAAGTGAATTAGTCCAAATGACCTCCTTAATAACAACATTCCTCATTCTCTTCCTGACAGTTTGTTACCTTGGTGTAGCTTCTAGAGCCTTCGCCCCTCGAGACTACAACGATGCCCTCAAGAAATCTATCCTCTTTTTCGAGGGACAGCGTTCGGGGCCTTTGCCACGAAGCCAGAGGCTTTCCTGGAGGGGTGACTCCGGGTTGTCTGATGGCTCTTCCTACCATGTACTACACTGCACTCCACTAACTAGCATCATACTTATATAGGAAAAATTAACATGAATAATCCGAAATTTTAATCATTTTCGGATTATTTTAGATTAATCCAAACTTTTGAGGTTACTTTCTCAAAATAATCTGAAGTCTTATTTTTCTTGTCATTACTAAACCATTTTGGGTCTATTGTACATAGCCAAATTGATAGTTTAGATTATTTTAAGAAGATATACCTGAAATTTGGGATTATTTTGAGAAAATGAGTGAAAGTTGGGATTATTGATGTCTATATATAACCATTAATGATTTACACCATAATGGACCACCTAGTTTAACTACGGTTTATTGTTTTTGATTTTGAATTTCAGGTGGACCTAGTAGGAGGCTACTATGATGCAGGGGACAATGTCAAGTTCGGCTTACCAATGGCCTTCACAACAACAATGTTGGCATGGAGTGTTATTGAGTTCGGAAGCTCAATGCATGACCAGGTTTCTAATGCAAAGGATGCTGTTCGTTGGGGCGCTGATTATCTTCTCAAGGCAGCAGCCACCCCTGGCACTTTATATGTTCAAGTGAGCAGTTTGCATTCATGTCTGAACTATGAAGAAACATTATTCCTAGAACTAATTAACATAAACGCAAAAACAAGCATTAAAAATCATGTTTAGCCTCATGCAGATGTCATTGTCATGTGTCACATGCTATTGTTCTGGAGCTTTTTTGGTGAAAGATGATATGATAATATCAGATTTGATGAAAGACTAAGAAATCAGCATATTATAAGACATGTTTAATTAGGACATGGCATGAAAACTAATAGAAAGAATAACAGATTCTAATTCAAAATTTGTAGGTAGGAGATCCGAACCTGGATCATAAGTGTTGGGAAAGGCCAGAGGATATGGACACGCCACGAACTGTATACAAAGTGTCTACACAAAACCCAGGATCTGATGTAGCAGCAGAAACAGCAGCTGCACTGGCTGCAGCTTCCATAGTTTTCAAGGATTCCGATCCTTCTTACTCAAGCAAACTACTCCACACAGCTATTCAGGTAAAAACAGATGGCCTCAAAACATGAAAAAAGTTCCTACCAAAAGATAAAACCTGGTTTTAAAGGAAGCTAAAAACTTTGATGTTGGTGCAGGTGTTTGATTTTGCAGACAAGTATAGAGGTTCTTACAGTGATTCTCTGAACTCTGCTGTCTGCCCATTTTACTGCTCCTACTCTGGGTATCATGTAAGTCATTCCGCGGCTCCACCATATATTCCCTTAGTTGTCCCCAACGCACGGCCTAAACGTTTTCATGGAAAACGATTTTTCCTTGTTCAATCATTTTACGTTGTTTGATTTGACAGTGGATGGAAAACAATTTTCCATAACTCACTCAAAGGTGGAAATACCTTTTTCATTTGAAATAGAGGGAAATCACTTTTCCACCTTTCCTCCCTTTCACTTTTCCCCCTCAATCTTCACCATTTTCTCCCATTTTCTTTTAAGGAACCAAACAAAGAAAAACTAGTTTGGAATTGTATTTTCCCTTGGAACATCATTTTGCACAGGAAACATTTTACACCAAACCAAACGGAACCTAACTTCTCGTATCTTGTCATCAGGATGAGCTTCTGTGGGGTGCAGCATGGATTCATAAAGCTTCTGGTGACCCCTCGTACTTATCATACATACAGTCCAATGGTCACATATTGGGTGCTGATGAGGATGATTTCTCCTTCAGTTGGGATGATAAGAAAGCTGGGACAAAAGTCCTTCTTGCCAAGGTTTTTACTTAAAACACATTTCATTTGTTTGGACCCAAATTTGTGGTAATAAATTAAATTACTCACTAATTAAGATTGCCTCTTACAGGACTTTCTGCAGGAAAGAATAGGGGAATTTCAAGAGTACAAAGCACATGCAGATAACTTTATATGTTCCTTCATTCCAGGAGCAAATGATTATCAGGCCCAATATACCCCTGGTAAGTCACTAAAAGCAGCATACAAATCCCAAAAAACTAGCACCCATGTTACTCGGACTTAGACCTGTCAAAAATCGACCCAAACCCGACCAGAAAAATATTGGGTCTTGAACAAGATTTTGTGACCTATAACCCGATTTTATCCAAACCCAAACAGCTCAAAAAGTAATGGGTCAAAACCCGACCGAACTCGTTTTGACCCGAAATCGAAAACTTTGGATCTTGAACAAGCATTTGTAAACTCGAACTGGAACGTGACCTACCCGAATTAACACAAACCCGAAAATATTATTTTACAACTCGACCCGACCGACCCGTTGACAGATCTTGTCACTCATTAGATCTTTGACAGGATATAGGCACTTGACTCTGAGTCTCTGACAGTACACTTGGACACAAACCCGTGCTTGATACTAGTACCCGAGTCAAAACAATATAGCTAGCAATTGTTGATCTCACATTGTAGATGTCTCACACAGTAAGTTGTTTTGCAGGAGGACTCTTATTCAAACAAAGTGACAGCAATCTTCAATATGTAACCACAACATCATTTCTCTTATTGGCATATGCCAAGTACCTTGGCACAAATGGTGACATAACCTCATGTGGTTCCACAATAATCACAGCAAAGAAGCTCATCTCTGTGGCAAGGCAACAAGTGGACTATATTTTGGGTGATAATCCAGAAAAAATGTCATACATGGTAGGATTTGGCAATAATTACCCATTGCACATTCATCATAGAGGTTCATCCCTCCCATCAGTACACGAACACCCTAATCGAATTGGTTGCAACGACGGGTTCCAATACCTGAACTCTGGATCACCCAACCCCAACGTCCTAGTCGGAGCTATATTAGGTGGTCCGGATTCAGGGGACAGGTTTTCTGACGACAGAAATAACTATCGGCAATCTGAGCCAGCTACTTATATCAATGCACCGTTTGTTGGTGCAGCTGCATTCTTTTCAGCATATAATGATAGATACTAACATATTAGCAATTTAGCATAGCCGATTTGTAAGATTATAACTAGCACAGGTATGATTATGTATTTATGAACAAGAATGATCATCCAAAAAAACCCAGCAAGAAAAATTATTCAAGTAATGGAATCAATGTACGATTTCCCCAAACTTCCATTGCTCATAATTTCAATTGTACAACTTTGGATGGCGGGAAAAGTATTCAACACTTGAAATTGATTAAAATTAATTAATTAAGATACGAAGTATATAGATCACAATTTTTAAAAATCTGTAAAATTGAAAAGGAATCAAAAAAACCCTAAAATCAGAGTAGCTGATATAAGTAAAATCATCCAAAAAAATTGAAAAATCGAAAAATCGAAAAATCGAATCAAAATAAAGCATATGAAAACACAATTGTGCAAGAGAAAGTTTGTTTAATTACCCCGTTCAAACAGCCTGCGGCGCGATTTTATGCGAGCGAGAAATGTCGTCCTTCACAAACAGAAAAACACGTACATCTTTTAGATTATTGCGAAAAAATCGTTCGAAATTGCTATTTTGTGTGACATTCTTTTTCTCCCCCGCAGTCATTTTTCTTTTAACTAGGCCCTTTTGCACAAACAAGTGTGAATGTAAAAGGGCCTGGTTAAATACAAATTTAAAAAGTCCTTTTAATGGGACAAAATCGCATAATGGTTGATTAATAGTAGGTTCGTAGCAAATTGATTGTTCCACGGAAATTAACACATCTATTATTTTTAATTTTGAGGCAACAAGTTAGAACTCGGGGCAAAAAAAATTAAAGACTGAATGTATGTGTATAAGATGTCTAATAGATGCTCTAATATACGAGAGTTATAACGTACAACCTATTGGAGTAATAGGTTTTCGCATAGTTTCTTGAGTTGTAGCCTTTTAGGTGGAACAATTTGTTTATTTTGTTGTTATCAATTTTATCAGACACAAGCTATTTTGTATGTCTATAACTTCGATGACAGTGACACCTAAAGATAGTTGTTGTCCTGTGAGAGTCAGGTTTCAGATGAACCTACGTGCACGACACACGTTAAGCGCACATGATGGGCCGAGCCATATCAAAATTTTCAAAAAAAAACAGTCAGGCCCAAGTGCCATCGTGCAGCGTCGTGCCGGGTCAAACTGGGTCGTCATGCCTAAACCTAAATTTACTCAATTCAGCATGCTTTATCGTGTTTTTTTCAAAAAAAGAATACGCTTAGACCCAACCTGTAACTTTATGCTTGTGCAAGTGTTTTTTTAGTGTTGAATCGAACCGGCCCGACCCAATGTCATTTAACATGACACCCATAATCCTCGTTAACACGTTTATATTTCGTATGTGTTCCTTTTCGTCATGTAAGAGTCATAAAACGATCATAATACCCTTTTTAAATGACATAATCCCTTTTTCACACCAGTGATCTTTGCAATCTACACAACGAGACAATTGACCATCTCTTTCTCTATTTCCCTAAGACAAAGGGAAGAGTCCATTTTAACCAAACACGGGTTAAACGACCCCATCTCCATTACTTCAATCGAAGAATCTGACCTGATATGTCACCAAATCCATCCATCATCTGTTTATTATCCATTTAATTTGGGTTTTTGTTTTATCTGGATTGGGTGGGTGGTTTACTGGTTTTTCATCGGATTAGGATGAAATTGTCAGCCCTACCCTTGTGGCTCATTCGCACACGATTTTTGTTTATCTAAACGACTAAATTTATGTTGACTTAATTTCTCTATATTTATACGATGTATGAGTTTTCTGAATTTATTTTAGCTTACTATAAACTTAACCAAAACTCAGGCTTTGTTTTATTCCTTACAAGGTATGAAGTATGAACTTATTTTTATTTAAAACTACTTACCTGTGAGTTAAATTGTCTGAATAAATTTGTTAAACTTATCTAAATTGATAGAAGTGTCAACTTATTTTTTTCTAAAGTAAGGCCCTGTTCTGTTCGACTTATTTTGACTTATTTCAGACAAAATAAGTTCAATTAAGTTCAAATAAGTTCAGATAATATAAGTACAACTAAAATAAGTTTTTTTCAAAGATTTTCACACACAAATAAGTTTATTTCAGACAAAATAAGTTTTTTTCAGATAAAATAAATTCAGATAATATAAGTTCAGTCAAAATAAGTCCAATAGAACATAGTCAATATTTTGTGTTTTGGACTTATTTTATCTAATCCGAACGAGCTTTAAATTGGTAAAAACATTTTTTTTTAATACTCTATGGAAATTGGAAAGTCAAAGTCGCCGTACGGAAATGAAAAATGCAAATGACAAGGAAATTGTGGTGTTAATTTCCAAATCCAAGAATTTTCTAATCAGTCGGAAAATTAAAAGGTAAAACGTCCCTTCCTCCCTATTTCATCTCCTAATTAAACCAAAAGAATTTTTTATAATCAATGGCGTCCTTCATCTCATAAGTAAACGAAAATTATACCATTTCCCCTAAAATCCTACCTCAAATCTGGGCTTTCTCCCCATTTCCTGATCCGATCTCCTCAAATCGGATCTCACCACCCCCATCACCGCCGTCTCAACCATGGCGCTCCACCACTCCGCCACCCTCACCTTCCTCATCTTCGTAGCCCTTTTTTCTCTCTCCACCGCAGAAATCCGCACCACCAAGGTCAAATCCGACAACCGCCCAATCATCCCCATCGACGAATTCGGGTTCACTCACACTGGCCGCCTCGAACTTAACGTCAGCGGAATCACCCTCTCCACCCGCAACAAGCTCGACCTTTCCAAACTCGGCTTCTTCCTCTGCACTCGCGATTCATGGCTCCACGTCCTTGAACAGCTCGAAGAATCCGAAATCTCCTGCGCCCTCGATTCCCACCTCGTCAAAAAGGTCTACACCTTCAATTCTCTCCCCACCACCGATCCTGACTCATTCGGATCCCTCTACGTTGAAACCGATTCCGATCAATACACCCTCGTTTTCGCAAACTGTTACCCGGAAAATGTCCAGATATCCATGAACATCCGGTCCGCAATGTACAATCTCGACGGCAAGACCCGAACACGCGATTACCTCTCCGCAGGTCGGACTATCCTGCCCCGAATCTTCTACTTCTTCTCCTTCATCTACTTCGGTATTGCAGTGTTCTGGACCTATGTTCTGTATAAGAAGCGATTAACAGTTTTCGGAATTCATTTCTTTATGCTTGGTGTTGTGATCATGAAAGCGTTGAATCTTCTCTGTGAAGCTGAGGATAAATCTTACATTAAGCGAACAGGGAGCGCGCATGGGTGGGATGTGTTGTTCTACATCTTCAGTTTTTTGAAAGGGATTACTCTTTTTACCCTAATTGTTTTGATTGGAACTGGGTGGTCGTTTTTGAAACCCTATTTGCAGGACCGTGAGAAGAAGGTTCTCATGATTGTGATTCCATTACAAGTGGTAGCCAACATTGCGCAGGTTGTGATTGATGAGACAAGCCCCTTCAATCAAGATTGGGTTACCTGGAAACAGGTGTTCTTGTTGGTTGATGTGATTTGTTGTTGTGCCGTTCTGTTTCCGATTGTTTGGTCGATTAAGAATCTCCGGGAGGCGGCGAGAACAGATGGGAAGGCAGCTGTGAATCTTATGAAGTTGACCTTGTTTAGGCATTACTACATTGTGGTTATCTGCTATATTTACTTCACTAGGGTGGTGGTTTATGCACTTGAAACTATCACCTCTTATAGGTATTTGTGGACTAGTGTTGTGGCGGCAGAGTTGGCTACACTTGCGTTTTATGTGTTTACTGGGTATAAGTTTAAGCCTGAGGCTCATAATCCTTACTTTGCGATTGATGATGACGAAGAGGAAGCTGCTGTTGAGCAATTGAAGCTTGAGGATGAGTTTGAACTCTGATGGATTCGTCATTCGTGTCATAGTTGTAAACATGTTTGCATTGATAGTACAAGGTATAGTGATCCAATTTGATTGCTGTTTGTTAAGCTAGACTTGGTTACTGATGTGAATTTTTGTTCCTTCAGTGTAGATGAACGTAAAGCATAGTGATTTGTCCCCCAATCCCCCTTATGATAGAATATGTTTAGGTATCAGTCATTGTCCATTCATGTGGTTTTGGACGCTTGTTAATTTGCTTTGATTAGCTTAAAGGTTACTATTTTACATAAATGTTATAAGCACACCGTGAATTCTGTCTGTTATGCACGAAGCTGTGGTAGTTTTGATAAATATAAATGTTGCTAATTTGGTGCCAGTTTGCTCAAGTTATTGGAGTTTTGTTAGTCTTGTTTACCATATGCTTGTAGCAGGATTATTTTTTATTGAGTACACATATTCTGATAGTTGTAAATGTGATTGAAGGTACTTTACTCTGTAGCTTCTATACGTCATTTGTTCTGCTTGTCTATACCTTTTTCTCCAACTATGTATATAGCGTCCTGGTGCATAACTGCATTCTGTCTTGCTACATAGGGTTAGCTTGTGATTCTGATATTGACCATGTGGTTGTGTACGAATTGAATGCTGAATGTTGTTTTGCTGGTGGTAGTTGACCATTGTATAATTTGGTCGCTTAATGCTATTCTCAAGTCTGAATTTTGTTGTAGAGAACTTGGTTAACAAATGCACTTCTCTTGGAAATGCTTTACCTTGGAGTTTGTAGTTGTCTACGCCTCTGTGGTATAGACTTCATTAGTTGTGTGAATCCTGTATACTTGATGCTGGTGATGGGTTTAGTTTGCTGATTATATTTTAGACCACCATTTGCTTTACTAAATATTCAACTTTATCGTTAAAGCCTTGAAGGTAATCGTTTGTTGCTCTCTAGTTTGTTTAGATGTTCTCGTTACGAACTAATCTTGTTGCATGATGTACAAGTTTGAAGTTTCATATAGGATGTTGTAGAAGGAAGTGGCACCTGCTTTTCAAAATTTGATCAATCTTGTTATGACTATATGAGTAAGAAGATAGTTCGTACTAGTTATTGGGCGGCTAGTGACCCACACTGACCTGCCCCGACCCGCTAGTGAACTGTTCGTAGGTATCTTTCTTTCTATGTTTTCGTAATTTGGTTCATAATAAGGTGGAAAGGGCGGGGATAATGGAGCCCTGTCTTCATAAGGCTTGCAAATTGTCACAAGAAACTTGTAAATTTTTGACATGATCAGCAGCTGTTATCAAGACTAGAAAATAAAGAAAAGGCTTGTGCTTCATCATTTTCCTTCTCATAATTCTGTCTCCGAGTCCTTAGATATGTGCACTTCCCTCACTCCGTTTCCGCCTGGCTAGTTTGTTTTATGTGGGAAGGGGTGGCATCTTGTAATAGTTCATCCCAACAGAGCTATCAGCTATCCTGACCGTATAGGTATTGTTTGCTTGTATGCTTCTGCGGAAACCTGCCTAGAACAAATGTCAATAACAGATTTCAATATACAACCCATTAGTGTGCTTGTTCATTTTCTTGACATGGGTGTGTTGGTTCTTAACTTCTTATGAGGATGGAGTTGGTTCTTAACTTCTTATTGTGACAGGGAAAATCTCTAGAATGACCAACTGCTAGTATGGAGAAGGATATTATTGAGTTAACAACCTTTTAGTTTGATTTTGGAAGAGTTTTAACTTTGAAGTTGTGATTGTGTCAAGTGAGTTGAGAGCCTTTTGGTTGCTTAGTAAGATAATCATCTTATTAAATATAATCTAGGAACAGAAAGGAGCTTCTAACAGGTGATTTCTGCCAACTGGGAGATACAGATACCTTCTATAGTTCTATGGCTACACCTCTGTCAGGAAAAAATTAGGCCTATAGAGTTTGGTCATACAACGAGTAATGATTTGATATGAATTGGATGCTGAAGATTGGTTGGCAGGTGCAGGAAGTTCAGGTTTTAAGACTGTTGTTGTGATCAGTGTAATTTGCTTCAGCCTTGTTTATTATTTATTTATTTATTTATTTATTTATTTATTTTTATTTTTATTTTTGACAAGTGTGTTTATTAATTTTTGTTACAGAACTATGCTAGTTTCACAAATGCAGGTTCCAATTTCCTCTCTTGAATGTGCTTTGGCGTAAAGGTGGTAGATTGGTTGTTGTTCATTTTTGTATGTTTGAATCCTGTGATGGGTGATACTTTATGCTAAGGAAAACGCTTGGTTTGTCAAATTTCTTCTTTCAAAACCTTCATTTCTGTTAATTTTCATTTTTAAAAGAAGCTTTAGTTTCGTTTCTGTTAGTTGTTACTGCTGAGCGTCTTTGCTAGAACTTGAGGCATTAAACTTTAGCTCTTCGGAATTGTTGACTTGTTGTAGTTTTGTAGTAGTTATGCTGTAAGAAAAACAGGGGAAAGAAGCACTGTGTTGTAAGAACATTAACATTTTAGATGTTTCAGACTCAGTTACATGAATTGTAGGCAGGATATAGATTTCATTGGTAAGTTTTGCATTTTGCATTTTGCATTTTGCATTTTGCATTTTGCATTTTGCATTCATCTGGAAAAAGTGGGTATTTTAATGTGTGATTCAGTCAAGCTGATGCTGGGATGAAGGATTAGGAATTGTTATTTCATCGATTAATACAAGAAATAAATCTCCACCATCGTTGAGTGCAAAACTGCGAATTAGTAGGGAGTGTGTTAATTAATTACAGTAGTTGAGCAAATACCACTCCAATACACGTTACAGAATCTCCACTCTGATGCTTTTATACTTTTATAGTCCACAAATACAATACATTAAAGTCATTAATTGGGTGTAAAGATCTACAAACCAGGAAAGAAAAAAGGCAGCGTCAATTGGAAGTCTATGTGTCATAAATATTAAATAATGCGGACTGATTGGGACCACCTTTCTTCGTAACAAGGGAGAGAAGGATGATGAACACTTGAACAGTATTCAATTTAAACAACAACAATATAGCCATATAGGGTCGTTGATCAGTGTATGTATATATAATGTTTGATTAAAATTACGTAGTACTCCCTCTGTCCCGGAATACTCGACCCGGTTTGACCGGCATAGAGTTTAAGGGACTTAAATTGACTTATTTAATTTAATAGGTAGTAGTTGATAGTGGGGTATTATTTTAATGTAGTTAGTGGGAGGTGGGTTAAGAGGTTGGGTTGGGGAGAGTAGGGGTTGAATTTTTAATTATTTTTTGTATGGAGTAGGGGGTAGGTGGGTTAATAGGGGTGGAGTGAGAAATAATATAATATTGTTAGAGTATTTCCATTTTTAGAAACAGGTCAAGTATTAAGGGACGGCCCAATAAGGAAAACAGGTCAAGTATTCCGAGACGGAGGGAGTAATGTTTTCATTTTTAGCTCCTTAAAGTATATGCCGTTTTAAGATTTATACACTTGTACTATGTATATGTTTCGTATTACTTTTCTAAAATTAACGGAAGTTTGTGTTAAAACAGAGTATAAAGTATAAACAATATTCAATACAGCTTTATGTTATGAGTTCAATCTTGTCAAATTTCCCAAAGTCTTGTTCTTTGGAGTAGAGGGAAGCATATAGGAAATGATTTTACCGTGTTACGGAGTAACTTGTGCTTTCAAGGGAGAAAAGTCATTTTTCTTACCTATTTGGGTATGTCTAGAAATAAGTACACTCGACCATATGTCAAGGGCTGGTAAGGTTTTGCGCGTTGTATCGAATTAAACCACATGCTCCACCGCTTGTGCAGGCCCCCGTCAATTCCTTTGAGTCAGTCTCTTGTTTTTGGCAGGAAAAGTTCTACCTTCGGTAGAGTGGGTCTACTTAGCGAACTGGAAGGACGCGAAGTAATACTCATGTTCTCAAAGTATAGAATCGAATTACATAAAACATTTAAAACTTTATCTTGAATAATGTACCAAAATGACCTAATGCACGGGATATAATTGACATGTAAGGAGGAAATGAAGAATTGGTACAAAATTTATTTTCCAAATCAAACTGTGTAGTCATAATCTGATGTAACAAGTTTTGGCCAATCTCCTTAGAATGTATGCGAGTGAATACAGAGACAAGTATAATAGGGTGAATACAAAGAAAGTGAACATGTATTTGGTGGTACCTTAAGTATAAACATGCACATGGATTGTCCATTCAGATTAATGAAGCATATAAATGAAGTTTTGTCGGTTTGACATGTTGGTTATTCAGGTTTTAGATTCGAGTCCTGCTTGTCAAAATGTCAACAACTGCACAGCTGCACTATGGTCCAACTACAACCTCACAAGTCCAAACTCGATCTTGACTTTTATGCAATAACGTTACATGGCATGCTATATTGCTATGTGACCAATCATAACAAATCCACTAATTAATTACCAATCATGCGGAAAATACGGTTTTATTAAATACCTCCGGTTACTACCATAAAAGGTAGTGCGTTGAAGTTGAGGTGGTGGAGTAGCTATCTGTCATTTTTATTTTTATTTTTATTTTTAAAAAAGGTGGTGGAATAGCTTATATCGCTCGTCACCTCCGGTTTCAGTGGTATAGAAATCGAATCTCGTGTGTCTATTTGAAAGACTTCCCACACTCCTTTTAGATCTTCCATTTCATCTTACAGATTAAAAAAAAAAAATGTGTTAACTAGTTTATGTTTCATAATTATACGCGTATTTTACAAATATTATCAAATTGGGTCGTGTTCTTTTGGACTTTATTTCAGTTAAGTTCAGTTCAATTTATTTTGTTCAGCTTCATTCAGTCCAGTTTAGCTTCATTCAATTCAGTTCAGCTTCATTCAATTCAGTTTAGATGAAGTGAATGGAGTTAAACTGAATTGGACTTAACTAGATTGAATATAACCGAAATAAAGTCAAAAAAACATGGTCTTAGTCTTGAATAGAACTCTTTAATCCAAATAATCCATGATTTGTCATAAGTAAAATTAGATTGTGAAATCTCAAAATGATGAAAGGAATCATCAAAGATCGGTGGCCTCTTTTTTCTTTGTCCACCACACATAATACACCACTCCACTCACCTTCACCTTCACCTAGCTTATCAAAGCAAAAAGAGATATTCATATACACACACTACCCATGTGACCTTATTTTCTTCCCTTTTTTCTTCATTTTTTTCTCTTTTCATTTTATTTTTAATTTAGAAAAAACACCCACCTTCTTAAATTCCTTGCTGTTTACAGTTAAGTCATGTCCCTACTTGTACAAAACTAGTTCATGCTTTGCTTCCTTATTCCTCAATACACTACAAATGCTCTTCAATGTGATAAGGGTCCATCTTTTTCTGATAAATATTTAAAACCCAACCACAAAATCCAGTTTTTTCTTACCCAGAAATTTTAAAAAGCAGATAATTTAATGCTGGATTAATTACAAAAATTGATATTATTTGATGGTGATGATGCATAGCACGAGTGCCAGCCCAGTTGATCTACCCAGAAATCATATTCATCATCATTATCAGATCATGTCTCAAAATCAAGATGGAAATCAAAATCAAGATCAACAATCTATCATCATCAACTCCACCTGTCCAATTAGCTGGAAGCTTTACCAAAATCCCTTTTTCACTCCTACTAATACCATTACTAATTATAGTAGTAATCATTATAACAATGATAGTAATAGTAGTAATCCTCTGAAACTCAAACACAAGCAACTTCAGAGGAAGTACAGTACTACTGCTAAGTACCTTCATCATCCATTAGATTTCAGGATGAATAGTAATGTTGTTGCAGAACTCAAGGCAGAGTTGGACAAGGAGAGGAAACTGAGGAAGAAGATGGAAAGTTTGAACAAGAAGCTAACTAAAGAGCTTGTTGATCTTCATCAAGGTGTACCCGGAAACAAGATAGATAAACCGTGTGTATGCGAAGAGTTAACAAAAGAGGTATCCAGGTTGAAGGAGGAAATAGAGAAGATGAAGATTGAGATGGATGAAGAGAGAAGAATGTTGAGAATGGCTGAAGTTTTAAGAGAAGAAAGAGTACAGATGAAGCTTGCTGATGCTCATTTGTTTTACCATCAGGAGTTTCTGAAACAGTTTTTACTGCAACAACAGAAAAACTCGGCATCATCATCTTCAACCTCGGCCTCTTCTTTTGCTAGAAAAGTTAAGAATGGTAGTGTACAGAGAAAGGCGGCAGTGTCACCGGAAGCTGAGAATCCGCATATTAAGCAAGGGATTAAAGGATTTGTGGAGTTTCAGAGAGCGATTAAGGCGAGAAATAATGGGATTAATGTTAATACTACTGCTAATTGTCATTCTAGTTATTATAATAATAAGGTGGAATGTCAGAAAGCACAGCTTAGAGTATTGTTCAAGCATAAGTGTTCTCTTCCATATTCTCATCACCATGATCATCTTATTCTCAGTTAAATTCATGGGCATAGTTAAAGAAAAAAGATGATTTGAAATCAGTCTTTTTCTTTTTAATTCTTTTGATGATTTTGAGGATAATGTATTATTTATCAATGTAATTTTGTTATGGGAGTAATAAAGTGATGGAGTATATAAAATGTGGTAAGTTTTGCCCTTTTTAAAGATTGGGTTTTTGGAGTTGAAATTCACAGAGTTGACAAATTTTCTGAAAAGTAGGGTGGCTTCAGACTTCAGACTTCAGACTTTCAGAGTGTCTGGTAAATGTTGTTGTAGATCCAAGAAAGGAGATTTTCAAGAGTATAGTATTATGTTCATATGAATTTTTTTAATAAGATTATGTGAACATATGATTGAATCTATTTGGCAACTGACATTTTGACTTGGTTTCATATTATGATTGAATGTTGTTGTCTCTTTGTATGCACAGTACAGATGTAAAATCTTACTGCACCAAGAAGATTACCTTTTGTGATGAGTGATGACTGATAGTGTGGCTTGCTTCGTCCAATGAGGCAGGGTGTTACAACATCTTCTGTGTTAGAATCCAACATTTATTTACTTGTATTTTGTTTATCTATTGTTTTGTAGGATCTTTCTAATAATTTTCTACTTAGGTTTTAGATAAAATTATTATGATTTGGCAATTCAACTTTTATTGGAAGTTTAAAGCTAATTCAAAGTAAGTATGTGGACCTATAACTCGTTGTTGTTAGACTTTGAAGATATTGTGATGTTGCTTGTTTTTAATTTTTTCAGGACTCAAAAAATTCTCCATAAAACATATACAATCCCGTTTTTGGTCCCGCTTGTGCCTATTATTGTATGCACTTAAGCGCCCCGATCTCCCCTCGACCCTCGCTCTTGTCGCCAATAGGCAAGAACGCTCCTTTCGAATCAAGAACCCTCTCGTGCCCCAAGCCTTGATATTAAACATGGTTGTGGGCCGACCGGGTCGGGCTTCGGGCCGAGCCCACGAGTCGTGCATGACAGGCCCATGTTGTGTCGGACTGGGCCAAAATTTTCAAAATAAGGCCCGGCCCGTCGTCCATAAGACTAGTTTTATTAAATTTAGCGTGCTTTGTCGTGCAGGGTTGAGTCGTGTCGTGCCTTGTCGTACTTTTTCCAAAAAATTAAGGCTTAGGCCAGGCCCACGGCCCATGACTTCATGTCGGACCGGGCTTTTTTCGTGGTCAAATCGGCTCGGGCTTTTTTTGCGCCGTGTCGGGTCGGGCTTCGGCCCGGCCCACTGCCATCTTTACTTGATATTCACTTTCCGCACAAGGCTTGTGCACTTGAAACCTATAGACAATACCGCATCGCACGATTCGATGTCAAAACACTCAGAGTGTGACACTCTATCTGCATTGGTCTGGTGGTGGTGACACAAGGTTTCTCGGTCTGTCACCGGCCCAACTCACGATTTAAGATGTTCGTGCTCGTCGGTGAGAGATGCTTTCTTATCGCTTTTATTTTGTTGGTTTTCTTTGTTGTTTTCCCTCTTTGTAAAAAAAAAGGAAAAACAAATGCTAAAATTACAAACTGTGCAACTTGTTAATGGGAATCGGAATAGAAAAAGTTGGGCCATAAAAGGAAATAGATATTTAGATATACCCGGGTGGGGTACCCCGTACCTGGGTGGGAATGTGGGATCATAGAAGTTGGGACAACAAGAAATTGGGCCAAAAGAAACATGATCCACCTAGAAAATCCTGTACGTGAAAACGGGGAAGCAGAATACTTAGATAGTTAGATATAAAGTTTATAACGGGCCCAAAGTAGCGAATGAGAAGGATTACTCTCATAATCACTGCTTCAATTTATTTGTTTGAGATCCTCATTAAATCACCTAACTAGTGTTTGGTATCTGGGAGATGTACTAGTTTAAATATCATATAGTTTGTGGTATTGATTATATAAAAAACTAAAAAGTTTGGTGTACATTATACTCTTGAATGTTCCAAATTATATATTTACGTGCAATAAAGATCATATCTAATGGTTGTATAAGATGTTAAGATATTAACTTTTCATTTGATAGATCAAATTATACACTGAATCGAATGTAACAAGTTATCACATGACTATATATTTTTTTTTTTCCAATAGATTGGTGGGCATTTACTTTCAAATTTTTTGAAGTTTAATCCAAAATAATGTAACGGGTCAAATATTTAGAGATGAAGGGAGTACTCCAAGTTCTATTCGTATGTTATCCCCGTTCCAATTTAATCGTCTCACTTTCTTTTTTTCGCCCCTTCTAATTTAATTGTCATACTTTTTTATAGAATGAACGCCTATCTCTTTCACTATCAAAAGTTAGGGTTTCGCTTATTTTCTCATTCGAGTAAAATATTTCATCACTATCTCCCACCAGGCCACCACCACAACTACTTTTCCATTAACACGTACCCTGTAACAGATAAGCCAATATCTACTTATCTCTTAAAACACCGTGAATATTTTTTTTTGAAGGAAATAGGAAAATTATCATTAATAAATCGCTATACGACATATATTCCGATTATGATAAATCGCTATACGACATATATTCCAACCATAATCGACTTTCGATGATTCAACATCTTTCATGCATGATGTTAACAATTGAAATCTTATCCTTGACGTTCTTGATCTTCAACCAGTAATAGTTTCCTCTAATACACATAGATCTACAAAATTACCTAAGAAAAAATTTAATCGAAGGAAAAGAAAAGCCTTATCTGTCAAGAGAGAAGAATGTATCGCACAAGGAGGAAACATTAATATAACATAAAGACAAACAAAATTAAAGGAATAAACCAACAAGATAACAAAGATTGTGACTTTTCACCCATAAAAATCGATGGAAGTCCTTTCTATAGGAGGCTAGGGTTTGTAAGAAAGAAATGGAGGACTGACGGAGGGGGAGCAACTTGCGTTATTGTATACAGTAATTTTTGATTAAAAAATGAAAATACCGTAAAATATTTAATACAACGATTAAATTGAGACGGATAAAATATCCAATCCAAAGAACGGGTTTAAGTTCTCCGTAAGAATGTTGGGTTAATCAAGGAGAAATTAAAACGGGCATTTGTGGATACACAGGAACAAGACTGATAAATCCTACTGATGTCTAAAATAGTAAAGCTAGGATGCTACTGCATAACACTATTAGCTTAACGGCGTGATTCTACTGGTGACAGAGGTGACGACTGACGATGCTATTTGACGGTGACCGTTTAGTCAATGGCAGTGAGATGTGACTTGCTATTTTTTTAGTCTTTGCTTTTCATGGCTGAGGCTGACCTTTTTATTACTGTCTCTTTTGTCAGACTTCAATGCTTTTACAGTTTTACTCCACCCACTTAATTCAAAGTCAAGACCCATCTAATTTTACTACGGAGTACTCCCTATTTCACCTTCCTTATTTTTACTGCTCGTCTTTCCTACTAGTGCTAGTTCAATGTAGAAGTGTAGAACCACCTCCACCATGTATAAGAGATGGCTAGCCACGGTGGTACGAGCCGATGTGGCCAGGCACAGGCTATTGTTGGCACGGCACAAGGATGCGAATCACGGGTCATTACTTATGGTCACATAAATATGCCTATTCGAAAAATATTTATTAGATCATATGATAAAAAATTGTCATACTATCACAGTTTGGACAAAATCAATCAAGAATTATAGGTTTGCCATTAGTCCAATAAGCGCATATCAGATATGTATGGGCAAATACATATCAGAACAAAAGACAAAATAAAAAAAATGACAAAAAAGAAATTAAATGGAACTTTTTTAAATAAAAATGGTACTTTTTTTTTTTACAGAATTGTACTTTTTTTTAACATGAATGGTACTTTTTTTGTCTTCCACACATATCTGATATGCAAAAAAACAACCTCGTAGTCCAATACCACATTTCAATGTCAAATGTACCACACTACCATGTTGGCATGTTGTAGCCTAGGCTACACTTTTTTAAAATGCAGATCAATTAAGATGTGATTAAGTTAGGTTTACTAACAAGTACTATGTAACAACTAACATATCATAATAAACCTGTTGTCACTTCACATCGATGGGGTGAAAATGAAATTGATAGTGTCACTAATATGCTATATCTGTTTCGCAATATATGTATTATTTTATTGAGCACTATTTAAGTATTTATCAATCAACTTTGACAATCTTTCTTTTATCATTATATAAATAAAAAACATAGTCAATTGAAATATTAATTTGGTATCAATGCGAGGGTTTCAAATATCAAATTTTTTATAATTTTTACTTATAAGCATTTAGAGATACTAAAGTCCAAATAAACATGATTTAACACATAACAAAAAGAAATGTTTCATGTATTATGATAAATAAATATTAGCTGGTCCCTAATGGAGTTTATTAAGGCTTCTTGGGCACATGTTTGTGCATTGCCTACGGTCCAACTAGGACTCTAGGAGCATAGGAGATGGTTAGTGGTAGATTAATTTATAATAATACTCCGTAATACGTAATTACGTAGTGCTTTATTACTATTACCAAAGCTTTTATTGCTTCAGAGGTAATAATAAAATTCCTCTTGAATTACTGAGGTATTTAAAAAATGTATGAGGCGCCCTCATGAATTTTATAAAATTTTAGGGATATCTATTGAATTTTTAAAAGTAAAAGGGTATCTGATGTATTTTTATAAAACTTTCAAGGGTATCTATTTTTAAAAAAAAAAATAAAAAAAAATTGCACATTAGTTATCCTAAGCCTATGTTGGGGTATGTGTAGGCATAATATAATGAAATCACTTTGATTAATTAAAGGAAAATAGTAGAATTAGTACCAAATAAATTGTCCAAATACAAATAAATGTAAGCACGCTAAAAACATTGAGCGTCAAAGGATGTAAGCAAACACGTTACAAATTACTTACAAATACCAAATAGTACTTGTATTGTCGAGGGAAATAAAACAAAATAAAAGGGGTTTTGTCTTTTGGTGGAAAAATATCAAGAGCAACATAGTAAAAGTGTGATACTTCACTCCATAACGAGATGAGATGAGATGACGGCGGATAGGTTAATATCTGATATTTATTTCAATATACATATCACTTCACTAAATGACAAAATATAGATAAGAAAAAAATGAAAGCATTTGTCATTTTTCAAAGAACATATGCCATTTTTCAAAAACCAATGCCATTTTCCAAAAACGGATGTCATTTTCAAAAAAAAATTGATTTTATTCATTAGCATTTGTCTTATCCTTATTTTGTCGTTTAGTGGGGTGATATGTATCTTGAAATACATATCAGATATTGATTTATACTTCCTCGAGATAAGAGAAGGCAAAATGTAGGAAAATGCCACATGTATCCTCATGGTATGAAATCCTGAGCTGCGATTGGTTTAAAATTGCAATTTCAAATACTATTTGATATTTTAGATTTAAATTTTAATCCCATGTAGGGTTGCTTGAAGCATCTCCAATGGTTGTAGCTAGGGACTTGTTTGTAATTTTCAGAAATTCTAAGCTACTAGCTTGACCATTTAAGTTGGAATGATAAATTAGCTTGGCCAAGCGAATTAGCTTATTTAAGCTAATTTGCTTGAAAATTGTTGTCCAATGAAATAACATTAAATTAAATTAAATTAAAATATTGATTGACAAATATAATTACATTAAATATCAAGCTAGTAGCTAACCAGTATGATACTAACTAGCTAGAAAGGGAAATAACTTAAAATATTATGTGGCATGACAAGCTAATTAGAAATTAGCTAACCAATAAGAACAATATGTTACTATTTGATACCCTGGGAATACGTGTAATAACTTCTCAAGAAGTAGGAAAATGATTAAATTATCCCAACGGGATTAAGAGCATCAATTATAAGGCTAACTCTTATTTACTCACTCTTAATCTCTCTCCTCCTCCACATCATCACCATCTCTTATTAAGAGTTATCTACCAAATACCCAAGAAATAGGCCACCTCTTATACACTAACTCTTACATACAATTTCACATGTTTTTTTTTAAAGAAATATAAGTGAAAAGCATACATAAAATACACCTCATACCCCCTCTTATTTCTAAGAGCTACCTCTTATTTAGAGGATGTCTCAATCAACCTCTAAATAAGAGTTAGCTAAGAGTTACCTTAATTTTTTTAAGAGCTAACTCTTAGACATTCTCTCTCCTTAAGAGGGGGCTAAGAGTAAGCTACAATTGATGCTCTAAGCGGCTTATGAGGTGCCCAATTTTGACTCCATCTAAGTATCTAACTACATTTTTTTTGTTTATAAAACGTCCGAGGACAACACTGGTGGAGCCATACGGTCACGAACTCACGATACTAGACTTTAAAATCAGATTTTGTGTGCTGTTTGATTTTAGATAGTTTGCTGATTCATAAACTTCAAAATCCTTCTTCCGCCCTTATCCGCCCAATCCCTTTGTGTCACGATTTGAGTATTTTGACATCCAATCGTGTGGCGCGCTCTTTATTTATGAAAAGTAATAACGCAACCTTGCGCGAAAAGTTATTTTAAGGCGTGTGGGGCACGAGCGGGTACTTGATCCAAAACCGACACTCTTATAATCTTATCTATTAGCGACAAGAGTGAAAGTCGAGGGTCTGTCGGGAGCTTGTGTGTGCACATCAGGCACAAGCGGGACCGACAATGTGAATTTATCTACTTTGGTAGACCTTATTGAGTATAAAAAGCTTAAGACGAGCAACAATACAATATCTATAACACAAATTCTTATTTACAATGGGTGTACAATAAATATTGTACACCGAAGTAAAAGTTAACTCAAAATGCTTAAAGTTAAGCTTATATATGTAAAAGTTATCTATTTTTAAGTGATTAATTGTTTCATTTTATTAAAACTTATTTCTTCAAAATCACTAATAATGTATAAAATTAATCATTTAAACATTTCTATCAACTTTTTTTTTTACTAATATAAAAGTTAATCAAAACTAGGTTAAAGTTACGAAAAAAGTGGTAAAAGTTATCTTGGTGTACAATAAATTTATTGTACACCTTGTGCGCGCAAGACCTTTTGTATCTATAAAGGTTTACAAGTTACAACAACGTTGATAATTAAACAGGACAATTTCCGATGAGGGGTATTGGTTCATACCCCTCACACCTCACACATTTATTTTTAAAATAGCTAAAAGCTTCTAGTGAACGATGGATTGATAGAAACATAATAATTCTATGTAAAGTAGAGGGAAAAAATTAGAAAAATCCTAGAAATCTTTATATAAGCAAAATACAAGTAAAGTAATGTTGGATTCCAACTAAATCAAATTGCTCGATAAAAAATTGAAGCACTTCGTACAATAAAAATAATAATTTATATTCTGATTTGAACCTAATGACAAAAAGAGTGCTTGAACTTTGATATGATCCGTATTGATAAAATTTATATTAACGAGTTACTCTGTAATAAATATTAACCATAATATACACAAACTGCCTAAAAATTTAAGCAAACATTCGTTTGTCTTTAGTCTTTACACAATTCTGATTACATTGAAACTAATCCAAACAACTCGTCTACCACTACCTACTCCGTACATGTGTAGAGACAAAATCGAGAATGTGACCAAATTCAAGTTACTTTAAAGTTTAAACATTTGACATATCCGAATGCATATTTAAAAATTAAAAAAAAAAAAAAAAACCAAATCCAAAAATCCAAATAGCGAGGTGTATAGTAAGGATAATGACAGTAGAGTAGTAGAGGTCTCTGGTCACTCACTCAGTACTCACGCAGTGTAGCGTTTAGTACTAATTTTGTCATTTTCCACAGCACTTGGATGAATGTTGGAAGCTTAGGAAGCATAAACAATTAAACACACACCTTCATCATCTTCATTACAACACTAATTTACAAACCCCCTTCTCAATTCCAATTTTTATACTTTAAAAAATCACAAAGTATTACCTGAATCGCTAACTTTGGCGGCCACCGCTTCCTTCAACCCCTCTCTCCTCACTCTATAAACAACAAACAAACCTCTGTCTGAAGAACTTCAAATTTTTATTAAATTATCTGCTGCTCTTCCTGCAACTTTTTTTTTTCTTTTTGCTGTTCAGAAAAAGAGAAAGTAATCATTCTTTTGGATTTTTTTCTGTTAAAAAAGATGTCTACTGGGAATAGAACTGGCTATGGAAACTGGGAATTCGACAAACCTGATGTTAATAATTTAGACTACTGTGATGTTGGGTTAGGCTTAAAAATTCCATGGCAGCAACAACAACAACAACAACAACAACAACCGCAACAACCGCAGCAGCAGCAGTCTGCACTTTCATGGCTTCATAATCGTCAACCACAAAATCATCCTGAAAATAATAGTAGGAGCCCTAGTCCTACAATTTCTGGCTTCTCCCTCGCTTCTCGATTTGGTAATTCTTCTTTAATATTCAGTTAATTATATTGAACTAATTAAATTGGGTTTTTTTTTCTTTCTAATTTTGAAATTGGGTTTGAATTTTGGTAGGAAATGGAGGAGGAAGAGTTGCATTTACAGCAAACCAAAGGCAAGAATTAGAGAGACAAACAATCATATTCAAATACATGATGGCTTCTGTCCCTGTACCACCTGAACTCCTAATCCCTCTGTCTAAATACCCAACCTCTGCAATCACAAACTCATCTTCCTCCTCTGGTAATTACTCAATTACTCGATTACTCAATTAATCACTCTTTTGTTCAGTTAATTTGACTGTGAATTATGTTGAATTTTGTAGTGGGGAGAAAAACAGGGTTGGAATTACGGTACGCGGCGGGGGGGCGAGGTGGAGGAGGAGATCCAGAGCCATGGAGGTGTAGAAGAACAGATGGGAAGAAATGGAGATGTTCAAGAGATGTAGCACCTGAACAGAAATACTGTGAAAGACATTCTCACAAAGGCCGTCCTTCTCGTTCAAGAAAGCCTGTGGAATCACCATTATTATCATCTTCATCAACACTTACTGGTTCTACAACACCATCTGTTTCTTCATCTTGTAACCCTGTTCTCTTCTCCCCTTACACGATTCCTAAACCATCTTCTCACTCCTTTGACTTGCCTTCTCATACTCCTTCTCAATTCAACCCTTTTGCCAGGTAATTTTATTTTTATTTTGTCCTCTGTTTTTTTGTTTTGTTTTGCTCTGTTTTTCTTCATTAGTCCTGTTGTTTTCTTAAATTTTCTGAAATTTGTTTTATTATTGTTGGTTTGGTGTGGTTAAAGTTCGTTTAATTCATTCAATTAATGGTAATTTCCAATTATGTTATTCGAACTCGGGTTTGTGTTACTTGTGTCAGATACAGGTAAGTGTCCAAGCGTTACACCAACGTGTCTTACGTGATAAAAAATACTTCCTCCATTTTTCATTATTGCACCATCTACATTGGGCACAAGAATTAAGAAAGGTGGTAAAAGGTGAGAGATTGATAAAAATACTCATGTGATTAAGTACAAGTTGTAAGGATAAAAATATCATTTCATGTAGGTAAACTTACTAAAAAAGGAAATGGTGCAATTAATATGCAACTTCCGAAAAAGGAAAATGATGCAATAATAAAAAAATGGAGGAAGTATGGGATATTTGAAAGTGTTGCCATTATTGTGAAGTAGAGGTTTTTGAGGGGTTTTAAACGACTAGTTTTTGATCAAATTGAATACAAGTCCTCCAATATAACCTCTTTAATGTACCAACATATAATATGTAAGTACTAATAATACGACTTTTATTGGTACAGTACTAATTAGTAACGTATTGATAATTTGGTATACCAATAACACACTGATTTAGTACCAATACAATATTAATTAGCACCAATACAAGTCATTTGCTATTATATTTTGGACACAAACCACTTTTTACATTGACATTCTCGTATTATATTGCCTTAAATGAGACAATTAAGTATTTGAGGATCCGACATGAATATTTGAGATGAAATAAACAGTTGTAGTAACATGGCCATGGGGTCATCAATTTTATCCATTTATATAGGGAAATGGGAATTAATTAAGGAGGAGAGTAAATATTTACTTATTTGGGGAGTGTGTTTCTGTTTTTGTGGTGGGTCTTAATGTAAATTTGTATTTTCATGAGTAAATGATGTTTGGTGATGGTGGGGGATGATGTTTTCTTTTCACATTTGTGGAGGGGGTTTAAAATGGGATTTGTTTTTGAGTGTTTTGACTATAAACTTGCCCTTTTCAATACAAAAAAAATTGACTTTTTCAAAAAACAAAATTAGGTACCCAGACTGGTTCACTAAGAAGGAAGTTGCTGCACCTACTGCTGTTACTGCTACTGCTTGTTTGTACCCACAACAAATAGGAGGAGGAGGAGGTGGTGGTGGTGGTGGTGGTGGGGATGAGACAACAAGAACACATGTTTTGGAAGACCACCACCACCAACAACACCAAAGCTGCCTCCTTCCTCGGCCTTTTATTGATGCTTGGTCATTAAGTGATCATGTTGATCCCAAAGATGCTACAACTACTAATCCTTCTTCCATTGACAACAACTTACCCTTAACGTTGTCGATGTCACCCGGTATTGACCATGATCATCATCATCACCATAACTCTGATGATAATAACAACACCAAAGACAATGCTGAAGTCAGATCTTCATCATCATCCTCTCATCATCCATTTAACTGGATGAATTCATGGATTGGTTCGCCAACAGCACCCGGTGGGCCGTTAGCAGAGGCGTTGTGCCTCGGGATATCCGGGTCAGGGAACGGGTTAATGTCGAGTCATTCGGACGAATTGGTGTCACCTCATGGACATAGCACAAGTTCTAGTACCACATTATAAGTGTCCACTTAAAATCTTAAGATTATGATGCAATGTTTTGCCTTTTTGTTGCACATCCCACTGATTCAGCAATCAATCTGTTAATTCTTTGTAGGTTGATGCAATCCCAACTCTTTTGGATAATACTATTCCGTACTAGATACAAATGCACTTTTTAAGTATTTTTAGAAGGTTGTTTGTTGTTTGTTTATATTTTTGTTTTCCTTGTTCTTCTTTACAGTATTTCTCTGCATGCTGTTTGCTGTTCAGCTTTTTTATCAGTAGAAAAGAAGCAGCAGGATGGTTATTAGACTAGACAGTGGGAGATTCTGTATAGCAGATGGATGTGTCACTTTCACTGTTTTGGCCTAATTTCCTTTCTGTTGCCTATGTCTGTCTATGCTGAGACTTACTGTTCACCACATCATTGACTATAGGTTTCAAGTCGATTGTGAATTTTGAATAAGAATTTTTTTAAAATAAAAATAAAATTATCCAATATAACACATTTTTTTGAATTGCTATGTTAAATAATCATTCAAATATTATGAATTTTATTGAAAAATCCACATTTTTTGGATTCATCTGAAATTGTACGAATTTCGGTTGTTTGCAACCATAGTGAAAAAAAAAAACCAAATGGGCTTACAAGGTTGAATTGTAAAATTGAACATGGAACTCCAAAACAAAAGGTTAGAACTTAGAAGTGACATACCTATATTTAGGATAGGGTATAAAATTATAAATTGAAAAATTGCTAATATTATTTTGCTTGGCTAAGAAAGCCAAATAGTTGGTTTCATTGAAGGTTAGTTGTGGATGCAGACTTAGTTGGTTAGAGGATTGAGAGGGCGGTACTCCGTACTCGTGGTGATGGCTGTGGGCCGGACCGGATTTTGGGTTGAGCGTTTGTAATCTGTCAGGTTGGCCAAAAAATTCAAAACACGACCCAAAAACCACGTGCCGGGCTTAAGCCTGAATTTACTGAATTTAGCTTGCTTTATTGTGTCGGATTGAGGTCATGCCGTGCCTTGTCATGCTTTTTCATAAATAAATAAATATATATAGCCTAGGCTCACCCCACGACTTCGTGTACGGGCCAGGTTGGCCCACAGCCATTATTTAGCATAGTACTCTTTTTAAAGCAAGTATACTAAAAAAGAGTCAAAACTACTTAAACTACTCTATTGCAAACACTATCAGTCTGTAATGATATGATGGAACTGTGCACCATCATATTGCTTTCTGTAGTTTGGGAAGAAAAATTAGTTAAACAAAATGACAGAACAGGAGAAGCTGTGGTGCTCTAATTAGCATTAGACTTTAAAAAATTAATTTTCTACAGCAAAACATAACCATACTCATCAATGCTGAATCTTAATCCTACTTAACAACACAAATCAACCAAACACATGATATGATATGATAATCCCCTTTCCCTCAACTTAACCACCTTCTAAGATGACTCCTAGTTGAACCCGGGGAAACTTCTCCTGTAGTAACATCAGTGTAGGAAGAACATGTAGTCGCTCTTTCAACACGACAGTACATTCCTTCCTGAACACTTCTAAAGCTAGGACTTCTCAAATTCTGACTAAAACAACTGTAATCAGTACTGTAAACACTCCCTGGATATTGCATCTCAGGAACCGGGTATGACAGTCGTTTCTTAACCGATCCACCTCGAACTTCTCTATCTGATGTAGAGTGTCTCTGCCTTGGTGTAGACTGTGTTCGAGCTTTGGCCTTTGCTGATTTTGTGGCTGCCATGTAGTTTGGTGTTGTGTTGTTTGAGCGTAGTGTAGGGGTGTTTGCTGCAGAGTGACTTTTATACCCTTTACTGCATCGTGGGCTTGCTGATTGAACATGCAGGCTATGTCTTCTTTGCTGCTGTGATCGTTGAAAACTGGTTGGTGTGCTGAGGTGAGACTGTAATGAGTCCATGTTAATATTCTTTATGGTTTCTAGTTTGTGTGTTGTTGGTCTGGTCTGATTCTCAGTGTACTCCTTTGAATCTAACCATTGACTCAGCCACTCGTCGTTGTCCTTACTTTCCCGATCTTTCTGATCAATCTGACATATTTTCCGGTCCAATCTTCGTATCTTGACATGGAAAAGAAGCATCAAACTGAGATCACTATGTTGGATTTATTGCTTCAAATTAGTGTATAGGAACATGAATATTATTAGTGGCAGTAATGGGTTAGTGGATTATTCCACATTCTAGCAAGTTAGTGTGTTTATAACTCTAGGTTTTTCATGTAACTTAATTAATAGGATTGAATCAAGTAGTAATATAATTTTGCTACATTCTTTCCCTTCTTTTCTCTTATGTTTTTAATTTCAACACACTAACCCAAATGAACAATTAAAGCAAAAAGAACCTCTAATGTTTTGTTCTTTTCAACTTAATGAAACATGTCTAAACATTTTGTTGTCATGAATTGAATTTAGACCTTGTTCTCTCCACTTGATCTGGTCTGATTTTTTAGTTTCTGGTCTGGTCTGGTCTGGTGTAAATGTTTACGTGAGTGATTTTTGTTTTTTCTGGTCTGGTCTGGTTTGGTTTGGTTTGGTTTTTCTGTTCTAGTCTAATAAGCAATAAGAATAAGGTGAAGAGAACAAAGTTTTAATTGTGTTAGGACAATGCAAAGGAGAAAAGAACATAGCATGAAAAAAAGAGAGACAACGAACCTGTTGAGACAATGCAAAGGCAAGGGCTTGTTCACGGCATAAAGATGCTTCCTTTTTGCTTTGAAATATGGCTTCAATATCCTCAATTGTGTATGAATGGCTTTTGCATTGATCATCTTCAGTGTTATTCTCATCTCCAGACTGTAAACCACAATGTATTAACCCCCTAATTAGTCAGAAGTCGTTAATTAAGAAGGTAAGATAAGCTTTGAATATCTTACCAGTGGCTTTCTTTGATGGATGTCTTTGTATTTGTCCCATAAGTTGTTGCTTTCAGCATACATAGACTTTCTGGTAAGACCATGTGACACTTTTGATAAAGCTTGATCACGGAGTTTAGCTTGCACACGGATAAGAGCTTGCATGCATTTCAATGTTGTCTTTGCTTGTTTTCGTATGTTATGGCCTCGCACCAATGCCTGCAGCTTTACGATCCCCTTGAGTGCACGCAAAGCTCGCTTTGCCTTCATCATGGAAATTGGTATCAGGAGGTTGAAGTAAATGGGAAAATGAACAGCTTGAAAAGTATCAACAGAACACTTGTAAATCAGTAAAAGATTAGGTTTAATAGATAAAACAGTCACTCGGTATTAGTTTTGTAAGTATCAGGTGAAAAGAACATATCAAAACAAGTTTAAAAAGAATTACAGTACAAGATTTTTCATGTAAAAGGGAAAATCAGGCTTGATACTTCCTCCGTTCACTAATAGTTGGAACATTTTAACTTTGACACTACTCACAAGCTTTGGTTTGACTCTATTTGGTGGCTTATATGTAAGATAAAATATAATCATGTAGGATCTTATTAGATTCGTCTCAGTTTTTAATATTTACAGTGTCAATTTTTTTAACTTTTACATAACTTTTACATATCCCTGTAGTATAACTGTACAACACAGAAATTGAAGCAAAGAACAGCAGACTAAGCTGCAAAACTAATTTCTGAAGGCATTTGTATTCCTAAAAATGCAGGGGTGTTTTAATCTATTGACATGTTATATAAATGAATAGAAAAGATAAATGATTGTGTTACTTACTAGGTAGCCTCTGAAAGATGTCTGAATAATCAAAGCAGCATAGTATTCTCTAGCCAAATATGCAGGTATTATTTCCTGAACTCTAACAGCTACTTTAGCAGTTACAACACCTGATTTAGCTACTGCTGTATGAACTTCTGCTGCTGCTACTGCTCGTCTGTGCTGGTTGATAGAACTCGAGTCTTCTTTCTTTTCATTATTAGTTACATGAGTTTCATATTGTTGAGTATGACTTGTAAGTTTCCTGAAAATCCATCTTCTTTTATCCGTTTTCTGTGGACAGAAAATCAGATATTAATTAGCAGCTGAGAAATTCAGAAAATATGTTTAAAAAATGATCACCTTTTCTTCTTCATCATCTTCTTCTCTTGTACACTCTTCTTTTCTCTTACAGTCTTTCTTCGGGGACGCTTTGGTTGGAGATCGGAAAACCTTTTTCACCGCGGTAAGCCAGGATGTACCGGCTGCTAATTTCCCCATTGAACTTGCATAAAACTTATGCTGCTAAACCAGTTTAATTACAGGGGATACAATCTACAGAGTAATTTATAAAGTGAATGTAGAAGTATTGCGGCAGTGGTGTGATTGCATGATGGTATTATAGTACTAACTCCTAAGATAGAGTGATGTCAGTGACACTTAAATTTTGGAGTACCTTGATTTTGGGGAACATAAGTGTTAGGGATGGAGGGGAAAATAAGTAAGCACATAAGCCCACTGAAAAAAAAAGCAAATATTGGGGAACGTTTAGTGTTGTTGGGGAATAGGGATGGAAGATACTTTAAGACATGCACTATCTACACCCTTTTCCTCGAATCGAAATAAGTATTCTATCGGAAACTAATTTTAGCTCAGCTGAAATTGATTTTGGCACACCTCTTATTCATCAAAGTAAATAAGATTGTGCTTTTATAGTGGATGTATCACGAATCGAATTACTTATCCTTTAGGAAACTTATTTTAGCTCAACGGAAATTAATTTTGGCGCATCTCTTAGTCAGTAACGCAAATAAAATTGTGATTTTACAGTGGATGTATCAAGATTCAATTAAGTTACCCTATTTCCACGTCTAGAAGTTGGAGATGAAAGCACGAGGCCGTTACACAACTTATTAGTCAAAAACTTCATTGTGAAGTTTAATCATATACGAGTAAATGAGTAAAATACGACTATAAATTATTGAACAATAATGGTTAGCTTTTTATTTTCTTTCATTTCATATTAGATGCAATACTTTCCTTTTCAGAAAATTTCAAATTAGTTGCAACGTTAACTTTATTCGATAATGAGTCCTTGACTAGCTCGTTTTTCATTACATGGGTCTCTCTTAAAACGTGTGTTTACCTATGTTCCAACTTCTAATACGAGTAATAAGTATACATACGTCGCTAGACTTTCAACTTTACTCTCATTCTATATTCTGGTTGCGCCATAATCTTTACTCAAAGCCATAAACACCAGGCATATTAAAATAATCTTTTGTGAAATGTAGCTTTAAGATCAATTTCACTAGAACAATTGTATCATATAATAGATAATTAGGACAGTCTTTTCTCAAGAGTAAAGCGAAATCGGACATTGACCTAAAAGAGTGACCCAAGGGGGAGAGTCCGAGAGTGTATTTAGTTTAGTTGGGAAGGGGTGAGAAATGCATAAGAATCCCATGTGATATGTGAAAATATTAATGGGAATCACGTGGAAACGTACAGACAGATGAATGACGAGAGAAGAAGGGGAGGGAGAAGTTAGTGTTGGTTGGCTTATCTGCTATTGGGATGTACAACCGTATAAACAACCAAACAGATGAAATCTGCTACTCACTACAACCCCAAATACTCCTTATAATTGTCATATTACTCCAATTTATCATACCCGTATATTATACTTTCTCCACCCCTAAAATATTATTATCTCCGTTTCTTTTTATTTGTTACTTATTTTAATTTTATTTGGTCAAATCTTAAATATGTAGATCATGAAATCTTACTGTAAATGTGTGATCTTGTTAGATTCGTGTAAATAAATAATATTAGTTTACAATAAAATTATCTTGAAAGTATATGTTGAGATGAATTTGGTTATATTTTACCTTGTGAAATACTTCATATAGTATACTTCATCTGTTTCTGAATATTTACAACAGTTTGACTAACACACTTGTCAAGACACTAGATTGACTGTAATTATATATTTCTCTCCGTCCTTTTTTATTCTTTACGTTTGGTATCATGCACGGGATTTAACAATATATGTTTCTTATTTAAACAATACAAATTACATTTTTTGATAATATTTGAACTTTTATCCAAAATATGACATTGGAAAAGTGTGAGAGATTTAATGTCTCAATGGGAAAGTGAGAAATGTTTAGTGTTCAAATGATTTTAATTAATTAAAATAATCACTTGCACACTTTTTGCAGAATATTATGGGTATTTATGATACAATATAAAAGAAAAGTTTCTATGTAAAGATTAAAGCGGGACACTAAAAACGGAAAGCGTAAAGAATAAAAAGGGATGGAGGGAGTATTACATAGTAAAAACTTAAAAAATGATGTTTGAAATATGTGCATTAAGACTAATTGAACAACCTATTATAGAATAACACTTGATTTTTATATATTAGTAAAAAAAGTTTGGTTAAAAATCAAATTGTTACAAGTACTACGTATTTAAAAACGGACAACCAAGGGGAGTAAAAGATAATAAAATTAGAGTAAATGATTAGTGTAAAAACTAAAAATGGCGCAACTATTTTAGAAGGAAGTACATTTAGTAATAACTTCAAGTAAAAATTAAGTAATCCACATTTTGAATTAAATTATAGGGTGGTGAGAGTATAGAGACCTCGAACAGTGGTATTTCTTGGTTGTTGATGGGGAACTTGTTTATGGATAGTAGAGAACTCTCTGCCAATATTTGCCGTTAGACTAGTCAAACTGTCATGCAGTGGAGTACTCCACATTTTATTTATTAATTTTGGTATCTGCCTAATCATAATGTTTTAATTTAAACAACTCTCATTAAATTAATGACACTTTTGTAGTTTAATCCAATCGATGATAAGATGAGGTTCATAATTAATTTGTAGTGTGTGATTATATGATTAGAGTGCGGGATCTGAACGCATAAAATTAACTTTAATGTTTCTAAATTCATCATAATAACTTCCAATATATAGCGTAACCTTGTGGTTGGGACCTTTGTCTCTTGTCTCAGACAAGGCTTCACTTCCCCTCATATTTAAGCATACCCTTAAGCATATTATTTGTTTGATTATCCTTATTACAACTTTTATAATTATGAATCCCAAATTGTTACTAAGTGGTAAATGCAACTAATTTAGTGGGCTAATATTTATTTAAGTGTAATTTTACTAACAAAGTATCATCCTAATTAATTAATGTCCATGTTAATTGTTAGATAATGCCTGTAATCCTCAAGACAATAAAATTTTCTCCCCCTCTGCTTGTGGACGTAGCTAACACATTGTTAGTGAACCACGTTAAATTCTCTCCGTTTAATACGTTATTTATTCTTTCTTTGCATGCGTTATAACATTAATCACCGCTGCTAATAGGTAATGAAAATCTACAAAGGTTGAATTAGCAATAGCATGAGCATTATACGAGTATTACTTTTCTTAGAGCAATTTTTTTTTTTTTTTGGAAGTATTCTTAGAGCAAATTTGGTGTTAAGTTAATTGTCAAATTGATTTGTCATGCCACTTAAGATTTTAACCTAATTTAATTTCTAGCTAGTTTATATTCAAATGACAAGCTAATTTCCAAACCAACTTGCTATATAAATGTATTACAATTATCTGAAAGCTTCGCGTAAGCTCAAAAGCATTTTAACTCACATAGTCATATCACGTACAATAGTTTGTTATTTCCGAAGCAAATTAGCTTGCCAAAACAAATTAATCAAAATCACTCCAAACGTGCAAATTAGCTTTACCAAATTGCAAGCAACTCCCAATCTATAACTGTAACACCCCCAACTTACTAACTATAAATAAATAAGAATATAAAAGACTTTATAATAACATTGCAGAAGCTTACACCTAAATTGGAGGTATCACCGCCACACTTGACCACAACGTCAAATGCTAAGGCTTACAAAACTCAAACTATTACAACTCAATTACTAGGTGATCTATTTACAAATACTAAACGGTAACACTTGAGCTCCTTTAACTTCTAACTGCAATCCTTCACGATCATTCTGCTCCAGTCATCTTGACTGCTCACCATAGAGGACAAATTCCAAAAGGATCGTCGCAGGGCCACCATAAGAAAAAGACATGGCCGCAAACACACATAGTAAATAAACACACACGTCAGCAAAAAGCTGAGTAATCACATGTTACAAACATAAACATACTAATATAGAATAATAAAGTCACATGTAAACAATGTAGTATGAAACTACATTTCAAGTACGATCCTAAAGATAAAACGTACTAACTCTATACACTATGGAAACTATAAATCTTCTCTTCATATGAACCTCAAATATATTGATATGATCCTTCCTCTAGTAAAGTTACTTAAACCGATAGGTGCCATGGTTGCTCTTTGCTTTATACTTAGCCTTGGACATGGGTAATTTGAATAAATAAGCCAACAAGTATAAAAACTTGAAACTCTCAATAGCTACTAGAAAGACTCTCTGAGTCAAGGCCACTTTTGGACCAAATCCCACTTTTGGGGATATTAAGAAAAATAAAGATTGTATCTTGCTCCTCTACTAATGGTTATCATCTCCTTACCAACATGCCAAGGACTAAGTTCTATAACATTGAGCCTCAAACCAAAAATATAATAATCATTCTCAATCTTGATCTCACAATACGGTCAATATAATCGGTACCCATTATGAGTCAATAATCTATACTTTCCAATACTGGCACGAGATCCCAAAATACTATATTACGATATAACTTAGCTCTGTCTAAAATAACCAAACTCATTCGTACAACTAATACCAATCATAAACTTATAATTCTAAATCTCAAGAATATAACATAATCTACTCCGATAATAATTGCACTACTAATCCTTGATATGAATACTACTACTCCTAACATAATTCCTCCAAATCTCATTACTTTGACTTTTAGAAACAACCAAAACAATTTAAGTACCTTAATTAAACAACGATATACGCACAATTAATTAATCAAACAAACAGTTATTATACACTATTCAAGTAATACAATATAGCACTATATATAAAACCGAAAGTGCAAACATGTAATCACAAAATAATAGGCAATGCATCATATTACTCCGAGAGATTAAGCGCGTGTGATTAAAACTAATAATTAATATATACGAATAATTTAAGGAGATTAAGTATGCGTAATTACTACTAATAATATACACGAACAATTAGAAGGGACTAAGTGTGATTACCTTCCCAAACAAAATACTCGGACATCGGGATTAGAGTAAAAGCGTTGACAGCCGTAGACTTGCGCATAAATTCACTCGGATGACCAACACTTTGATCAAAATAACGATAGCAATGAAAATAATAATGCAACAATAGATAAGGACGTATTGATGAGAATGATGATTAGTATCAAAATAATAAGAGGACTAAATTAAAAATTGATTTAACAAACAGTGATCTTTCATAGTTAACGAAAGAAAAAGAAAATAAAACTCAGGCTGCACGATAGTTTTTCTAGGAAAATAATATTAGGGTTTATGGTATTTATAGATACTCATATAATAGAGTCCCAAAACCAGTAAAATAAGGTTTTAAACTTTACGAAAATATAATGTGTACTAATTAAAACGAAATAATTATATTTTGAATATAAAACATATTTTATAACATTATAAAATATTGGGGTATTACAATCTATCCCCCTTAAAAAAAAGTTTCGTTCCGAAACTTAAAGTTAGGAAATCTTAGGGTATTACAATAACTGTTGGAGTTATTCTTACAAATTAATTCTCTTATCATTGCTTAATATTTTCGGCTATTTATAACCCAATAATCCGAAAAGGTCATAACTACCATACATATTTAGTTCTTAAAGAGGTTTTAGTTTAGTGATTAATACTAGTAAATTGGGTATAATATATCTCTTATTCAACTTCCTATATTTATATTGCCCTTATTGTTAACTGGAAAAAAAAAAACCTTTACATAAAATTGTTTCTCATAAAGAAACGTAAATTGTGACTATATTCACCAATCAGGCAATCACCAGTTCACCACTAGGAATCTAGGATGAACTCACACAAGCACACATTCACACACACGTTAGGAAGCGGTAGCCCAACTAAGTGCGAGTAGTAGTACTATTCAATACATAGCTTTTAAGTTTTTAGTGGGGAGGTGTTGGATTGTTGGGCCTTTTACATCTAGCCCATCATAAAACAAACAAGACTAAGACCCTTACAAGGTTGAAACTTCAATTTCTTTGTAGAAAAAAGTATAGGTCATCTCTTATAGTAATTTTTTTCGAAAATGATAAAGGTCGCAACATGCGACCTTTAAGCCTTATCACAATTATGATATGGTATGGCATGCTTATGTGTCATGATTTAAATTGGAAATTATAATATTTAACTTATATAACATATTATACATGTTTCAGAAAAGGTTTTGGATCCTTTAGAGTTCTAAAATAACTCTATAAGGTAGAGTTTGAGCATATCAACCATTAAATGAAAAATCAATGGTTCATATATTATCTTTCCAAAATTCCCCCTATTTTTTCTCATCGATATGAGCCATTGATTTTAAAATGTACTCCCTCCGTCCCGGAATACTCGACCCGGTTTGACCGGCACAGAGTTTAAGGGACTTGAATTGACTTATTTAATTTAGTAGGTAGTAGTAGATAGTGGGGCATTATTTTAATGTAGTTAGTGGGAAATGTGTAAAGGGGTAAGGTTGGGGGAGAGTATGGGTTGAATTTTTAATTATTTTTTGTATGGAGTAGGGGGTAGGTGGGTTAATAGGGGTGGAGTGAGAAATAATATAATATTGTTAGATATTTTCATTTTTAGAAACAGGTCAAGTATTAAGGGACGGCCCGATAAGGAAAACATGTCAAGTATTCCGGGACGGAGGGAGTATGGTTTAGATACAACTTTATCTTAATATTCTAATTTGTTTCCTTCTTTATATCGATTACCCCTTATTTACATATTTTCATAGTAAAAATATTGCATTGATAGTAAAAAATATTCTGATGACGCATATGTGACGCCTATATGTACCAATTAAACTGCGACACGTAAGATTGCAACAACTAAATGTTGTCGCAACTTGCGACCTTTATTATCACCCATTTTTTTTTAATAATTAATCCTCCTTTTGGACAACTTTAAACATCTCTTATTTCTCATGATTGTCCAAGCCGATCAAAGAGATGTTTCAACTCTTATGGTAGTAAAAAAAATGCGGTCATTACGTGTAAGTTTAGTTATCCCTGGTTAAGTCATTACGGAATATAAGTGTGTGACATTTAATTTAGATAGAGAAAAGGCAATACACGAGATAGAGAAAACAAGAGAAAATGAATAATTTGTTGAATTTTACAGGTAAGTCTAAGATTTTGTTTTTTCACTTTATTCGTGGATTAAATCAGAAATATCATATCAGATTAGATCAGAGTATACCAAATTAGATCAAATAATGCAAAAAAACAATCATACTTCATCACACAAGACCATACCATACCAAAATCTAAAAAAATAGATCAGATAATGAAGAGATTAAGGTCTAGTCTTTGTTACACATAAACAAAAGAGAGATAATTATAAAATGAACAAGATAGAGTTAGAATTTGGAACAGGCTAAAAAGTTGTTGCATGTGGTAAAAACTTAAGGATATGTGATCTTTAATAGTTTTTTTTTTTTTGTTGTTAACTTTTAGTGTTTTGGATTTCAATTGAGATGTCATGTAGTTTGGAAATTTCATTCTGATGTCCTAAGTTGAAAACGCTTTTTTAACTTAAGATAGAATTGAAATAACATTATACATCACTTTTGCTTTTATCACCCATATCCCCGTCTGCTATTTAAATGAAAACACTTTAAGCATAAACCGAGATAGAAATAGAACTCCAACTTAACTCAATTCAATGTAACTTAATTTCATTAAGCTTGTCATAATTTGCATATAGACTACTATATACATATATTCTAAATTTAACTTCAAGAAAATCATATAGTAAGAGTAACATGTAGATTGTAGTAATATCGGTTAGTTCGGATAAGATTAGGAGTTTTCGAAATACGAGAGTGCTTAATGCATAGATTGTAGATCGTAGTAACGTTGATTTGGTTTGATTCTAAATGTCATGTATCAACCTCAAACAATTATAACCAAGTGTGTCTTGGCCTAGTGGAAATGATTCCACTTTCTAACCAAAAGGTTGGGGGTTCAATCCCACTACGGGCACTTTGAGGGAGGGTTCCCTTTATCACTCTCCCCCATTCTCAAAGTATCTAGCCTGCTAACTCAGGCGGGTTGACTCGTGCAGAGTTCCGGTCCGTAGGGCTATTCATCTTACCTTGCAAAAAAAAAAAAAAAAAACCTCAAACAATTACCGAGTATGACTAATCCGACCAGAAAGAGTAAAATCAAAACCGACTAAAAATTAGAAAAATCAAACCAAATCGAACCAAAGTTAGGCGAAAAGACCAAAACCTAACTTTTTTACGAGTATTCTTTTCACTTTTTAGTAGGCAGTTTTTAAAAATGAACTCATAAATGATCCATTGTGCGACTAGCCTAGTTACTGTACATTTTTCAAAATCAAATAAGCGCGACTCAATTCCTCATCACATATCGTGTGAAGTGAACAATCCCAGTAACTCCCATTTCACTCTCCCCCAAAATCACAAATTTGAAACTCAAATTTCAAAACCTGCCCTTTTTTTTAAAATCAATTTCTTTTCATCTTCCTCACCAAAAAAAAACCAATCCAAAATCAACAACAAAAAACCAATCCAAAATCAACAACAACAACAAAAAACAAGAAATGGGGTGTGTTTCTTCAACTCTGCTAAACCAAGACGAAGATTTCCCCCAAATCGGAAGCGCCGCCTTTAGCCACCACATTGTATCGCTCACCTCCACCACTTACGGCCTTCTTTCACTCGATGCACCGCCTTCTTCTTCCCCTATGACACCGCCAAAGCCACTCCCTCGCTTCACTCTCACCCCCAAATCTCTCTCCGTTGACCCACCTCCATCTGCTACAGAAGTCATCAACTCTTGGGAACTCATGGCTGGTCTTGACTCTACCACCCCTGATAGTACCAATCACAACAATAACGACGGAAGTTTCCGATTTTCTCTACCTTCATCAAACTCAAAACCTTTTACTTTTACCGGCACCCCTAATTTCTTCTCTGATAAACTTAAAGAAAATTCGAACCCGAATACCCGGGTTCGGAGGCCCAGGCAACTGTTTCCTGACCCGGATGCAGGGGTAACGAAAACAACGAAATGCGACAATGTTGCTAATTCTAAACTTGACCAGTTTGAATTGCTTTGTCCACCGAATGGGGAAAACAAAGTAGTGCTCTACACTACGACTCTGAGAGGGGTTAGGAAAACATTCGAAGGATGTAATGCGGTTCGATCTGTGATTCAAGGTCTGGGTTTCGCCTTTTGCGAAAGAGATATTTCAATGGATCGCGGTTTAAGGGATGAATTAAAGCAATTGTTAGCACCACTGAAGAAGAATGAGGCGGCAGCGGCGGCGCAACTACCCTGTTTATTCATAAAGGGGCGGTATATTGGGGGAAAAGATGAAGTGTTGAAAATTCATGAAGAAGGCGGCCTTGTTGATCTGCTTCAAGGCCTTCCCAGAGTCGAGGCCGGTGTCGTCTGCGAGGGGTGCGGCGATGTAAGGTTCTTGCCTTGCTTTCAGTGTAATGGGAGCTGTAAATTGGTGGTGGTTGTTAAAGAGGTTGATGATGAAGATGAGGAAAGTATTAATAAGAATGGTTATTGTAATAGTAATAGTATTAGGAGGACTGTTGTGATAAAATGTCCAGATTGTAATGAGAATGGTTTGGTTCTCTGCCCTATTTGCAGTTGATCAATAAATTATTAATTTGTAAGTTCATATACAAATCTATGAGAACGGAGGAAGCATATCAAATCATTCTCATTTGAAATTTCAAATCGTAGTGATAAATTTATCATACTCCGTACTATATTGGTATGTAAATTCATGTGGCAACATTAAAAGAGGGTTGTGGGTCGCGTTGGCCAGAGGCCCGACCAGGCCTGACACGAAAAAAGCCCGGCCTAACACGAGCACGAAATTGTGGGCCGTATCTTTATGGAAAAAGCACGGAACAACCCTTTCCAACACGACAAAACACGTTAAACTTAGTAAAAGTATGCTTGAGCATGATAGCGCGGCCCGAGTCTGGGCCATGTTTTGAAAATTCCAACAAGGCCGATTATATAGTGGGTTTGGCGTGGACGAGCCCAATCAGACCAATGGCCCATGGGCTTGACCCAAAGCCCGAGCCATAGTCATCTTTAGCCCATATTTATTTGGTTTTTTTTTTGGTTTTACTACGAGGAGACTAATCTCCCGCGGGAGTTTGCATGAGTAATTCGATGGGCAACATCCCTTCCAGTTGAGATTTTTTCAATACACAAGGCTCGAACCCAAAACCTTGGTTAAGGAGCAAAAGGCTCTAACCACTCATACCAACCTCAATTATTTCAGTATATTTATTTGTTGTTGTTGGTTTATAGATAGAGTAACATAAGTCATAATTAAATTGTACGTAAACTAATTTTAAACCTGTGAGTTATCATGAGTATTGTATTATACTCCGTACGAGTTTTGAATCTCTAGATATCGTCTATATCGATCATACCTTCAACTGGGAAATGAGAATGACACGACCTTTGTGCCAAATAAAATTAAGCATTTGGATAAGTTGTTTATGCAAAATTTTGGACTTCAGCATACATGATAATGATGATATCATAGGATTCATAGTGCGTCCTCTATGATTTCATTTTCTATTAGTCTTTTCTGTCATGATATATACCAAAAGATGATATTACGACTTCATGATAAGTATGTTTTTGTTTCGTGCTTGAATTTTCAAGTTTTGGTCTTCTTCTATGAATTGGGATGGCATATTTTGATAGTTTTGATCAAAGTTAAACATTGGGTGCTTCTATGCATTTCTTAGAGTTGGATGCAGTGATCTGGCGATATCGCGTAAAATTATGGTGGTACTTTGTATAGTTGTGACGGTATCTCAAAATCTTAAATCACTGTGAAGATTAAAAGTTACCTCGTATAAAATTGAGAACTTTAAAAAGTTACTTATTATTAAGTTACTTATTATTGCTATCTTCTTGTCCACCCTTGTGGGTGATCATAGTTACACATTGGATGCCTCAATGCATTTCTTAGTGTTAGGATGTAGTGATGTGGAGTATTGTGTATAAGTGTATAACGGTATAATTATGGTGGTACTTTGTGTTATAACGGATGCAAAAAAATATCAAATTAACGTAATTAAAAAACGCAGAGATTTAACGTGGTTCACTAACAATGTGTTAGCTACGTCCACAGGTAGAGGGGAGGAAAGTTTTATTGATCTTGAGGAATACAGATTACAGAATACGGCTAGGTGTTGATTATAGCATTATCATTCTATGCATTCTAACAGTTTAGTGATGCTGCTTTCCTAATGCTGTAGTGTTGCTGCTGATGCTATGCTGTTGTTTTGCTGCTGATGCTGCTTTGTCAGCACACAGTCAGCAAGTTAGTTATGAGTTTGTTATAACAAACTTTAGAACAATCTAGATCCCTAAGCTGTACTATATATACTTCATTGCTGTAATATTTATTTCATTATCTAATACAGAAAAACAGAAATAAGATTCTGCTTTCTTCTTCTTCTCTCAATCAATATTTTCCATTCTGTTTCGTTTTTCTTCATGGTATCAGAGCCAGGATCAACGATCCTTGGCTCATTTTTTCTAAAAAAATTCCGCAAAACTGTTAGCATTTCTGTCTTTGTTTGTTGTCTAATTGATCAATCGATTCTAGTGTTTGTTCACTGGAATTTGTGGTATTCTTTCTGATTCTGGATTTGTGTTTCCATTGGTTTCTGATTTTGTCTTGATCATCTTGATCAAAACTGCTGATATTTTGAACAAAACTGCTGAAAATGGCTGCTGGTGATGAGAATGTTAACACCAATTCACACAAAGATCTTCCACCAAATCAAGATCCAACTAGCATATATTACATACATCCATCTGATGCTAATTCAGTACAACTGGTTTCATTCAAGTTCAATGGTGAAGAAGGATTCACTAGCTGGAAAAGATCGATGCTATTAGCTTTATCAGCAAAGAACAAAATTGGATTTGTTGATGGAAGCTACATGAAGCCAGATGCTGGAACAGTAGAATGCAAAGCTTGGGAAAGGTGCAATGATTTGGTATGCTCTCTGATCCTAGGCAATCTGAATGAGGTAATTGCTAAGAGTGTTATGTTTCTCAAATCTGCAAGAGACATTTGGCTTGATTTAGAGGATAGATTTGGATTTGCTTCTTTGGCTCAAATTTATTCACTCGAACAAAAATTAGCTGAGATAGCACAGGGAAACAAGTCTGTGTCTGAATTTTTTTACTGAAATCAAGTCTATATGGGATGCAATTGAAGAGGCTCATCCCTTGCCTTATTGCACCTGCAACAATTGTACTTGCAATGTGACCAAGAAATTTTTCCAAAGACAACAGGAAAAAATGGTCATGCAGTTCATGATGAAGCTCAATGATCAGTTTGCTACAATTAGAGGCAATGTACTCATGGTGCCTACTTTGCCAAAAGTTTCTGAAGCCTACAGGTTGTTTGCTCAAGAAGAAAGACACAAAGAGGTGTCTCAGGCTAGTAATCAAGTGGAAACATTGGCATTTGCAGCTGAAAAGAGAAGATTCAATGGAGATCACTGGAACAATAACAACAAGAGCTACAAGACTCAGCAAACAGGATTTCAATTTGGTTTTCAGAAAACTGGAACTAATACAAGATATGGTAAACCAGGATCCAACTATTATTGCACTCATTGTCAAATCCAGGGTCACAGTGTGGAGAGATGCTTCAAGATCCATGGTTATCCACCTGGTTTTAAGACTAGGGACAACAAAACAGCTGCTGTTTCTTTTGGAGGTGATTCTAATGAAGGAGAAACAACAGTGCCACAATCTGAAACTAATCCAGTGATTACTATGGACCAATATCAACAGCTCATGGATATGTTGGCTAAGCAAAGCAGAGTGCAGGGACTGGAACAAACTCAGCTATGATGGCAGGTAATATTTGTTTACTGTCTCATACAAATTCTAAGTGGCTTTTAGACAGTGGTGCTTCAGACCATTATTGCTATGACCTGACACAATTTACTAGTTATGAAGCTGTTAAGAAACAAAACACCTACATAACTATACCTGATGGGAGTAAAATAGCTGTCACTCACATTGGTTCAGTAACTCTTAATGATGACATAACCCTAAATAATGTGCTGTATGTACCAGATTTTAAGTACAACTTAATATCTGTGCACAAACTGTGTCAAGATTTGGATTGTGAGATTCACTTTACTCATGACAAGTGTTTTGTTTGCTGTCAGCAAGGGAAGTTGATTCCTCTTGGTGATGTGAAGTCAGACTTATACAATTTGGCAGAAAAGAAGTTGGGAGAAGCTAATTCTGTGCAGACACACACATGTAGTGTAGCTTGTCTTTCTACTGTAGACAATGCCAAGTTGTGGCACTTAAGACTTGGTCATTTACCTTTCAGTAGGTTGAAACTAATAAACCCTAGCTGTGTGATCACACCTTGTTTACAGGATACTATCTGTCAAGTATGTCCTGCTGCCAAACAGACTAGACTTAGCTTTCCTTCTAGTAGCATTAAGTCAACTAGTCCTTTTGATCTTATACACATAGATATTTGGGGCCCTCATTCTGTAAAAACTCCTACTGGATGTAATCAATTTCTGACAATTGTGGATGATTATACCAGATTTACTTGGTTACATTTTCTGAAACAGAAAAGTGATTGTGTTACTGTCATGAGCAATTTCTTAAACATGGTGAAAACACAGTTTGGAATGACAGTGAAATGCATCAGATCAGACAATGCTAAAGAGTTTTGTGAAGGTGACATGAAAAAATTATATCAGACTCTTGGTATTTTGACTCAAACTAGCTGTAGTCATACTCCACAACAGAATGGTGTTGTAGAAAGGAAACACAAGCATTTACTAGAAACAGCAAGAGCATTGTACATTCAATCCAAGGTGCCAGAGAGGTATTGGGGAGAGTGTGTCCTTTGTGCTGCTTATCTGATCAACAGGATGCCTCTACAATCCTTAGATCTTGAAACACCTTACTACAGATTGTTTAAACAAACTCCAAACCTCTCACATTTAAGAACCTTTGGTTGTCTTTGTTATGTATCCACATCTAAGGTTGGGAGAAACAAGATGAATCCTAGAGCAACACCTTGTGTGTTCATGGGATACTCTGCTACTCAGAAGGGATACAAAGTACTGGAGATAGACACAAATAGATTCTTTGTAACCAGAGATATCCATTTTCATGAGAAACATTTTCCTTTTCATCTCTATCTAAAACACAGCCTTTCACCTTCTCCCTATACTAATGCCATCTACTTACCTAGCTTCATGTCACCTACAATTTTTGATCCACCTGATTTCACTTCTTCTGCAAACATCTTTCCACCTCACTCTTTGCCTATACATTCACCATCACCCACAGAATCAGCCACATCTACAGATTCTGTGCATACACAGTTCAATTCTTCTCCATCTCCAACACCACCTCCCTCAAACACCACTCAAACTCCTAATAACTCTAACTCTTCTTCTGAATCCCACCCAAACACCACTCATTCCACAGATTCCACTTCCAGTTCCTCCAATTCACCTCTCCCTTATCCTATTATCAGACAATCTGCAAGAATACATAAACCACCAGGTTACTTAGATGCTTATGAGTGTTTTGCAGTATCATCCACCAACACAGACACCCCTGTTGTCACCAAGCATTGGTGTAATCTAGTTTCATATGTCACATTTCCAGATGAATTTCAAGCTTTTTTGTCTCAAGTTTGTACTATCACAGAACCAGTGTCCTATACTCAAGCTGCTAAACATCCATTATGGCTTGAAGCAATGAAGAAAGAACTGGAAGCCTTGGATAGAAACTACACTTGGGAATTAGTGGAATTACCAAAAGGAAAAAAGGCTATAGGGTGCAAGTGGGTGTTCAAAGTGAAATTGAGATCCACAGGTGCACTGGAAAGGTGCAAAGCCAGATTAGTGGCTAAAGGGTACAACCAGAAGTATGGTATTGATTATGAGGAAACTTTTAGCCCTGTTGTGAAGATGAGTACTATTAGATGCTTGCTAGCAGTTGCAGCTAGTAGAAAATGGCCCCTTTTTCAGCTAGATGTCAATAATGCTTTCCTACATGGGGATCTCAAAGAAGAAGTGTATATGCAGATGCCTGAAGGGGTAGACAATCCAACCAACAAAGTTTGCAGATTGGTTAAATCCATTTATGGCTTAAAACAAGCATCAAGACAATGACATGAGAAGTTGTTGACTGCTTTAGAGACACAAGGTTTCATACAATCCAAGTATGACTACAGTTTGTTCATCAACAAACAAAATGGTCACATCAACATTGCAGCAGTTTATGTAGATGACATCATTTTGACAGGAACAGATGTTGATACACTGAAAGCATTAAAAGCATATCTTCATCAAACATTCAGTATTAAGGATCTAGGGAGGTTAAACTATTTCCTTGGTATGGAGGTGGGCTATACTACAGATGGGATTATTCTGAGCCAGAAGAAGTTCACTAGAGAACTTATTGAATCTTGTGGTTTTGATACCACTAAGAGAGCAATCACTCCTTTGCCCATGACTGTTAAATTATCAAACACAGAAGGAGAGTTCTATTCTGATACTGAGAAATATAGGTCTTTAGTAGGAAAACTCAATTTCCTAACCCACACAAGACCTGACCTTTCTTATGCTGTCCAAACTCTCAGTCAATTTTTGAAGAATCCTAGAGAACACCATGTGGCAGCTCTGCACCACACTCTAAGATATCTAGCACACACTGAAGGTCAAGGGATATTGCTGAAAGCATCAAATGCTGTTAGTTTACAAGCATTTTCTGACTCAGATTGGGCATCTTGTCCTGATACTAGAAGATCAGTCACAGGGTACATTTTATTGCTTGGTGGATCACCAGTCTCATGGAAGTCTAAGAAGCAAGGGACAGTTTCCAAATCCTCTGCAGAAGCTGAATATAGAGCAATGGCAGCAGCTGCCTCAGAAGTTACTTGGATTGTCAACCTGTTAGAGGACTTGGGAGTTCATCATTTGAAGCCAATCACATTACACTGTGATAATCAGTCAGCCCTCCACATTGCTAAAAATCCAGTGTTTCATGAACGCACTAAACACATAGAGATTGACTGTCACTTCACCAGAGATAAGGTTTTGGAAGGGCTACTGCATCTAAATTACTTGCCTACTCAGCAACAATTAGCAGATATCTTCACTAAGCCATTGTGTTCTACACAATTTCAGACACTTCTTTCCAAGATTGGAGCTTGTGACGCTCCATCTTGAGCGGGGATGTTGATTATAGCATTATCATTCTATGCATTCTAACAGTTTAGTGATGCTGCTTTCCTAATGCTGTAGTGTTGCTGCTGATGCTATGCTGTTGTTTTGCTGCTGATGCTGCTTTGTCAGCACACAGTCAACAAGTTAGTTATGAGTTTGTTATAACAAACTTTAGAACAATCTAGATCCCTAAGCTGTACTATATATACTTCATTGCTGTAATATTTATTTCATTATCTAATACAGAAAAACAGAAATAAGATTCTGCTTTCTTCTTCTTCTCTCAATCAATATTTTCCATTCTGTTTCGTTTTTCTTCACTAGGTTATAACCTAAAGAGTTTATATAGTACTCTCTAGACAGATGCGGAAAAGCCCAGAAAATAGGCCTAAAATAGATAATCCGTGTCCAAAATAACAGATACCGTGCTGGGGCGTTGCAGTAAGGGGCTTGACCGATTCAAGACATTATCTAACACTTTGAATAGTTGTGACGATATATGAAAATCTTAAATCACTCCGTACACAAATAAGAACCTTGAAAAGTTATCTATTATTGCTCTCTTCTTGCCATCCCCCAAAAGGAAAGGGAGTAGTTACCAATCTTCCAACAGACAAAATAATCTTTTCTTAAGTGTAATTAGCGAAATGGTTAGCTAAAAATTTACTAAAACAGTACTGTGTTTTCAGGTTACCAATTAACTTAAATGGCCCTAAGACTTGACCAATTTGTCTACTCGCAACTCGCAAGGAGGAACCTATCGTAAGAAATTGCATAAGTGACGACAATTGGAGGCCGGATTTTTTTGTGGTGCAAAATAAACCAAATCATTAAAAATTCTATTAGATTAGATTAGGGTCAGATAGATCAGATCAAGTCATATTAATTCAGATCAGACCAGATTAACACTACAAGAAATTGTACCATTGACGACGGAAAATTCCGTCGCTAAAGACCAATAATTGTTGATTAACGACGGGATTTCCTGCCGCAAACCCGTCATAAAAAGGGGGTCGTCATAAATGGAAAATCCCGTCGTTAATCCGTCGTAAAAGATATTTTCGACGGTTGTTCCCGTCTTTGTTTGGTTGTTAGCCCCGTCGCAAAACCGTCACAAAAGGCTTTTGCGATAGAATTTGACTCGGCGTTATTAAGTTGTCATTAAAGATACAGATTCTTGTAGTATAAATAGGGAGAAATGAGGTGAACTAAATAAGTCCTTACTCACTTTTCTTATTGCATGCATATATGTCATATGGTTTTTTTTTTGACGGAGTCATATGGTTTTAAGATAGAAGGGGGTGTTTGACAATCGACCATTGGTTAATTGGTAGTTGTTTTATTTTGCTTGTTTGATCGTCTATTTGTGTTGCTTTTATGCTGGTTGTTGACTACATAGAATCAATATCAATACTATATAGACACACCAGGAATGACACGTGTCATCTTCTGGTGTGACCTTACATTTTTTTTAAAATAAAATTTTAATTAAATAATCTTTTAAAATATTTAATTTCTTGATTTTTTTATTTTTTTATTTCCAAAATTACGATTTATTTTGGGATTATGGCAAGAATTTAACATAATACATTAATACTAATTTGAAAAATATATGCCTGGAATAGAAAAGTCACATTTTTTATGATATTAATGTATTTATAATATACATAGTAAGTTGCTACTAATAGCAAGATAGTATTTTGATTTTCATAAACCTTTTTCAAAAAAAAAAATTATACTCTAAGCCTATATGCAGTAGTTTTAAAAACTAATGTGTAATTATATGTCCATACCCAAACAAACATTTATTATTATTATTATTATTATTATTATTATTATTATTATTATTATTATTATTATTATTATTATTATTATTATTATTATTATTATTATTATTATTATTATTATTATTATTATTATTATCTTCCATTTTATGTAGCGGGAATGGGTATAGTTACAGTTATGGATATCATTCAATTTTAAAAGAAAACGGTTACCTGACAAAGGTATGATAAGCGTTTTTTTTAGCCCAACTTAAGTATTTTTTTGTCGAAACCCTAAACACCTAAGATTGCACTAATCACTTTATAATTCGAATAAATAATAATTTTCTCTAATTTTCCAACAACCCATGATAAAATTTGATATGATTTTGTTTTAAATAAATTAGTCAGAATAGAGAAAAAAATTATTTAGTCTCATCCGTGCGTTGCATGGGACCTAATCTAGTATCTAAATATATGTATCATAAAGATGACTTGTAAGAGGGTACATTAGTAATGAGGGACAAAAGGTACTTTCTAATTAGTAAAATGGAAAACCAACGGCCAACATCAAAAAGTTAGTCTTATTATCTTCTCGTGAAAAAATAAGCTTTTTATCCAAAGAAAAGCGCACTTACCAAACACGTTTCTTAATTTTCGGTTCCCACTAAAAATCCAAAAGACAAAAAGCTAATAAAAAAAATCCAATAAAAACCTAATTACCAAACATCCAAAAAACTTTTCTTTTATCCTGTGTGGATTAAAATAGAGTAATTTTTTGTGTGTAAGTCGATATTACGATATCTGTACAATGACCTATGGTACTCTAAACAAGTATTTTTATAGAGCGTGTGAAAACATTTACAACAACAAAAAAAACTGTAGGGATTACTGCTATACCTTCTACAAACGCCGTAAGTATTCAGAGCTGGATACTACTAACAACATAACGATTATAGCTAGTTGGTGCCTGTTAACATACGCCCTATATGGTTATATAATATACCTTCTACAAACGCCGTAAGTGGTCAAAGTCGGACACACTATAGATTAACAAATGTAGCGATTTTGTGGCTATACAGATCATTAACCAAGTATATACCTTGTACAAACGTTGTAAGTACTCAAAGGTGAAACCACTGGCTACAACCGTAAGTTAACGGTTGTAGCTAGTTGGTGCTTACTACAGTGGTCTACTATACCTAAAAAGATTTTGTGCGGTCTAGTGAAGCACAACATTTTACCAACCAGAATGAAAGTCTCTGGTAATTGCCTGATTGGTGTTGGTTGTTTGCCCCCACATACCAAAACCAGGCCACCAATCCTCTTATAAGATGTTATCCTGTCTTGTTCAACTTTCGATCAGTTTGGTTGCTACTTTGCTAGTGGGGGAGAATGAAGAATGAAAGAGGACAATTAATTAAGGATCAATTACGGGGAAATTATTTTTTTATCCCTAATTATATTGATTTGACCATTCTTGACAAAGTGAATGCATTTTGTTTTGATTAGTTGTTATATATTTGTTTCATTACCTTTTAATTAGTGAAGCTGAATGATTAATGATTAGTAGTTGTTGATATTGTACTATATTGTCATTTTTTCCATGAAACCTCACTTCAATTCTTTTGTTTTTATTTTTGTACATAGCAATCTTGATCACTCGATTAATTAAGATGATAATTTGTTGCTATTCATTTAATGTAATTCTCTATACCAATGATTTTTTGGCTTAGTAGTTAAGACTGTAGATCTGTATACGATAGATTATAGGTTCGAATCTCTCTCCCCTATTTGTAATTTATATTGCCCTGGTCACATGTTCATATTTGAATTGATCCATTTTCCCTTCTCGTGAAAGATAAGGATAAAAGTTAATTGATTTGTGGTTTAATCGTCTGAAATAGAGTCTTGATATTGTAAGACTTTTGCTCATACTTTTCTTCATTCTCACGGTACTCGCCGAGGTCTTATCTTAATATTTAATGAATTTTTTGCTCAGATTGACACTAATCTTGCTCTTGAGTAAGATTAGCGCTAGTCTGAGCAATAATCTTATTGAGTATTGACCTAAGACCTCCTGTTTAGGTGGGTGAGTATGCCAAAAGTCTGAGCAAAAGTCTTGAAATATCAAAACTCTACTTAAGACGTTTAAAGAGTAAATTCTATCTCAGTTATTAATTTTTATTTATTTATTTATTATTTTGAGATATATTGAATGAGTATGAGGGGTGAAGTGAAAAAATTAGGTAACTCTAGCTAAAAGGGTCTCGACAAGAATATGAGAAATTGAAAACTAATATGAAGTAAAAATTAATAAAAAAAGTGAAGGAAATAATGCCCTTGGTCCAAGTATGCATTCTATGTTAAGTCTAATAAATGCGGTTCAGTATTAATTAACAAGTTAATAATTCAGTGAGATCAAGTGAGCTGAATGCCTAGCTAGAGGCCGCTTCAGTTCAAGTGGAATTAATGATATTAATCCACAGCTTACTCTTGACTGAACCCGTAGGGTCACACAAATAGTACGTAAACGGATCAAGTATTTAATGGCATTAAATACTCCATCTATGAATATTCGGAACCGACGGATCTTGGTTTCAGTGGGAGCTAAGATCGTCACAGGCAAGAAATGAATACTCCGGAAACGATGATATTGCCGGAAACGGAAATATGGATCGTATCGGAAATATAAATATTATCCAAGTCGTAGATGTTGCCAGAAACGGAAACATGGTACGTATCGGAAAATATTATCGGAAACGGAAATATTGTCAGAATCGGAAATATTACCGGAATCGGAAAATAATTCCGGAAACGGAAATATTAAATATTTGTTCGAAACGGAAATTAATTCCGGAATCGGAAATATTAAATATTGTTCGTATCGGAAATGAATTCCGGAATCGGAAAATTTAATCGGAAGCGCATCGTACGAATAAGCATCGGACGAGGCCTGCCGGACGAGGCCCAGCACGAAGCCAGGCCATCGCCCAGCAAGCCAAGCGCGCCGCACAAACAGCCACGCCAGGCCCAGCGCAAGGCCAGGCCCAGCAGGCTGCGCAGCGCGCGCGGGCGCTGCGTGGGCTGCTGCTCGCGCGCACGCATGGGGCCCATCGTGGCAGCCGTGCGTGTGTGTGCAAGTGTTTGTGTTCGTGCACGTTTCCTAAAACATGCAGAGTTCGGTTAATGATTAAATTCCTAATTCTATTTGATAAATTAATTAAATTAGAGTTCTTGTAGGATTCTAGGTTTAATTAATTTGTATCTGAATAGGATTTCGATTCCCTTTCCATACCCCTATAAATATGAGGCTAGGGCTCACAATTTATAACAAGTTTCAAAGTATTCAAAAAGTGAGTTTTTTGAGAGAAAATTAAAACACACATCTTGCTCATAAAAGTGCCGAAATTTTCTAGTACCTTAAGGGCGATTCTAGTTGGTCAATCTTAAGGCGGATCCGGACGTGCTGTGGACTATCTACGGAGGGACGACACTTGGAGTCCTAAAGACTTGTTCTTGTTCGGTTCGGGCGCAGCTAGGGAGGGCACGCAACAAAGAGTATGCATCTAAATTATGCTATATGATTATGTGTAAATAATATGTTGTCCTGGGTTAATGGTTGTTTCCGCATGATCTATGTAATGTCATATGTATCATAACCTAACAAAAAGTTGATGTGAAAGCTTAGCTCAGTATAGAATTTGAGAGACAGAAATGGATTCAAGAGAGAGGAGAACTCATTCTCATTAATCAAAAATAGAATCGATCAAATGAAAAATAAGAGGAGCTAGTGTTTATATACACAGTGAGTCAGCAACTATTCTAACAACTTGACTAACAAACTAACTACCTTCTAACAAACTTCTTGGAGAAGAAATAATAAATATAAGTTAATGATGTCATAATCCTATACTCCCCCCTTCAAGCTGGACCTTAGAAGTAAGTCCAAGCTTGGCAGAAAGAACCTTATGCTGAGAAGAAGGCAAGGGTTTAGTAAGGACATCAGCAAGTTGATTTAGGCTAGAGACATGTTCTGTTTGTATGAAACCAGTGTCCACTAGCTCACGAACATAGTGCATATCTCGCTTGAGATGTTTAGTTTTGTCATGGAACATTGGGTTCTTAGCAAGATGTTCAGCAGATGTATTGTCACAATACAATGGAACAGGTAAATGAATAGCTACCTGCAGATCCTCTAGAACACCTTGTATCCAAACAAGCTCACTGGCAGTAGCAGACATACTCCTGTATTCTGCTTCAGCTGATGACTTGCTAACACTGCGTTGCTTTTTGGTTTTCCAAGAAATTAAATTGCTGCCTAGGAAAACAGCATAAGCACTGAGTGATCTGCTACTGAATTGGCAAGAGCTCCAATCAGCATCACTATAAGCAGATAACTGTGCTTTAGATTGAACAGAATACCAGATACCTTCATCAATAGTTCCCTTCAAATATTTAAGCACATGTAGAGCTGCTCTTAAATGAGGAACTCTAGGAGAGTGAACAAATTGGCTTAAATGTTGCACACTGTAGGACAAATCAGGCCTTGTAATACCTAGATACAACAAACGACCAACAAGTCTCCTGTAAGTGTCAGGTTCATCAAGCAACTCACCAGTATCAGTGGATAACTTCAAACCACAAGACAAAGGAGCAGGAGCAGCTACACAATCTTCCATGCCAGCATCAGTTAAGATATCTTTGATGTATTTTCTTTGAGAAAGGAAAATACCATCAGTGTTTCTATGAACTTCTATACCCAGGAAATAGGAAAGCTGACCAAGATCTTTAATGGTGAAAGCAGTATCCAATAAACCCTTGAGTTCTTCAATCTGGCTTACAGAAGTTCCAGTGACCAGTATGTCATCAACATAAACTAAAACAACTGTAAATTCAGAATTCTGAGTTCTTGTGAACAAAGAATAATCTTGCTTTGATTGCTGAAAATTCACGCTAATCAGGAACTTACTTAACTCTTTGTTCCATTGTCTAGAAGCCTGCCTTAATCCATATATGGATCTTTTGAGCTTGCAAACTTCATCTGGTTTTGCCTTTTCATAACCAAGAGGAGGTTTCATGTAAACCTCTTCATCAATGTAACCATGCAGAAATGCATTGTTTACATCTAGTTGAAACAGTTGCCAACCTCTCATGGCAGCCAAAGCAATTACTATTCTGACAGTAGCCAGCTTTGCAACAGGTGAAAAAGTTTGAGTAAAATCTTTGCCTTCAACTTGTTGATACCCAATTGCAACCAGCCTTGCTTTATGTCTTTCTATTGAATGATCAGGATTCAATTTGGTTCTGTACACCCATTTTGAACCAATAGCCTTCTTATCTTTAGGTAAAACTGTGAGCTCCCATGTATCATTACTCTCAAGAGCAAGAAGTTCTTTGTTCATAGCATCAATCCAGTTGCTGTCATGCTTAGCTTGGTGATAATGCTTTGGATCATTAGATGTAGGAAACACTGAAAAGGCTAAAGATTCCCATGTATCATAATTGGTAAGAGCCATGGCTATCAGCCAACTGTCATCAAATTCCATGTCATTGACTAAAGAATCAACAGAAAAGGAAGCCGACTCAGTGGTAGAAGGTGATTCAACAGCCCTGTGAGGGACATAACTTCCAACAAAGTCCTTCAGAACAGAAGGTGGTTTAATTGTCCTAGTGGATTTTCTGATGACAGGTTCAGTGGGAGCAGTTGTCAAATCAAACACAGGTATAGATTGAGAAGTGTGTATAGAAGGAGAATTTGAAGTAGATAAAGGAGAAGATGGATTATTTATGGGATTAGTGTTTATGGAATTTGAGCATTGAAGAGTAGGGGAAAGAGAATTGTGAGAAATATGATAATGTGAATCAGAAGGAGAAGAAGAAATAGAATCAGTAGTGTTTTGTTCAGAAATTTCAGTACCAAAACTTATTGGTGGAGATACAGATGGTAAGCTTTTGACAGAAGAAGAAAATTTGTATGGGAAAACAGTTTCAAAGAAAACAACGTCCCTTGAAACAAAAACACTATGAGTATCAAGGTCATACAATTTGAATGCCTTATATCCAGCAGGATACCCAATGAAGACACACCTCCTAGTTTTGGAATCAAACTTATCTTTATGAACATTTGTGTTATAGGCAAAGCAAAGAGATCCAAATACTCTTAGTCTTTCAAATAGAGGTTGAGAATGAAACATTATTTCAAATGGAGTTTTCCAGTTCAACACCTTTGAAGGAAGCTTATTGATCAAACTTGTAGCAGTCAACACACATTCCCCCCAGAATTTCTTAGGAAGACCAGAATGAAATCTTAAGGCTCTAGCCATTTCAAGCAAACTCCTATGCTTTCTTTCAACCCTACCATTCTGCTGAGGGACATATGGAGCACTCTTTTCATGCAATATTCCTTTCTGTGCAAATAATGATTTGCAACTGTCTTTTACAATCTCTGTACCATTGTCAGATCTAATCCTCTTAACTCTCTTGTCAAACTGAGTTTCAACCATGACAAAGAATTCAGAAAGCACCTTTGTGACTTGCATTTTATTATGAAGAAGATAAGTCCAAGTTACTCTACTGTGATCATCCAACACAGTTAAAAAATAAGAAGCACCATCTAAGCTTTTAACTTTGTAAGCTCCCCATAGATCCACATGAATCAATTCAAAACATTCAGATGCTCTACAATCATTGTATGCAAAAGGAAACTTATGTTGTTTGGCATTGAAACATACATCACACTTGTACTCTGTAAGACCTTTACAAAATTCAGCATTCACATGCTTCATCTTTGACAAGGAAGGATGACCTAACCTAGCATGTAAAAGATCTAACTGGTTGGTATGATCCAACTGGGATTGTTTTATACTAGTAGCAATTTTATTTGGTAATCTGATTGTATTTACATCAGCAACAACATCAGATACATCAGCTACTGCATTACAGTTTAATTCAGTGCTAACAGATCTTGTACTATGCCCATCTTGAGATATCCTGCAGTCTGTGTCTTTGACAAAATAGTAGAGACCTTTGTTTCTCTTTCCAGCACCAATCAATTTGGAACTACAGGGGTCCTGGAAAGAATATCCATCACCAGTAAAAACAACATGAACACCAGTTTGCTCGATCAACCTACCAACAGATAGCAGATTATGCCTAAAGCCATGTACTAGCAACACATTGGTCAGGATCAGTTTATCACTAAGAATCACATCCCCTATAATACTGACATTCATCTGAGTTCCATCAGGCAATCCTACTTTGATTGATTTGTTCAATTTTCTTTTATTGATTAACAAATCAGCATCATAAGTCATGTGATCACAAGCTCCAGAATCTACAATCCACAAGCATTCATCATCCAATTTGTTCACATTACAGTTAAAAGAATGAGTTATTATACCTGCATAGTTGGCAAATGAGCAGGCAATACCACTGGCTTCACTATTCTGTGACTGTTTGCCTTTCATCACCTTCATGACTTCCTGACATATAGTGTTCAGCATCTCATTAATGATATTTCCAGCATCAACCATTGTATCATCAAGAGGATTATCTCCCATATCTGCAGAATGAACATTAGCAGCCAGCCTGTTTCCACCATTTTGTGAATTCTTTGAAGCCTTGATAGAGTTATACCAATCAGGATAACCTATGAGTTTAAAACACTGATCAACAGTATGCCCTTTGACCTTGCAATGAGAGCATGTTTTGTACATTTTCTCCTTTTTCAGATCTTTCCAATCTTTCTTCACTTGACCAGTATTGAATCTCTGAAATTGACCTCCCTTATGAGTCTGAGCAACCATTGCACTGCTGTTCATGGCACTGCTTTCAGTAGCAGCAATGTTAACTTCCTTTTGTTTTTCAATTTGTTGAGTTATAGAAAATACTCTGTTAATACTAGGCAATGGATCCATGGACAAAACATTTGTAACAGTCCCTTCAAAGCCTCCATTCAATCCAAGAAGAAACTTCATCATTTTGTCTTCTTCTTCGAACTCAGCTACCTTTTTCATGAACAAGCAACTGCAACTATTCATAGCACCACACACACAGGTAGGAAAAGCCCTTAAACTTTGCATTTCATCCCAGAGTTTCTTTAATTTTCCATAGTATGTGACTATGGTCATATTTTCTTGATTCAAATTATCAATCTCCTTTTTAAGCTGATATATCAGAGGACCATTAGACTGACCAAATCTCTCATTCAATTCTTTCCACAACTCTCCAGCATTGTCAATATATCCAAAATCATCAGCTAAATCAGTGTTCATAGAGCTCAGAATCCAGCTAACCACCATGAAATCAGCACGTTTCCATTTAAGATAATCCTTATGATTCACATCAGGTTTCTGAATTTCTCCACTAATAAAACCTTCTTTATTCTTAGCTATTAGTGCTCTTTTAACATTTCTACTCCAACGCATGAAATTCACACCATTGAATACCACAGATACTAATGAAGAAGTCGGATTATCAGAATTTGCTATAAAATAGGGATCAAAAGTACCTCCATTATCTCCATTAGTCTGCTGAAAGCTCTGTTGATGATTACTGTCTGAATCTCCAGAAGTCATTGCAATCAACTTCTTTGACGATCAATTCAATCACAGCTAACAAATGAATCAAGAATTCTGCGCAAGAAACTTCGCAATCGCAAGAAATTTCGCAGCAAAACCGTCACAGATGCATACACTTTCAATGTATGAAATCAGAATTTTAAGATAACCTAAGCCTAAATCTCGAGCTTGAGATTTGGCTCTGATACCATATAGAATTTGAGAGACAGAAATGGATTCAAGAGAGAGGAGAACTCATTCTCATTAATCAAAAACAGAATCGATCAAGTGAAAAATAAGAGGAGCTAGTGTTTATATACACAGTGAGTCAGCAACTATTCTAACAACTTGACTAACAAACTAACTACCTTCTAACAAACTTCTTGGAGAAGAAATGATAAATATAAGTTAATGATGTCATAATCCTATACTCAGACTAGCCAATCTTACTTTAGGTCAAAATTTGATATATCGTCTCCTCCTTTATTGATCAACCCAACCTAGGCTCATTTGACAAAAAAATCATTAAACAATACATCATTAATTCTTGTATGAAATTAAACATGAATGCAAAATCTAAGAATAGACACATACGTCCGTAGACCGTAGTGCAAAATTAAATTACAATTAAGATGGTACGATGAAATAATTATGTTGAAGACATTTATTTTATTAAAGAAAGAAAATCAATGGTGTTGAAGGAATAGACATTTTTCTAATGTTTGTTGGTAGAGTCTGTTGTCATGCTTTATCATGTTTCTGATTAATGATGCCATTATATACTTATTAGGGGTAACCATCATATTATTCATTTATTCTTCCCTTCGTCGTTCCTTTATCAATTAGAACATGTGCATATGTTCTCGATTTGTCACTCACAATTTTTATTAAGGTTATTAATTGATTTCAAATTTGGAGGCACTATATAGGGAGGTTGGAGTCCTATGGAAGATATATCCGGTCATTTAGGCTATGTTCTATTCAACTAGTTCAGATAAGTCTAAATAAAATAAGTTTGGCGAAAATAAGAAGTTCGGAGTACTATTATTAAATTGGTTGACTAACTTTTGTGATCTATATGCTTATGTAAGAATTTATTCATACTTTGTACTCCGTATTAGATCTTGTTAACTTTATCTCATTGTATAGTTTCAATATATCAAGTTTTTTTTTAATTTAAAATGAACCGGGCAATTGTTTTACAAAAATTAAAAAGGTATAAATATAAAAAACTTTAAACTCAGATACTCTCATGATCCAATATGAAAAGGTTTGACCAATTTTAAACTTTTTGGGTAGGTTTCCCTTGCATTTCCCCGACTCCTTAGAGCAACTCCAATAGTTCAAAGTAGGACATGCTCACAAAACAAAATGAGCATGTGAGCATGTATCCACCATTGTTACAACAATGACATAAGCCGCTGTTAAAACCTTGTAGCTATTTTGGGCTACGTAGCTCAAAAAACATATAGCTCAAATAAATAAATTATTTAAATTAGATATTATAGGGGGCTACAAAGTATTGTACCCCGCCAATGTAAAAATTTGTAGTTTTAATCAATTTTAGTTAGAAATTTGATGTGACAAACTTAGCTACAACATCTTGTAGCTCACCATTGGAGTTGCTCTTAGTACCTGACCCGCAAATAGTGGACCAAAAACATTATTTAAGACCTTGGTACATGATATATACTCCACTACGTATGAACTTTAAACAATCATGCATGCATTATCTTCTTAATTACAAGTATATCTACGTGCGAAGTATAATTATGCATGGAGTACATACATAATTTTGGTTATTGTTTCATTTTATTCAAATATAGGAGAAATTCATTATTTTTATTCAATCATGAACTATGATAAATTATATACAAATGTTATTCTACACAAAACACAATATAGGTAGCTAGTATACAACTTCCTCCATTTTCCATCATGGACGACTAAGAGATGCTCGATGTGAGCCGAAATTACAAATATTATTCTACACACAATGTACAGTGAACCTCCATTTTCATTCATGGAGTATGAAAAATTACAAATATTATGCTACAAAAATATACAATTTCCTCCATTTTTCACCATCATCCTCATAAAAAGGATTAATTAATGTCACCATCCTCATCATCAGAAAGTGGAAAGCAAGATATATATATATATATATATATATAACTAATTAAATTGGTGTCAAAAGACAGCTAAGTATAGAGTATATATGTTTGTATGCAACTCAGTTGATCAGCCATGAAACATAACTGAATTTGAACAGATCAAATCCTGATCATCTTGGCAACCATTAAGCTGAGAAGCAATAAGCCGATCAAGCGACATCCAATCACTCAACCTTGGTGGACTGACGTCACTGCATTTAAACAAAGCATGATTATTATGATCATCAAATGGTGGGCTGCTACTGCTGCTGCAAGTAAGCATAGGAAGATGATTGTTGTACTGATCATCAAAAACTCCTGTTTGACTGTTTGAGATGTTGAATGAAGGGATGATGTTAGTAATGGTGGCCGTACTAGTTTCATCGGTTGTTGGACAGTCAAATTTCCCCATGCAAGAAAATATGTGATCAAACACTTTTTTACTACTGTAATTCAACACCTGTGATTGTTGATTTTCATCAGTTGATCTTGGACTTTCAATTGCCTTTTGGTAGTTTTTCTTCTTGAAAACGCGGCAGATTACCCATCCATCTTCTGTTAAACAACTTTCTTGGATTGTCACCTGTAAAAAAAAAAAAAAAAAAACACATCAGTAAATTAATTCAGCAAACTGGGTTGTTCTTCCTGGTTTGACTTTTTCTGTCTCGCAAAAAGATTCCAAATAAGAAGAACAAAAAGAGACAGAAGAATATATAATAATAATATAATGGGATCCGGTTTAAGGTTGATGAATGAAGCTTACAGTAGTAGTGCAGTCTTCAAGCCTGTACTCGTGCATAATCCAATCTGATTTCTCACCATGTGGAGCTCGACCTTTGTAGAAAACAAGTGTCTTTCTCATACCGATGCGTTTGTTGTTGCTATGAATCGTCTTATCCCGGCCCGTGGCCTTCCAAAACCCGGCCACGGTGGCCCGGTTTGTTCGAGTCCCTGTTGGGTATTTCTTATCTTTATGACTGAAGAAATACCAGTCATTTTGTGGCCCTGATCCTATTTTGCACTTCTCTGCATTCACAATACAATTTGTACACAAAATCTATCAATATTTTTTCTACATTGCTCCCCTATTTGGTTTGACAGAAAACGATTTCAGTGAAAAATAATTTTTCATGTAAAACACAATTCCAAATTAGTTTTCTTTTGTTTGGTAAAAGAAAAATAAGAGCAGATCGATGAGTGGAGATTGACGGCAGAAGAGGGAGGTCAGGAGGAAAAAAAAAAAGGAAAAATAGTTTCCCTTTTCCACACTTGACAGATTTTTCAACCCTTATCATACCAAACAATTGTGGATCGAAAAGGTGAAAATCATTTTCCATGAAAACGTTTTACACCAAACCAAACACTACCTGCGTGCTTTACTTTGGTGTAGAAGAAAATGTGGCACATAAATGAATTTACTCCTCCGTACATACCTTGGATATCCCATGGTTCAAGCTTGTTAAGATCAATATCTCGAATGACATCGAGGTCTATCTTCTCGAAAGCGACTTTCTTCTTCAAGTAATACTGAAGAAGCTCTTCTTCTGTAGGATGAAACCGAAAACCAGGAGGCACTTTTGATTGACCATTAACAGACAAGTTCATTTCCACCGATTTTCTAACGCGATTAAACACCAGTACAATTTGAGCTAGCTAGTTACTGAACTGAACTGAATTTCCATAAAATTCAACCAAAAAGAACAGGATCTTACTGTCTTTGATCGATCGAGTTGACAGTAAAAACTAGGTTGAGTTTGATGATTGAGGGGATTTTTGTACTATAACTCTGTAAGTATGGAGAACAAAGGTGGTAATTAACTAGAATTGGAGGAGACAGATTAAAAGGATGAGTTATAAAAAGGATGGGTAATGAACACAATACTTACATATATATAAAGGCAGGAAGAATTAAGGAGAAAATTGTCCATAAATTGCATGGAAAGGTTTGGTATCATGGTCATTCTAGGGTACTTTGTGGGGTCCTTAAATATGGGGACTTCCAGAAGGGGCTAACTACCTTAAATATCATTAACAATTGTACATTAATAGATGTAAGATTGTAAATTTGTAAGTGTGAACATTGTACATTAAAAAGGTGCAAGTGTGAATTAATATTAACTAGTTAGTAACTCTGAGAGTATCTTACGGAGTACATTAAAGGTATACGTCTCGTTATACGTTGATGGTTGGTTTTTATACGTAGTGTGTCATTTTCGATAAAATGGTTTTACAATTGGTTTAAATTGTACGGAGTAGTATATTTATCTTTTCTCATAAATAAAAAGTTGATTGGAGTAAAGTCGTAAACTTATTTTGCATATACAAATTCTTATTTACATGGGATGTACGATAAATATTGTACACCAAAGTTAAAGTTAACATAAAATGCTTAAAAATTACTCTTATATATTTAAAAGTTATCTATTTTTAGTGATAAAATTTTTCAATTTAATAAAAAATATTTCTTCAAAATTACTAATAATGTATAAAATTAATGATTTAACTCTTTGAAATGTTTATCTATCAACTTTTTTAAAATAATATAAAAGTTAGAAAAACTGGGTAAAAGTTATATTGGTGTACAATAAATTTATTGTACACCTTGTGCATGCAAGACCTTTTGTTTCTCATAAGTTTTTTATACTCCTTCTGTTCCTTTAAGTTTTTCCTATTTGAGGTTTGAGGTGAAAATTAAGAAAATGAAACCTTGTAATGATTGTGTGTAAGAAAAAAGTAATAAAAAAATGAGGCAAAGTAATAAATAAATGAAGGAGAAATAAGATATTTTTAATAAAGTAATAAAAATCATAAAAGTAGGGTTGGATGGTGAATGAGAAAATGTGAATGAATTAAATAAGGGATGATGGGGAAATTGATGGTAGAGTATGAAAAGATTTTTAGGTATTGCGTGTAATTAAGTTGAAATATAAGGGTATTTTGGACAAAAAAACATGTCCAAAAATAGAAACAGAAAGAACTTTTAGGAACGCCAAAAAATAAATCAGGAAGAACTTTCAGGAACGGAGGGAGTACTATTCTTTATTTCTTAGTTCGGCCAAAAGTTAAAGTACGCACCTCTCATACAGACACAGTTATACCAAACAATAAGTAATTGAAATAGTTAGAAAGTTTTCAATTTCCACCACTTTAACTATATCATACATGCTCCAAGTAAACCAACATAAGTTGGTGGAGTTGGTGGAGTTGGTGAGCAACTCACTTTGTGACTTGGAGAGTTGGAGGTCACAGGGTAGAGCCCCACCAACTGCAAAAATGTTTGGAAGTGACTCAAGCGAATACCTACAATAGCTGGACTGATTAACTGAATTTCATTTAGCTCGCCACATATAAGTATATCAGTAAACAACCGGACAAACTAGTGAAGATGAAACCACAAGGCATACATTCATACTCCACATACTCCTAAATTTTAGTAAGCAACACAAGATGTCAAGAAGGTTTGCACCCAAAAATAAATATAAAAAAAAAATGTCAAGAAGATTTGCACCAAAAAAAGAAAGTTTTAGATGGAATCTTTTTGCTACTTCGTTATTTGATCCTCCTCATTTTATTTTATTTTTTTTATTTATTGAAGGAATCTAAAGAGGGGGGATTACATTGATAAATCATTAGCTCCTACATTGATAGTTCCTCTTCCCACAATCGTTGCCTAGTCTCATTTTTTACCCATTTCTAATAAGACGTATAAGAATCGATGATTCAATTTAGACATCAACACCTCAAGTCCGCACCTATCACCTGTCCATAAAAGTCACTCATGGACTCATGGAGCTTGATCATCAAGCTCTATTGGTGGGTTTGCAATCAACACATTTTATTAGGGAATTAAATGTGCGTTCTATTCAACTTATAGAACATGAGCTTATATTAAATTATTTGAACTGCATTTATAGTACCTTGTTTGGAGGTTTCTTGGCGAACTGGGGAAAGAATATTTTTACAAACTTGAGCTGACGTGGACATTTATATTTGAAATTTTATGAAAAAAGGCGTATTTAATAAGTTTTGACGTCTTTTAGCGGAAGTTTGGGCCCATAATAACTGGAAAAATTGGAGATAACCGTTGGTAATTTCAAAACGTTTGTAAAATTTAAGCTGGTAAAAACAAATTTTCTTTATATTTAAGTTTCAAAATATGATGTATAAAAGATGGTTAATACCCAAAAATTCATTTTTATTTATTGACTTTTGGCTTTTTCATTTGGTCAAATAGCCAAAAATAATGTTTGGAGTAGATTTTTTTTACTTTGAATTTTTTGGCAATTGCCGCCTTATAAAGTTCTAACTTTTAAAATTACTTATATGTATTTTTAAAAAAAAAATTAATACCTTAATTTTACAAATGTTTTTAAATTCACCACCTGTTAAACTTAACATTTCTGTTAACATGTGGTGATTCTAATACCATTTGTAAAATTAAGGTCGTAATTTCAAAAAAACAGCACTTCGTATAAAAGATGGAAATTGCAAAAAAAAAAAATCCTACAATTTGATAGATACAATAGATATTAATTATTTTATTTTTTTTTCTTATAGAAGTTCAAATGGCTTGCATTTTTTATTTTTAGTCGTGGAAATACTCCGTACTCATTATTTTTTTATTAGGTCATATACAAAGCATAAAGCATGCATGCGCATGTTTGTTAATTAAAATTTGTCTAAATAAATGTGCTACAAGACAATAATGTATAAGAAACGGGGAGACTATCTAAATTAAGTAGGAAATAGATTAAATAATACTTTGTGCATCGACTCCTTTTTATCAACTTTTGTAAAATCATCCATAAATTTGATTAGTTCAAATGTACCAAAATTTTCTTTTTGATATAAAATACGTCTAATTTGTCTCACATCAATATGCAAAACCTTTAAAATGTACGAGTTTTGAATACTATGCTTAGACACTCAGTAATAGTGAAGTGAAGGATAAACGGCTGAAATTTATTGTTATAAGAAAATTTTAAAAGACCTTTTCCTAAAAATTATTTGGTAATTGAGACATTTTCTCAAATAACCATCAAAACCAAAGAGAATAATTGGAGAAAAAGAAAAATAAGAAAAATTGAGAAATAGAATTGGTTATTACTAGATTGTTTTTTTATGTAATTAGTTTTTAGATTGTTGGATTAAGCACAATTAATTATAAGATTTTTTTTTGAAATTATATTTTCCATTAGGTTGTTTTGATTTTTAAAACCTTTGTAAACTTGGTAGTAATTAATTTTCAAAAAATAATAATATATATAAGGTATTAATTTTCAAAGTTGAACTATTTAAGGTGATAATTGCCAAAAGACCCTTTGGCTTTTGAGTACACAAGTTGTACATTAAAAACTTCTCATTTTACCAAACATCTTTTCAAACAAATAAGAAGTAAAAAACCAACATAAAAGTAAATATAAACAACCGGTTAAACCAACCAATTGAACCAAAAAAGATGGAAATAATGTGAACAAAACAGAACCAGATTGCAACTTATATGAATTTATTAAACACATTGTTATAAAATGTTATGTGGATGCCCATTATACCCTTAGTATCTTTCCGGAATACTCTAAATCTTAAAATTTATTGTTCTCAAACAAACTCTACTCTATTGTATGCATATATATCCCATTATTCACGGAATAAGATACACAATTGTTCTTTCCCAATATCTCTCTTCTCTGATTTATTTCGCAACAATTTTTTTTTTTTAAGTTGAAGGGGTGCACCCTTAATTGGCAAAGTTATACATGGTACATTATTATGAGCTGGTCCATAAAAATAAAGGTTGTTGTAACTGTGTATGGTTAGATAGGAGCCCTCCATCTTACATCATATTATGACCTTTCACCTTAAGATCATATGCGAAAGAAACATTTGAAGTAGAAGTTTGAAGACTTGGAACACACATGGACAATGAAATTACAGAGCAACCTATTATATGACTATGTGACTGCCCTTTGAGCTTCAATGACAACGAAATTATCCTCTCAATTTTATAAAATTGGCTTATATCACGTGTCCTCTATTTTATAATTTAAATAAGTTTCCGATTTTTTTGTTTTTATATACTTGTATTTTTTTTAGTAGTGGCTTCAATGTTGTATTTTTTTTAATAGTCAATATCAATCTGGTTAATTTGTTGACTTTATAGTACATTTGATATGAAACAAAATTCAGGTTGATAATACGGAAAAGGCTACATGTACACCTAGTGTACAAGGTTCTCTTGTACAACACCGTTAATTTGTTGACACATCATCAAACCCACTAAAAAATGAGAATGAAAGACAATAAATATGCCATTTCAACCAATAGAAAAACATGGTGTACAAGATACCTTGTACACTAGGTGTACATGTAGTAAGATCCTTGATAATACCATGCATTTTGATGATACAGTCTCCAGGAGTAGCATTTAAGGTAGAGTTTTGACCTAGTTTGTAAAATTTGCAAGTGTTTAACAAGACAATGATTCGGATAGTGGTTAATAGTAGAGGTAACAATTAAATAGATTTTCTCAAGTATTAAATAAGTATATGAAGTATTAGGGTTTAGTAGCCAATAACGTTTGGATTATGTTATACGGAGTAGTAAAGTTTTATACAATACGGATCATACGTAGTCTTTATTATTGATTTTACAGCTAATTGATACCCGTTGTTCAACCGATAAAAGCTATCCACTACTGTTAATTTTGTCAAATACAACCTAAGTCAAATTATTGGTTAAGACGTGAGAGTATGGAATAGTGCTTCTTCTTACGTTTATCCATCTGTATAAATGCATGATGAGCCACTCATTTAAAGATGGAACCAAGACTTTGGTCATGTTTGATTACAAGTTCTTAAATGTGAGCTGGTTGTATTCCCTGATTTGACTTTATGAATTGTATTTAGTTGTTTGTGTAAATTTTAAAATAGTCAACAAGAAGCTAATTTGCATCTAGAAACTGTTTTTGCTCTAAAAAGCTCCTAAACAAACAACGTCAATGACTTTTTATGCTGAAGTATGGACGTGGTTCATAAACTTTGAAGGCTAAACACTTAAGGGGGAAGAAAGTTAAGAAGAAACTTCGATAAACATAATCTTTAAAGGCTAAACATTTAAAGGGGAAGAAAGATAAGAAGAAACTTCTATAAACATAATCTTTGAAGGCTAAACACTTAGAGAGGGGACCGTCTTATTGGTTTTCACCCAAGCTTCTCCAGCCGGAAAATTGAAAACATAGGAAATATATGCAGGGCTTGCATAGCAAGGCTTAAAGCGATGTTGCCTGCTAAATCGGTCCAACATTCAGGGCTTGCGTCGCAAGGCAAGCGATGTTGCCTGCTAAATTGGTCCAACATTCAAGGCTTTGCAAAAAGATTGATTACTTATAGGATGTTTTTGATGTGTTGTATGTTAGGACATGTTATGTTTGGTTTGTTAATTTAGGTTTTGTAAGGGTCTTTTATGACGGGTTTGCGACAAGAAATCTCGTCGTTAATCAACGATTATTGGCATTTAGCGACGGGATTTTCCGTCGTTAATGGTACAATTTCTTGTAGTGGTTGAAACCATCTGTACCAATTCGTCTATACCAAGTCACGGTTATTTTCTTTGGGCGTTAAGTGTGACTTAACGGGTTTACCCGTATATGCAGATGTGCATTTATAGACCTAACGAGTCATGTAGGGGAACCAGAAAAACCAGAAGAAAATTCAGATAGGCAACTAAGAACAGCGAAAGATGCTCTTAAACAAACAAAAAAAGAAAAGAAAAGAGTGATGTGTAGATCAAATGTGTGGATTGTGGAGTAATTGCAGGTGAGTAACAAAAGGAATGAATTAGTTGGTCTGTCAATTAATTAGTTTGGCACAAATCATAATTATGACTTAGAATTTTAAGTCCATAATTAAGACCAAGACTCTTTTGAAAGGTAGTATTAGTAACTGTCTTAACAGAACAAGACTTTGGTGCAGTGCGCCACTCATTTTAATTATCTCATCATTTGTAAACTTGACGCATTAGTGAAGTCGGATTCATATACTACTACTACATACGTAGTTAAAACATTAACCACTTACGTAATTAAAACATTAATAACAACTCGACGTATGATATTGTCACGCATTCTTCAGTTAATACAATTAGGACCTTAAGAACTGCCTGTTTTATTTTTTACTTTCACCATTTGGGTTGAACACAAAAATTAAGAAAAATCGTAAATATTAAAATTGCACATATAATGTTGTAACAAACGAAAGAGAGAAAAATAATTAGGTAACAATGGTAGATGTGAGTAAGAGTAAGACTCTGTTCTGTTCGCTTATTTTGATTCATTTCAGACAAAACAAATTCAGATAAGTTCAAATAAATTAAGTTAGGTTTAGATAATATAAGTTCCGAAAAAATAAGTTTTTTCCAGTTATTTTCACACACATATATGTTTATTTCAGACAAAATAAGTTTTTTTCAAATAAAATAAGTTCAGATAACTTCAGATAACTTCAGATAAATGTAAGTCCAATAGAACAAAGCCTAAAGTGGTTATTCAGTGTGTGAACACACGCAAAATCATATAAAAACACATCATAAAAGGAAATGATACAACTAATATGCAACTTTAAGGAAAATGGTGCAAGTAAATAATGATAGAGGAAGTACACCGTATACCACAACGGTTACTATTTTTTTGGTGTTAGCACCCGATTCACCCTTATGGCTAATCCGGATTCGGGGCGAGTTCTGGGTGGTTAGGTTTCAGTCCCATCCCAATTGTTGTTGCGGGGGATCGAACACGGATTCTCCCTACCAAGTTCAACCCCAATCACCACTAAACCAACAATCAATTGGTATAACCATAATACTGGTAACCCCCTTGTTTGGTGTTCAAAATTCGCCAACTTCAGCTATTTACGAAGTACGGAGTATATATCAAAGTTATGAATTCAAATATCAGCACAATTTTGAAGAGTCATCACGAACATAGGAAATGTCCATTGGGAGGGTTCGAAGATTGAAGAAGTAGACGACCATGCGAACGGTGGAACATATTGAGGCTCCATTGGCGTTAGCCATGTCAATGAGTTTCAGTTTTTTTCCTGTTAGATGACCACTTCTAAAACCTCCTTATAATACTACAAATACTACAAAACTAAAAATTTCTACCAAAAATCTTACACTCGAAAGACATTCACACTTGTTAAAAGGAAGTGATCTTTCTCTTCAAAGTCCTGAGAGTCAGCAACTACAGAGAAATTATCTACCAGGGTTACACTGATTAAGATATTAGCTTCTCACAAAGTATATAGCGGAGGCAACAATTTCACAAGTTGTAAAAGAAATGTGTTTACCATAAATATATGGGAGGAGACTGACATAAGAAAATCTCTACAAAAATAAGTCCAGAACAATCAGCAGCCGTAAATACTTCAGGTATTATGAGTGCATGCCATCAACTATTATGAGTGCATGCCTAGAGCAGAGCCAGTTAGCAGAAAAACTTCACCCTTGCATGTTTGCAGTAACATCATAGGTGCAATAATGCAATATAGTGCATCATCTTGGCCTAATACAAACAATATAAGTAGATTATATTCACTATCACCGACTAGACTTGCTAACATGCAACTAACAATTAATTCCCCTAAACTCATAATTGTGTAATCCCTAATCAACCAAGTAGATTCATTTAAGCATCTCTTGTGGAGTTCTGGGGAAAATAATCTGCTTTTAACCAATGAGCACGACAAAGTATAAGAACTGAAACATGCAAACCCATATACTTGTACAAGGATGATGAATGGATTCTTCTTTACTCATGAACAAAACCTTTATTGTACTTGTTTCTTTTCAGGCAACTCATAATTGCACAAGAACTAGTCCATAGCACTAAAATATTGCATGCGGCATATATGAAGTTTAGAAAGTCTAATAATCATAGGCAAAGGTATCTTGTGGATGTCCAAAACCACAGATGCACGAGACAGGACAAGGATACAAAATATGTCATACACACATTTAGCAACGTTAACTAGAGAAGCAAAAGAAGAGTTTGCTTCAATTAAGTTCATCATACTAATTTGAGAATGGAATACGGAGGCCAATCTCTCATACTGTCAGTAGAAATTCCAAGCTCTGACATTTATTCGTAATTTCTTATCAGCGTTGCCATTTGGGTGCAAGCCTTTTAAAAGGGTCTACGACTTTTACCAATGCTTTTAGACACCACCGCTCAATAAAATCTAATTATAACTGATATAAACAGAAAAAACATTCATCTTTTAATCTGTTGAAGATAATGTAAAGTCTACTTTCTGAAAATTAGTAAAATCTGATATTAAAAACAGTCATAATATTAAATTGACGAAAAAGCCAAAAAGGCAAGATTTGATAAGCTAGTACAACAGAAATGAAGTGATGGTTTAACCTTTGATGATAAAAAGTCGTACCATACTCCTGCTTCCCAGAAAGATATGAATCAATCCAACAGTACATAGCCAGCAAGCAAGGTGCTCACCCTTCTTTCCTGTAAGAAAAATCCCTGACATTAGTGTTTGTGTACCTTAAATATGCAAAATGTATATTCTCAAGATCAGACAAGTAAAAAAAAACTTACTTTCTCTTTCTTCGATCAATGCCACTGTTCCTTGTATCATTCTTTGCAACACCAGATGCAGGGGGTATTGAATACTGCATAGCAGAAAGAGCAGGAGAAGGAGCAGAAGTTGGAGGAACAGCAGGCGGTAGGAGTGGTGGGGCAGCAGTTGAAGCTGGAGGTTCAGGACCAGGTTCAGGAAGAGATCTGGGTAAAATATGTTTCAGCCTATTGTTTCTATAGTTCTTCCAGAAATAAAACTGTTGTCTGTGTGCCAATTCCTGAAAATCAAAAAATAACCGATCATGTAACCTGGAAAATATTACTTTCTCAGGAATTTATTGACAAACATATTTGGATTCAGAAGCTGAAAAACACATTTTTTTTCTCCTGTATCATAAAAGAATCATGTCCAGGTGTTGGAGCTAAGTCCAATTCATATTGCAAAATTTGGGTGAAAAAGAAGATACAAAAATTAACTGAAGCAGATCTATCCAGGCAGCCATTTGGTAGGTGGTAATAAGCAATGGCAACGGTAATGAGCTTTGGATACTTTTGCAAGGAAAATCTCATACTACAGAAGTAAACTCATGATATTTTGCACACATGAACTGGTGAAGTTGAGAACTTGAGATAGACCTAGAGTAAAGCTTGGATTCCTTGGCATTTTAATCACAAGACTGCGATAGACCTTTTTTAGATGAAAAAAAATCATGTCTAAGCACCATTTAGTCGAGAGTGTGATACACTCTGTCACCCTGAACGTCTTCCTCGGAACTCCAACTTCCCATGTTTATGTCAATGAAGAAACTCAACATTATTTTACTTCCCATATTTTTCTATGTCAGCCAAACAAGCACCGAGGATCCATTTTTTTTCACCTGAATTCTGCTATGAATTAGCATAGATCACAGGGAGAGAATGGACAGAAAGAGAGATTAAAAGAAGAAGGATGATTAAGAAGAACAAGTAACGATATGATTGTATTGATGGTTATCATGGAGGAAATCACCGATTACAACCTAGCCAATCTCTCAAGAGGAATGTCACTCTCAAAAACTATGTTACTTGGACTCTTCATTTTATCTCAAGTACTCGTGTCGGATCCTCAACATTTGGACATGGGTATCAATCGTGGAAATTTTTAATAATTTAGCCGAGTCAAACGCGTGGACAAGAATCTGTGTCTGACACTAGTATCTGTGTCCAAGTAACATTGCTCCGAATTACAACGAACAGACTACTTTCCACAGTTCTCAACATATCTTCTCTCTCCCTAATCTCCTTTACTTATAGAGCTAACTAGCTAGCTTATTCTGAAAGCCACTCATAACAGAAAAGTAATGCTACTCCCTCAAATACCCTTCCCCTAATATTGGCTCATAGCAAATTCCCCTATTGAGCTTATCAAATCTTATTTGATCTAATCTGAGATTACCTGAAATTATCTTTGATTGTAAAGATAAACTTGGTAGCACCTACTTAACTTATTGATCGATAACTTGTGTTTCATGGAACTAATTTCTAATGGTGAAAAGAACAAAGCCTGAACAACTGTTAAAAGAACTTGTTAACTTCTCTGTTGTGACTAGGGAGTAAGAAAAATACTTAGAACCCACATATCATCATTACTAGCTAATGGGGACACGACGGCGTGTAGGTAAACCAACATGAACTATGCTATTTTCCAAAATCAATATATGTCACATTATACTCCTCTAACCTTAAATCAAAGAGGTGATACTTTATAGAACAGGCAACATGTGGCAGAACAAAAGACCTTTCTCTAAGTGGTCGAGATACACTAACCAGTGATGTGTCAAGAACCATTCTTTTCTTCCTTGTCATTTTTAAAAGTTTGATGGGTTATAGTCTAGACAAAGGAGAAGTAAGATAACAAGATGACCTTGTTCCCAGGATGAGCCATTGCATTGCGGAAGTTTGCATTTTGTAAAAGCTCGAGGAAGTATAAGCAGTGCGGATACCTGAATATGACAGGGTCATGTTACGCAAGCAAGCGAAGACTAGCCAAAACAATATTTCATAAAATTATCAACAAAATAGCAAACTGCAGTGTTTCAGGTAGTCAACTATGTAACTGGACATAACAATATACTTACATTATAAATTTTAGGTACTCCGGACGCTGCCAATACTGAAGGTATTTCAAATAACCAATGAAAGCTTCATCTTCGAAGTAGCGATTCTGTGCCAAATCTGCACATTAATACCTTTCTGTTTATTTTGAAGTTCACATTGTACAACTCCATGTTTTATATCATTAGATATAGTGATGTGACATACAATGAATGTAAGTTGGATTTGCAAGACACTGGATAAACTCCAATTCAAGTAAAAAGCGTTGGCGTCCATCATCTGGATCCTTGTAGACATTTTTTGTTCTGTGAATTAGCAACCATAAAGAAAACAGTTATTAGAAGAAAAAAGAACACCAGACATGAGGCAGAGGGGATTTTTATGAGATAAGTGCAAGTTGGGTGTTGGGTGTTGGGGGAGCAGAAAAAGATAAGGAACCTTACGAGGACGGGGAGTCAATCGTGTCATCAGCTGCATTTGAAGAATCCATACGAGCTCAGACGATAAGTCTACTTTCGCTTGTCTACAACCAATAGAGAAGGGCTTAAGTCACATAAACACCACATTATGCATGAAGATTTGAAAACATAGGTTCTTCATACAAAAGAACTAACTGGATTCGACCACATTCCTCTCTTTGAATTCAAATAAAATAACAAAACAAGCAACTAACTATAGTCAGCATTCATAATATCAACCATTTCATCATATTTTACTCCACTTAAAGTGTCATGCATATTCATCAACAGAACAGTACAGATATTACATTGAAAAACATGAATCAATCTGAACATAGAAAAGGAGAGAATGACACTGAAGACTGTATAAAAAGAAAAAGTAGCTCATATAGATAGACAAGGTTCCTCCTGCTGAACCAAGGATCAAAACTGAACTCTTCTTAGGAAAAACATGCAACCAGTGGATGGCATTTTACCTATGAATCCAAATTGAAGATCTCTATACTAGCAAAAATATGCATTATCTTTTCTAATAAGTTAAATTGAAAAAATTAAGAACAGGTTACATTCTTACACTATTGATCCTGCAAATTAGATTACGCCACAACATGCCCCATCAAGTACAATTTTCAATTGAAATTCCAGTGTCTGCTCAAATTGCCACTGCAACTGTTTGTGAAAAAATCGAAATCAAATTTAAGCTTTCCATGAACAACATCCAGAAAATACCAACCAATAATCTATATCCAAATTGCAGCATAAAAGTTAATTAATTTTCGATAAAAACAACTTCAAAAAGCCGGAATTAACAATGAATTAAAGAACAAAACCTAATACTGTAATACATACATTGAGCGAGGGGCTGCGATTATGCACAGAGAAGAGAATTTGGAGTTTGCGGAAATGGCAGCCTTCAATCGATGGGCGTTGTTTACTGAGTGACTCGGTGAGTTGAAACGAGACAGGGCCGGAGCCGGCACTGTGGCCGGTGGGAGCGAGATTTCTGAGACTGGGATTGAAATTTGATACTGAGAAATTGGGAATAATGTTGAAATTTGATACTCTCTTCTAATCTTCTTCCTTCTCATATCATTAAGGATACTTTTGTCTTTTCCATACCTTTGTGTGCCTAAATTTGTGTAGGAGAAAGTAATAGAAATGTACTCCGTCCGTATCTATTACTATATACTAAAAGAGACACCAGGAATGACACATGTCACTTCCTGGTGCAATTTTTTCCAGCCAAAAGCCTATTTCCTAAAATATATCTAACTAGATTTTACCCCGTGCGATGCACGGATTCTATCAAATTGTTATGTTTAAATAAAAATCCTATATATATACCACTTTTATATATTAGATTAGATTAGTTTTTGATTTTACATTGAATTTCATTTTAGATTTTTTTTTTATTATTATGAAAGTGTTTATTTTTGGATGAAAATTGTATATGCGTAATATTAATAAATAATTATTAAAAAATATCTACGTGAAAGTTAATCATTTCTTTACGTGGCACTCGACTTTTTAATTCAAAATTAATTTTGAAATCTTATTTTTCATTGGCCGAAACCATTAGATTTTTCCATGTGGCGCTCTAATATTCGATTAATGTTTGATTTTAAATTGAATTTTATTTATTATTTTAGATTATTGTTTGATTTTGGATGAATTTTATTTTATATTTATTTTTTAATTATTAGAGTGTTTGATTTTAGACGGAGTTGTATATATTAGTAATTAATTAATTAAAATATCTACGTGGCACCTAATTAATTATCTACGTGGAAATCGATTATTTTTTAATTATTAGAGTGTTTGATTTTCGATGGAGTTGTATATATTAGTGATTAATTAATTGGAATATCTACGTGGCACCTAATTAATTATCTCGTGTCACTTGATTTTTTAAATTTAAAAAGAAATTAGAAATATTATTTTTCATTGGCCGAAACCATTAGTAATCCTAGATGGCGCTCTAATATTTCAGCAAATATTCCTCCATTGGCCGAAGCCATTAGATTTTTCTACGTGACGCTCTAATATTGGATTAATGTTTGATTTTAAATTGAATTTTATTTATTTTATTTTAGATTATTGTTTATTTTGGATGAATTTTATTTTAGATTTATTTTTTAATTATTAGATTGTTTGATTTTAGATGGAGTTGTATATATTAGTACTTAATTAATTAATTAAAATATCTATGTGGCACCTAATTAATTATCTACGTGGCAATCGATTATTTTTTAATTATTAGATTGTTTGATTTTCGATGGGGTTGTATATATTAATGATTAATTAATTAAAATATCTACGTGGCACCTAATTAATTATATACGTGGCACTTGATTTTTTTAATTCAAAAAGAAATTAGAAATCTTATTTTTCATTGTCGAAACCATTAGTAATCCTAAGTGGCGCTCTAATATTTCAGCAAATATGCCTCCTTTATATATGTATATTAGATTTATTTATTTATTTAGTTTTTAACAGTTTTTATAAATGATTTATGTATGGAAACAAAATATTGGCTTACTAAATAAGACAATAATAAATTCCACATAATAACTTGCTTAACATTATATTGATATATTTCTGTCAAATCGGTATATCAATAATAGAAAATACATTTAGTCAATATTTTGATCAAATTAGCATATTATGCATATAAAATATGTAATACGTAAAGTTTCACATCAGATGATTAAATATGAATATGTTCAAGATTTATTAATTATGCATTATGTTTAAGAGAAGAAATATTTTATAAAATATATGGTCAAACAATAATTTTAAAATATCCGTGTATGCACGGGACATAATCTAGTTCAACTAGTCTTATATGCACGCGATGCGTGCGAATTTTTTAAAAAACCTAAAATTGGGTTGTTACAACTAATCACGTCAAATATTAAGCGCTTCAAAATAATTCACATAGTTCATATTTAAAAACAATGAGGTCATACAAATATGTCAATCTAAATAATGAATCGGTTAATCTAAATATTAGTACTAATGTAAAGTAATTCAACATACTACATATAAAATAGTGTGTTTCACATTTTTTTTCTTTTCGCAATGTACTTGCTTAATCACATGCACTCCTTTGCACTTATTTCCGAACGTTGGGAATACTGTTTCCATGTCTCGATTGCGTCCATTAAACTGCATGAACATTAAAAAAATATCTTTTAGTGTTAAAACACAATAGAAGCTAATTAATTCAGAAAATTACTTAGTCAGGGTAGCTTGAACTTGTTGAAGTAATAATTTTATTTTATTTTAGTAGCTAATCACCTTTACCAAATTTTTCTTTTTTAAAATTTTATTTTCTAAATAAGTAAAGAACTCATAAGTTGAAAAAATAAATGATTATTATCGGAGTATAAAACATACGAAGCAGTCACTCATACTCTAGAAAATATATGAGCTAATTAATACGGAGTACGGAGTAAATGATTATTATCGAAGTATTTAGGTAGGAATTCAGAGTTTTTTTGGGGCTTCTAGAAACACATCATACGGAGTATCCGAGGAACAATTGCTCCTTCTCTAACCTATTTGTTTCTCTCTCCTCAAATTTGAGCAAAAATGACGATTACTATATCTCCTCCTCTCTCTCACCTATTTTCTTAACTCACCTCTTTAAGTCTCTCTCCTTAATGATGAGATGCCTGGCGGATTCACCGCCGATAAGGTATGGTTCACCGTCTCCTCTCTGGATCTACTCCTGGTTCACCGTTCACCATCTTTAGATCTCTTCTCTGGTTCGTTCAACTCTCTCCTCCTATTTTATCTTCTATTTTTTCCTTATTTCTTTGTCATCTCTCTCGTTTCTCTTGAGTCCTGGTCGCGTTTTGTTTAAGTGATTTTATTATCATTTTTTGCTTTTTATTTCTTGTGAATTCTATTGATTTTTTTTGCTTTTTTTTCTTTCTAAATTTCAAGATCTTGTTGTTTTGGCTTTGATTTATCGTCTTTATGTTGTTTTTGTTTAAGCACTAATTATTTATGGTGTTTTTTGGTTTGCATGTCGTGAAATTCTATGGATTAGAGGCGATGGGCGAAGCGCTGAGCGAGGAGATGGGCAAGGCGATGGGCGAGGCACCGGACCCAGGTATGAATTAAATTTACCTTTATTTTAATTTTGTGGGTTAAGCATGTCCGATGAGCTTATTCAGCATTTGATTTTGTTTTTTATAATCAAGGGTTTGGGCTATTTCCATGAGATTAGATTTGTTTGGTTTTGTTAATGCTATTCTGTACTTTGCAATGGAGTTTGTGATTTTCTAGTGATAATTTGTCGATTTATTTGGGAATTTGGATGTAGTTGTTGTGAATTTGGGTGTTTAAAGAATTGTCGGAAATTAGGGTTTTTGTCCCAGTGTAATGTTCTCGCTTTTTCCAAAATGTGGTTGTTTATTGGAGCTTATTCTGCATTTGATATGAAGGATTGACTTGATACGTTAATTAAATCTGATAAAATTAGGGTTTTAAATTTGGTGAGTTTAAGCATGTTCGGTGTTTTTTTCCAGAACTTTTTGTTCCATCCAGATTTACTTGTTATTTAAAATTTGGGAGTTTAAGCATTTTTTATTTTCTAATTATTTCTGGTGTTTTTTAAAAAAAAATTGGTGAGTTTAAGCATGTTCGATTTTTTTCCAGACCTTTATTTTAACCATATCTGACAAAATTGCTGGTATATGCTAGATTGCTAGCTATATAACTTGGCTTTAGATTAGTTCAATTGTTCTGATTAGTTAAGTTAATCTGAAAAGTTTAATTGTTTTCTGTTGTTTTGATTAGTTTAATTGTTATGATTATTTCAGTTAATCTGATTAGTTTAGTTTATTCTTTTGTTTTCATTAGTTCATTTGTTCTGATAGTTCAGTTTAAGCATTGTTCTCTAGGTAGTTTGGTTCAATTCGTAATAGTGTGTTTGTTTTAGTATGATAGGTTGTATATAACATTTGCCTTTTAGGTTTCTTTACAATAATGGTGACAACAGTGTATTATATATGCAGGTACAACAAAACGAAACTATTGGTTTCTCTTCCTCTCTATTGACTGCAAAAAGGTCCGTATTTTGCGTGTTATTTTTTCTGGATTGTGTTTTTTAGTGTATTGCATTCCTAGAACCTAATAAAATATGAAATTAGAGATTAAAATCAAATAAGTGATTATTTAATTAAAACATGAACTAAAAATCTGTATTAATTAATTAAAATAAATAGAAGCATACATATTACTATTTATTTTTTTAAGATATTGATGGGGCACATACCTTATGTCATGGGTTATTGTATGACTTGACGAACTTAACAACCAACTTAAAATCGAACTTAGAACAGAAATAAAAACCTGCAAAAATAATTATTTATTTCAAATTTTCATGATTTTAGATTATTTGTTTCGTAGATTATTTCAGATTTATTTTAATTAAAAATATGAATTAAAATCTGAAATAATTAACTAAAATCAATAAAAGTATACATATTACTTAAAATTGTTTCTGTTTAAGAGATTGATGGGGAACATACCTTAACTCAGCTCTTTGGTTATTGTATCTTGTTATGAACTTAAAACGCAAATTAAAAGCTTCATAAAAACCGATGCAATTCATAATTCCAATAACACAAATTTATCTTATGTCATATATTTCGAAATCTGCAATTAGATATTAAAATCAAGTAAAATTTTAAAATATGAAATAATTAATTAAAATCAATAAAAGCATACCTAATATTTTGAAATCAGCATAAAAAATAAACATGAATTAGAATATGAAATAAGCATGAATTAAAATATGAAATAATTAATTAAAATCAATAAAAGCATGCATATTATATTACATACCTTATATTTTGAAATCTGCAAAAACGCAAGTATTTTAGTTAGACAGATTCAATCTACATAGCAACAATCATAAAAAAGAACATTTGTTTATACATAGATATTTACAAATGTGCATAAGAATCATAAAAAAGAACATTTGTTTATGCAAAGAAATTATGCATAAAAACTTGTTTAGTTTCTGTTTTTATTTTCTTGCAAGGATTCGGGAGAAGATGTTACTTACGTGTATCGGGACGACTTGAAGAAGAACGGTGATGGAGTTCTTCTGGAGTTTTTTATTGGAGTTTTTCTGATTTGATTTGTAACAATTTGTAATAAGATTTATGCTTGATTTCTTGGTTGGTTTATGCACATATTCTTTTTCTAGTTTATGCGTGATTTTCCTTAGGTTATGCGTGATTTTCCTTGCTGGGGGTTTATATGCATATTTCTTGGCTGGATTTACGGATGATATTTCCTTATTTGCTTTGTATTTTGACTTTTTTTTGACAGATTTTTCTGTTTTGTGAAAGATTTCAAAATAACAGGATTCTTTCCATTTCAAAATAATTGTAATATTTTCTTTTCCTTTTCCTTATTTTCATTTATTTCCTGATTTAATCAATCAATCAACACCAACTTTGGTAATTGAGTTAACAGGATTGATTTTGGGCGTTACTTTAAGGTTTGTCGTGCAATTAAACTGTAGAACTGTGTAGGGGTATTTTAGTCTTTTAACTGGGGGACACGAAAAGCATAATTACTAAAATGACCTCAGCTGTTCCTTTATAGAATAGAGATTAATTTTTTTTTGAAAAAAATATTGTTGTGAAGAGTTCTAGTGTTTATGCACACATTATGTGTTCATACACATATATCATGTACGAAGTAATTTAGAGAAACAGAATGAATTATATTTTTATTTGAAATAATTTTTTTTCTAGAAATAGATAAATTGTTTTTTTTTCCATTTAAAACGTTAAAGGACAATAAAAAGTCAAAGATTGTCGGCGTTTCCTTGTAAAATAGAGATATTAGTCGAAATAAATAAATTGTTTTGTTTCCTTTTAAACAATATTTAAAACGTTAGAGGAGGATACCAACAAATTAAAGACTTCATATGTTCCCTGAAGAAATATATTAGCCCAGACCCTCCAAGAAATACATTGTCTAATCTTAAACGTTTTTATTCCAAAAACACATGGGCGGAAAAACTACAAAGGAGATAGTCCTTTAGATATCTAAGATAGCCCAAATTTGTTTTACTCAATCTCAAATATTGATTTATCATTAATCTACTAGTCCTTCACCAAGAAATCCATGCATTCATATGATTTCATCTCATTCTCACCATGTAAAGGTCTCTAGTGTACAATAGATATTAGAAAACTACATTTCAAATAATGACCTTCAAACACAGACAATCAAGAGAGTGATGGAATTGAAAAGTCACTCTTGTCTTAGGTAAAAGGGAGGTTTGAATGAAATTGATTAGGACATAGTTTGTAAAACGATATTTTGTCTTAAATATTTAGACTTATAACCTTTTAACCAAAGTCACTCTTGTCTTCGTTAGAGGGCGATTTGGTTGAAATTAATAACAACATAGTTTGAAACACAATTTTTAGTCATAATTTTTTTGGACCTTTAACCTTTTATGTGGACAAATAATCAAAAGTCACAATCAGTAGAAATATTTAACGATCAATAAATCGTTTGGTAGGTGGGTGAAGTCCGATTATATTTTTCCCATAAACAAAAATAAAAAATAAAGTTAAAAAATTGTTGTTTTCGGGTTGAAAACACCAACCTTGATACAAATGATTTAATCTCAAATTGAACCCCTCAACGTTAGAGTTGGTTTCATGTCAGATTGTCGTGTCTGATTCAGATACAATTGTTTGAATGGTTTAAAACTTTTTTCTGATGGAATTGTGAATCATTTAAATAGCTAGTCTATGAATAAGACCTAACACAAACTGTAAAGTAGAAAATAAAAGAAAAAAGAGAAGGCAATGAGAATGAAGAAGACATCATCAAGGCAAAGCAAGCCAAAAGAGGAACAAAGAACAGAGTAACCAATGATATTCTCATGCAATTGCCATGCCTATCCAACATAAATAAAGATCAATAAAGTAAGGGCCCAAATTTCAGGAAGAAAGCTAAATTCCAACCAAAGAACCCTTAGCTTGCCAAACACCCCTCCCCCCAGCCCTACTAACACAGGAAATGTGCATACACTGTATTACTTTCTACTGTGGTGGGCTAAAGATAGCTGTGGACCGGGCTGGGTCGGATGAAAATTTCAAAATGGGACCCAGGCCCACGTGCCAGGCCGGGCTGTCGTATCTAATTTTACTAAATTAATCATGCTTTGTCGTGCCGGGTCGATTCATGTTATGTCTTGTCGTACTTTTTCTAAAAAATGAGGAAATTCAGACCAGTCTCGAAACCTACCCGAGACTCAATTCTAGTTGTTCTGTAGGAAATCTATGTAACTTTGATGCCATCAGGTAAGTAACTGACAACATTTTCCTAAACCACAATTTGCACCAAATATTACAGATCAAAACAAAGAAAATGACCAGAAAAAAAAAAAAAACCAGTATGAAGTATGTAAACTGATGCACTACAAAATTACAGGCAGAAGTGCAGAACATTCAGTACCAAGCAAAAACACAAATTACAGGAACATAAACTCGTAAGAATATGAGATATAGTCATATAAAAATATAGTTAAGGAAATTCAATTCGTTTGCATATATAAGAACACTTGGTCATTCAGAATATCTACTTAAGGCAGAACTCTGCATCTCAAAAGGACTTGTCTAGAAAATATATTGACAGTAACCTTGTTAGCAACACAACCAAAAAAAAAAAGTTGAACAAGATGAACTAAGTTTCTACTATAACTTCAATCTTTCTTCGAAGAAGCCTTGCTACTAGCTACACTCCATTGATCTGAAAACCCCGTAGAACCGGGCCCACTACAGCCACATTTCGCCACAGTTCTAACACTCTCAATCAACTCTTCAGTTCGAGCTTCTTGTGACAGTATCTCCACCAACTGTTCTGGACTTATAACCAACTTCACCTTCCAAACTCCTTCTCTTCTTCCTCCTCCTCCTTTATTATTATTATACCTCGAAAACACGTCAGTATTCGATCTCTTCAAAACATTGCTTTGAGTTGTACTCCTACTATCGAACGACATCCTATAACCAGTATTTCCAGGTATACTCTTGGATCTAACATGCCCTACTTTAACATCAAATGCATCTTTGTATTCTTTACTTGTATGAAGAGGAAGAAGCAAGTATGAAACTCCAGGATGAAGTTCTTCATTGTTTGACAGTGGTTTCCAGAAAAGATCATCACTTTTGAATATAGCATGACAAGGGTATTCTTCGAGGATGAAGCCTACTGTTATTGAGCCATGGAATTCCATGATTCCGCCGTTTGCTGTTACGACTTGGATGGTTTCAGCTTCTTCTCCACCACCACCACCTCCCAAGCCGCCAAAAAGACAATTCCCCATACTAGCTAGTAGTACTGTTACTGAGTAGTGACTAACTACTGGTATGTTCTAACTATTTGAAGCTTTTTTGACAGAGAAAGCATATTTCCTGTCATCCCCCCTTAATTTCAGCAGTGCAATATGCTGATGTAATTGGATTCTGGTATAAATGCAAGGTGGGCTTGTTTTGGTCGGCTAACTGTTCCTTTTTATACAGAGTATCTGATATAAACTAGTTTTAAACCCGTGCAATGCACAGACTGTATCTGGTCCCCTCAACTCGATCTTTCTTTCACTTTTGACTAAAAATGACAAGACGATAACAAATGTAAAGCAATTCGCCTTAAAAAAAAAGAAAAAAAAACACGAAAAATCAAGATCTTAGAGGAATCCTTATGATACAAACAGAGATATATCATATATATATATATAAGGAAGAGAAGCAGAGGTCTGAATGAATGTGATGGTGTCTCTAAACAGAGGCTAAGGGCAAAGAAAGATGGTCAAAAAATACACCCAAGATACTGTAGTGGACCACTAATGCTCATCATATCCTTCACTTTTTCCTTTAGCAAAGGCTATTATGTCTATATTCTATACCAAAGAAATAAGAAGAAACTTTAATTTACTGCTGCTTCTCCACCCAAAACAAACAAATATTCCTAATCCCAACGCATTATTATCCTTTAAAAGTAAGCTTATTGTTAATACAACAACTAACTGCAGTTTGCAGCTAAAATGTGTAATACTAATGGTTGTTAACTCAACTACTATATGCCCTTCTTATTAGAGAAACCACTAATCTAAAATTAGAAGAAAGATGCCCTTAAAACTCTCTAACTTTAAGCCGTAATTCACCCAACATCCACATTCCTTACGCAAATGGCCATTTTTGTATGAAACTAAATTTCCTAATCAGGAACAACCATTAAAAAAAACTCTTATCGGTGCAAAAGAATGGAATGATCTAATTAAGACTCTGTTTTCTTCATTTTATGTACAAAAGAATGGAATGATCTTATTGAGACTCAGCTTATTTCATCTTATTCTTATTGCTTTTAGACCAGACTAGAAAAAGTAAAAACATTCACACAAGACCAGACCACGAAGAATCAGACCAGACTAGATCATAAACTAGAAAAATCAGACAAACCAGACCAAATGAAGAGAACAAACGTGTACAAGAGCAGAGTGGTTTAGCCCAACACATTGCAAGGATTGTCCACACACACTTCTTCTCCCCCTACATAGACTTCGAAAGGTATACGTACGCTCGTCCATTGACTCAACAGAGTTGCCCCAGACTTGGAATCCACTCTACCCAACAGTGCCCTTCAATTTTTTGTTACAGAAAACGGGAAATTTAAAAAAAAAAAAAAAAAAAAGTTTCACCATTTAACATGTTTGATTGTCAATGCACCTATGAATCAGGGGTGTAATGGAACCTCCTAAAAGCCCCAAATAGTCAAATGAAACAAACATGCATGAAAACAATGCATGTTGCATCCTCTTGTATACAAGAGTAGAATAAATGGCAGATTACAAGTCGAGTCAGTCACAGCAAAGAAACAATGACAGGTGAACTCTATAAGAACAGACGAGTTCTTTGCAAACAAGGATGAAGATAGATAACGTAAACATGAACTCGAAACCCATCATAGTTACTAGGGGAAATAAAATCATCCTCAATAATAACTGCTACCACGACAACGGGGTAATCATCGTTAAGTTATAATAATAAAGTAGTAATTGTCAGTCAAAAACAGCTGCACCTTCATTCTGCTGTGCGTCATATACAACCTTGCAAGATCCTCAAAGTTCCATCCAATCCAACTCTATATGCCCATATTAAGTAGTAGTAAGTAGATAGACCCAGAATGAAATACGATACTTCCTGATAAGAATTAATTCAGGCAGGAACAAAAGAAGTAGGGAGTATGCCATGTTTACTGACTTTACATAGTCATCTCTATGTCCAGAATATACAAAAAGTACTCCTGTGTTCCTCAAAAGAGCCAAAGATGATGAATCACTGCATAGATTTTCTGGGAGCACGAGGGCGGACTGGTGTCTTCGATGGGCTCACCCTGTTACAAACAAAATCCACCAAAAAACACTTTAACAGAACTGTGGCGAAACAAACATAAGTATATATATGCACCGAACTCTGTTATAGGGAATCTGACCTTATTGCCGAAGATCCCAATACCACACCACTGCAATTAAGAGCAGCTATTGCACTTTCAGCCTGGAGAGGTCAAAAAGTGTAGTGAACATTTAGAGACAGGCTGTGAAAAAAAACTTCAACATGATCTTTGATTTCCCTGTCTATAGTTCAATTTTCTATCCCTCCCCTAATATTAAAAGTAAAGCAGCAATCAAAGACTAAGGACCATTCGGTATCATTTTTTGTTTCCAGTTTTCTGTTTTTTACAAAACCAAAATATGAAAACCACAAAAAGTAGTTTCCATTTTTGTGTTGTCAGCTTTCAAAATTAACATGATTATTTTTTGTTCGTCATTCAATCTAAATCATGACTTACAAGACCAAGAAACCAAAAACTGAAAACTAGCAATGATACGAAAAAGCTAATTAATTTTCTACTCATATGGAACTAAAAAAACAGCTATATACCACATCACCCATTTTCCCATATTCATCAGTGGGGTCAATACTAAGGTGACAGGGTTCATGAAATATGGTAAATAAAACAGATTGTTGACAAATTGAGCATGCTTCCATAGACAATTACCTTGTGGCTTCTGCTGCATGACAAATTACAACCTACCCCCTCCACCTAAATAAGCTTAGCTTTCAGAAATTTCAATTACGATGACAGTACACAAGATGGACAAAGATGGAGAGTGTCAGAATTTCTCAGTCATTGGAAATAAAAGCACCGCGTGATATAGTCACCAAAATCATCTGACTAGAAACGTTTGTTTTGACATTAATAAGAACGAATAACTGTTGCTGACAGATAACTAAACAGACACGAAAGAAACCTACTCTGTACTCCCTAGAAGAAAAGCGTTGAGCATCCAAAAGTCACACTCCAGGAACACTAAATTAACCAACGAGGAGTAGACATAAATGAAAAAAAATAGTCCAACATTTTAGGAAGTATGTTGACATAAAGGGTTACCAGAAAGGACTGAGTTCAGAGGCCGTGTAACTTTTTCCGTGTTTCATTAGAAGTACAGAGGGGAAGAAAGAGAATAACCTTGGTACCATTTCAGGAAATTGTAGCCATACTACTGCAGGAAAGCAGGACCAAGGGCTCCCCAAATGAGATCCCAACACGGATCTTCAGCAATTTATGGCTTCTTGATGTCTACTATGTTTCAAATTACTACTTTCAATTGTCAGTGGCTGTGTGCTTCAGTAAGCAGTATGCAGTACGAATACCCAATTCGCTACCTAACTACTCCGTATGTTAGATTAGTCCAAAGTGCTCCACAATACCAATAAGTAAATATGGGTGTACTTGGTATGTAGTGCGAGGGGTAAATGACCGTATTAGGTAACACTGGTCAGTGGTGATAGTGTTAAACTTTCCACTAAAAAACTGAGTACAACCAACCCATTCATAACATGTCAAAATCCTGAAATAGATTTGACTATTTGAGAGCAGGAGTACTTAAAAGGATACCACAGGACAAAGCTCCCGCGGAAAGGTGAAAAATATGTGTTAACCTACATTACATTCATTTCACTTCCATGCTATTTTAATGCGGAATAAGCTTGGATTGCAAACAGGAACACGACATATTAACTGAGCGGAAGTTAGACCTAAAAGAGTAAAAGTAGATATAATCTGGAACTACGATCATTCTCAGTAAATGCTACAGTTATTTTCCTCCAAGTCAGCCATGAAATCTTCAATTTTTATAATGTTTGCTTCTATAACCGGAATTATGGGAGAGCTAAGCTATCAACTAGGTGAACACTATAATTAATGACCATCACGAACTTCATGAAACAATATCCATTTGTACTCAAGTTGTAACAATGTGCAATATCAAGGAACAATATTTGTCAAATGAGGAACTAAAAAATGAAAGTAATTACCATCACAAACTCAACAAAACAAATACGAGTAGAATGGTGATTGTCTCCAAGCATCCTCAAGCGATAAACCTGAAACAAACAATATATGCAATTCAATGAAGACCCTAAACAAAAGAAAGTAATACAGTACATTTCCAAACAAGACTAAGCCACAAACCTCTCCGCAAATTGTCTCGAAAAAAACTTTGATTTCAGTATGAGAAACCTACACAAGGCAGAGTAATATACATTTAACCAACTATATATTTGCCAATGAGCAATATGAACCAAATGTAAGAAAGAAAATGCACCTTCTTGTCGATGTTAGTGCAGTAAACAGTCCTTGCACACATTTCACGCTCATCGTCGTTCTGAAGTGAGAATTACCCCCAAGTCAGTATAAAATGTTAAACTTGAAAAGGAAAAAAAACAATAAACATAGAAGCAAAAGGAAAAACTATTGATCTGGGTAGCAGTGGCACTCACCTGAGGCAAAAATGTGGGGTTTACAGGAGCAATTGCAGTCTTAGAAGGCAAAACTTTGATAGGATAATATCCAAGCATAGTTCCTGACAGACTCAATGCAGCCTGTGCACCTTCTGCACCACCACAAAACAAGTTGATTTGTTAACTTCAATTCAGAACTTTGATTATTAGTCTATGAACAAAGTTGTATAACACTTTACCCTCGTCTGTAAACTCGACAAAAGCGAAACGAAGCACAGAATTTGGGTCACCACAAACACGGCAATCAACCACCTAGAAGAGGAATATGATACAACACTACTCAGAAAAGGAACTGACAAAGCAAAACCAAGAACAGTCTACCACAAGTCCACAACTCATAAAAATCAATAAAAAACCCCCAAAGAAAAACTACTAATAATACAATTCAAGTTCATAAATTACAAGAAAAACATCAATATACCTGTCCATAGTTGATGAAAAGCCCTGCCAGCTGCTCCTCAGTCACCTGCAACCAATATATCATACATTTTTGTTTTCATGAAAGAAAGTTTCAGTCTATATTACATATTTCTAACATGGAATTCAATGTTTTACCTGTTGATCAATATCAGAAACATAAACAGTTCTCCTAATAACCTCTTCCCTTTGAGCCATACCAGTTCGATTATTCGGCCTACGCTTCCCTTGACCATTACCAAAATTACTCTTCTTCTACATTCAAACAAACATAATCAGTGAAAAATCAGTATTCAATAAATCAAAAAAAAAAAAAAAAAATCAAAGAAAAAAGATGCTCTAATCAAATCGAATCAAACCTTTCTGAGAATGTTATTATTAATCTGATGATTAGGGAAAACTCTGAAGGGGTCATCCATAGGATTAGGGACAAAATTAGGCACAAAAGAGGGATGAAATTGAGGTTGGTGATGAGGATGATGATTGTGATTAGTGAGAAGAGATGGAGGAACAAATTCCTGGGCACATGGATTGAGCTTCGATAACATCTCTTCCAGTTCTCTCATTTCGGTGGTCCGATTGACTGATGACCCGTTATCCACACCCAAATCACTCTTGACACCATTTTCAACCACTGCCATTTTCAACAACTCTTCTTTTTTTTTCTCTCTCCTTTGAAAAATCCGCCTCTACCTAATAAAATCAAATACAAGGATGAAGATGGAGTAAAAACTAAAGGGTATAGAAATATTAATTAAAATAATAAAGTAAAATTATTACCTGGGTTTAAGGGAGGAGTATGAATAAAAGAATGATCGAGTGAAGAATGGAAGCAGAAAGCTGAAGATTCTTTAAATCCGTTTTTATGAAAGGTTAATAAATGGGGAAAATTAGGAGAGAGAAAGAGAGAGTGTGGGTTTGTGTATTGGGTTGGGGTTGGGTTTGTCGTGTTGGATCATATAAGGGTGAAAGGAGGAGCAGAAGATCAAGTTTGAGTCTGCAACAAATCCTTCCAAAAATGGCGAAAATCGCTTCCTTTTTCAGAACCTACTACACTTTCTTGTTAATTTGTTATTATGATTTGTGTTCTTTTGACGTATTGGAGAAAAATGAAAATGAAAATTAAAAAAAAAAAAAAAGAGTGACAAGTCTAAAAGGTGACAGGTGGTGGGTGTTGATTAGTGGATATGATGGAGTGGGTTTTTGGAGATTAAGAGGGAATAATAAACTTGATCATGGATGGGTATGGGATGGAATGGGATCATGTTTGCCATTGCCAATTTGACATGACTATAAGGAAAGTTAACCCGTTCTGTATAATTGCAACAATTTAACTTCGTTGATCAGATTTTGGTCTAGCGATTGCGAACGGGGGTTGTATACAATAGATAATTTAACTTCGTTGATCAGGTTTTGGTCTAGCGATCGCGAACGGGGGTTGTATACAATAGATATTGTATTGTTAAGTTTGATTAATTTTATTACTTTATCAAGTGTTATTGATTTAGTTTACAGATGTCGTTTTACCTTGTGATTTTAAACTCATGGATTTGGTCTCTACTAACCCGTGGATTATGAGGGATGGATGGGGATCCGCTAGTTATTCTCCAATCTTCGATCATTCCCAAAAGCCTCACGACGTGGAACATTTTTAATTTTTCTTATATTCTTCATTTCACTCAATAATCAAATTGGATTCCCAACAACCGACAAAAATGCTAACATTTTATTCACACTTCATTTAAGACCAAATCAACTTTTAAAAAAAAACGTTTTTTTAAAAAAAAAAAAAAAAGCTCCACAAATTACCTTGTGGTTGATTTGAGTTGTATACAAGGCGGCGATCCGTGGTTGATTTGAGTTGTATACAAGGTGGTGATCTCTTCACATAATTCTTATTGGTTATTAGACCGTTTAAGAAAATCATATCAGAACCAACCAAAAAAATAAGAAACATTCATACATCACCATATCAAAAAAGACCATACTATGTACAAAATGAGACCAAAGCAAACCAATAACTAGAAAAATTCAGACCAAACCATGTGGAAAAAAAATATCTCCATTAGGAAACTATGTCGTGATGGATCCATGAATCGTGCATTGATTCATGCCATGGACAATATGCCATGAAATGACCGTTTTCGACGAGTGTGCTAATCTTACGCTGGAGTTTGCATGAGTACTTCAATTAACAACATCACTCCCAACTGAGATTTTCTTCATACCTAAAACTCGAACCCAAAACTTTAGTTAAGGAAAATAAACCTATTAACCACTCACGTTAACCTAAGTTAATCCATAAGTAACATGTGACATGTGTAAATGGATGTGTAATGCAAACAAAAAAGGGGCGTGGCGTGGAGGTATTGGGATGAAATGGAAGTGGATGAGGTTGGTTTACCCACAACAACACAACACACTCGTGATAAATTAGTACTGTTGTGTACTTTTATTACTAGGTGGCTTGGCGGTCCGCTGGGCTAGTGGCCTACTGCAACAGTGCACCTTCACGGCTCAACCTCACCCTTTACACACATTATGATTTATGACATGACACAGTGCACCTCTTTTGGTGCTTCCTATTTTCGTACAAAGATAAGGCAGCTTTTTCTGACCCTTGTTAAAAACTCCCTCCTACTCCATTTTTACTTATCTCGTCCAACCTTTTGTCGTTAAATTTTATAGTCGAGTCGAGTCGACTATTATCCTGTTTAAATTTATAATTTTTTGATTTTGACGAGGAAATGTGAGGTTTTCTAAATCTATACTGGGTATATCATTAAAATGGTATACTAAGGGTAAAATAGTAACTTCAGTTGGTATATTAAGGGCTAAATGGTAAGTTCATGTAATAAGTTGAGTTTGGCCCACGAAAAATAAAATTTATATTTGACTTGTGAGTACCAAACTATGTTGTTTGGAACCAAATAAAAATGAAACTACATTACCAAACTATGTTGTTTGGTATCACATGAGAAAATATAACTACTTTTCTTGTACTAAATTAAGTGGTTTGGTACTAAATAAAAATGCAGAATGTTAGTATACTATTTCAATGGTATACCTAGTATAGATTAAGACTTCCTCAGGAAATGTATACTGTAGTTAAAAATATAGAAACTACTTTATCCTTCTCTTAATACTCGTCCCGTTTTTCTTATAAAGTCGTCCCTTAATACTCGTTTTATTTCTATAAATGGCATACATTTACTAATATTACATCATTTCTCACTTTATCATTGACCTACATATATTTCTTACTTCCTAAAAAGAACATTAAAAAATCCAATCCCCACCCACCTTACCTCATCCCAACCCCTTTATTGGACATTTTCCCCTCTAACTATATATACTAGTCTTATATGCACGCGATGCGTGCGTGAGTATAAAACCAAAAGTTTTATTATTAGGCAAAAAAAAAATGTTTACAAAGTCTATCTAAACAAATAATACTTCGTATTATGCATCATCTATTCATCTATATTAAAAATATCTAAAGCGCAACTATGTAGCCGACTCATGCCCTTACATGATAAAAAAAAATTAATTAATTGTAAAGCAAAAGTAAAGATATTGAACATATATAGTAGTGTTTCAATCACTTGTTTATTTTGATTGCAATATTGCGTAACCATGTGCATTCCTCCATCATATCGCTTTGTAACAACTAACATTATAAGAAAATCCCCGTTTAAAAAATTTAATTGTTGGAGTAACACCCACGAAAAAAAATTGTGAATTACTCTATCAAAAGGTGTTACACGCATAAGATGTACAATAAATTTAGTCTACAATAACTTTTACCTACTTTTTTTTGTAACTTTTATGTAGTTTTTTGTACTTTTAATCTGTTTTGAATAGCTTCTATATTAGAAATAAAAAATGACAGATAAACATTTTAAAAGGTTAATTTTATTAGTGGATTTGAAGAAATAATTTTTATTAAAATGAAAAGTCATTAAAAAAAGAGATAAGTAATATTTCGTATATATACATCTATCTATTATCTATTACTTTATACTAAAACAGACACCAGGAATGACACATGTCACTTCCTGGTGTAAAATTTTTCCGCCTAAAACATTTTCCTAAAATATATGTTCGAAGTATCTTTTTTATTTTATTTTTATTCTCTACCTTTTTATAAATTATCTTTGTATGGAAAAAAAATATTAGTTTATAAATTTTGGCAATAATAGATATCACGTAATAATAATTTTGCTAAATATGTTTTGATAATATTTTAGCCAAATCGATTCATTAGTAATGTAAAATATATTCGCTCGATATGTCGGTCAAATTAGCATATTACACATATAAAATATGCATATAGATGAATAAATTTAAATGAGTATATTCAAAAAATTTATAATTATGCAGTAGTTTCGAGATATTTAGTTAAATATTTTGTAAAATAAATGATCATAATCCGTGCGTGCACGGGATCTAATCTAGTAATACATATGTAAGAGTTAACCTTTATCCGGCGTACCTGTAATAATAAGGATTTGCGTTTCCTTAATATTTTTGACACGCAAATAAAACATCGTTAATTAATTACACGGAAATTTCCAAATTTCTGGCAAAAGCTATTCAAAATAAGGATTTGCATTTACTTAATATTTTTGACAACAACGACCCACTTCAAACCCACGTCAGAAAGCGGCCACAAACTAAATCAAACCATTCTCTCTTTCCCCAACTCAAAACTCAGAAAGGAGAAGATGGAAACCCCCTTCTTCTTCCTCCAGCTTTCTATTAAAAAAAAAAATTAACAAAGATGGCAGAACCCCAGAATAACAACAACAACAACAATTCAAACCAAACCACAACCAAAGTAGCAATCCCACCATACATGAAAGCAATTTCAGGTTCAGCCGGAGGATAGTAGAAGCCTCTTGTTTACAATCGATTGACGTCATCAAAACCCGGTTACAGCTTGGTCGGGCTGGAAATTACAAAGGGATTTTTCATTGTGGGTAATTTCATGATTTTATAGATCCAAAAAGTGTTTGTACACATTTTGTTGCTGATACGATGTTAGAACTCATGTTAATATATACGGAGTATATTTTTTTTGGACATAACTTCTAGCGTGATTGGAGGGTCAGTTTGCTGTGATTCAGTTGTTGTGATACAATTATGGCGTAATTTTTGGTCTAAACAGTAATTATATTGTGATTACTGATTTGATTGTATTTTTCCTTTTTTATTTTTTGGCCTGCGGTTTAACTTTTGGTTGTCTATCTACGGAGTACTTATTTCACTTTTTATAATATTATAAATTAGTGTTAATATAATAAGTAGGGGTATTTTAGTAATTTAGAGGGGACACGAAAAGTTATTTTACCCAAATACCCTCAGCTCTTGGCTTATGTAATAGAGATATATAAAAAATAAAAAAACAAAAAAAAAACCACTACAACTACTATCACCTAATAAATTAATAAATCAATTAAAATGCTTAAAACTATGTGTCGGTCAAAGTGAGGCGAGTATTAAGGAACGGAGGGGGTAAATTGATAAGGTGATTTAAAGTGAAAAGATACTTGGTTGAATGAATTGTTTAAGGAGATAAAATGTGTTAATTTACCTTTTTTTGAATACTAGACACAAAAGGTACTTCCTCCTATCTCTTTTTATTCTTTATGTTTGGTATTATGCACGTGATTTAATAATTAATTAATGTTGATAAAGATTCATCATTTTTTTTATTTAAACAATGCAAATTACGTCTGTTGGTAATAATTTCGCTTTTACCGAAAATATGACTTTGAAAAAATGTGAAAGATTTAATGTCTTAATGGAAAAGATTTGGTGTCCCAATTATTTTTAATTAATTGAAATAATTACGTATATGATTTTTGATAAAATGTTAAAGACATTTATGATATTTTTGTTATTTTTTTTGACGGGAAAGACATTTATGATATAATATAAAAGAAAAGATTCTAAATGCAAATATTAAAATGGGACACTAAAAACGAAAAACGTACAGAATACAAAAGTATGAAATATTAAATGAAACATTTGAAATAGCATCTTAATTTAAGGTGGTTGGCACTTGCTTTGGTTAAACCAATTTCTTGTTACAAATACTCCGTATACCTTTTTCTAGATTACACATGATTATGTGGAGAGTGAAGAAAAATTGTAGGTAATTTTGTTGACAGTGATTAGGATATGTGTTCATCAATTACATCGATGTCACCACTTTAGACCTAAAAAACAAAACATCTTGGTAGTCTTTAAGCCTTCACCTCATACGGTCATACCACATGAGAGGAAGAGTTTACTTGGGTTGTAACAATCAAAGCCCAAAGTTAGGTTTCATACTTTCATCCTATAATTAATTGACATTTCACAATAAAGGTACTATGTAGTACTCTACTTAGGTTATAAACCGAAAACTCTTTTATTCATCTTTTAATTTGGACACATAATATTCATATTTGCGCAATTGCGCTTAATTCTTTAAAAGTCATGTACTCATCAAAGGCATTTTATTGCGCTTTAAAAATGATTGTGAAGAGCGTTGGTCACTTGGTTGTATCAAGTCAAAGGTAGAGCCTCCAATTCTTGAGTAATTGCAGGCAAGTCCAAAAACAACACCTTGTCTTAAATCTTTGGAATAATCCGACCTAATCTTAATCACCACAAGGAAATATGGGATTGTGACAAGTTGGGATTAAAATTCTCATTCCCGCTCTCGTATTTTTATATGTTTATCTTATATTATAGAATTTTTTATTCTCAACCACATTTTTAGATTTTCGTTATTTAAGCTTTCGACACGAAAACTGTTACTCCGTAAGCTGGTATACACAATTGTTTAAGGGAGGTACTAAATGCACGTAGTATTTAACCCAAATGTAGATTACTTAAATATTACTCCCTCCGTCTCTTTGCGTTCTTTACGTATTCCATTTTGGGTGTCCCATTTTGTTATTTACGTTTCCTTTTATATTATCACATAAATGTCTTCATATCTATTACTCCCTCCACCTCTTTTTGTTCTTTACGCGCGTTTTCCTTATTGGGTGTTTCAAAATGTTCTTTACATTTCCTTTTATAATATCACATAAATGCTATAATATTCTATCAAAGTCCGTGTCCAATAATTATTTAAACCAATTAAATTAATTGAGTCATTTAATCTCTCACACTCTTTTCACTGGGACATTAAATCTTTCTCATATTCCCAATATCAGATTTTTGATAAAAGTGAAAACATTATAAATAAACGTAATTTTTCTTGTTTGAATAAAAAAAATAGAGGATTCTCAACACGCATTAATTAATCGTTAAAACGCGTGAAAAATATCAAACGTAAAAAACAAAAAGAGACGGAGGGAGTATTTATTACTCCGCTATATATTAAAAGAGACATAAGGAATGACACGTGTCAAATTCTGGTGCAATTTTCCCGCCAAAAAGTTTTATTTTTTTTCCTTTTTTTTTCTCTTAAGTTACTAAAATTACTAAAACTGGGTACTACAAAATATTAAAGAAAGATTGTAGTGTTTTCATAATTAAAAAGTTGACGATTCTTAATGCATTCGAATTGGTCATAATTTTTTCCCTTTTTTTCCTCTCGAAATCCTTAAAATGGGTATAGTTATTAATATTTGTCTTGAACAAAGATTTAAGCGATCTTATATAAATCTACGGTTGAAAAATCTTATTGCACTTACCAGGGCCGGCCCTGGGGCAGGGCATAAGGGGCCGTCGCCCTAGGCCCCAGGGAAAAGGCCCAATATCACTTAAACTAATCAAAGTATGGTTCTATAAAATTTCATGCAAATTTGTTTATATTAGGCATTGTAGCCTAGTCGTTTGTATGTGTATGATTTTGATAAACTCACCTGAGTTCGACTCCTACTAGCCTTAATTTTGCTTGGTTTTTTTCTCTTCTTTTTTCTCTTTTTTTTTTTTCATTTTTGTTATTTCTCATTTGCTAACAATGAAATCATATTCTATTATCCAATTTGAGTCCAAATGAACACCATAAAGTAGAGCCATATACAATGTTTATAATCATAATATTTTTTTTTTCTTTTGTTAATCTAATCACACTCCTTGTTTTATTTTAGAGTTTAGAAAAAATAATTGATATTTAGCTTATTGTACTTCAAAAATTATTACCGACTTGCTAAATGGTTCGTTACTACATCATCGTCGTTTTCAATTTTAAGTTTCGTTATTTCTTTAATTATTCAAAACATTTCTTTCATCCATTTTGAGATTTGAAGAGGTCAAGTTGTTGTAAGATTTGTCTTATGTTTCCTTGAATGTTTGAAATATTTGAATATAATTCATGTTTAATGGCACAATTTCGAAAATATTCAAGCCTTCATATTTTGTAATAGAGGTAATATTTCTTGGCTAGTTTAATTAGAATAGAGTAGTATTAAGTTTTAAGAAGGTAAATGCCAATTATTTACATACATTTTTTCAATCATAAAGTACATCACATTTATGATAAAAAAAAATTGTCCACGTGCCGTTAAAAGGGCCTCAATTTTTTTTCGCCCATAGGCCACCAAAAAGCCAGGACCGGCCCTGGCACTTACATTAGTCATAATTACAATGTGATTAGATAGAATCGTGAACTGCCAATAAAAAAAGGAAAAAAATTATAGAATCATGAACTTCCAAGAAAAAAGGAAACGAATATGGAGAATCGTAATCTACGATGCACGTTATAAAAATTACCTATTAAATAAAATATTTTATAAATATTATATACATACAAAATAAAAAGTATTACTCCGTAATAACCATAATTAAGATTTCAACAACCTTGCATAAATAACAAGTTGACAATTCTAATTGCATTTGAATTGGTCATAATTACAATTGATTTGATAGAATTGTGAGTTGTCAAAAATAAAAGGTGTAATTGTGAATTGCCAAAAGAAAGGAAACAACAATGGAGAATAGTAATCAAAGATGCACGTTATGGAAATTACTTATTAAATAAAATAATTTACAAAAATTATATACATAAAAAATAAAAAAATAAAAAAATAAAAACGTTGACAATTCACTCGAAAATGCTGCTACCCGTATATATAAATTTCAACCACATTATTCAAATCAATGTCTGTCACAATTCACAAATCTATTACATTATATCAAAACAGACATCAGGAATGACATAGATCACTTCTTGGTGAAAAAATTACCCGCCAAAAGTTTTTTTTAATTCATTTATTTGTTTCAATAACTTTTTATGAAAAAGATTCAGTATATTTGACTAAAACTTAATATTTTGAAAATATATCAAAATCTTTTGTAGTTCATACTAATTAATGTATTTTCGAACAATTCTTTGTTAGTCAAATATTTTATAAAAAATGATCAAATTATAATTTTATAATATTCGTGCGTGCACGGAATCTGGTTCTATCAAAATGTGTGTCGAAAGATTATTTTAACCAATTAAGATTATTGGGGCACTCAATCTCTCATACTTTTCCATTGGGGCATTAAAATCTTTCTCATTTTTCCAATGTCATATTATTGATAACAGTGAAAACAATATAAATCAACGTAAATTTCCTTGTTTAAATAAAGAAAAATATAGGGATCTCAATGCAAGTTAATTAGTCATTAAAAAACTTGCATAATACCAAACGTAAAGAACAAAAAAAACGGAAAGAGTATTTAAATATTTATTTTAATCTATAGCTTTTTTTCCTTTTTCCATCCAAAACTATGTAATCAGTCATGACTTGTAATTACAATTTCAAATGTCTTTAACTTCCACCTTACGCTACAAATCGATGGACAAGAATGGTGAACTATGCAACGACAATTATTTTCTGGTACGTAGTATTTGCAAGTTGGATTTGTTTTGCGCAATATTTTTGTCCGACTCATATTTAAAACGAAACAAATCATACATAACTTCCAGAATAGAAATCTGAAACTCGTACATTACCTCCGGAAATTGTATCCGTCACCCTGACTGTACCTCCGAAAAACCATTCTGGCACTATGAATGTACCTCCGGAAAACCTTTCCGGCACCCTGGCTCAATCTCCGGATAACCTATCCGACACCCTAATTCTACCGTCTGGTTTACTATCCGGAACCCTTTTCGGAACATACCGAACTCATCTAATTCACCAATTGGGGTTGACGTGAGTGGTTAAGGGTTTCTTGCTCTTTAACCAAAGTCTCGTGTTCGAGGCTTGGGTATAGAAAAAACCTCAGTGGGAGGAATGCTGCCCATCGAGGTACCCATGCAAACTCACGCATGAAATTAGTCAGCTCGCCTATAGCGGTGGGAACTCCTCATATTAGAACAAAAAAACATTTTCTTTATCAAAATTCAGAATTCCTATACATGTGCAATTTGAAAGGTTATTCAACAATTAAACCATAAAAATCTCACCTTAGAAAGGAGGGAGAAATGAATTGATCAATAAATTGAGAGTGTTTGTTGAGAGGGGAGAAAGTCAGACGAGAAGAACGGGAAGGAGGTCAAAGGCCGAAGATAATGGGTACGAATAAATAAGGATTTTTTCGTCATTAACTTATTCTATGTTTAGGATATTACGTAATGCATTTAGTACTTGCGTCATTTAATTACCTTCATTTTTGTTCTCTTAGATTCAAACACCTTTGGTTAATTTGCAAATTATTATAAGCACAATTTCAGATGCATGTAGGAAATCCATTTTTTTCCTGGAACAACGACGATCTTCTTATAATGGTTTCAGTTATAGTTAAAAAATATTAAAAAATTTATGGAAAATTTGATGGAAATAAGTCAACATTTGGGCCGTCTATTAAAAATAAGTCATGATTTTGATTATATTTTAATTTGAATAAATCTAACTTTACCACCCATCAATTTTATACAAGTCAAACCAACTTGTGACCTCGTTGCAGGTTATAATACTTGTCACTTGTTTTTTTTTGAAAAGAAATGGCGGGTTTTTTAAAGCATATTTTGACATGATTTTATGCAACTCTTTAGCACGTTATTCGAGATTATATTTTGACTCGTACACCAAGACACGCTAGCCGAGGAAAATTTTGATATATTTTTTTTCGAGAAAATCAGCTTAATTTTCTAAAACAAATCATCTTATTTTTATTTATTTTTAAATCTACAAAAATACAGGAAAGAAGGTTGGTCATTTACCCGTAGACCCGGTCATCAGTAACTTGACTTTGTTTGGAATTGATGGGTGCTAACTCACTACTACAAAAACAGGAATAAGTAACGCCGAATAAGGTACGGTTAAGTGTGATAAGCGTTTCCAATGATCATATAGTACATTTTTCTTTGATAACAGTTCTATGGGGGAAAGAATATAGAACGGGTACCTTATTTAACAGTTTCATATTCTTTTACCCTGGTAAAAGAATAAAATAATACGGAGTATTATTAAATCTATACATAAATGCATACTATTTTCTATAAAAAAAATACAAAATAACTATATCAGTATTGGCGGCAGACAAAACTCAAATTAACTCTAAGAAAATGAAATATCTCCCGCAAAAGACAAACCTAAAGCCCATAATTAATAAACTCAAATAAAAGTGTTATTACTAATTACTAAAACTAATATACTCATACCCTAGCCCACCTTCCCCATTAGGCATTAGCCGCCAACTCCTCCACTCCTCCGTCTATCTCTCTGTTTTACCTATGTGTTTCTCTTTCCCCATTTCATAAATTACTAGTTTAAGAAATTGTCATTGTTCCATTTCGATTTCCACGCCAATACTCCTCACACATGATTCTCATTTCTCAGCAGATTAAATCATTGAGAAATGGTTTGCACTCTTTCGATTTCTGTATATTCCTCACAAGCTTAATATATGATTTAATGTTTATTTGATCAACCCCTTTTCCTATTTCTCATCATTAATATAGGTTTTCTTGTCTTGCCTTTAATTTTAATTTTCGAATTGAATTACAGGAGATCTGATTGAATTTTGGTTATTTTTATGTTCTCTTTAATCGTCAGACTCGCCGCCGTCATGATTGCCGCTCCACCATCATATCTCCGACTCCTGTCTTGTTGCTGCCCCAACTAACACCGTTTTTAAGGTTTAAGGTAACATAATTTTTACAAGTAAAGTGCATGACGAAGATAGCTGGTTATGGGTGCTGGCATTTTAACGCAATCCTTATCCAATCCCAACTTTAATTATGTTATTTTGACCTTTAGTGCATGACGAAGATATCTGGTTTAAACAAGACAATTATATTTACAAGGGGGGATACTAGGATTCGAATCTATTACTGAGTATATATTTATTGGCATTGACTAATTTTATCAAGTCATGTTGCATATTGGTTGGTCCATTTAAAACTAGATTAAGAAAATGTCAAACGTTTGTGTGGGACTATGCTGCTTAATTGTCACAAATTGCCTTGAACATTTTCTAATAGCTCAAAATCAACTTGATTATTACTAGCACATAACTCTGAGTCTCTGATATTAGAAATTAGAACAGGACATTAGATGGGAATATTTTGGTATCTCTTGTTTGTTATGGAACTAATAACAAGTATGAAGATACCAATTGAGGTTGGCATGAGTGGTTAAGGGCCTCTTGCTCCTTAACCAAGGTCTCGGGTTCGAGCCTTGGGAATGGAAAAAATCTCAACTGGGAGGGATGTTGCCCATCGAGGTACCCATGCAAACTCCCGCGGGAGATTAGTCCACTCGCCTAAGGCGGTGGGAACTTCTCGTAGTAGAACAAAAAAATAACAAGTATGAAGATGAATGAAGGAGCTTATATTCAATGACAAAGCAATTGAATATGATGAATATTGCCATAATCATAAGCCTCCTATTGGCTATTGGCTATTGCTTTCATCAAGTCACAAGTATGTGGCCTATTTGGTAGTGTCTTTTGTAGACTTTGGGCCTGAGTTTATTGTACTTGACACAGATGGTTATGATCCACACGCCGGCATAATTGCATCTATCATTAATGAAAATCCTGCCCGGTTATTCTGGTGTGATTGTAAAATTATAAACACTTTTTAGACAGTTAATGATTCCAACTCAACAATTGGAGTATGTCAACAACTAGGTAGCCAATTTATTTTTCTCTTCCAAAAACTTAAATGCTTCAATTATTGGTTCTTAATCTTAAAGTCCTCTAATTCTCTTTTGGTGATTTCAGGTTTAAGTCTAATGCAGAGCAGCGAGATAAAGTTCATAGTTCATCGTTTTTTTTCCAGTTGCAGTCAAGTGAAAGAGCTAGGAAATATTTGAAGAGGCGAAGAACTTATAAAGAATTATAGTTTGGGAAGTGGGAACATCAATTTATTCATTTTTTGTTTTTAATTTCAGTTGTAAATTAGAGTTACTTCGTAATATGTATGTTTGTGTATTTGAACTTTATTGTAATATTAACACATATATACAAGAAGTTTTTGGAAATCGTATATTAAGAATTGTTTAATTTTTTTTTTTTGAAATAAATAAGTATATAGTACGCCTATGTATGGAAGATGTTCTGTATCTCAATATTTAACAAGAAAAATAGATGACGGTTATGTATGGAAGGTGCGCTTTATTATAGAGTATAGGAGACAGTTATGTACGTTAACTGTTCTATATTCTTTTTTCATTTTCTGATTTTAGGAAGGGAATAGAGGACGCTTATCTCTTATCACTGTACTTTATGATTAGGTATATAAAACGCTTCTTTTACCCGTTTTATAAATTTTATAGCGCGCTGAGTTGGAGAACGCCTCTAAGGCGTCCTATAAAGTGTATTTCAACAGTACTATATGCCCCTTTTTGTAGTAGTGACTTATTCAGATATAATAAAAAGCATGATTTGTTTTTAATAGACGGTCCAAAGGTTAACTTATTCCCATCAACTTTTCCAATTTTTATTACTTTTATGATTTTTTTATCATTTTTATTAAAAGGAAATGTAACTAAATACTTTAAGATTGTTGATCTTCTCTCACAACTGAAACCCTAACTTATTTCAAATATTTTTAAAAAATTGCTATCTATGTACGGATTTACAACTTGGTAGATATGGGTGTGATAACCTAAATTAACAACATAATTCGTATCGCGATTGAGTTCCTGCTAAATGTGAGGAGAAGAAAACTATTAAAAAGATCTGCTTGACACAAGTCACATAATCCACAAACTCTTGAATCTCCCACAAGAGTTTGTCCCTGCAAAATATCACAACCTCTATGAATTAATTACCACCTCAATGTAAACATGAAATATATTATTTTCAACGGCTAACAGAAACTATAAGTTAAGTAATTGATCCAACAAGTAGAGGCATTTCAATATTGAAGGTTCGACTAACAACGTTATTGTCTAGGCGATCTCTAATAACTAGACTTGGCTTATTGAAATGAACCAACCAATCAAAGTTAAGCTTTATAGTACTAGGGGCAGAATAGGTCTATGCAACTCGATGGGGTGGTACACTGGTACATGGAGACTAGCTATGTAGGAGAGTTATTATGAATATTCGCACCCAAGGAATCTAGACATTTACGCGCACATATTAGTTACATAAACTTCCTAAATGATAAATATCATGTAAGAGACAAGAGTTTGTCTAAAAATGTGAGCATTACGAGTTTCCATATACTCAATAGAATGTATAATCTTTTTAGCCGAAAAGATAACATAATTATGATTTTTATTGACATCTTATCAACAATAATTGAAGTCAAATTTATACTCCTTCTGTTCCCTTTTAATGCATCACTTTGACGTTTACGATATTCATATACTCCGTACTATATTTGACTTGAACATATTTTTTTACCAGTATGCGAAATTAAAATGTTATTATGTCAAATATTGTTGCAATAGTCATAATACATATTTTCAAAATTTCAACCTATAATTTTTACAAATAGAAAATTAGAGATGTTTGCCGGTCATGCATTGACAAGTGTACCGGTCCAAGTGATGCATTAAAAAAACATGGAAGTATATTAAATCGTAAGAATTAGTCGGAAATTGTATTTAGTTTGCATAGATGAAAAATGTATCGTGTTGGCTCGTATTCAAGTCAAATAAGAACGAGTTGGAAAACTTCAACAATTACAAACCCTATTTAATTAAATGTTTCTTGTCATTTTGATACCTTTACACCAACCCTCTACACTCTTTCTGTGTCCGGTGATGTCGTAGTATCATATTTACATTACAAAGTTAGTCTAATTCTAAAGGTTTATTGCAAACTACATCAGGTTACTGGTTGTTTTTTCTTAGGAAGATTGAATCGTGTCCAACTTCGTATTTGATTTCAACATAAAACTGCAAAAGAAACTACCTACTATATTTAGTTAACACCAACTTAATTTACTCATATGGCATCTTATTTACCCATTTAATTAAGCAGGTCATTGTCCCCTGACACCAACTAAACCGATCAACATGAGCCCGACCCAACCCGATTTAACGCGGGTTTGGACAGAAGTTTCCGGCCCGTTTCCCGAGCCTGGGCCGTAAATTAATTTTTTTTAGCGAGTATGGGCAACATAAAACTACACTTTTTAGGCTCGAAAAGTTCGATATTTTAGGTCCAAAATAGCGGATTTGGACAATTTTTTGGGCCGAATCTTGGCATGAACCCGGCCCGACATACGGGCTGATTTTTATACATCTACCCGGCCCGAACCCGACCCGTCCCTCATTTGATCGGGTCTAACCCCAACTCAATTTACTCTAGTGATAGCGGTACAATTCGACTCCGCCCGCCCTCCCACACTTTTCTCTTACCTCAGATAGTCACCTGCAAAATTCTTCATCCCTTTGCTCCAGAAAATATAAAAAAACCACCTTCTTTCTCAGCTACCTATCACCGGCAAGGGGCGGCAACCGCCGAATTCCGACTGCAAGTAGCGACAATTAAACCACAATCGCCCAATCCGACACTCCCTCTTCCCGTCAGAAATCGAGCTCTAATGTTCAATTCTTCAATACCATCACTCGATTTTAAGAATTTAGGGTTTTTCCATTTAAACCCTAGATCTGAAATACACTGGATTTTCTTTGCACAGAATTGAGGTTACACCTTTATTCCTCGACTAAATTCAGTTCAAACTCCCGGAAATCTTGAATTCGTAGAAATTAATCCACAATTTGTCGAAAGCTATGAAGAGCAGGTCGAATCGCCACCCGACATCCGACCCGCCGGATGACTGGGTAGACGGTTCATGGACAGTGGATTGTATTTGCGGCGTCAATTTCGACGACGGCGAGGAGATGGTGAATTGCGACGAGTGTGCCGTCTGGGTCCACACTCGTTGCGTTCGTTTCGTTAAAGGAGAGAAATCATTCGCTTGCGACAAGTGCAAGAGTAAAGATAACAGGAACGATGATAGCGAAGAGACGGAGGTTGCTCAATTGCTTGTTGAGCTGCCCACCAAAACAATCAAGATGAGTAGTGGCAATAACCATAGTATCAGGAATAATAGCAACGATGCGTTTACTTTTAGCAATTATCCTCCACCTCCTCCTCTTCCGCCTCGGCGGCCGCCACACCGGCTGTGGGTGAACAGACCCATGGAAGAAAGGGTACATGTACAAGGTGTTCCAGGTGAGGGTGATGTTCCTACTCTTTTTCAAGGGTCACCGACCGTTTTCGGGTCGAAGTTGTGGAAGTGTTCTGGCTATGTACCTAAGAAGTTCAATTTTAAGTATAGGGAGTTCCCCTGTTGGGAGACAGAGGAGGATGTTGATGATGAGGCAAAGGCGGACCAAAGCCCTGAAAATGTAATTGATAAAGGGGCTGGGGTTTTGTTCTCTTTGTCTAAAGAGAATGTGATGCTTAACATGAGGGGTGGTCAATCTAAAGGTGGTGCTTTTGATGGGAAAGCTTTCAAGGATAGGAAATGGGATAATGGGGGTTCGAAGAAGTTAAGTTCACCTGGTTTGTCGAAGAAAGAAAAGGGTATGGGTCGGTCAATTGTGCTTCATTGTAGTAAGAGGAGTAGGGAAGAATTAGGGTTATCTAAGGATCGCAGTGGGAAGAAGAAAATTAAAGGTAGTCTTAAAGAACAGGATGGGAAGAAGGAGAAAGGTCATGGTTTTAAATCAGGTATTTCTGGAACTCTTAATACTGTTTTATTAATATGCCTATATTTTTTGCTCTCAATTTCATGTTCATTGATATTGCTATTGTTTTTTTATTTTTTTATTTTATGTTAGTTGTCATACATTCAAGTAGTGCTAGGCAAGCTGAAGTGTGTGAAAGCAAAGGCCACAAGGTAGAACCAAATGCTCACCTAGCTGAGGGTAGTAACATAGAAAAACCCAAGAGAAATACAGCTACTGATGAGGGAAATTTGGTACTTAGGTGCACAGAAGTGTCTGGACTTGGTTGTTCAAGTGAAAAGAGGGTCAAAGCAGAAAAGCCTAGCCATGATGCTACTGATAGCTCCCAGAAGTCTTCTAAAACTGAAGCAGTTTCGTTGCTAATTGTGGAGGACGGTGTCTCGAGGAGCCCTGTAAAAAAAGAGGTATGTCTGCTGATTATAGTTTTTCCCATTGTGCACTTATGCTGAATTTTCCTGTTAAACATGATTTTTTTTGTTTTGTTGAGGTTGATTAATATTCTCGACATCGAAATATGAAGGCTATCTGTATATATATGTCGTTGTTAATGTCTATTATATCAATCTTTAGTCTGTCCTTAAGAGTCTGGGCATGTGCTTTTCTCCTGATGTTCACTTGTCCTGGATTTATATGGTTCATAACTTATGGTAGCTACGAATTTAACTATCTGAACTTATTGTCCCTAGTAACTTACTGGAACTGATCCTCAAAATTATCTGGTTGTGAACTTATTGGAATTTTTACCCCTTAATTTATCTTAACTTATTTCTTCTGAAATCAAGTTTTTCTAACGTGAAAAGGATAGCCTTTGTACCAGTAACTGAAATGAATAAATGTGCTGGCCCAGCTTCTGGTTTGTTAAATTTTCTTGTCATGCCTCACTTGTTTAACCATATGAAATGTCACATTGTATCAAGATTCCCTTGGCTCTAGAGTGATTTTCGTATGAGATTGTTTAGTACTATATAGAATGATCGCTACCGTTCTCTTTGTTGTTCTTTATGGATATCTGAAAAAAACCTTCCCCTCTTTTGCTATTAATTCTTATCCCTAAAGCTATGTATCAAATAATAGCTATTTGAATTCTTCTCCCTCAAGATATGTAACTTGGGTTATGTTGTGGTGTTTGATACGGGTTCCGGATGTGTATAAGATTCATCGAGAGTCATAGTTGCTCAAAATTTTATAACATGGAGATTCGAGACTATGCCCAAAGTTTGGTCATGACCCATGGGTACTCCTAGAGGCTAGAATTTCCTTTGATCTTGAAAGATGGATACGATTTGATAGTCCAAAATATAAGCGTGTTTGATATTCCAAAATTCTTGGGCCCTAGGTCTAATCTATGACCTATACCATTTTGTATGTATAAATAAATGCTGACAATTCATCATCCGGGCAACGAGTCTAGTTAAAGAAATTACTACAGCTGACCTGTCAAACGGGTCGGTCGGGTCGGGTTGTAAAAAATTATTTTCGGGTTCGGGTTGAATCGGGTCGGTCACTTTCGGGTTCGGGTTTACAAATGCTTGTTCAAGACCCAGAACATTCGGGTTCGGGTCGACCCAACGGGTTGAGAGATTTTAAAACGCGCATTATATTTTCATTAATTTGGGTGCTAAAAATACACAATATGGGCCTAAATTAACAAATTTTCCTACACAAGTTTATATTTAGTCAAACTCAACCATAAAATGACGTATCATTCAAATTAAAATCATATTACACACAAAAATAGTAAAAACAACGTGTTTATTATGCTTAAATTTTCTCATAATCTCATTTATTACTATAAATACAATGATTTTCAATCGGTCGGGTCTAAAACGGGTTCGGTCGGGTTTTGACCCATTACTTTCCGGGTTGCTCGGGTTCGGATAAAATCGGGTTACGGGTCACAAAATCTTGTTCAGGACCCAGTATTTTCGGGTCGGGTTCGGGTCGGTTTTCGGGTCGGGTCCATTTTTGACAGGTTTAAGCACAAGTGTGCAACTAGCCCACTACTTTATCCAAAAAATTGTTTTTGTCAATCTTAGTTGTTTATACATAGCATTATAGCCAAGAATTGAGGAAGGAGAGGAGATACATTTTATTGAGCTGAGCTAGCAGTGAGAGGTATCAAGTAGCCATGGAGGATGGTTTGGAATGATGAAACTGAGAGCTCAAAGCTAGGACTGATGTTTCATTCCTTTCTCAGTATCTTCCTACTTAACTATTACGTTTGCTCAACTTCCATTTAGTTTGGATGGTTTGAAGTTTGAACCTGTCGCAGCGTTACATCAGGTATGTGGTAAACTCATTAAACTACAGTGTGATTGTTGTGGGACTTGTGGGTGAGGTATAAATCCCTAGTTTCATGTGGATTGCACACCCATATTTGGCTGTGTCGTTTTCTCGTGTTACTCCCTCCGTCCCAAAATTATAGTCCTGTTTTCTAAATCGGGCGTCCCCAAAATTATAGTCCTGTTTCTAATTTTGGCTACTAAGGTCCCCACTTTCTCAGGTACTATATTAATTAAAAATGTATTGAAAACCCCACCCATGTACTATATTCCACTTTCCTATGTACTATATTCCACTTTCCTATGTACTATATTCTCCTTCACATGTACTTTATTCCACTTTTCCATACAACTCAATCATCATTTGTACTTTATTCCAGTTTTCCATGTATTATTATTCCATTTTTCTTAAAACCTGTGTTTTTGGTCAAACGGGACTATAATTATGGGACGGAGGGAGTAGCATGGATACTGCCAGCATTTTTCGGGTAACATACCAAATAGTTATTCCTTTTCCTTTATGTTAATTAAACAAATACGTACAAGTATTGCGTACATCTTAAAGTGTCTCTCTGGATTTTACACTAAATTAATACTCCCTCCGTCCCGGAATACTGACCGGCATATAGTTTAAGGCAATTTAATTAGGTGGTAGTTGAAATTGAGTATTTTTTAATATAGTTAGTGGGAAATGTGAACTTTTTGAGGGTGGTGGGGGTGGGGTGATTTTTTTAATGTTTTTTTAAATGTTAGGAATACAAGGGAGACCTTAGGTAAGTGAGAGAAACAATATAAAATTAGAAAAAATATTCCATTTATAGAAACGGTGCAAGTATTTCGGGACGGCTTTATAAGGAAAGCGGTGCGAGTATTCTGCGACGGAGGGAGTAGGTGTATAAATGAGGGGGATTTAAGTATTTAACCAAGTTTGTATCAGTAAGTAGAGAAATTTGATTAGATTAAAGTGTAATACATATATGCTAATAAAAAAGGACAATAATATCAGAGAGACCAAAAAAGACTCGAACGTAAAGATATTTGGAAGAAAGAAGCACCTTTTAAGATAAATGTTATGTCTAACAACAGTTTTTTATACCATTTATACACACCCACCTTGTACCTATTTTTGGTTAGCAATCACACTCTCCACATGTTCTCTTCCAATTTCCTCATCTATACATGATGTAAAGAGATTACGTTGATTATTGGCAATTATTACCAAAGTATGAGTGTTCTACCCTATGTTACTTGGACTCTTCATTTCACCTCAAGTGCCCGCGTCGGATCCTTGACACTCAAACATGAGCACGGACACTGGACACTTCATTTTGGACCAAAATCATGATTTTTTCCACAAAATAGCCGAGTCAGACACTTGGACACATACCCGTGTCCGACATGGGTACCCGAGTCCGAGTAACATAGGTTCTACTCTACGATGACTGTAAGGGCAGCATAGCTAAACACCTCAAAGTAAAGATTGAATGGGCAAGGAAGTTGAATATCGGAGTTAGTTCAAGCTTTAAGTAATCAAATAAATGAAGCATTTCCTATTGCCTGCCTCCCTTGTCTGTAATGCCTATTCAGCTTCCCAGCTCACTATAGGTAGCCGTTTCCTCTCCATGTAACCCTTGACATGTTTTCTAGCTAGTGCTCCTTGCCACTACACCATTTTTTTCTCTCTCCTATTTTCCTCTATTTCTCCTCCTAAAGATAACTCTCAATTCTGAAAGTTAGTTTTTTGGTGTCTTCACAGGCTAGAAAAATAAACATTTCAACTCATCAATTCTAAAATTCGCAGATCTATTATGTTTAAGACAATTTAGGATGAAATGGTGAAAAAAACACAGCATGAGATCGTTGCTCTGCAATCCCTTGGTAATAGTGGCAGCAATCTTGGCAGAATAGAGGATCAGTAGATTCAGTAGGGTAGCAGTTGATGAGGGGTAACAAAAATTTAAAAGCTTGTAGTTGCACCCTACTATTCTCTCTCTCTCTCTTGATATTGATAAAACTGTTATTAGTTATGCAATGTTAGCTCTGTATGTGAAATTGGAAGGGTGGTTTCTTCCAATACATTTAATAACAGGATTTTGAAGATCAAAAGTTGTCCCAGTTACATTTCTAACTTTGGTTCTCACTTGTTCCTCAGTCGATTAAGTTTTTCTGTAGAAACCTTGTTGCTGGGTTATGTTTGTTGATTAATCGCCTAACCCGACTCTATATCTGATGAGTAATTGCTTATTTCTTTTGTAACTGCTAGGGACTCGTTTTAGATGTCTTTGATAAAAATCAAGGAGCATTTCCAGAATTATCAAAGTCAAAGGCTCTCGCTGATGATGTGGATAATGCTGGTCTAGAGCTTAATAGTTCTGGGACCACGAAGGATGCAGGGACTGCCGTGCCATTGATCTCTGGTTATTCTGATGATAGAACAGAATCAGATATTGATAATCATAATGGGGTTTTGAGAAGTCATCCTTCTGATATGGATGTGGACTTGCTCTGTACCGAGCAAGTATTCTCTCCTGACCGTGAATGTGAAGACTCCAAACTGAATGAGGGTGCTGCAACTAGTCCCCATCTCCATGAACATGAGGTTCAAGATAATGACAAGAGTCTCGAAACAGTCAACGGTAGTCAGCTCGTGAAAAATGAAGAGTTAATGGAAAATCAATGTAATAACAAACTCAAGTGTGAGGGTTCAGAAAATTCCGTTGAGGTGCAGAAAACCTTTTCAGACTCTAAACAAGTTACAAGAGTTGCAGGCGAGATTTCAAAATTGAGTGGGGAAATCCTGCCTCCACCAGCCAGTCATCATAAAACAGTGTCTGTTAAAAAGTCGTCGAGCTCTTCAACCATTGTCATCTCCAGATCGTGTCTTTCTGATAAAAATAGGGCTGGAAATTCTCAGAATCCTAGTTCCATTGGCAAACGAGTGTTTTCAAATTTTAGTATGGGTACTAAGAAGGAAAATTCACCTCTTGGTCAGGTAAAAGATGAAGATAAACATGAAAAAACAAAAAACATGCTAAAAGATCATTCAAAATCCTCTACCAATGCTGTGTTGAAGGCATCACAGCCAAGCAAGCCTGTGACAAGTCCTAGTCCAAAAAATCATACTTCTCTTGGAAAGGATTCGTCAAGGCATCCATTTTCAAAGAAGTCTTCCGTGGAGGGTGCCTTGCTTTCTCCAGGTATTGATGAGCCCGCTGGGTCACTGCAGACTCAACATGCTTTAACTGGCCAAAGTAAAAATGCTGCTTCTGCTGGACAACATAGAGGGGAAAAAGTCCTTCAGCCGAACTTACAGTCGTCATCGAAGTCAACACAATCGTCCTTGGGGCACCCGCCACCTTCGCCAAGTGCTCCTCCCGGATTGAGCGATGAAGAGGTTAGAATAGTATAATTGTTAACTTTTTATTAAAGCTTTCTTCATTTTATTGTTTCTTTTTTTATTCACTAGCTGTGTTTTGTGTTGCAGCTTGCTTTGCTATTACACCAGGAACTTAACAGTTCCCCAAGAGTTCCTCGAGTACCCCGTGTACGTCATGCCGGGAGTTTACCTCAATTAGCTTCTGCCTCTGCGACGAGCATGTTTATCAAGCGTAATACTACTAGTTCTGGAGGGAAAGATCAGCAAACAGTAAGATGCTTCCTTTTATTTTAGGAATGAAATTAAATATAACAATAATTTCCATTATCAGCATTATTTTGTCTTTATTTTCTTCCAAGAGCTTGATATTGATGTTAAGAGCATGTTTGGTATAGCATTTTTCAAGTGTTGGAAATGGAATCAATTAACTAATTCCATTACCTATTGAGATGGATAACACATTCCATTTCTGATTGCTAACCTTGAGGTAACAAAGTGTTACCCTCCTCAATCACTAATTTGATACAAGAGATGGCTTTCCTTGAGTAAACCAAACAACAAATGATGGTAACACTTAACATTACCGTTTCTCTTTCTTAAATGTTTCCAATCCATTTCGTTTCCTGAATTCATACCAAACATGCTCTAAGCATCTTTGCTTACAATGCTTCCATCTCGATTATTTTTTCCTGACATCAATTTTATTATCTGATTATGTGGAAAATGTTGTGTTAGTTTTCAAGAAGAAAGAAGAAAGACGGATCTCGCAATTCCCGTGAACAAGATATTGAAGCTAGGAAGGTAGAGAGGGAACCTTCCTCTCCTGATTCAGTAAAAACATCTGATTCCGCTAGGAAAAGCGTCGATGACGTCTCCACCTCAGCAGCGAATAGTGGTCCATCCTCCACTGATGCTAACGAGCGAAAATCATCATCTACCCGTGATTCGCCAGTTAATAAGCCTGAAGATGATGCAGGGACTAATAAGGGACTTCCTCTAATCCATCGAACTCTACCAGGTTGCTTCCCTAGTGTGTTTAATTGGTTATTGCTTTCTTTTGATACCAAATAATAATGTATTGGGCCTCAAGTTGATTGATATTCTTTTGTTTTTACACTTGTAGGATTGATTGCTGAAATTATGGGCGCGGGCAGGCGTATGACATACGAAGAATTATGCAACGCTGTCCTGCCGGTGAGCTCCTTCACAGTCTGCATATGCTTTACTGTCTTAAATATTTTTATTGCATTTTCAATGTGTCTAAGGAGATGGTTTTGATGTCTTTTTGCCGTTTAACCTTCACAGCATTGGCAGAACTTGAGAAAGCACAATGGCGAGAGGTATGCCTACTCCAGTCATTCTCAAGCTGTACTCGATTGTTTGAGGAACCGGTCTGAATGGGCACGGCTAGTTGATCGTGGTCCAAAGGTATGCTTCCATGCCAATAAATCTACCCTACTCTTTTTTGGTCAGTGCTGACTTCCACAATCATTAGTATGTCCAATTAAACCAAGCATCAATTCCATGTTCACCACGCCCACTGTTATATTTGGTGACCAATTGCACTAAGCGGACGTGGATTTTTCATACAATGTCCAAAATTTGGAAACTTTTCAGTTGAAAACCCGATTTATGCCCGTGTACGAAGTATATTTTTATGATTGCTCTACTCCCAGCCAATGGCTACATGCTGGAGGTGGTGATGGTGTAAGTGTTGAATATAGATACTCCCTCTGTCCCTTATTGTTTGCCCCCTGAAGCAAATGTGCTTTATTAAGAATTGGGTGAGTGAAATTTAGAAGAGACAAACGTGGTGGGCCAAATATATTTTATGTGGGAGTAAAGTTGTGGTCCCATGAACATTTATGGTAAAGGGGCAATCTTTTAGGGACGGACTAAAATGACAAACGGGGCAAACAAATAGGGACAGAGTGAGTACTCTCTCCGTCCCTTAATACTCGCACCAGTTTGACCGGTGCGGAGTTTAAGACATTTGAATTGACTTATTAATTTAATGGGTGTTGGTTGATAGTGGGGTATTTTTTAATATAGTTAGTGGAAAATGTGTAAGGGGTGGGGAGTAGTGAGTGAGGGGTGTGGATTTTTAAATGATTTTTTTGTAAGAAGTAGGGGTGTAGGTGGGGTGGTAGGTAAGTGTGAGAAATAATATAATATTGATAAAAATTTCCATTTATAGAAGCGGTGCAAGTATTAAGGGACGGCCCGGAAAGGAAAGCGGTGCGAGTATTAAGGGACGGAGGGAGTATATGTTTTATATTTTGGCCTGTGGAAGGTGGGTTTAAGATGCTTCTTTATCTAATGGTCAAAGGTTTTGTTCTTTTTTCCAGACGAATGCTAGTAGAAAGAAACGGAAGGTTGATGTTGAGCCTCCTAATACTGAATCAGAGGATGGTGATGACAGAAGTGTAAGGGAAAGGGATGATAAAAGCAAGAGCTTTGATTCAAATAAAGAGGAGTTTCCAAAGGGAAGGAGAAAAGCTCGGAAGCGTAGGAGATTAGCCTTGCGAGAAAGAGGGGTTAATAAGAAAAGAACGAAAAAGGGGGCACTACTTTCTGATGACTCAGCCGCCACATTGTCTAATTCCAGTGAAGACAATAATGTTTCTAGTGACGATGACAGTCAAGGAAGTGGTAAAAGTGAAGCCTCTGCTAGTTCAGCTGATATTGTTGCTGGCTCCTAACTCTGAACCATGTCAAGACTATAGTCAACAATGAGAGGGTTATTTTCGTCATTTCTCAGAAGTTGAACCTAAATCTTCTCTGAATGGATGCTGTTATCCTGTTATGTGTTAAAAGTGTTGCCTTCAAGTTCTGAGGAATGGGGGTCTGCTTTCTTCTCCAACATGAGGCAATGGTTCCATTTTGACTATAGAGAAAAAGAAGGGTTTGTGTAAATAAAACTAGTATTCCTCTTTTCTCTTTTGTTGGAGGGTTGGGGATTTGAGAGATGAGGCTGAGAAATTACACTAGTTAATTGACCATTGTTGTAAATTGTAAAGTCCTGTAAAATTCAATTTTCGCGTCTATATTATTAAAGCGGAGTGGTGAGGGATGTGTGGGCTTTAAAACCTCAATCCTCACCTCTCCTGCAAAGTTATTTAAGGAAATGCAGACAATTATAAAAAAGCAAAAAAAATAAAAAATCAGCCAAAGTCTTCACACATAATTAATTGAGAGACTAAATTAGAAATAAGAATAATTAAGATAGTAGGTAATAAATAATAAGAAAACAATTTAAAAATACATTTTAAAATTTCGTCAAAAATATTAGGTACAAAATGAAAACATTATTGTTATTAATTTGATCAAGTAAGCTCTTGTATCATGTATGTAGTACTCTTTTATGGCTGCTCCAAAACAACCTACACATATCCTACACATAACATACTAGTCGGCCTTTTATGATTAATGTATTATCTATGGTCAAATTTTTATCAGAGTACGTGTATGATATGATAATCATCAGAAGACAATATTTTTTTTTTGTATTATTATTGTTTTGTTATGCTCATGTATAAGAGATGGATATAAAGTATACACCATGTCACTATGTTACAGTCGCTATACAAAAAGTCAACTTGAGAGTTCGTTAATTTGTTGTGGTTGGTCGTTGAGCATTCCAAAGATAACGGTGGGAAAATGCAACGTAGATGGAATTTGGTGTTCATGGATAAATATGTATATATGACTGGAATCGTAATCTATATTAATATTTTATAAGGTCTTTTTTAGTTTTAGAACTAAATATTTAACTTTTAACTTTTGCAGGATGGTGAGATGCAAGTGACTTTGTATGACAATGTCATTGATACATATGGACATCGTGAAATAAGGTTAAGTGTATTCTATTGGCAATTTAGATATAATGCCATTATATACGAATTATAAATATATTTCGGATAATTATGGATTGAAATTGGGTGAGAAACTTGATGATATAGCATGCTACAATACTTTAACAAGAAAAATCCATCACACATTGATATGTACTTTTTTATTTTGAATCATATAAGATTTTTAAATCCTTTTAACAATGTAGATAATTGGGTTGGAGTAGCATCATATTAATTAAAAAACAATGTCTACAAAAAGACAAAAATAAAAACATAAAAGATTAAAAATTACAGTAAAAATCAGACGTTCGTGTAAATGGCAAACCAAAGGCAACCAAAACCCTTGTTAACCCCCGAGGCCGTCTCCCCAATAGCATATCAATGGAGGAATAAGCTAACTACCGAATACTGATTAACAGAGGCGAGAGAAAAGGAGGGTTTAATCACGATGTTCGCCACAAGAAATCTCCATAAACAATTTATCAAAACCCTAACTTCTCTTCTCAATCACAACCACCATTCTCTTCCAAGAAATCCGATTCCTATTTCTAACGCTGAAATTTATCAAAATGCTTCATCAATTCTCAACATTTCTTCCCCTAATTCTCCATCTTCTTCGCGCAATCTTGATTTGGGGTTTTATGGTTTCCGCCGCTGGATGTCGACGGCGAAGGGACGGAGTATGAGGAGCAAAGTGGAGCGAAGGATGCAGAGAGAAGCTGGTAAAACTCAAAGACAGATTCGTCAAGCTAAGAAGATTAAGATTAAGCTTATGACTGAGGAAGAACGCCTTATTTACAGTCTTCGAAGGGTATATTTCATTTCCCCCTTTCAATTTTGTGAGAGATTATCATTATCATTACAGTATGATACAATTAATTGTCACATTGAACCGGACTCGTTATAGTAGTCGATGACATCCTGAAATACTATTATTATTATTATTTTATGGGAGTCTCGTACTTATGTTAGTGGGTCATTTGTTATAGCAAATTATGGACATTTTTACATTGTTTATTTTGTTAATACTGTGATATGATGGTGGGTGCTAGTTATGGTTGTGTAGGTTGATTTTTGTTTATGAAAGGATGGGAATTTTCTATTGCGTTGAATTACGTGGATGAATTTTGGATTCGGGATTGTTTTAGGATTGTATTTGTAGGGAATGGGTTTTTGCCAAAGATTTTTCGTATGCATTTTAGCGGATAGTAAAGTTATTGTAGGGGGGTATGAGGTGATTTGGTCACATTGGTTGCATCTAATTGTCTATGGGGAAGTGATGGAAAATTGTACTACTTAAGTTGCAACAATGGTGAGGGTATTGGAGTTAAGACTTAAGAGACTGTAGAAATCAGAAAACTTGGAAACTTATGAGTTCTGCTGAAAGCTGGGTTTCTTTTTTTTTTCCTTAACACATGGAAGTGCTTCAGTTTCTTTTACTATTCTAAAGTAATGAAGAATTAATTATGTGGTCTATTATTTGTGTGAACTAAATATTAAACTCCATGAGATGTTTGGACAGTGTTGTTTTTTGGAGGATAAACCATGTTATCGCCCTCTTGAAATCAGGTAAATAATCTAATTGTATAACTGAAAAGCAATAACCTTAAAGGGGGGAAATGAAACTGATTCGTGGCGAATTTACAGCTCTTGTCATTGTGGCTAACACTTGATTTGCTTTTTTCACCTTAAAAAAGTTTTAATTCAGATTAAGTTCAACTTTTTTTCCAGATAAGTGTCAATCAAGTTCAATTTGCAGTTAATGTAAGGTTTATAAGTTCAGATAAGTTCCATTACGTTCAGATAACTAGATAAGCAGATTGCAGGTGAAGAGATCGAAGCCATTTGCACTTGTGCAGTTGCAGTTGTTATCATTGTCAAAATGCTAATTACACTGTTAGGCTGTTAGCTATGAGTAGTACTTGAATGCAAAAAATCACCGGTATTTCCTGAAATTTCCACCTGGAATTCTGCATAGAGTAAAAAAACCTGCATAATTGGCTGTAAAAATTCTCCTCTGTTTGCTCTCCTCTATTCAGTCTCCCACGAAATGGGGTACTACCATACTACTCTACGTGGTTCAGTCTATTTATGAAAATAAATTTCCAATCTCAGGTGGCTTGTTGAAAACGCTTCAGCACAGCATGTGTGGACATGATTTCATCAACTTTTCCCAGTTTAAATATTTTATAGTTCGATCATTTGATCTTCTTTAAATACTGCAGGCTAAGAAGAAAGTTGCATTGCTTCTGCAAAAGCTCAAGAAATACGAGTTGCCTGAGTTGCCTCCACCAAGGCATGATCCTGAGCTGCTGGCATCCGAGCAGCTCCAGGCTTTTAAGAAGATTGGCTTTAGAAATAAAAACTATTGTGAGGTTGGTGTTCGTGGAGTCTTTGGAGGAGTTGTCCAGAATATGCATCTTCACTGGAAGTTCCATGAGACTGTGCAAGTTTGTTGTGATAACTTTCCTAAGGAAAGGATCAAGGGGATGGCAACAATGCTTGCAAGGCTAAGTGGTGGTATTGTGGTTAATGTACACAATGTGAAAACAATCATTATGTTCCGTGGTAGAAACTACAGGCAACCAAAAAATTTGATACCTGTTAACACCCTTACGAAGAGGAAGGTATGTGAATCTATTCTTGTTGCCCTTTGCTAAGGCATGCATGGTTAATTGCCTATTGCAGGTTATTTTAGAAATTCTGTGTATCTTGATTGATACGTATGTTGGCACCCACCTACCTCCCTCCCTGGATCTTTAAGAGACCTTGAACCGCTCTGATTCACCCTTTCTTCGGTTTTTTCAAATTCATTGAATGATTTATCAAAATAGCTATCAGCCTATCAATATCTATTAATGTGGGTATTCAATTCTACTTTTCTTTGTGTTTACCTTTTGTGTTTACCCAATGAGGGCTTTCGGTTCATGCATATCTGGTCAGTTGGCGCCTTTGGCTCCGTTTGGTTTGGTGTAAAACGTTTTCAGTGCAAAATGATTTTCCATGGAAAACATTTTTCAAGGGAAAACACAATTACAAACTAGTTTTCTTTTGTTTGGTTCCTTAAAAAGAAAAGGGGAGAAAATATGGTGAGGATTGAGGGGAAGAAGGGAGAGAGGGGGTAAGGAGGAAAGGAGGAAAACTGGTTTCCCTCACTTTCAAATGGAAATGATTTTTCCTCCTTCGAGGGAATTATGGAAAATTGTTTTCCATCTCTTGCCAAACCAAACAGCGTAGAATGATTGAAAAGGGGAAAATCGTTTTCCATGAATACGTTTTACACCCTACCAAACGGAGCATTAGTGCAATTCCATTAATGATGCTTCTCTCGTGAATTTGAGTGGAATGATATTCTTTCCATTGTTTTAGTTGCCTGTTTCTGCTTCTGTATATTGGAATTTTACACTAATGTTGTACGATTTGGTTTCAAAATGCAGGCTCTTTTCAAGGCAAGATTTGAGCAAGCACTTGAATCTCAGAAACTCAATATTAAGAAAACTGAACAGCAGCTTCGGAAAAAGGGAATAAGCCCAGATGATCCTGTTGCCATGGCGAGCATCCAGAGGGTTGCATCAACATTCTTTAACGCGATTGATAAGAAGGAAGGGAGCCCTTATGTCTTCCGTGAGGCTGGAGAATCTGTGAAGGAGCCTCAGAAAACCTCAGAACAATATGATCTTGCTGAGGATAGTGATCAAGAAGAGCTTGATAAATTTATAGCGGAGATTGAGGATGCTGTTGATAAGGAATGGGCCGAGGAGGAGGCTGCAGAACGGGAAGAGTTTGGTAAAATTAGGTACCGGAACAAGGAAGACTATGGTGGAAGATTTGTAAATAATTTATCTGATGATGGAAATAGAGGTCGAAATATGGATACAAATCGAAGGCAAAGAGTGGAAGACAGTGAAGATGAAGATTATGTTTCTGCACCTATTAATGAAGAAGATAACACAAGCGATGATGAAAGGCACACTTGTGATTTTGATGATGATAAAGTTAAGCGCCCACCATCCAGAGTTGAAATTGAGAGTGATGATTCAGATGATGGAGACAGAAATTCTAGGTTTAGAGATAGAACCAGAAATCAGGAAAAAAGAGGCAGGTTTGATACTAAGGGCAGAAAATGGGGGAAAGAAAGTTCTGATATTGCTGAAGATTTTACTGATTCTGAAATCACCATGTATGGGTCAGATGATGATGATGAGCTGGAATCCAGTGCTCTGAGAGGAGCTGATGAGGACTACAGTGGGCTGCCACATCATCGTGCAAAGGAGGAGGATAGCAAAATTCCTAGGGAAAATTAAGTGCCTTGAAAACAGAAGGATGGTGAAATCTGAGATAAAAAGTGAACTTTTTTGAAGTAACATTATGGCAACTCTTCATTAGTGAACTGTTTTCTAACTTTCCATGATGCCTAACTGCCTAAGACATATACATATATATAAGTAAGGGATGCTTTTGTACATTTATGCATGAAATCTTTTACAGAGTAGTAGGTTGTTAAATTCCATTTCTTTTAGTAAGAAAGACCGACTTCTTTCTCATCTGCTCTTTCCGTCCGTATGGGTCATGACTGGAACATATTTAATTGGAACTATATTCTATTCAACACTTCACATGACTTTTGGTTCTCTATTGTTTTTCATGGCTAAAATGTTCTCTTTTGTGTTCGAAAGGTCAGGTTGTACAGGATTTGTTGGCTGCTTGCAAGAGTGGTAACTTCGATTTGGCTGACAATTCGATTTGGCTGACAAACAAGTGAATATGTCATTTCAGAAGGCTATCCAGTTTCGCAGATGATTTCTCAGGTCTCATACTGTTTAATTTTACCATGCTTCTCTGTATTAATTGCTTACTGTGACATGGAGCTTCAATTTGTGTGATTATGCAGTTATTTGATATTATTGTGGAAGCGGCGATTTGTCAGATGAGCAAAAAGGCGAGGGTTTTGAAAAAGTTGGGTGAAACAGATAAGGTAAATTTACGTATTAGTTTTGTGTTTCTGGAATGGCTTCCAGTTCTTGTTTGTTAAGGGACCTTTTTCTGGGACTTGTTCAATTACTGATGTGTTCCATAAACATCTTCCTTGTATCAGAATTTCAGTAGGATCCTTTTTTCTGCCCCTTTCTTGCAATTACACTTAGGTTTTAACTTCTCCTATGCTAGCTTAGGGAAATTTTAACTTGGAGCTCGATAGAAATGAAGGCAATATAGAGGTGGGTCCAGGAATTTAGATTAGGGTAGGCACACTTATTAAAACAATCTGAGTATTTCATACGTAGAGAAAACAAAATGACTTTCCAAATAAGGAAAGCAAGGATTTTATGGGGAAAATTTGAAGAACCAAAGCTAAAATAACAAATTAATGTTAGGCATGAGGGTAGAACCCATGACCATTTGTATTTAAACAAAGCTTTAAATGCATCATTAATTACCACCAAGCTACAACTTTATTTTTGCTATCAATATTATTTAGATATTAGTAGCAAAATCACTGTCACTAGGTAGCTAATCATACAATAATATTTCATACGAAGTACTTTGTATAATTTAAGCTAGCTTGCTATATTTTAGAGTAGGGGGAAAAAAGGTAACTTAATTAAATGTGGAACCAGAAAATGGGGAGGGGGGAGGGTGTTTACTCTGTTTAGTGTTTACTCTCTGCATTTGTATAAAGTCTGTTAATCTCAAGCTACATATTTTTTGGACAAAATAAGTAACAATATGTAAACCTCTATAAAAAATGTTAAGCGGGGGATCTCTTAAATCTTAAGTCTCTTTGTAGTAACATTTTCTGAAACGTTTACTAATAATATTATTGATAGACTTTTGCAAGGATGATATAATGTCCCTTCTTTACCTCTCCCTTGAGTATTTACCTTACGCATTATGTTGATTTATATACGTTGATAACCTTTCATTTGTGGTATGTTTTGTACTGTCTTGTTGATGGAGCGGATTAGTATTTGCAGTTGCTAGATGTTGCTGGTAACACCATGCGTGCCTTTTGTAACATGCCACAAGATTTCTCCTATTAAACCTTTTAGCTTTGGGTAGCGTAAACTTTCCGATACATATATGAAACGATGTCAAATGGAAATTTTAGAGACACGTGTTGGAGGTTTTCATAGCCTCGTATTTTCCTTAGCAAAGTGAGCAGTGGGAGGCTGAGAGCTTAGGCCGACGGAAGAGGTTTCTTTTTGGGAGGAAATCTAGATTAGCAATTATCTAAGTATGAAAGTGGTCATTTTGCATTCTCACGAGTCATGAGCCTCCAAGTAAAATCATCAAACCTCTTATCCTTCACAATACGGAGTGTCTAATACTCCTTCCGTTGTTTTTATTTTCCTGCTTTAACTGTGCACATTTTCTTACCAAATAATAATAATAATAATAAAAAAAAAAAAATTGTGCACATTGCCAATCCACATCTTTGACTATTAGTATCTTTAATTTCGTATTACTTATAATTATAAACTTTGATATTCTTAAAGTATACATTTTGGATGGATTCTCTCATTCTGAACTTGTTAAGATTTGTTTGATTGTTGCATGTTCTGGTGCAGTTGATCTTGAGTGTTTAGAATCTTTAGATTGCGATCTATGTCATCCAAAACTTGTTAAGTAATATGGTAAAAAGATATCATCAGTTGTACTTAAGATATCTGCAAACTCTCATCTGCGTCCCTCTAAATGATCCTAGAGTAACCCTTCGGAGCTGAAGAGCTGTTGCACCTCCCCAAGCAGTCACTGCAGCAGTTCCAGCACCACTGTGTTGAACAGCAACAACCCCTTGATAAACTGATCCGGAGCGTGGCTGCAGTTTGTTAGTGTTGGTGGCTTAGAATCAATCTCGGGACTAGGTTCAGAGTTGTCGGAAGCGTCTAGTTGTTGCAGTTGTGGTGTTTCTTAGTGGTTTTTGGGAGACTGTGAAGAGGTAGGTGATGTCTTGTAGTGTGATTTTGTTAAATTGATCATTGTTCTTGTAAATTGTCAAGTCCTGTAAATTCAATTTTCGAATACTACATTTTTACTTGTTACTTTTAGCCTCTTCTATGGTCATGGGCTTTTATAGGCCAAAATGAATTTAGTTCTATACCTGAGCCAATTGAGTGCAAATCATGCAAGAATGTGTGATGCACCCGAATGAACATGCAATACAAATTACAAATGGGGGCGGGGGGATTCGAACCTGAGATTTATCGTATACAGACCCTCAATCTTAACCACTAGGGCAGGACATCATTGGTGTTTTTCACTATGTTCTTTTGATACTTTGATGGTAGAAAATTGATATTTTATGTCATCAATGTAATAACAAAAAGGGTGTAGATTTTGCCAAGGTAAAAATTGATATATTCAAAGCAATACTGTTGCCCGCTGCTCGAGATCTTTCAATTACCATACATACCAATTGACAAAACTGAATCAAATCTCCCACAATTCCTTGTTGCCAAAATTATGAAGTCACAATATACTCAATCCCCTATTGATTTTACTTTCTATATTTTTGCATGCCCCATATCGGTAATTAACTGCTATCTTTCTTAGTTATTGGTAGTTTAGATTATTAATTCATGGCTTTCGTCGTCAGTTTTCATAACTAGTAACCCTATTATAAAAAAACAAAAAAAAAACGGATGACACTGACCACACTATCAATATTATATTTGAGTTTCAAAGATTTATTTCATTACTCCTTTTCATTAACTTTTTTAGTGATAATAGAGTGAGTACGTGTTATACGTATGTAGTACTTCATCCATTTCCTAATAGTTTTGATGTTTTGACTTTCACGTTTGTTAACGCACATCTTTGCACCATTACCTCGAATTAAAGATAAATAAAAATTATAAAAAGTTGGCATTGTGAAAATATACATGATGAATATTATTATTGTCATACAAAGCAAATATTAATAAAAGCTTTTATGTCTCTTGACAAATTTGTTATTTTTCTATAAATTATGTTGAAAATCATATCAGACTTAAGATAGATTTCTAGGTGTCAATTCATGGATGACACAGTTATAGACTCTGATGCAAGTCAATTTAAGTTTTGAATATGGTTTTTGTTTACCTTAAGCTCAAACTTGCATTATAACGTCTACTTGGAACACTTAGGGTAACAAAGTACAATAAAAAGTTAATTAGAAAGAAAAATGGAAATGAACGAGAGATCACAAAAAAAAAAAGGTTTTCTGTCAGAAAAATCAAACAAAGGTTTGTAAAACCAACAAAAATACATAAGGAAATAGATTAATGAAATAAATTGATAGAATGAAGTTGAAGCCATCAACGAGTAAGAGACCGATTCATTACCATAATAGAGCATGCAACAAAAATAGAAAATAAAATAAGTGGGTGATCAAATATATTATGGTTTCATATTTTTGACAATAAAGGATAATGGAAGATTTGATTCCATTTTGTTAGTTGGCGTACATGCCAGTAAAAAGATTACGGGTTACATACAACAATATTGCCGTGAATTTATAAAATTTGCCTTGACAAAATCCGCCCCCTAACAAAAAAAACAAAAAAAAACTCGGTATTAGTTAATTTTTTTTCTTACATAAAATCGGGTTTTTATTGGATTTAGACCTAGACCGAACAAATTGGGTGCACCCAAACGAAAACGGTAGAGTAGCGAAGGGGTAAGTGGTGGTTAGGGATGGCAGCGGGTCCAGGACCCTACCCGGACCCTGTCGGACCCTACCCTAAAATTAGGGTATGGGTCTTTATTTTTTAGACCCTATAGGGTAAGGGTAGGGTATGGGCATATGCTGTTTTTTTTAGGGTAGGGTAAGGGTCTTAATTTTTCAGACCCGTACCCTACCCATACCCTACTCGCGGACCCTTAAGACCCATACCCTATATGTAGACCCGCTTAAATTTTGTTATTTTTATGTACTTCACTTTTTTTTGTAGGATCTTGATGATGATATGGACGATAACTACTACTAAAGTACTGACTATTTATTAACTTAATGTTGTGTAGTTAAGAATGTGGGATTTTGTAACTTATGAGCTTCGTACTTTAAAATGTATTGTGTTTAAGGAAAGACAAGGATAATTTTTGAAGACTGGCTATTTATTTGTTTTAAAATGTCTTATTAATCGTTGTTCTTGTATTATTTTTTTATATTACGTATAATTGCATACAAAAAAGGAAATAAAAGTTATAGTTTAACGCGGATCCGCATAAGACCCTAGACCCTACCCATACCCTGTCGGACCCATAGGGTCCGAGTAAGGGTCTTAAAATTTTAGACCCTATAGGATAAGGGTAGGGTATGGGTATATGTCAAAAAGTTAGGATCCGAGTCCGGGTATTACTAGACCCTACCCAGACCCTACCCATTGCCATCCCTAGTGGTGGTCGTCGTACAAGACCAGAAACAAACAAATTTCCCCAAACCCAACTTTTATTACTCGTCTTCTCATTTCCCAACCCTGCAATCAAGGCAAGCCTCGCTTTTCGCATATTCCTTTCTCTCTAATCAGGGATTTCGATTCCAACTTTCGAATTCAATTCAAAATTCAATTCAAATTTCCCATTTCGTCAAATCACATTGTTTAATCTTTTCATTTGCACCTATTCAATTTCTTTTATCTTCCCTCAATTTTTTCCAGTTGTTGATCTCCACTTTCAATTCACTGGTAAGCATTTAATTAATCCCTAACCCTAGCATTCTTTTGATAATGTGATCTGTTATGTAATTGATTTAATTATATGTGTTCTTCCCATTTCTAAATCTGTCAATTTCGCAGGAATAAATTTTATTAGTTGATTAGCTAAATCAATTAATCAATCAAAGCTGATTTGGGATCTACAATGACGATCCCAGACCCCGAGCATGCAAATTCATCGAACAATGGAGTGAATTACTCGCCGCAAGATGAGAAGCGCATCGTAAAGGAGTTGAATGATCAAGCTGAATCTAATCTCAAAGAAGGCAACTTATACTATGTTGTCTCCACCAGGTAAAGAATTTATTTCTTTTTATTTTCTTTTGTAAGAAGGGTTCAAGGATTGCTTTCTATTTTTGTATGTCTTTCTATGAACAGAGTTTCCTTTTATTGATGTATGTATGGCGCTTTCTTGGCCATTGTTTGTGTGAATTTTATGCCCAGTTTGTATATAGAATGCTGTAATTTATTGGTTGATTAACAGTTATAAAATATAGCTTTGGTTAATTGGTTAGTTTGTCGAAATATGGCTAGTTAGTGTGAGATTTCTTTTGGAAGAGAGATTTTGCAGTGTTTTTTTTGGGCAAATCAAAACACAAAAACTGGAGCACGAAAACAAAAGAAAGAAAACTACATAGATCCAAATCATCTCATTGAAGATGGAACCAGAGGCCTAGCAACCCCACTAAAATCTTCCAATAAAATGGTTTCAAAATTCATTTGGGACCCCCTAAAAAAACCAGCCGTTGATCTGAGTTAACACCAACATATGGCTTGCCATTTAGGATTTATCAAGTTTAATTGTCAGAGAGTAGCATTGTATGAGAGCACTCATGTGAGGATTGTATGAGAGCACAGATGAATGAGCAATCTGCCTTGCGATTTCGGATTTATCAAGTTTAATTGTTAGAGAGTAGCATTTCAGCTTGTTTCTTTTGATTTTCTTCTGAAAGCAATTAGAGCTCCGAGCATGGAAATAGGGGAACATTGCTATATTTAGATAAGGATGTGCTCATGATAGCTTGTCTTGGAACCAACCCAAGGTTAGTTAGAGAATGAGAAACCAAGATTAAAGCACAATGGTGACCCCCCACCCCCTGCCCAAAGATGAGGTGTTGAGTTTTGAGGAAAATGGCTTGTTTTTAGAAGTTATGCTTGCTGTAGAGTGTAGAGGAGTGGGATTTTCACTCTAAATGGAAGATTTCGCATTTAATGGGAGCCAGGTCATTTTCCCTGATTGTACTCTTCAGTATCATTAGGTACTTCATGCCCACTCGCCCTTAGTTCCTTTTTTTGTGCCTGATTTTATCATTATTTTGGCTGTACGGTTGTACCTACTTGTTATTACCAAAACTGAATAGCAACAAAAAATTTCTCCTTTAATGTGAGAGAAATGGGAAAAATGCTCATATTAGAGTAAAGTCAGTCTGCTCCTATGGCTTACGTACTATTCCAGAACTCCCAAACACCACTCTTGAGTTAGTAGAACAATGTCTCTGACATTGCTGATGGCTTGTATAAATTTGCCAAAGGGATAAAATTGAATTCTGTTGATTTTGATTCCATTTAGGTAATTAGGTTCATGTTTTTTAAATATAGATGTTGACGGAAAAATGAAAACACTCATGTAATCTAAGAATACAATCAAAATGCGTCCTACACCACTGTGCAATGGCTATTTCTAATTACCTAAGATTCTAAGGTGCATGCAGCTGTATTCATGTATTGATTTTATTTGTAATGGCACATTTTATTGTCTTTAATGCAGTTGGATACTTGGATAGCTAAGTTTATATGAATCTTAAGTGTTGTACTGCGTTCCTAAAATGCCCATTGACAGATTCTCTCTTAGTTTCTCTCATACTGTTTTTTCATACATGATTTCTTTCCACTCATGTGAGGATTGTATGAGAGCACAGATGAATGAGCAATTATAAATGCTTCTTTCGTTAAGTGATTTTCATCATGCTGTAGAATTGTTACTTATCGACGCTGTTTATTAAATTAAATTTCACTACCATCTATTATTGTCTTGCCTAGGAGGTGTATCAAAATTGACGTATCAAGGTGTCAGCTATTTTGCGAAGGCTTATTTTTGTTCATTTTCTTTTTCTGTTTAACGAAAGTTTACTTAGGGTGGTCCTAAATTTTTTCAGACTAAGATGTTCATATGTTTTAATATGATACCATGTTCTTCCCCTGCTTTCAGATGGTTTATAAGCTGGCAGAAATATTCTGACCAAGAAGTTGAAGATTGTGAAATGAATGGGAGTTCACCAGATTTACATGGAGTTGCCAGACCAGGGCCTATTGACAACTCTGATTTGATTGTAAATGTAAATGGTGGTGATGTTGATAACTTAGAGCTTTCAAGAACATTGGAGGAAGGGCGAGATTATGTATTAATTCCTGAAGAAGTTTGGAAGAAGCTATTGGAATGGTGAGGTTTTTTTTTCTTTTTTTCCCACTGGTTTTTTTCCTTCTTGTCAAATATCTTATTCTTTCACTACCTTTTTTGTTTTCCAATCAATTCTATATGGGTCATACCAGATACTTTCTTTTGTGAATTAATCTAGATATTAAGATTTAATAGTGGATATTTTCAGAGTAAACCGCAATATTAGGTTATATGTTAGCACATACTCCGTAATACACTGAAATGACTTGTGATATAGGACTATACGCACATTTAATTTTGTTTCTCATAGTTGTGTTGCAAACAATCATCAACGTTGATATTGTAGTATTCTTTCTTAGTGGAGGACTACGTAGAGTAATTCTTAGCCATTTTTTAATTTGACTTGAATTTTATAGACCAACAAGATTCTGATTTTTTTTATCAAAAATCTAAAATATTCTCTTACTGTTTATTTTGCATGCTTTCGCTCTAAAAAAACAGAGATTTTCAAGGGTAAATCCACATTGATCCAGAACGTAAAAATTAAGTAGAGGTGGGAATGGATTTCACGAAGTATGTACAATAGCTGTTGGCTTGTGGCTAGCAGCTTTTACACAATTATTTTTGGTTCATAAAGTTTCATACGCGAGTTTCTTAAGTTGTCCAAGTATTTTTTGTTTCTGCCAGCTCAGTGGTGGATTTCCTTAGGCTTTAATGTGATAGATAAGTATGCTTCTGTAGTGCTGGGCTCTTGGAGAGCTTGGTGAAAGATATGTACGCTTCACTAGGAGCCACTTGCAGAAGTAGAAGATAATCCATCAATTTTTTTCCAAATATCTGTTAGTGAATCAATTGGAGGGTTACGAGCTACTGGAATTTTGGTGGAGGTCATGATACTCTTTTGTCAGTTAATACTATACCTTAGTTGGTTCAGAGGAACTCTGCTATCTCAAATCTAATTGCGTCCTGTTTTAGACATGCGTAATTAAACTAGACTTTTAGCCTTCAACTTTTCAAAGCATTTTTTGAGACAAACAAAATAATGGAAGCTGATATGGTTTGGGCCATCTTGGGGATGAGGCTTTATGTTTCATCGAATGCATGTCTATATTTTGGAAAACATTTTGGGTGTTCCTTTTATTTTACTCTTAAATTTAGATGCTTGAGTTTGTTAACTTCTAACATCCTCCCCTCCTCATACTAAAAATAAATAGGAAATATGTTCTATGATACCTTTGATTAACGATAAATTTTCTTAGGTACAATGGAGGACCTCCACTGCCTAGGAAGCTGATTTCTCAGGGTGCTATTAACAAAAAGTTCAACGTTGAAGTCTATCCTCTATCTTTTAAGCTAACAGATTCCAGGGACAATTGTCAATCTGACATAAGTTTCAGTAAGAAGGTACTAAATCAATAAATTCATTTAATTTTTTATTTTATTAAACATATTGGAAGTTATTACTTGACTATGTTGCTTAAGTGTCAGTTTCACAAATTTAAACTTCCATGCTTCGTTTTGATGTTATCTTGGACCTCTTTGAATAGAGGAGAGCTATGGGCTGTTTTTTATTTTCAGTTGCTGTGTTGACTGCTTTGTGCAACTTTCTGTCTTTGTCCTGTTTGCTTGCTTGTATTCTGATAAGTTCTACTTTTCTGTGAATCTATTAACCAATTATAATAGGATCTGTCACCTTTTCATGTTTTTATTGATTCCTAGAAGTATGATATAGACATGTTATTAATTTAGAGGATTAGCCGAATAACCGTTTGAAATAAATGACTTCCCTTTTCCTTCAAATTCCGGTAAACATGTATTATCCTTCTTGATTTCTCTCTGTTTACCTATGGATTGACGAAACTTATCAAAAGGGTCCATAACTCCATTGGACACTCATATTTCTGAACACAATGAAGTCTTCGGGGGAGTAGAGGTATTACCATATATATATAACTTAGTTAAGTTTAGATTTCTGTGTAAGTGGAGGTCCAGTATGTTAAAACATACTATTATCTTTTTTTTTGTTTCTATGTTGCAACTATTTTCTGGTTCTGACTTTAAGAGTTTATCGTTGTGTTCAGGCTTCTATATTTGAGCTTTATGAGAAAGTATGTGCACTTAAAGGGCTACCACAAGAGAAGGTGTGGGTTGCTTATTGTTCTCCTTTTCTAAACATAGAAGTTTTTCTTCTATTGCCTGATTTCTCATATTTTGGATTTTCATTAATGTGAACAGTTCCAAGTATGGGACTACTTCAATGAGAGGAAGCAATGTATATTAATTCCATCAGACAAGACTTTGGAGGATGCTAACCTGCAAATGGACCAACATGTTAGTAGTGCTTTCTTAATCTGCTTTGTACAATGTTAATAAAAGTTGTCACTTAACTTGCATGTCATTTATGATAGCTGGAGATATTGAATGTTCAGATGCATAACTTATGTTTAAATAATTTGTTTGGGGGGGGGGGGGGGGGGGGGGGACGGGGGGGGTTCCACGTGGAGTATAGTTAGTAAAGGATTTTGATTGGAAGCTATTTTCTAAAAGTCTATGATATGTTTCAGAGGATATAAGAAACAGTCTTATCTCTATTCTATAAGCCTACTCTTGTGGAGTTTGGTGTCCACCTAAATTTTTATTTTGCCCCTCATTAATCAATATTTAAATTGTTAAAAAAAACATGAATAAAATAAAACTTGCTTTTAATTGTTCGGTCACCTATCTTTTAATATTTTCCCTTAGTTTTATGCAAATCATATCATGTACTGAGTATTACGTATTTCAATAGGTTCCTTTGATAATAATCTTGAAATTGAGTCACATTTTTTTTTTCAATTTTGCATTCTTTAAACGTATTTTCTGATTTTCTCTCCACGACTCCACCTCTTATTCTCCCCATTTGCTTCTTTACAATTTTCAATGCACATCTTTTAACATTTATTATTTATATCTCAATCATGTGTTTTTAAATATTAATGAAAAGTTGATATTACGTAAAATGAAAACACACATTGTGACAAATCAAATGAAACCCGACGTGACTATGTTTCCTCTGTATATTAGTAGGAACTTATTGTCAACATTGTAGGACTATGATCGGAACATTCCTTGTAAAAAGGGAAAAATATGATAGAATTCTTGATAAGATGAAGAAGAAATATTCCAAGTATTTGTCCTTACCAATGTCTATACCGGCATAATCTCTTAGACTACCATGCTACCGCCTCACTTACACAACCATCGTCTACCACTCAATCAAACCAACTACTATCAATTCCACGAATGAGATGAATATTCATGTCGTTTCGTTACTGTATTGTAAAAAGAATCTTAAATGGTGAACCAAAAATGTACGGAAGTTAGCCTAACTTTTACAAATAAGGTTTATCACTAGCAATTCTAAGGCTTCTGGTCATCAACCCTAGCCCTTAACTTGAGTTACTGCTTGGACTTAATTATTGTCTGGTATGAACTCCGAACTCACACTTTTGCCATTTCAGATGCAGGTAAATAAATTAGGATGGTTAGATTTTTGGGCAAGGACCATTTGCCGACTTTAATATTGAATAAAATCTTGTAGTATGAGGAGAGAACTTGTCATGTAAAATATGTTCTTGTGTTTTTTGTTTCCTCACCAAAAACTATTATGCTAATTTTTAGTTCATGGATGTGCTCAGAGGTTGAGAGCTTACCCAAATTCTTGGCCGGTCTCTCTTTACCACGTACATATAACTCGTAACTTATTATTTTCTGTGGCTGAGCTAAGTGTTGCAGTGGATCGACACTTAGCTTTAAAAATTTGCCTGAGGGCGTGATAACTTTCATCTAGCCCTTTTTTATGTGAGTGATAATCCTACTACATTGGTGTTTTCTTTATGTAATTCTTTGTTATTTGTCCCTCTCAGAAATCATAACTTAAAATAGAAAGTCGACATATGGCCATGTTTGACATCTGTGCAGATTATCTCTGTTTTTCTGTTGTTTTTACTGTTGTAATGATGTTTTTTCCCCCTCGTCTTGTAGATTCTTTTTGAGGTGCGAACTGTTGGGGAGGTATCACCTGGCCTTGGGGTTGTTCCAGCTGGAAATGAGCTGGCTTTGGTTCCAATAGAACCCTCTAGGTCTGCTGTGACAATTGCTGGGGGTCCAGCCTTTTCAAATGGTTACTCGACGAGATACAGTTCCAATTTGTATTCAGGATTGAGTTCTAGCTCGACGTCTGAGAATGGTGGTCATGATAACAATGGTAGTGTCAGAAAGAAGGAAAAAGGAGGGCTGTCAGGGTTACAGAATCTTGGGAATACCTGCTTTATGAATAGTGCTCTTCAGTGTTTAGTCCATACTGCATCTCTTGTTGAATACTTTCTACAAGACTATTCTGACGAGATAAACAAGCAAAACCCATTGGGAATGCATGTATGAACTGTTGTATTTTCTTCATTTTGAGTTTCTCTTGATCTAGAGTTAAGATGGAGCTTGAGATATTGAGCATGTGTTGTCTGTATCCTTTCTGTGTAGGGTGAGCTTGCCACTGCCTTTGGTGATTTATTGAGGGAAATGTGGTCTTCTGGCCGGACATCGATTGCGCCACGTATATTTAAGGGGAGACTTGCTCGCTTTGCTCCCCAGTTCAGTGGGTACAATCAACATGATTCTCAGGTTAATTCCTTTTTTTGCTGATTATATATTTGTGTTCTGATTACGTGAAGTTTCCCCAAACGCTAACCCTACACCATCTTCACCCCTAAATGTCGCTGCCACTTTGACTCACTACCGTCAGGTCCGTCACCACATCATATCCGCAATCTTCAACACCATAAATGTTGTGTCGAGGAGGATTGTTTTGGGGGTTGGTTGATGACAGGGTACATGGAAGAGAATGTGACAGGTGGCTGTCTTGGCAGTAATTGCCAGCGAGGGAAGAAAGAGTGAGGTGATACCGGACCGGAGTAGGTTGATATGGTAACCATGGTGGTGTTGGTGATTGTTGAAGGTGTAAGGGTGAGCAATTTAATGGGAAATTTTACAAAATCTGTAAGATGGTAGTTCTAAATGGTTTTAAATCTTGGGCGCGATTCGGTGGATGGTTTGCAGCCTAATATCTTGGTCGCGTTAAGCTCAATAAACCTCCACAATGCAGTTGTAATGTGGTGATGCTGCCGAGATTTAATACTATAGACACCACATATATGTATTAATAAAATATTATTAGGTAGTAATTCCAAACTCGACATATATTTGGTAGTTCCCCACAAAAATCCCTTGTCAAAAAGTAACTCTGTAAAATACTACTCCGTATTAATTAGATAAATGATTAGTTGTTTTTCTCATTTAACTTGGTACAAAATCTGACAAGTTTAGTGAGCTTTGACCATTTAGTCAAATGGTACCTAATGTTTTGACTTCAGAGGCAGTTTTTAGTTCTAACTTGAGCTATATATGAATTGAGACTGTACATTTAGTCAATTTTTCTTCTTTGTTTGGTCTGCTATATTTTCCTATTCCTACATCCAATTAATTATTTTCTTTTTTTGTTTAAGTTGCTAAATGATGAGTTTGTGTATCATGTATGTAGGAACTGCTTGCCTTCTTGTTGGATGGATTGCATGAAGATTTGAACCGTGTTAAGCAAAAACCTTATATTGAGATGAAAGATTCAGATGGCCGACCAGACGAGGAATATGCAGAAGAGTGTTGGAAAAATCACAAGGCGCGTAATGATTCGATTATTGTTGATACTTGTCAGGTTGGTAATCCTACTTGTTCCTGTTAATCTACTTTAGACTAACATCTCTATTTAAGAGGGGTTTGATACTTTTGTTCACTTCAAGATTTGGGTTTGGAATCACCCAAAATACCACTTGTGTAGTTCATATGTATTGCAAATTTCACACCCAAGGTCCGCACCTTCCAAACCTCCTAAGGTATCGGGTTTGGAGGAAATCTCCAAGTCTGGAATCAACCAAGCGTAATAAAGAAAATAAAATAAAATAATCAACACCGATGTCTGTATCTGCACTCTTTCACTGTGTCGCCCAGTTCATCATTGCCTTCATCTTCAACACCCAACCTAACTATTCCCATAACAACCGACCACCTCCGTGTCTGCTACCATGAACTTCACTACCCCCCTGCCACATATCCCTGTCTCTAAAGTAATATTTTAGTTACCTTTTTCTTCGCATTCCAATCTAGAACTTCAATTGATTAAATAATTTAGAGAGAGAGGAGGGATTTTTATTAATGAATATTCCAATCAAATAATAAAGTTTACTTTCAGCTGTATGCAACCAAACACATAATGAAGGGATCATTCGGTAGGTTTTGTTTCCTTTCTTCTGTTTTGTTTTCTGAAAAAAGAAAACAGAACTCGTTTGTCGAAACTGTTGAAAGAAAACCATTTCCTTGCATTTTTTTAAAATAAAAGCTGAAAGTTAAAACCACTAGAAGTTGTTTATTATTTTGTTGATCAGATGTCTGACATATCTATGCCGACTATCCTCTTCATAGTCGTCAAGTCTGCTGATACCAAATTCTACCCCATCACCGCCTTTCTTTTAAGCGGCACAGATGTCAGGGTCTCTGACATTCATCGTCTGCCGATGCTACAATTACTGTCAGTGTCTCCGTCATCTGTTGCCAGTCGATGATACAGCTCCGTCATTATTTTGCTGCATCTTAAGAATCCCTAAGTTAACTCTATCCCAAAATTAAAATTGCCAACTCCAATTGAATTATCGATGAAGTAAATTTTCTTATGCCCATCGATTTTGTGATGAAGGCCATGAAAAGATTAAGCTTTTTTTTTTTTTTTTTTTGCTTTAGCTTGACATGCAGACAAGGAAAGAGAAAGAAGAGGAGAAAGAAACAATTAAAAGAGGGGAGATGGCTTTCATATACTTCGTAGAGAAGTGTAAATTAGTTAAACATATCTATGATGAACAGTATAATCTACGTAGCCAATTTATATTCTATTTATTACTCCCTCTGTTTTCCTAAGTTATACTCACTTTCCGTTTTAAGGTGTCAACCTATTATTTTATTCCATTTATGTCAACCTTTCATTCATATTATGTCACTTCCCACCTCACTTTGTGGGACCCAATAAAGTTAAATAATTCTCCAACTCTCTACATCTCTCCACACCTTAATGCTCAAGTACCAACTAGTGTGGTTTCCCACCTGAGTTCTCCTGAACTCGGGAAAACAGAGGGAGTACTACACGCTTATAAATTGGCTACGTATATTTTTATCAAGAAAATCATATCATTTTTGAAGAAACCTAAAACCATAAACTACAAGCAGTTTCTAGTTTTTAGAAAACTGAAAACTCACGATAACACCGAATGGACCCAAAGGTATGGATTTCTGGGTATTACTCATCCCCAACCCATGAGTTGGATACCTAACCCCATAATTCCATAAATCATACCGAGGACGAACAAAACACCCCCTGATTATTCTGAATCAGAACTTGTTGGCAATGCTATCAAGTTTTGTAATTTTCATGTAAGATAATAAATATATATGTTAATGTTTGCTAACCATGTTTGGTTGTGATTAAATGCACAGGGCCAATACAAGTCGACATTGGTGTGTCCAGTTTGCAACAAGATATCGATTACATTTGATCCTTTCATGTACTTGAGTTTGCCCCTGCCTTCAGTGACCAATAGGACGATGACGGTTACTGTGCAATACGGTAACGGAAATGGGCTCCCAATGCCGTATACTGTGACTGTTTCTAAACACGGATGCTGTAGAGATCTGATCCAGGCATTGGGAACTGCTTGCTGTCTAAAGAGTGATGAGAGCCTTCTTCTTGCTGAGGTAGATGTGCTTTATATTGTATCCTTCCTACTTCTGGCTGTGTAGTATATCTATGTGACTGTGTCCAGGGCTCTGACTAAATTGTAACCTTCAACTTTCAGGTTTATGATCACAAAATTTACCGGTATTTGGAATCTACTTTGGAGTCGTTGTCTTCCATCAAGGATGATGAGTATATTTTAGCATTCCGCGTTCCTAAGAAATCGGGGTTAAAGAAACTGGAGATAGTCCATCAATCCCCAGAAAAGTAAGTGACACTGTTAGAAGTCTAGAACTGGGTTACAGAAATCCCTTTCTTCCCCTTCTCTCTCTGGAAGATAACATAAATGCATATAGTATTTGCTGGTCTTTAGGAAATCTTAACTGCATTTTTCGAATTAGTTTTACAACTTCTTTTATGTGCAAGTACATTAATGAGCTACATTCCTCATAGTTAACACCTGATGACAGGAAGCTTTTAGGATCGCCACTTGTCACCTATTTGCAAGAAGAGCCACAAACTGTTGCTGATGTTTGTATTGCCATCACGAGTATCCTTTCTCCTTTGAGGAAAGCCCATGTTTCGTTGAGTAGGAATCACAATGAGGAAAATGGCTCTATATCAGGAGACAATGATGAAGCTGATAATGGGCACATAGACAACACTGCAGGAAGCAATTGTGCCAGCGATGTACCTTTCCAGCTCACAGTAACTGACGACAGGCTTAGTGGCAAACTTATTGATGACGATTATGTCAAAAGTAGTTCTTTCTTGAGGGTTACTCTCCATTGGACTGATAATGAACACAACCTTTATGATATTAGCTATCTGGAGGATCTTCCTGAGGTGTGCAAGTCCGGATTTTCTGCAAAGAAGACTCGGCAGGAAGCTGTTTCTCTATTTTCATGTCTGGACGCATTTTTGAAGGAGGAGCCTCTTGGGCCTGACGATATGTGGTAGGACATCGTTTATGAGATCAATTTTGTTAAGTCTTTTTGGCTATACCCATCATGTTTTAAATCCGTGTGCATAATTTATTGTATTCTACATCTGAACGCAGGTTTTGCCCAAATTGCAAGGAACATAGACAGGCCTCCAAGAAGCTAGATCTTTGGAGACTGCCAGAGATACTTGTCATTCACCTGAAACGTTTCTCTTATAGCAGATATTTCAAGAACAAACTAGATACCTTTGTGAGCTTCCCCACCCAGAATTTAGATTTGGGCAAATATGCAAAGGACAAGGATGCTTCCAATGTTCGGTACGTATACGAGTTGTATGCTATTAGCAATCATTATGGTGGCCTTGGTGGTGGACACTATTCTGCATTTGCAAAGGTCAGAGTTCTGTCTCAAAATTTTGCTTCTTTGGCTTAGTTGTGTTTTTTGTTGGTGCATGATCCACTCTAGTGTTCCTAAGATGCATATATCTTTTCATTGCAAGTCATAGACTTAAGCGGACCTTATGCAAGACAATAAGAGTTACTTTCTGGGTTAGATATGAAGAGAGTTGCTACCATTTTTCTTGTTTACTCTTGGATCATAATATTTTTTGTAATTCAAAGACATTCTCCCAATGCACAATCATTACATTATTAAGTAGATTATAGATGACCTCAATGCATCCTGGCCAGCTGTTTGACTAGTTCGTAAAATGAGTTAGTTGGTGAGACTTTAGAGGGATATGCAGAGGGAAGGGCTGCAGAGGGGAGGGGTGGTGTCTTGCCTATAAGCTTTTGAAAGTTAGAACGATACTGGAAGATCATGTGGACATGTGGTTGTCACTCTGGCCAGTAATTTTTGGAGTGGTTACAATTCAATCTACTAGTGATTATTTATTTACTCCCTCCACCGAGAAATACATGTGATTATTATTTTTGGGGAGGGAATACCTTCCTTTTTGAGTTTGCTACTCCGTTCATTTCCGCCCCCAACCTGGCGGGGTCCCCCTTTGGTCGGAAGGTGAGAAGAAACATTTTTTCTTAAGTGAGGAATAAGTTGAGTAACGTGTCGTTTAAATATCTGTTATTCTTGACTTCTTCATTTTCCATACATTTTCATACCCACATAAGACGAGCATCTGTCTCTGTGATTGCTGTAGATTCTTTGGTATATTCCTTGAAAAAGGGCATGCAATTTCGTAAAAAGTGATGTATCCATTTTCAATTACTACTATTAAGTCCATCACTCAACACAAGCTTAAAAGACGTTGAGTGCATGGTTGGTTTCATCTGAAAACTTATGGGCTTTGTTGTTTCGAACTCTGCAGTTGATTGATGAGGACAGATGGTATAACTTTGATGACAGTCACGTTTCTCCTGTAAATGAATCAGAAATCAAGACATCAGCTGCATATGTCTTGTTTTACCGTAGGGTGAAAGTTGAAGCAAAATCTGAAGACAGAGGTTCATCTTAGGAACATAATCATTCTTAAAGGCAGTGTTGATTGTGCATATCATCAACAAACGGCATTATAAATGTATTTGTTGAGGCAGGCTGAATTTAGCTATAGACGGAGCTGATGAACAAGGGTTTTTTGTTAACAAGATTTGGAGGTAGGCCTTCGTTATTCCATTTGCTCATTTGTTCAACAAAATTTTGAAGTGAGCAGCTAGATCATAGATTCTTATGTATAGGTCTGTGGCCAATATCATTAGTCATTAACAATATTAGGAAACATTTTTAAGTCTTTTCACACCTTGTGGTGGATTACTTAGTTTCATTTTGGAGAACACGTTGATGTGTAACTACTCTTTCCTACACCCTTCATTATGAAAATTTTCTTTTGATGATGTCTATTCCGAGTATGAATCTGGTTTGCGCTAAGCTAGCAAGTTTTAGGTTATATAGAGTTATGTTTTAGCAAATTTTTGCCAACTATAGTACCAAATGATGTGCTTCATCATATATTCCCTCTGTATTTATTTAAGGGATACATTTGCTTTTTTTCCGGCCGTATTTATTTAAGAGATACACTTGTCATTTTTAGTAACTTATCAACCCTACCATCTAATTAAATAATCTATCTTTACCCCATCCCCACCCCCATCCCCTAAAATGGCATGGTCCCTACTTGTTTTACTTATTAAAATATCTACCCAACCCCACTTGTTTTATTACTTATTTCATTCAATTCTTTTTCTTAATACACGTGTCCGACCAAGTGTATTTCCTAAATAAATACGGAGGGAGAGTACTAGCTCTCCTTTGTATTCCTTATGACTTGGAGAATATTAGTACTCTGTATTTTCCAAAATTTGTAATAAGGAGATAAGAAGCAAAAAAAAAGAAAAAAGGTGAAGAAAAGTAAAAGATAATCAATGTTACTTTGCATTGTCAAAAAGAACAAGAATGACTCATGAAAAATAATGATATTAACAGGAGTAGAATCAAAGAAAATACATTCCTCCTTTTCCCTTGCCTAACTCTTAAGTCTCTCTTCCGAATCTACAATAAAAATGGCGTACAATGTTTCTGTAATCTAATCTAATTTAAAGCACCATCATCATAACAATCAGAATCAATGAAGTGATTGAGAAACCAATTGAGGGATATCTTTCCTGCAAATTCACACAGAAATAAACGTTAATATGATTCAAGTTTACGCAAATTAGATCATTTTTTTTTTTTGGTTCTACTACGAGGAGTTCCCACCGCCTTCGGCGAGGTAATCTCCCGTGGGAGTTTCGCAAATTAGATCATGAATACAGGACAAATGCACTTTTCATTGTTATGTCATGTTCTTTTGTATATGCATTTTCGTGACTTGGTATTTAATTAATCAATAATTTAAATTCTACTCAAAATGGCAAACACAAAAATTCGTAAGAATAAAAAAAGTTGAAGCGAATCTATACCAATCTGTCACAGACACGAATCTATACTTTTACAGTTCTTTTTAGTGGGGTGGGCAAGATGAGGTACACTTTAACAATGAAGAATCAAACAGAGCAATTATTTTAATTTATCTTAAAAAAAAAATTGAAGAAAAAGCGTACCGTTGAGGAAGAAATGGAGAGATACCCAGAAGAGGAGGGACCACCACCACTTCCACCACCACCAGCGGCGGTTTCAGCAGTAGAAGGAGGTACATAAGCATCAGTACCACCACCAGACGCATTACCAACAGCTTGAATAGTAGGAAACCCTAACGAATAAGCCGGTGTACCATCTGGTTTAAACAACCCATAATTCCTCTCAGAAGTTGGCCCAGGCTTCAAATTCTCGTTAAACAAGGCGAAAACGAACACATTCAGATCACAGTTTGGCTTCATTGGCGTACCCTTTTTCTGCGTCGCCAAAAGCTTAATTAGGTTTCCGTTATACTTCTTAGCGTTTTCCGGGGTGGCGCCGACCTCGTCTTCATCTCCTTTAGACGGCCAACCAGTTTCCGACACCTGTACTAAGATCTTCTTGTTGAAAGTGGGGCCCATGGCGGCGTATACGGCGTCCACCTGAGCGTACAACATGTTATCATAATGCAGGCTAGAATCCGGGTCGACTAAAACTTGCGGTGTTTTCGCCTGAAAGAGAACATAATCCAGATTCACTTCTTCTGGGTTTCCTTTATAGGCGAAATACGGGTATGCGTTTATCAAAAACGGGGATCCAGTTTTGGCGTGAAATGTCAGTATCTGAGTTATACAACCGGCGACGTCTTGCCGGAAACTGCCCGCCGACGGCGGATACGATGTGTCGAGGATTGCGAGATTGTGTGCAGTAGTTACCCACACATTGCGATCCAAACCTAGGGTTTGCAGCGCGGAATGCATGTTCTGCATTGCCGGTAACAAGCTGGTGGTTAAAGCGGTGTCGTTTAGAGCAAGCACTTCGTTTCCGATGAGGATGCAGGTGATGTTTGTATCAGGAAGATAGCTCTGAACATTCTTCTTAACCCAATCAATGGCTTGTTTTGGATCTTTTGCCATTTGTGGTAAGTCGCCGTTGCCGACGGTGACGGTGAATTCGATTCCGGTGTTGGCAAATGCTTTGAGTACTTTCGGGTCGGCGTCGTAGAGCTTTACTTTGGTTGCTCCGATTGCTTTCACTAGTGGTACTACTTTTTCTGGGGAGGGAAGATTGTTGGCGATTTGGCCGTAGTTTATTCCTAATGACACCACTCTAACTGGCATATTACCTGATTCAGCAAATAACAGAGTAAAGGGTTAGATTAATTGCGATTTAAATTATGAAAAAAACGAGTAAGAATTAAGATTAATTACCTGAAAGAAGAAGGATTACTGACAAAAATAATGATAATGAGAAGCATGGTGGTGATGATAGTGATGAATGTGGGGAACTTGTGCTTCTTCTATCTCTGCTGGGGGATTCCATTACTAGATCTCTTTGCTTACAACAGAAAAAATGAGTTTGCAGGAATTGTTGACAATATTAGGCGGCTGAGAGAGTTGCAGAGAGAGAGAGAGAAAAGGAGGTGAGGAAGAAGAAAGACAGAGGAGCTGCTTTGGTCTGCTTTAGTAGTGTCTGTTGACAGCAGAGTGCAAGGTTTAGCAGCTAGTGTTGATTTGATTCTTTCTCTTCTTGTAAATAAATAATTATAGTTGGTGTAGGAGATTATAATAGTAAGCGTATCCTGTTTAACAATAAGCAATGTGGAGTGGAGTAGTTGTTAATGATTTGTATTAGTTATGTATGCACAAGTAAGTGTTCGGTAATTAGCTATTAGTCTACTCCGGTTTTAACTTTATGACAAAGCAATCGGTAGAAGGTATACTTATTTGTATGTATCTCTACGGCTTTACTTGTGTCCGGGTCGTTTAGAATTTTTGTCTTTTAAAAATCACGTTTTTATTGTTTAAAAGTATATATTTACCGATTAAAAGCACATTTTTATAAACAAAATAACACAAATGCTTTAAAAGAACATATTGTTCAGTATTCGTACAACACAATCACTAAAATATAAACAATATTTTCTAAAAAAATTGTATGTGCTTAAGCTGTAGAATGTGTTTTCAAACCGCAAAAATGTGCATTTAAACAGTAAAATACGGAATGTTCTTTTAACCCGGTCGCATGTAGAACTACATACATACATACATCCGGATGTATCTTCTAATTTGTGATGATCAAGTGGTCATTTCCTCTCTTACCAAAAAGTCATCTTATTATCTCCGTCAAAATTAGCTTATTGGACTCAAACCTCTCTACTTCTCTCGACCAACCACTTCAATTAGAGGTTTGACATACTCAAACATCTCATTTCGCCTTAAACCTTTCTCGATTTATTTTGTTCCCCAAACAACCCCTTTTTCACAAATTCCAACTTAAGGAGTATTACACTTTTGTAGTAAAATATGTTTAATTTTTGTTCCATAGAGCTAAAAGCCATGCCTAGCAAATAAGCAAGTAGTACTCATAAAACATTTAGGGATACCCTGTTTCTTTTTTACTTTTTCAACTTTACCATCTTTTCTGGATTCCACTCCCATCTCAAAGCACCCAATGCTATCACCCCAATTGATATTTGCTGGCAACTTTGTCAATACTTTATTTTTTTTTTCACTACACAATACACAATACACAACAATATCATCCGGTGTGTATTTCATAAGTTCATATACTTCTTATGTGTTTGTTGTCTAACTTGTTCAAAGAATACACTTATTAGACTTTGTACTCTTATCTGTTCTGGTTTGATTTTTCTAGTTTTTTATTGGATTTGATCTGATTTTTCTTGATCTTGTCTGGTTCAGTCTTAATGTTTTATGTGAATATTTTTTTGCCTTTTCTAGTCTAATATGTTCTGATTTTTCTGTCTTTTTTAATAAGCAATGAGAACAAAGTGAAGAGAACATACTCTTGCTATTCTTAACTTGGACGATACCATTGTCTTTAAAACATTTGCATGTTTGTTCATGCATAATACACCTGGTTGAACCGAGTCTTGATATCACGATTATGATGTTTCAAGTAATGGGTTCGTGGGCCCACACATATATACCCATGTTGAGAAAGTTAAAAATAAGAAGGGGAAGAAGTTATGAGCATCAACCAAGTGTGCGTGAATGTTTGAAGTGACAGCTGACAGGTTTCACATGGGGTTACACACGTTTCGAGTTATTATCATTTGTATGTTGGAGTAATATGATTAAATTCATTATCTGTTTCTTTTGCTTTGGTTCACTGTGTTTGATTGCGGCACCAACGTTAACTTAATTAAGCTTTTTTATAAGCAGAGACGTGACGTACCTGCAAAGTAACCTTTTTTCTCACACCAGCCCATCTTTCTTTTCATATTTTCAAGCCGACCTTGTTCATTCACTCTAATTGGAGTAGGATGGGAGGATAAATGATAAATGATAAATGATAAATGATAAATGATAAATGATAAATGATAAATAAATACTTGTACGATTTTAATTGATAATCGTGGACTTCTGAATATAATTAAAGGTCGGCCGGTCGGATCGACCCGTCAAACTCAGTGATATGTTAATAGTGTTTAATAGCAATATCAGTGTCAAGTTTTAGACTTAAACTAGTTTTTGGGTCCGGGCAATGCCCCGGGTTACTACATTAATAACACTTACATGTACTTTTTTTTTTGCAATGATAACATGAAACATGTAGGATCTTTTACCAAACTAGCTAATTTTACAATTTTATTTACCAAAATAGCTACTTTTAAAATCTATTTACCAAATTAGCTACTACGTATAATTTATTTACCAAAATGACTATTTTCATTTTGTGGCAAAAACAATTAAACTGGTTTTGTTTGGTGCATTTTTTTAGTATAGTTAACCGGCTTTTTGGGGGTTTAGTTATCTTTTATTTTTGTTTACTTTATAATCCCAATTAATTTTTCTTTTGAATTTGCCCATAAATAATATAAAATATTGCTCTTGATGGTTTAATTTTGATACATACACGATACAGCATAGTAATACTTTAAGTTCATTTTTTTTTACCCATTTTAATATTTTAATTATGTTTACTTTTTGACAATATAAACTCCAATGGTCGGAATTTTTTTATTATGCATGCTTGTTATGACGCATTATCTTCTCAAGTTACACACTTGCTACATATTTCTTGCTCCAATGATAAGTTAATTATTAATTAATTATTTTAATTAATTTTTATTCAATTCATAGTTTCAACTTAATAATGAGAAATTACAGTAATTTAAAAAATAAAAAATTACAATTGAGTATAGTAAGATAGTGGTCCGACTTGTAGGGATAATAGACGCAAAAATTTGCATTGTTAGACGCATTTATTGCACGCGTTATTTTTCTCCTTCATGTCACTTTCACGCACACGGTTTTAGAGTATGTTAAATTCTTGGTTGATCGAGTTTGCCAAGCAAATTCGTTTAACACAACGAATTCGCGTAGCTAAGAGATCGGATTAACAATATCTGCAACAAGGTTCAACTAATTTCTTTATATTTGTAATATTTGCGAGCAAGTCTTTTAAAAACTTTGAAGTTGCTAAGAGGCTAAAAATATAAGTAAATTGTCAATCGGTTCATTAATAAAAAAATTCACATCGGTTCACTGTGTAAAAAAATTAAACAGGTTAATTGGTTTTAAAAAAACTCAAACCGGTTTATTGGTTTTTAATTGAAAGTAAAAAATTAGCTACTTTTTTTTTGAAACTAATTAAAGAATAGCTACTTTGGAAAATACAATTTAAAACTAGCCGTTTTGGTAAATAAAATTTTAAAAGTAGCTAGTTTGGTAAAAGATCCAAACATGTAATAGCCTAGTGGTAAAAAGTTTAATGTTTAAATTCAATGTCAAGGGTTCAAACCTTATGCAAACCAGGTTTACATATTTTTAATATATATGAAGATTACATAGAGCGAACGACCCGTAAGCAGAGCGCCACATGTCACGTATACTTTCTTATAGACGCCTTTTAATATATATTATAGATTTTGCACATGATATATGACTCACCTAATCTTAAGATCAGACATATCAGTTTGTAGCGTTAAAATGGGTTAGTCTTAACAAAGTCTTAAACCGAGTCTTGAAAAACTAAAACTCAACTTAAGACTCAATATGTGACTTAAATAAAAATAAAATAAATATAGATATATCATATGAGATGCTTTACATGAGTTTGATTGATGAATAGCTAAATTTGGATGAGTTTGAAAAAGTCTTAACAAAATTTAATTAAATAAATGTTTGTGAAAAGCTGACATGGATATGTATTAAAAGTCTTAAGATAAGACTACGTTGATGTTGCTTTTAGATAGTGTTCTCTTCAGCTGAATTTGACTTATCTTAACTTATCTTATCTTATTGTTTATGAACTTATCTTATTTTATCTTATTGACCATTATCCTATCTTATCTTATCTTATATGAACTTATTGACTCTTATCCTTATCTTATAGTATTACCTTATGTAATATTTACCTTACCTTATCTTATTGGCCCTTATTTTATCTTATCAGACATAAAATAAGTGAAAATAAAGTGAAGAGAACAAAGCCTAAATATAAAAGTCAAAATGATGCATGTATTGAGAAACACAAGGAGTATGACAACACAATAATAAATAAATTTAAAAATTGTTGAATTTGATTTGTTTGTTTTTGCACCTATGTAAAGCCTACAGATGTCAAAAAATAACATGATCTAACCGATTTCTGACAAAAATCGAAGTGACTTGAAAAACTCTCATAAGCACAATGATCCCGCATAACTACATTATTTGATTATCGGAAATGATAAAGGTCGCAATATGCGACCTTTAAGCCGTGTCACAGTGGTGACATGGCACGCCTATGTGTCATAAATGTATTTGGAAACTAAAATATTTAGATTATATGACCTATTATACATGTCATAATAATGGTAGGAATATCTTAATATTCTAATTTACAAATTGAATAATATAATTTTTTATTTCAGAAAAATAATTCTAATTTGTATAGAAAATTAGAAAAAATACTTTTAATTATTTATATGATTAATATGATATAGGAAATTAAAATAAAAAATACATTTACTAATTTATACTTAGATTAGTAAATCATTACAGGCAATAGGTCATATAATCTTAACCTATGAGACTGTTGGCAGAAGTTCATTTCAATGAGAGGCAACCTATGCGATTACATGCAATCATTACAGGCTACCAAGGTTAACCGTACATTAGAAAATTACATGTTATAAAATGGTTGTACATTTCATAACGCAAGGAAGCCTGTAATGATTGTACATTTCATAAGGTTAACCAATTAGTAAATGTAATGATCGTTCCATACAGGTTACCAAGGTTAACCGTACATTAGAAAATTAAAAAATTAGGAAAATGATTTGTCTTTATTGGTTTACTGGGTTCTTCTTCTTCTCTAGATGGGATGATGATGGTGTTGTGAGAAGCGAGAGAGCAATGGACGCCTTTAGAGAAATGATAGATGATTGTGGATTGCATGATTTAGGGTACAGAGGCTCCATTTTTACGTGGCAACGGGGATCGGAACCTGGGCATATTATCCGAGAACGGCTCAATCGGTTTCTTGCAGGCACGGAGTGGGAAGACATGTTCCCATAGACTATGGTAAGGCACCTTCCCATATACTCGTCGGACCATGCACCGATACTTATGAGTACTGATGCTAGACCAAGACAGTCAAATAAAATGAAGAGGTTTCACTTTGAGGCTTTGTGGTTAGCAAGCGATGAATGTCAAGGGGTGATCAAGAACGCGTGGGAAGGGGGTGGGAGTGCGTCTCTTCCCACTCGAATAGCTCAGTGTGCAGAGGAGTTGAGTAGCTGGGCAGAGGCTAGTTTTGGTGGAACAAAGAAGAGGATTCGGGAGGCGGAAAAGGAACTAACAATGTGGCAAAGAGGTGAACCAGATGCAGTGATGATACAAAAATGCAGTGAGTTATCAGAAGAGCTTGATGAGTTACACAGGAAAGAAGAAACTTACTGGCATGCGAGGGCACGTGCCAACGAGCTTCGTGATGGGGACAAGAACACCGCATATTTCCACCATAAAGCAAGTTCGAGGAGAAAGCGCAATCAGATTGTAAAACTCAAAAATAAAGAGGGCGAACTGAAGTGTGGGGAAGAGGAGTTACAGAAAATAATTGAGGCCTACTTTGCGGAATTATTTACATCAAGCGAACCAACTAACTTTGATGATGCTACTGCTGGCCTGTCCGTAATGGTGAATGAGGAGATGAACGTGGCCCTTAATGTGCTCCCAACTGCAAGGGAAATACACAATGCTCTCAACCGAATGCACCCCAATAAGGCACCGGGAATTGACGGTATGCACGCTCTCTTCTTCCAAAAATGCTGGAATATTGTGGGCACGACGATTGTAGCTTTTGTCCAAAATTGGTGGGAAGGTACTGTAGATATTGTTGAAATTAATAAAACATGTATAGTGCTCATTCCTAAGTGCAGAGAACCGTTACAGATGGGTGACTTTCGCCCCATTAGCCTGTGCAATGTTGTTTATAAAATCATATCTAAGGTCATGGCGAACAGGTTGAAGGTAATCTTGCCGGAACTTATTTCTTATCATCAGAGTGCATTCGTCCCCGGAAGGCAGATTACGGACAATGCTCTAGTTGCCTTTGAAATTTTTCACGCAATGAAGAGGAAGGGAGAGGGAAAGAGAGGTACAATGGCCTTGAAGTTAGACATGAGTAAAGCGTATGATCGTGTGGAGTGGACGTTCTTAGAAAGAGTAATGTACAAAATGGGGTTTGGTGATGAATGGGTTCGAAGGGTAATGGCTTGCTTGAGCAGCGTGTCCTTTGCGTTCAAGGTAAATGGTAACATTTGTGGTTCTGTGGTTCCGTCCCGAGGGCTAAGACAAGGTGATCCGATATCCCCGTATTTATTTCTTTTGTGTGCGGAGGCTTTCTCATCTCTAATAAGCCGAGCTGCAGTGAATAAAGAAGTGCATGGGGTGATTATTTGCCGGGAAGCTCCTAGAGTGTCGCACCTATTTTTTGCCGATGATAGCATTTTATTTGCTAGAGCCACTTTACAGGAGTGCTCAAAGATTGCCAGCATTATTGACATATATGAACGTGCATCTGGTCAGAAAATTAATTTTGATAAATCCGAAGTGTGCTTTAGTAAGAACGTTGAGGGAACAAGAAAAGGGGACATTCTGCGGGTCTTGAACATGAGAGGGGTGGATAGGCACGAGAAGTATTTGGGGCTCCCTACAATCATCGGAAGGTCAAAGAAAGCGGTGTTTGCATGCCTTAAGGATAGAATTTGGAAAAAGCTACAGGGATGGAAGGAGAAGTTGTTGTCTCGCCCGGGAAAGGAGGTGCTTATTAAGGCGGTGGCTCAGGCGATTCCCACATATATGATGAGTATTTTCCGCATCCCGGATGGCTTACTTGAGGAGATGAACTCACTGTTTGCAAAATTCTGGTGGGGGTCGAATGACACAAGACGTAAGATGCATTGGTTGAGTTGGGAGAAGCTATGCCTTCCAAAGTCTATTGGGGGTATGGGTTTCCGGGACTTAAAAACGTTTAATCAAGCCTTGCTTGCAAAACAAGGCTGGCGTCTAATGTGTAATACCTCTTCACTGGCTTACAAAGTATTAAAGGCGAGATATTTTAAAAACACTGAGTTCTCTGATGCAGCGCTGGGTCATGACCCGAGTTATGTTTGGAGGTCTTTGTGGGGAGCTAAGGCATTACTGCTGGATGGGACCAAATGGAGGGTCGGAGATGGGTCACAAATTAAAGTATGGGACGAGGCTTGGTTACCTGGTGAGTCCTCCTCGATCTGTTGTACCAACTCCGAATGTCAACAGTCCTGCTGATTTGTGTGTTGGAGATTTAATTGATAGTAATGAGTGCACATGGAATACGGATGCCCTGAAGTCTGAAGACCCATTTTACTGACGAGGATATAGAGTTAATCAAAGAGATCCCCTTAAGCAATAGACGACCTCCTGATGCTAAGTTCTGGTGGCCAACGAAGGATGGTAACTACACAACTCGGTCGGGGTACTGGTTGGGTAGACTTGGCCACTTACAGGGCTGGGCACAACACTATGGGGGTGATAACCAGTCAGTGTGGAAGGTGATATGGAGTATTGGTGGACCGCCGAAGCTAGGCCATTTCCTGTGGAGAGCTTGCACGGGCTCTCTAGCTACTTAAGGGAGGTTGTTCGAACGTCATATAGCTGATTCGGGTATGTGTAGCTTATGTGGGGAGAGACTCAAGAATCTATCATTCATGCAATCTTTATGTGTCCCGAAATCGCTACAGTTCAATCAAGTAGTAAATGAGGCACCCAAGGACTCCTTCATGGAGCTATTTGCCGGGTTGCTTTCCAAGCTTGATAAAATCGAGCTACTTTGCTGTGCAACAATAATGTGGTCTTTCCGAAACTCTGTAATATTTGGAGTGCAACAGGGGGTCGTGGGTTTTCTGAAGCTGGTAGGAGATTATGCAAAAGCGGTTTTTGGCCGCGCTGCAGGGGTGTCTGTTCCAACAAGGTTGGGCTGGCAAGTTCCAGAACCGGGGAAGGTGAAAGTTAATGTGGATGCCGCAGTGATGGTGGAAGGAGTAACTGGTTTGGGTGCAGTGATAAGAAGTGATACGGGGCAGATACTAGCAGTAGGTGTAAGGAGAGTCAAGGCACGCTGGAAGGCTGACTTAGCTGAAGCTATGGCAGCTCGATTTGGTCTGCTGGTGGCCCGTGACATGGGATACAGTGAGATAGAATTTGAGTGTGATGCTATCAATGTGGTGAAATCCATAAGAAACAGGAGCTTCGGGAGGACGCCACTGGATCTCATAATAGAAGATGCTCCTCCTTTAGTTTCTTTTCTTGCTCACATATATGTACGTAGAGGTGGGAATGCTGTAGCCCACTTAGCAGCTAGACTAGTACCTCCTAATGGGGATATGATGAACATGTATTCAAAGATTGCATCCCGCAAGGTATTTCAACCTTGGCGGAGCTCGATTTAATAAATTAACAAGGCAGCTTAGCCTTTCCCTCAAAAAAAAATATGGGATGATGATAATGGTGCCACTAAATTGATGTATTTTTTTAATTGCACAAAAATATATTATTAAATTATAATTTTTATTTTTTAATGTGTAATTTATGAGATGAAAGGAAATATATATTTACTATCAATATAATAAATATTTATTTCCTTCTTTGTATTGATTGCCTTATTTATATAATTTCATAGTAAAAATATTGATTGATAGTAAAAATAAATTGATGACGTGTAGCCTACATTGTGCTTATTTGTACCAATGAAATGCCGACATGTAAGATTGCGACAACACAATGTTGTCGCAACTTGCGACCTATATCATCGCCCTTTGATTATACCCTAATCGATTATATCCGACCCGTAACCAACCAATAACTCGATTTGATAGTCCTACTCAAGCCAAAGCAGCCGCTTTCTGGTTTGCCTAATATTCCGTGAGAGCGTACATGCACCCGCGGAGCGAGCTCACGTTGGCTTCTTTCTTAGGTCAATGTACTTATTGATAAGTAATTTTAACCAGTGAATTTTAGAAATTGGAAATTCTAAAAGCCCAAACTATTGAACTGGTAACTCAACTATAAGAGGATCTAGGCCCAACCCAAGATGATCACATAACTTATGAGGATCCAGGCCATGGTAACTCAACTATAAGAGGATCAGGCCTAACCCAAGACGATCACAGAACTTAGGAGGATCCAGGCCTAGATCCTCCTAAAGTTGGGCTAGCTAGGTTGTTTTGGGTACCTGAGCTAATCGGTTCTGTTCATTGATATCAATTTTAGCATGATTAATTATCGGTTATCCAATCCGATAATGCTCGGTTCACGTACCTGACCCATGCTCACCCCTTGTGCGATGGTCCAAGTTTGCGAACTCAACTCAGACCATCCCACCTGGCCACCTAGATAAGCCTCATTGTGAAATGGGATACAAATATGATAGTACAATGCATTATAAGAAACTTTTTCTCAAAGAAAAAAAAATGTGCATTTATTATAGGAAACTCTTAAAAAGCTTCACTTACTGGTTAAGAAACCTTATACAACCTATTATTGCTTTAGGCAGACATTGCCATTTCACCCATTTTTTTGATATTATTATGATGCATAACAACTACGCATTTCTTACATCAGTTACACATGCAGATGCTCAAACATACATTGCATATTTGCATGCATCTTAGCATTGAACTACGCATCCTTACAAATGCAGATGCTCGAACATGCTGCTATACATTTTCTCGTTCAGCCACCCAACAAATTATCATTCCAGGCACAAGGATGGAACGCCGAAAATGTTCCCGTACTTTATGTAGGCATAATATTACCATGTACTGTTAGTAACTTCAGTAACTTTTAAAATGCTCATACGGTTGCAGCCTCCTTCTTTTCTTTGACAGGAGTAGCAACTTCCTCTGCATCAATACCGGGTTCACTTCCGGGAATTTCTAAACTCAACAGCAGCTTTTCCCACAGCTTAGCAGGTTCCTGCATTATGCAACTCTTGCCATTAACATACCAGCTTGCAAGTTTTATGTTTGTAATGGTAAATAATCTTATAATCCTGTTTCAAACTGATCAATCTAAGACTTAGGAAAAGGAAGAAGTAGCAAACCTTCCAAGAAACATCCTGAGCCATGCAGTTCTGTATCATCTCTTTCATGGCTGGGGTGTCGTAGGTTTTCAGGGCTCTCTTGACAGTTGTGGATAGAGCAGCTACATCACTTTCGTCTATGGTTTCACACTAAAGATAACAAAGGGTAAGCTTTAGTACTTACTAGATTAGGTCCCGTGCACACACTGATATTAATAAAATTATAATTTGACCATTTTTTTATAGAATATTTGAGTAACACGGAATTGTTCCAAGATAAAGTGGTATGGAGTACAAAAGAATTTGACATATTTTAGTCAAATATACTGAATCTTTTCCGTAAAATGTTTTGAAACTAATAAATGAATAAAACAAAGAAAAAAAAGTTTTGGCGGGAAAGTTTTTCACCAGGAAGTGACACGTGTCATTGCTGGTGTATGTTTTAGTATCATGTAATAGATTTTCGGTCATACAAAACTTATAAAGCATGTATGTTTGAACAACATCGACATTCTTACTCCGTCTCATAATAATCTCTGTTAGGTTTTATCAAACATATTACAAAAACAATGTAGGGGAAAGTTGGGAAATAAAACAACTCACATCCACATTGAAAGCTCCCATCTGGAATCCAGTGTAACCTTCCTTGACTGTGTCAACTAATCCTCCGGTTGAGGCAACAATTGGGACCTGCCAGAAAACCATTTTGAAAGGAGATGATTAGCAACAAAGAAATCAGTCAATAAATCAAACACCAAAGTTTAGCAAGGTTTTAAGACAATACAGTTCCATAGTTCATGGCATGCAATTGGACAAGACCACAAGGCTCAAATCTGCTTGGAATTAACACGTAATCAGCACCAGCAATTATCATATGAGCCAAGGGGGTGTTAAACTTTGCAACTCCTCTAGCTTTGTCAGGGTACATGGTCTCAAGTTCTTCAAGCTGCTTCTCCATGGATTTTTTGCCAGTTCCCTAATAAGGAGTTAAAGACACAACCCTGTCGATCAGCTTGTTTTCCTAAAACAATAACCAATTCAAAACGCGTAGAGAACAAGTTAAGGAGAATACTTACCAGGACAACAATTTGAGCATTCTCTCCAATGAATTCTGGAATTGCTTCAGCAAGAATATCAGAACCTTTCTGTTCCTCAAGTCTACCGATGAAACCTATCACTGGAATGCTTGGATCAATTGGTAACCCAACTTCTGCTTGAAGGGCTTCCTTCAACAGTGGTTTTGCATCCATCACCTGAAAAATAGCAGTAGCACAATACTTCCCACGTCATTATAAGTACACGGTTGAAAACTAGTAAGACTGTGTTTGACAACCCCAAATTTTGAAAAACAACTAGTGTTTTGCCCGGGCGATGCCCCAGGTTACTACTTTGAACATCATATATTGTGGTGTATATTATGTAAAAAGTTAGAATATATTATACACTTGGAAGTTCCAAATTATATGTATTTATGTGCAATGAAGACTATATCTCATGATTGGCTAAGATGGTAAGATATCAATTTTTCATGTGACAGGTCTCAAGTTCAAATCTTATTGAAAGACATTTTTTATGCATGTAATATGTGGTATATATTCTTTGTTAAGGGGATGACGTGGCGTGTTCTAGTGATTAGATAGTTCTATTTGACACATATACGTTATTAGAGACGCTTTTTAATATATTAGTATAAATTAAGCAAAGTAGCTTGTGGCTTGGGGGTCTGTGGCTGATTTTCAAAGCTTGAGTCTCAATTTGCTCAGAACAAAAATATCATTTTAAAAGAAGGGGAATCAGGAATGTCTTTACCGTTGTATTATCGTAGTTGACACCAATGTACTCATCAGTCAACGGATTCCAGTCCTGGATATCTGTGCCATTGGTGATTCCAGCAAGAGTAGCCGTACGACAGGCATTGTGCAACTCAACACCTTTTGCAGGACCTGAGAGGATTTCCTGGGCATAATGAGGACTGACAGTCACTACTCTGTCAGACTCCAAGATCCCAGCTTTCATCCAATTGATTTTCCTTCCTTTAACAGGCTTAACATGCCTGCAAATCCAATAGAAATTTAAGATCAGGAAAGAAGGAGAGTTTTCTTCATCAAAAAGATTTGAAGAAAAAACTTCACAACTTTACCCGTCAATGAAATCAAAGGATCCCTTGAACTCTTCAGGGAGGTTGAGTAGTGAGAAATCAGAAAAGGCGAATCTCCCTTGGTAAGCTATGTTGTGGATACAGAACACAACCTGCCATCATTATACATTTCAAACAACCCAGGGTTAGTACTTTCACATTTTGCTTAAGTGAACGTTTAGTATAAGGGTGTGTTTTATTCACCAGGTTTTCACTTATTTTTTTTGAACTTAACTGAACCTATCTGAACTTATTAGAATTTATCAAAAATTATTTTAGTTATAAATTGTACGTGTTCAACCCTTATTTTTCCTGAACTTATCTTATCTGAACTTATTTTTCCTGAAATAAAGTGAAAATAAGGTAAACAGAACAAGGCCTAAAACAAACTAAAGAAGGTTTACCTTGGCATTTTGATAGATGCCCTTAGACTGATACACGGACTTAAGGTAGCATGGAAGAAGACTTGTGTGCCAGTCATTGGCAACGAAGACAACATCCTCCCCTGCAAGAATATTGAAACAACAAATGCATTAATAAAATATTCATACACCTTGGTGCATTTTGATGTGCATCTTATATAATCAAACTCAAAGCTAAAATGTTCCTAACCATATGGGCCAGAGAATTTTGGATTGCTGTTCAGATTCAAAATTCTTGGGGCTTCCAAAGCAGCCTGCAGATAAGGTATACACGACATCAAATTGCCTGCTGGCTAATGAATCAGTAACTAGCTCGGAACTGGTAAATTAAAGCTCGACAAAATTTTGTGAAGGCAAAATCATACGAATACAGAAAAGCTTTAAGATTATAACATTCGGCAGCTTTTGTGTAAGACCGCTATACCGAAAAGACCGATTTGTTTCTTAATTAATTAATTCCATTGCTTAACTAATTAGTTTCAATGCTTAACTAATTAGTTTTATTCTTTAACTAATTGGTACCAATGCTTAACTAATTAGTTCCAGTGCTTAACTAATTGGTTTCATTGCTTAACTAGTCTTTTGTGAAAGACCGCCTTGTATAAAAGTTTGTATACTAATAACCTTTCACAGCTCAACCCGACAAGTGATCACTTGGATGGATGTGCTACCAGAATAACCTGTTAATTTCCCCTTTGATACTGTAGGAAAGATTGTAACATGAAATTGCACTCTAAGCATTTACCTGGCAAAGCAAGCTGAAACGAATCTGGTTGTCATCATAATCCGATCCAGCTGATGGACCATAAAGCTTGGAACCAGTTTTGCCCATAACCTGAAAAACTCATGAGTTAAACAATCGATCAAGAGTTCATATGCTGCATTAGGTTAGTGACCCTAGGCAATCTTAGTTTCCATGATAAACTTGGTGCAAACAAACCTTCTCAAGGAATATCGGATGGTCCACAAAAATACGGTCTACTCCCCTTTTATGACAATGGAAGAAACGGACAGTGAAAAGCGTATCCCCAACTTTCAACTGCAACACATACCAGTTTGTCAAATCCCAAACAATGATTACTAACTATCTGCCACTCAAAGAGGTCAATTTATGTATTGATTACCTCAACGAGCACACTGGTGTCCCATGCATCTTTGTATTGGTCATACCGTGGGACGATTGTCATGACTCTGTGACCTCTTTTCTAAAAGATTGGAAAAAAGAATGAATATTACATACTTGTTCATTACTAATTACTAATTTAAATCAACCATTCAAACGAAGAATGATTACTAATTACTAATTTAAATCAACCATTCAAACGAAGAATGAATCACAAGACTCACAGCCAAAGCTGGTGGAAGACCACCAACAACATCACCAAGGCCACCAGTTTTGCACCATTTATCACATTCAGTTGAAACAAACGCGATGTTCATTCCACGTATAATAGCTCTTGAAGGCACATCATTCTGTGCCATGTGTCCTTTGCTCCTTACCGTCATTGATTTTGCATTGGACTTCAACTTTAACATGTCTCCCTTGTTCAATGATCTCAAACCATTGTGAGTGGTGAGACGGGTTTTTAAGTCAATCTGTGCCAAATTTGCTCTACTTTCTGGAGCAGCGCAATTGAGGCGCGCGCCTCTTGAAACAAAGTGAGAGGAGGCAACAGATGCCATTGCTTAGCCTGAAACCAATATAGAGAATGAGTAAAGATTTAAATACATGCATATTGCATTGACTAAACCATCAGCGAAAAGATTAATACAAATACACTACGAACAAAGCCATATCTAAGTCTAATTATTGATCCTAGGCAAATATTACAGGCCATCAATCTTAACCATTGGGCCAAGACCTCATTGGTATATTGAAAAATACTAGTGAATCAATAAAAACAGTGTTCACAAATAAAAACCAGATTTAATCAATATGAGTAAAAATTAATCACATGGGTAAAAAAATTCAGTTTTGATCCTTAATATTTAGCAAAAATCAGTTTCAATCAACAATAAGTTGAAATGAACGAGGCCTTAGCCATCTTATAGATCCAACATCAAACCTAAATTGTACTCCCTTCGTCCCAAACAAACTATCACTATTACAATAGTCTAATTACAAATTGTGACAACTAAATCAGGACAGAGGTAGTAAGTAATTAATGTGAATCAACATGAAGCCAATACCAATTCTCCCTCTACCTAATGAAAACTTGTCACAATTTCTAATAATGAGATACCCTAAGAAGCATTTTGGTAAAAAATATCAGTAAAAATGAAAACTTTACTTTAATCCTTGTCATAAAACATTGATTAATTTCAAAATACCTCCACAAGCATATGAAATTATGAATATCATACATTCCTAAAAGGCTAAAATAATTACTGTATCATTTTAAAAATAAATCCCTAATCCCATGTCAGATTGTCAGCATTCTTCTAAAAATTCCCAACTCTTTAAATTATCCTGTACACGCTCAAAAAAGCCACTTTTAAAACCGAATTACCAACTAATTACACATTACCAAATCATACATTTCAACTAAAATAACCAGGAAAACCAAAAACACAGAGCAATTCATGAACAATCATAAATTAGAGATACCCAAACTCAGAATCATAAAATTGGAAATGGAAATATGAAAGTTTTACCGGAAAATTTCTGAAAGAGGAAAACTTGATTACTGCTTTCGCTGAGGAGTGGGTTGAATCAATGAACAAAGACACCCCTTTTTTGGACACTGATACAGAGTGAGTGAGTGAGTGAGGAAGTGAGTGAGGGCTCAGTCGTTGAACCTTCACTTATTTGTAGGAGTAGCTCCTTCTCACGTGTTTCCATACGTGTCATTATTTCAACGGTTAAGCTCTGTTTGCCACATTTTTTCATTATTTTTTTCCATTAATCGGGGAGTAATTTTGTTAAGTGATGTATTGGCCTTAAGACTCGGGAGTTATTAGAAGATAATCTTCCATTTCTTTCGTTTGCACCTTAGAAGTTGATCACATGTCCAAACGAGAGGAGTTTTTGCTTGATAAAATGCGCAAATTATTTCACGCTCCTGAAAGTGCGTAAGACAACACTCTTGATCTAACGCGTGTATACTGTGCAACTGAGAGGTGCGCATGTTGTTCTTGTATCATGTAAATTGTATAAGCTCTAGTTAAAATGATTCAAATTATCAAGCTTGAGTTTCTTAGTTTGTCATATGGATCAACTAACAAACTAACATCAAAATTTTGTACAAAATTAATTTCATAAGTGGCTTGTGGTGTACTATAAATTCGAACCAATGGAGTTAATTATTATAGTTACAATAATTTATACTTTTTGTTTGGTACACTTTCCTTAATCGGACGTAATTAAATTATGGGTGCACTTTTTATTTTTGTAAATATCTCTTCTTATTTTATTTCTTCTTACACCAAATATCGCACAAATACAGAGTAATATTTAATCATTTAATCCACACCTACCCACTTATTCATTTCTATTATTTTTTATTTCAATTATTTAATCTACATTTATCCCACTTAGTTTATTCTTTAATAAAACCAACTCATTCATTAAACTAGTGACAGTTAAAGTACACCAATCATTTTCATACGAAGGTAATAATGGCCTATTAGATGTGGACATGGTCACATGGGTTATGCAGGATTAGGCCTGATTCAAAATTACGGAGTTGGTTCGACACGGCATATGTCCGTTGTTAGCCAAACATGATAACAGAGGGATAATGGAGAGTCGTTTAAAGAAATCATTATAGAAATTTGGCACGAGTATGATAAGGAATAAAAACGGGGATAATAATAATTGAGGTTTGGTAAAACGCAGTGCAAAGTAGCAAATGGCAAATGGTCCAATTTGATGGTTTGCCAATTGTTTGTATGTATTTTGATTTTTGACATGTGTGCCGTTTGTTTGGTGTGTCCTCTTGAACAAGATTTTTGTAGACAAGCATCGGGCATCGTCTCAAATTGCACAAACTGACGATCCCCATCCCCAACTCATACTAAAGCATGGGGCCAATTCTATAAGGAAAATTAACGGTCCTCAATTACTCATGTCAGTTCACCGTCAATATAATCTTACATTAAACAAGCTGTTAATCCAAATGCAATATTCACCATCCTTTTCCAATTAAAGAACTTGAAGAAGGAACAGGTTACATGTACACCTAGTGTATAAGATTCTCATGTATATTACCATTAATTTATTGACATATCATCAAACCCACTAAAAAATGAGAATGAAAGACAATAAATATGTCATTTCAACCAATAGAAAAACATGTTGTAAGATGTCTTGTACACTAGGTGTACATATAGTAGAATCCCTTGAAAAAGAACTACCACATGATACTTGCACAACCTCGAACATGGAAAGTAGATTTATTTTGCCACTCCTCCTTTTGAATAGCACACATAAATTGTACTCTTGCAGTAGGTTGTAGGAGAGTCAAGGTCGGCCATGTACATGTTCAAAGTGGGACACAGAACATGGCCCTCGTGTTCAAAAGGCCCCCAATTAAATGAATTCACCGCACAACGCTCAATCCACCGCAAATGCCTAAGGGCATGAATTCACCTCGCAACAGAACATCTACGGCCATTCATACAATTATACAAAACGACGTGCTATGCTACGACAATAACAAGTATTTTCACAAAACCAACCCCTGCCCCTTGTTATAAGGTTGCAGGAAAGACCAACCTTATTTCAATATGCCACCATTATGAAGTGATACATTAGTACTACGTACATCATTAACAGCTAATATAAACCATGCATGTGAAAATTAACATTACAAATCAGTTCTTGCACTAACACGCAGCTCGAAATCAAAACATTCCTGAACATTTAGGATCTTGATTACAAAGAATAATCAACCTAAATTTCACAATACCAACATAACAAAAACATGACTACGATTTACAGACATATGATATAAACTGTCTCCTAGAAGATCAGCAACCCAAGTTGAAGGGGCACATATTTTGCAAGAAAAATGTGAATCTCTATTTTCTAGAACATCTCCAATCTAAACCCTTCACATGTCTAACATTAGGTTCAAGATAACTTTCATCATATTTTTATGTTCTCAAGAAACCTCAACCAACACTTTTACCCTTAATCCAGTAATCCCCAATCCTCGTGAGACAATGATCACGGGATCTGAATCATGTCCCTTCTTAGTACTTTCTCCGTTTCGCAATAGATGCATCGTTTCTCTTTTGGACATTGTTCATTAATTAACTTTGACAATTATTCTTTCACATTATGTAAAAACAAACATAGTCAAGTGAGATCTTGTTAAATTCGTATCAATGTGAGGATTCCAAATATTAATTTTTTATAAGTTTTACTTACACTCAATTAGAGATATTAATCTTCAAAGAAGCATGTTGGAATACGTGAAAAAAGAAATGATGCATCGATTACGATACAAAACAGAGGTAGTATGTTATCTCATCAACCGAAAATAAATCCAAGTAAATGATTTATTTTAAAATCAAAAGAGATGCATACACTAGGCATAAAGATGGTTGTGGGCCGGGTTGGGTCACGCTTTGGGCCGGCCTAAAAGGGCCGAACCCACGCCAATTCCACTCTATATCATGCCGAAAATTTTAAAATTGGGCCTAGGTCCATGGTTGTTATGCCAGGCCAGGCCATCGTGTCTAGGCCTAATTTTACAAAACTTAGCGTGTTGTGCCTTATCGTGCTTTTCCCAAAAATTACAGCCCGAGCCCCCGGCCCACGACTTTGTGCTCATGCCGGGCCATGCCGTGCTTTTTTCGTGCCGGCCCGGTCCACATTCAACTTTAATTGCACAAGGTGATATCACATGTGCGTCCCTGATAACACAAGACATGTGCTACCGGGCAGGGACAGGCGACAGCAGAGGTGCTGATCACCAAGCTAGAAGATAACCTTAAGCTATCTCAGCAGCACCAAAACATAAAAATGGCCAAATTTCACAAAAATTAGAACTTCTGATACATTTCCGGCATGCAGGACCGTCAACGTACACTGCTGTATCACTAAATTGACAAGCTGCTAGTAATCTCAAATCTCAATAACCAATTTCTGTATCACAAAACTGACGATCTGCTCAAATCGTAATCTCAATAACCAGATACTGTATAACTAAATTGATGAGCTGCTCAAATCGTAGTCTCAATAACCAGATACTGTATAACTAAATTGATGAGCTGCTCAAATCGTAATCTCAATAACCAATTACTGTATCAATGAAATGAAGGGCTGCTCGAATTATAATCGCAATAACCAAGGACAGAGTGAAAGATTTCACCAAGAAAACTCAAATCAATATGAAATAAAAATGTATGGTTCATAACATATAAATGGGGTTATTCAAATTTCAACCATGGGTATGGGTTATTCAAGTTATGCTCTTCTACTAACAGTTTCCGTGTGTTGGGTGTTGACACCACTCATAGACGGAGACGAAGTAGCATCACCCCAAGTAATAGCCCCACATTGTTCACCCAAGTGTGGGAACATCACCATTCCTTACCCGTTTGGTGTTGAAGATTGTTGTTACTTTGCTGAACACAAACACAAAACTGCACTGCGTTATTGTGTTCATCAAAGTAACAACCATTTCTACACCAAACGGGTAAGAAATGGTGATGTTCCCACACTTAGGTAAACAATGTGAGGCGATTACTTGGGTGATGCTACTTCGTCTCAGTCGACGAGGGGTGTCAACACCCAATACACGGAAATGGTTAGTAGAAGAGCAAAACTTGAATAACCCATACCCATGGTTCAAACTTGAAATTAATGGTTTTTGAACCCATACCCAAATTAAAGTTGCAATCTTTACAGAACTAAAATCAGAAGAGAAACATTACAACATCTTTAAAGCCGCCCAAAGAGAGCCAATTTGAATACATCTCAGAAAATCATCGGACAAAAATTGATAAGAATCATTTATCACCTAATTAACCAGGTTAATCCCATCGAAAATTAGGGTTTCATCATCTATGAGCAGTAATTAGGGTTTCGATGAACCTTAACCCGTCGAATCTGGGAGAAAATTTCTCCTTCCCAATTGACGATGATTGCGATCCATAAGGCGGAACTTCCTGCGATAAATCAAAACCCTAAAATTCATAAATTCATGAAAACGAGAATAATTGAAGAACAGCCCTAAAAAGAAAATTAAATTGGGGAAAATTACCTGAAATTGTGAAGGAAATGTGAAAAGTGAGAAGGCAGATGCGGCAAGAATCGATGCCACAAGACCGCTGGATCTTCTCATTGTTGATTTCCTTGTTGAACTGAATAGAATTCTAATGAAATTGGAAAGAAAAAGGTTGAAAATGGGCGAAATCCGGACAGCGCCGGATCTCGACCAAGAAGAAATTGGTCGCTCAATATCTTTTTGAGTTTATGGAGTATATTTGCGGCTACACGTTTTTGACAGAAAGAAATGTTCTGCACTTCGTAACTTCCACGCTATATTTTCTCTTTTTTTATATTGGAGAGAGATTTCCAATTCTGGCTGTTTTTTGGGGCGTTACGGACTTAAGGGGTGTTTGGTAGGGGTGTTCATAAAAAATCGTAACCGCGTACCGTACCGAAAATCGAAAAAACCGACCTAAATGGGCGGTAAACCGAACCGAAAAAATAATATAAACGGTTACGGTAACCGAACCGGCAAAATTAACGGTTAAACGGGTCGGTTACGGTTACAATTTTTGACAAAACGGTTAACCGAATAAACCGAAATTTATTTTTTCAAAAAAATAATTCAATTTAATTTAGTTGGAGGTGACAAAATCACAAAATTATAGGTAAAGTATTTAAGTAAAAAAATGTTTGTTTGTGCACAACTAGCCCTATTAGTGTACTTACTTCTTAGGCTCTTAGCCCATTAGTCCTTTCTTGAAACAATAAGTACGTTACTTCGTAATTTTGTTTGAAGTTGATGAACTTGTGTAATTTTAGACATTGTTTACACTTATTTTTGTTTGACTTGATCTTCTATTTCAGATTGTTATTTTTTGTAAAAAAATAATACGATAAATGTGATACAAAATAAAAATAAATAATTTAATAGCGGTTTATGGTTCACCGGGTAACCGTACCGAAACCGCGGTTAACCGTTTAAACGGTAACCGGTTTAAACGGTACGGTTACGGTTCATGAAAATGCCTAACCGAAATTTTCGGTTATCGAACCGAATCAAGTTTCGGGACGGTTAACCACCCATGAACACCCCTAGTGTTTGGTTCACATTCAAGCAATTTTGGAATCAAGGATGGGGTTGGAAACTTGGAATCAACCAAACCCATACTTTATGTTTGGTTTAATTATTTTTTAAAATTAATACTTGTGGAGTCCATCCTTGAAACCTCTATGGTATGGGATTCTCAACCTTGAGGGGTAGGTGGATAATTAAAGATGGTCGGGCAAGCTCGAGGCTCGATCGGGCACGAAAAAAAACCCGATTCGACAAGGGCACGAAAAGAGCACGGCCCGACACGAGCACGAAGTCAAGACATCTATGATGGGGCTGACTCATAACTGTCTTAAACATTATACAGGCCATGTGCTAAATATAAAATTTAGGCCACAAAAAATTAAAAATCAAGAAACAAAAAAAAATGCATATCATTAAAGTCGAACCTGAATCTTGTGTACTAAAAAGTTAAGTCTCAACTATTATGGCAAGCAACATTAACTATCTTCTATTACACATTTTATTATATAACCTATGTTGCTTTTAGCCGGGTCTGTGCCGAGGAGGAGATCTGAAAATTGGGGCATGTTAAGTCTGTTGTAGGGGGGAAAAAGGGGGAAATAAGAGATTAAAATTAAAAAGAAAAAAAATTTGCTAGTCAAAGGAAAGTTTTGACTTCCAATATTTTGAATCGAAATTCTAATATTAGGTATAGGTTTGTAGGTATCACTTATCCCAATCTCATGGGTTTGATACCTAACCCCATACCTGATACCAAATGTGAACCAAACGCCCCCTTACAGCTTTTAGTTACCAGTTTGAGAAAGTATGTGAGCTTTTTATTACTCTAAACAAGATGAGAATATGGTTTTAATTTATTGGCAAACTTGCTTAGGGCATGAGCAATAGTACAAACCTCTTCAAGGTTTGTTTATATGCCACATCATCATCACACAAACCTCTTATTCTACAAACCTTTCACTAACAATAGACAAAGGTTTGTTTAGGGGACTCACCATCAATATACATTTTTTTTTCGAGGGAAACGTCAATATACATCATATGGTCTCTTTTTACATACTTAAGTTAAAGTTGATAAAATAAATAAAATTAGTGAAGTTAATTATGAAAAATAAAATGATCATAAACGTTAAAATGTATTTATTTTTTAAATTTAAAATTAATTTCCAATTTTCTTTTTTAACAGATAAAACCATATTTATAAGACATAATGACACTTAACTTTACATGTTGGTTACAATTATATAGGGGTGAGCAAAAAGTCAGGGTACCCTGAATCGGAACCGGAACCTGTTAGGAATCTGAGGTTTCGAAACCGAAACCTGTTGTGCAGGTTCCGGTTCCGGGTAACAAATTTGGGAACCTGTTGCAACAGGTTCTGGTTCCGGGTAACAAATTTTTAGAACGGGTACCCTGTTGGGTACCCTGTACACACTAATTTTAACGTGGAGTACCCAAAATAAGGAACTGGGCCATATGAAAATGCTTCATATGCCTAAAATATAATACAATCCAAGCTAATTTTTGGAAAATATAAATATAGAATTGCGACTTAAGCCCAATCTATAAAACAATCAAAGCCCAAACTATAAAACAATCAAAGCCCAAACCATAAAGTAGATAGTTTTTCAATAAAATATAAATATTTTACTCAAATTTTCAAAATTACAGGGTACCCTGAATCGGAACCTGTTGCAACAGGTTCCGATTCCGGTTCCTGGAATTTCAACAGGGTACCCTATTGTGCTCACCCCTACAATTATATAACACAATACACTATTCTAAAATAAATACACAAATCATATTGAAAAATATATCTTGTACAAACTCATAATTAAAACGTACAACATTAGCCATTGAATAATTAAAAACTATATGACTAAATAGCCTATAGACATTTATCTCGTACAAATTCATAATTAAAACAAACAACATTAGACATTAAATAACTAAAAAAAAATAAGATTAAACATTCTAAAGAAATAATAATAATTGTTATTATTGTTCATAATTTCCTCCAAATTTTGCCCAAATATGCTCAACCAAATCAGCTCAAAAAAATCTAATTAATCCACCTTTTGCCGTATAATATTACAGTTATGTGGAGTATATTGCATGCTTTGGAGTACATCATCTCACTTCCCCATGCATTCTTATCCAACTTTTGCAAAAACAAACCGGTTTATAAAAACAAACCTTGCACAAACCTCATGCTTTGTTTTTTTTTTTTTTTTGGCAGCTATTACAAACAGGCAAAAACAACAACACCCATTACTCTTGGCTATTGGCCATTTCATGGGATACACATATGACCTTATTGTTACAAGACTTATCACTACTAATACATGACTCGACACTACTAGCACAAGACTCGAAACTACTAGCATAAGACTCGATACTATTGGTAAGGGACGCATATAAAACCTTCTTCCTTGGACGTTGTATGCAATCAGATGGCGGGGTAACAACCTTTCTCTTCTTTTCAACTTTGATACTGCTAAAGACAGGGTAGGAGTGAGTTACGATAGCATTTTCCTTCTTGTCCACTTGCTTCCTCGTAGCCTTCCTTCCAATGCAACGACCATCCTTCTTTCTCACCTTAACTCCTGGATCAAATTTCTCATCTTGCTGGATACTAGCCGTTGACTTGAAGCAAGCATCGTCCCTGTACTCACTTGCATCTCCTATATGGTGATAGTTTTCCGTAGTGACGCTCATGGACTCACTTTCCGACTCTTTATTGGAATCAAATAAATTGTAATGACCATCCAATCTCAACCTCTCTTCTCTTTGGTTTTCTAACTCCTCATTTAAGCCACTAACAATTGAACTATGTTGTGGCATATCCACCCTAAAGGAGTCTTCCAACCTTTTCTCATGGCATTCATAATTCCTCTTCATAGTATTGTCTAGGCCACCACCTATTACTCTAATGGTCATAGGAGACGCCACCTTAGAGTTAAAATATTGAATAGTCTTGCCTTTCAACAACAACTGATAGTCTTTCTTTGAAATAGACAATGATGAACCCGACCTCAATCGGTTAACAACCCGGTAATTGGGTTCCACTGGCTTAGAATTCTCAGAGTTTGAAACACTTAAAACATCTTCCATCATCTCCTCTGCTCCTTCCAATACTGCAGACATGAGATTTTCCTCAACAACACTTGAACTTTCCGACAAATGCTTGTCTTTCATGATAGATAAAACTGGCTCACTTACTGTACTATTCAATCCCAAGCGAACGTCACACCCAATTTTCTCAGACATAATATGCTCCTTTTCATGAAGCTGAACTTGATCAATGGTATGTTCTTTCACCAATTCCCCTTTAGACTTTTTCCTCGGTGGAGATAGGCCAAGTCCTAACCCAATTGGAACATCACCTAAGGAATGTTTTCCTGACACCTCCTTTTCTCGGGACTGTTTTACTTCCTCAAGCTTCTTACGAACCTCTGTATTTCTAGGATCATTATGAGAGGCCATTAACAAGTCTGGGTAGGCCAAGTCACTTCTCCCTAATTCTATAGCAGCCATGGCTCTTCTATACGAAGCTTTCACATTGTTGGGGTTGAATTCCAATATAACCGAACAAATTTTACCCACTTGCTCAAACTCCCTTTTTCTACTAAAACATGCTGCTGAATTTAGAAGAATACAGTTAGCCAGATCAAAAAATTCAGCTCTATCATCATTCTCCTCAAACTGAAAACAACCAAGTATAATTCCAGCATAACCATACTTTTCTAGAGCATCTTCTATATCTCCTTGTTTGAAAAGAAGGTTTCCTGCCTCCTTCATATCCTTTGCAAGGTCTAAGACCTCCCTAGGACTTTCCGATTTTGAAATTAATTAATTAAAAGTTCATCTTCTTCCACGAGATCTTCCCCATCAGTGAGAATTTGATTCAGCTTCCCCCTAAATTTATTATAAAATTCCAAGGAACACATTTTAAGGGTCCAAGAAACTAAACACCAGACACCAATACTCCACGCAAGAAGAAATACCAAAAGCTAAAATTCCAAAACCACAAAGCAACTAGATGCCAGAATAATACTGAACCGTAACTATGTAAATCTTAAAACAAAATAGAAGAAGAGCTCCTTTGTATATTGATTGAGAGCAATTCCGTCTACAAAAAATAAACTGCAAATCCCAGTAGGTGCAAATCCAGGTAGGATAATTATTCAAGAAGATTACTACTATAAGGCTGAGAAAGACGAACTCGCCGGAGATCAGAATAGGATGTTCAGGCCTTGCTCCGTCTCCGGCGAGCTTCAACACAAGGTAAATTGCGAGACCCAAGAATTTTTTTTTTAGAGAGAGAATATCGAGAGAAATCGGACTACCTTGGTTTCTGTTGCTACCGGAACTACCTCATGCTTTGTAACTTTACCCACAATAACAAGGTTTGTTAACAAACCTCAAAAAACTTTGCACAAACCTCTCCACAAACCTCACTATTGCTAATGCCCTTATCAATAGTTAAGTTCAATTTTGACATCTCCAATTAAAATATGGATTCAACGGACGGTATTATCACTGTTTGAGATTCTGAGGGCAAGTGCATTCTAACACGTTGATAGTTAAGTTCAATTTTGACATCTCCAATTAAAATATTGATTCAACGGACGGTATTATCACTGTTTGAGATTCTGAGGGCAAGTGCATTCTAACACGTTGTTATTAGGTTGTCGTTGATAATGATTGTACTCACTTTTCTATTGACAAGGATAATTTTGCACTTTGACTGAAAAAGTTCAGGAAATTTCCGTTAATACCTTCTTAGTATTGATTTTTTCTAACGACACCATTTTCGATAATTGGCCTTTCCCAACAAGCCATCTTATCCCGTCAAAAAAAAAAAATAGAGTCATCTTATGAGTTTTTGCCAAAGTGATCAATAAATAATTATATATCCGCAATCCCGCATTGAAAGAAGTTAACAGGATTTTCATGCTTAATGTAGATTGGGATGTGAAAATCACGATTCACAGTAGAGAGACATTTTGTCATCCACATATTCTCATTTTTCTAGATGCACTTGGGATTTGGAAATCACAAGGAAACAACAAACATGTGAATTGGAAATCACATGCTACGATTGTTTGGAAGAAATTGTATTGTTCACAGCCTTGCTTTATGAAGTTGGAAACGTTGATACCAAATGAGTGAATGACCTTTGTTTCAATCTTTGGTGATCTTGTGCTTCTTCGTATTCCTTCCGTTTTGTCCTAGCCAAAAAATTACTTTATCAAGACTTGGTTGTAAAATTTACACATGGATTGATAAAATAAGAATATGAGGAAAAAAAGAGAGAACAAGTGAAAAAATTTACCATTTAAGGTATGGAGTAATCTCAAAAGGACACCCTAAAAAGGAAAATAAGGCAATCGAAAAGGGACGGATGGAGTATCTAAAAGAACTTCCTACAAATTCCTTTTATTTAGTTTGTGCTTATATATTTGGCAACACTGGTTGAAATCGAGCCAAACTGATAAAGTAACTGAAATTGATAAACTAGCACCTTAAATTGATAAGGTGAAACTGATAACGTAATTGTTTGCATTACTTGTTTAGTAAAACTAATTTCTTAAATACCTTAATTTTTTTAATATTTTAATTAATATTATATTTACTCCGTAGTTAAAACATTTCTTTTAAAGAAAATATTATATTACTTCTTTAGTTTCTGACCTTTTCACTTTCTTTGATTTTTCCAATCCACTAGATTACCAAGCCATATGTCATAGGTTCGAGCCTAAAGTGTGCGACCCGAATCAATCTAAATGTAGTCAGAGTTTGGTGAACCAGGTGTGCTATGCGTGGAAAAAAATGTCACGCTACAGTGTACTTTAATGATATATCTCTTTCTCTTTTAATTTCTCCTCTTGGTAAGTTGAACATACCAATGCTCATGCATGTCAGGCGAAAAAATTTCAGCTGACTGATTTGTAAACAATCATATTAACGTCTTAATTTCAGTCATCTAATCGTTCTTAAATAAAATTTCAACTATCTACCAAACACTTCTAATCATTTAAAATGACTAAATAAATCAAATCACCACCTTAAAATTAATATCAGCTATCTACCAAACAGAGCCAAAATCAAATCACTACCTTAAAAAAACGCAGGGAAGATATAAATACTGAATAAATCATATAATAATAAGGGTATGGGAACATCAACATGTTATACAAATTTTATCCATTAATAAATTAACAGATGAACAATAATCCCACCTCCACCTCCACCACCACCACCACCACCACCACCGGATAAAGAAAAATAGCACATTCTTCCCGTTTATAATACAACGAGCAACCTTCTCACCTCGCATGGCCAACAACCAACCTTCTTTCGTTTCCCCACTCGGGGCAAGGCATGCTCTAAATGCAACCATCTGGTTCTTGAATGTGTTGCAACTTTAACATGAACAACCCAAGTCACGTCTTCCGCCCAATTCTTGCAAATCTTCTGGCAACTCCAAAGATGACTGCTTTGGTCAATAGTCCTCTGTCAATAGTACATGCAAGTGCTATAGCACCACCTACAATGACAGCTCTAGGTATGTTCACTCCTGATTTCTCCGAAGAGTTTGCATCTGTGTCAAGATCTTCATCTTCAAGAGGCAGATCACTGGTTTCAGCCTCTAATAAGGCCGTGAGGTAATCTGTACTGACTCGAGTATTGTTATGAGCCATCAAAGCACTACGAGAGAGTGGAGTTTCAGATGATGATCTCTGTTTTTGGTATGCGCGCAAACCAGGGTCTATCTTTTTAACTGCATTCCACATACCCTGTCTGATTCCAAGCTTTGCAATTTCCCAAGGAATACCCATGTCTTCGTGATGGAAAAGTATTACCTCAGTTGCAGTCATTTGGCCTTCCTTTTTTTGAGATTCAGCTGGTTCATATTTGAATGATAAGTGTTTCAGTATTCACTCCCGAGGCCATATTCAAAAACTTAGGCTCCGTTTGTTTGAAAATGATTTTCCATGGAAAACAATTTTCAAGGGAAAACATCAATCGGAAATAGCTTCCTTTGTTTGTTTCGTTAGAAGAAAAATTACAAAGAAAAAGAACATAGAGTGGGAATGAGAGGAGATGAAAAGGAAATGTAAGGGATTAGAGTGGAAAATGTGGCATTCCTTCTTTTCGAAGGGAAAGTTGGTTTCCCTTAGAGAAAGTTGTTTTCCACCCTTAACAAAACAAACAAAAGGAAAGATGGTAAATTATTTTCCGGAAAAGTGTTTTTTGTGAAAACAAACGGAGCCTTAATTACTACTAACAAAAGACATTAGTGGTTAAACTTCTACGAAAAATTCCAGATCTTAACTAAGTACCTGCACGGATGCACCAACTTGAATAAAAGAGATCGACACGCCTTGGTTTGTCTCGTCTAGGAAGAGAGGTAAAAGGTACACCCTGTGACAAACAGAAAAGGAGCAGATTCGTCAGGTTTGTTCAGCTACGTATGAACAAGAACAGCTTATAACTAGTACCCGTTAATCCTGTAAATAATACATACAGTCATCCACGCTAATGCCATTTCACAGTATAAACCTAATTTGACATCACACTGTCGGTTAATATTAAGCAATGGAAATTTTCAACAGAAATTGGGCTGGTACCATGCAACTGATGTTTGTCCCCAAGTACGAGCAACCCAGGTTGACCAGAGGATTAATAGAAACTTCAGTTTCTAAGCAACAAAAGAACCTAAACATGCACTTGCACAACACCCTAACTAATACACAACCATTTGATGGTAGTAATTGGTCCGTTACCAAATCACAAGGGAGCACAATCAGACCCCAATAGATAAGGATTTTTCATGTAAACAAAGTGAAACTTCTATTAAGGGGTACTAACACAGAGGTAGATGCAGCTTACAACTCTTTTTATGTCAATGAGGGAGGGCAAAAGTTTCAACTGATGTAACTGGAACTTGGGAAGGTCTTGAAAGCTGAACTTCTACAGTTCAATGCCGATAATGCCGTAAAAGCTATTGGAAGATGCTGCAAAAATGTTTTATGGAGGCGGCTCATTGAGCTTGTTATCCATCATGTTATGTTTCTCAATACTAAAGTGGGTATGGAGTTAAATCAAATTGTCAGAGGTATAAACTTACACACTAGTGTTTCTGAGCTTTGACTCAATAGGTATCTTCAACTTTGGCTCTATGTACGTTTAAGCTTCTTCGACTAATGGATCTATTCATCTACAATTTTATCGGGATGTTTCGATCTCCGTCTAAACATGTACTATATGAACTTCAGCTCTAGGTGTTGTGCAGGACTGGCTACAGCTCTAGGATGTATCATGCAGTTATATCTATTCAACGAACGGTTTCTTAATAGCATATAAATATTATTGATTCTCATATTTTTGGAAAGCTAAGTACAACGAAATGCAAACATGGATTAAGACATTGTCAAAAAATCGCAAAAGTAAATGTTACCTTTGTGACGCAATAATAAGAACCTCCAGATTTCCAGATCCGGCGACCAATCACATATTCTCTGTCACTGCAGAAGAATGGGAACTGTACAGACCATAAATTATGAGCAAGAACAATAATAAATAAAAAAAAAATCAAATGCTTAATCCAAAGAGAAGGGGGGGGGGGGGGGGGGGGAATGATGTCGATATATACCTTGCGCACCCACTGCACTATCATAGTTCCCGTAGTCTGAGACTCCAGTACAGCATGATGTATGAGCATATCATCCCATTTGGAACGAAATTCATCGTCCCAGAAAAAATCTCTCACCATTTCTGGAGTAGCATCTTCAAACACAGTTCTACTACGATATTGAGGAGGACCAGTCTGCAATATGGACCAACAAAGGTTGTTATTATTTGATACACAGAGAATCAAACTGTCAACTCAAATTATAAAGCGAACAAACACCGAAGTATCTTAACTAGTTATAAATTGATTGACATGCCAAGAAAGTAAAAAAAAATATATGAAAACCAACCGGGGGATCTCTGCGCCAAGCTTGGTAGGTCATAGTTGTAGTAGAACGATCCATCATATGAATCCAAGCAGGCCCTCCATCTTGCACTTCAACCAATTGATACAAATGCCTTAAATCAGCTTCATTAACCGCATTCGACATGTTTCTCTCATGCGACAAACTGAACCATGAAATATGACCCAAAATGAATTGGCAAATCAGGGAAGGGAAAAAAAAAAAGCATTTAAGAAATGATGATTGAAGAGAGTAACTGATTAAAGAAGTTAACACATAAATTTTGCATGACATCCTTCTACCAAACTCTCTCATTTCAGCCTTTTGAGGTATAAGTGTATAACCCAAGAAACCAAGAACCAACTGAAAGATATTTCCAAAACTGGGGTAAAAGGCACCTTCCTTGGACAGGTTAACGTTTACTTATAACCTTATTCAAACAATAATTGGTACCAAGATATTCTCATCTCTAAGCATCGTCATTAAAAAAAAAATTGTCCAGCAGTTTGTTCTTAAGTAAATAACTTGCTAGTGGCTGACTTGTTTGTATCATAGGTTTTCAATGCGACTCTTATTATGTTAACCAGATTAACTTACCTACAACCTCGTGAGCAAAGATGTCACACCCCTCCCAAGAAAAACAGAACTCAACATACAAGACAAAATACTCTTATATCAAATTCAAATACAGGAGAAACACTTATTAAATCTGAAGTAACCACATTGATGTAAACCTTATGTAAGACCCATACATCTGTAGGTGAATGTACCTACTTCTATGCTGCTATATCTATAAATAAACAAAAGAGCATACTGCTAGGATTCTACTACTGTAACTACTTCCCCCACTCTCTCGCTCACTTTTTTTCATTTAATTCATTTCTTCTTTTTCCAAATTTTGCTAAGACAAAAAGTTCTGTCTGACATTGGCAAATACTTTGTACATAATATTCGCATTGCGAAGACAGATGAAAAAAAAGATATAGAGGGAACATAAAGAGGGAAGAAAAAAGTTCTATTATTTCGAGCCTTTGTCTACTATATTAGGGATTGAATATTTGATACTCCATATTAGATATAGCCTCCAACCAACTTAGTAAATGTAATCATTTTGGTAGAATTGAAATGGAACCAAGAACATTATGTTTTGATAAAGAATGAACTGAAGTATGCACATATTACTCGATTTCACCCAGAACAATGTTTACTGTATCAACAATTTTCTTCTTCTCAATGTCAATGCTTCTCCTCAATTATCTCCAACCTTTGATTCTTCAAACACAAACATCATTTTACTTCAATTTGCTTCTGTTTAGAAACCCTAGATCTCCTTCCAATTAACAACTACTTCTAGATAATTCCCCAATTACTTCCTTAAACCCATGAACAGCAGGAATCAATATCAAAATTCTCAGTCAAAAATCAAACCTGATTGCTCATGTCACTCACACTTTTAGTCAATCATAATCTTACTGGTTTTCGGGTGTTTATTACCGAATTTTACCTGAATTGTTTTTAAAATACTCAAATGATGTAAGTAGATATATTAAAATACCCATTTGGCTAATTAGACAGCAAACAACCAATCTAAAAAGTCAACAACTTTTTGATCAAAACAACACGAACAACCTAACATGCCACTATTGTAATCAACAAAAAGTACATAATACATGAAAAGTAAAAGTTAAAAATTAAACAAACCTTGAACTAGACTTCAAAATGCAAGACTGGTCATTAAAATTAGCATCCTCCAAGCTGCAATTAGACACAGTCCGAGACAATAAACTCGAAAACAGTGATTTGAAAGATGTTAAACAATGAATTGAATTGAAACCCTTATTATCACTTGCTGAAGATGATGAAGAAGATTGCTTCTGAGTTACACTACCACCAAAGATGGCCCAATTGGGCCGCCAAGCCCAACCCACAACAACACCCACAAAAACAGCAATCCAAAGAGGCACAGTCAACAAAATCAGATCAAATAACATATCCCATATACTGGGTTTCTTTAAAACTTCCAATAATAATGAAATCACCGCCATTTTTCAATTTCCCCCCCAAATTTTGATAAACCCTCGATTCAATTTGATCTGGGGTTGATCGAATCGAGGGTTTTTGGTTCTGGGAAATTTGAGAAAAATCAGGATAAACCCCAAATCATTTTTATTTTAATTTCTATGTGAAGTAAAGGATGAAATTAAAAATGAAAAAAAAAGTAAACAATTGGGGATGGAAATGGAAGGGGGAGGAATATAGTACGATTGATTGAGATACGAGTATAAAAATGGAGGAAATTAAAGGAGTGAGAAGAAGACAAAAGGGTAAAATCAAGAAAAGAAACCGAGAAAAAGTGGATAAGGATTTCTTAGATAAGCGCCAGCTGATTAGTTCAAGACTTCAAGCTGTGGTTGCTACTTGGACCGCCAGATTTTTGGATTTCCTGTAGGACCTTTTCAAAAAATGTTTTACGAGGTAAGAAAATATTAATCGACCGTGATTTTGTAGAATACTTGTGAATGTGTGTCCGGCAGTAGCGTTTAAAGTAGAAGATAGCGTTTTGGTCTGTAAGATTTAACTCGAATTTTGTTTTGTTTTTTGTTTTGTTGTTTGCTAAATATTATACTTTACAACTCACACGCCTCTGCCACTTCATCTCTTTAATAGCACTCAATACTAATTTGCCATTCAATTTATACTTCATTCGTTTAAAAATAGTTACACCACTTTCATTTTATGCACTTTCATTTTACACCTATAAAAAAAATATTATCTTAAAAAAAATGGTTAGATTAGTCTCAATGTCTACTTTCAAATTATCAAAAAATAATAATTTAATAATGGATAACTAGCTATATTAACGGTCAAAGTTGTGCTTTGTCAAACGTGAAAGTCAAAGTGTTGCAACTATTTCTAAACAGAGGAAGTATATTTTTTTTCAACCTTCACATTTAAGCTCTATTTAAATCCTATATTCCCACTAAATTCACAAGTTCTCAATAAAATTAAAATAACGGTATAATTGTCCGTTCTGTGAACGGGCTCAAGAGCTAGTTGAATTAACACAAAACTCCGGTGATAATGTTATAAATATGTCTAATAGAGTAGTGGATAGGATGAGAGAAGATACAAGGTACTCCATCAAATAATCAATAATAATGATGAATTGTAATGACTTAGAGAATGTCATGTGGTTGTTGATTTAAAATAAATGTGCAGAATCACATCAACATGCAATTTAATTGAATGTTTCTTCTTATAATTTTTAATTTGGAAGAATGATGTGTCATGTTTTAGAACCTGAAACTTATGCGTACAGAGTAATACACATACCCTCGGTCTTAATCACTCGGTCAATACTTAATTGGTTATGTCGGTCATGTGTGTGGGTACGAATTTTTTTTAATTTTATTTCTAATTAAACTAGAGTAAAATATAACTGTATCATAGATATTCCTTTGGGACCATGTATTTTTTTGTAGTGCCAGGTTACTACTAGTTGGCATTTCCCAAACATAAAAAATTATCACATCTTTCATTGATCTATCTATTTTCTTGAAGACCATAGATGCAAATCATGAAATAGACCATAACAAATTTCATTGAATTGAATAATTTACACTGTTGAACCACATTTCTCTGAGACAACCAATTAGCCATACAAAAAATTGTGCAGATGATCTTTTTTTTTAGCAGACAAAAATCTGGGAAAAAAAACTATCATTCATACACACCCTTTCCCACTCCGCCTCGCTCCCAAAGTGTAAAAATAGACCAGCTTCAGAAACTAGAATGCCAGATAGCACCATCACCTTCTCCACACCGTTGGTGCACCTCTCCCATTCTTTCAACTGATTTACAAATGCCACTGCAACTCCAGTCGAATGAAGCAGCACACGGGTTTCCTGCTTGTGCCTTCCATTCGCAATCTGAACAAAACATGACAAGGAAGTAAGACAAGTGATGATGTTTGGGAAGGAAAAGAACGAGAGAACAAAACAATGATAAACACTGATTTGGTTTGGAATGAGTAGGGCAGTTTGTAGAAGAAGTATACATAAGTCTTTAGAAAGTATCAGAAACCATCATAACTACTTGAATTCGTTCTTGGAAGACTTCATATAAATGATGCAACAGATTATATCTAAAAAACCTTTCTTGATCAATTTGTTCAATAAAATCATCTTAATAACATTACAATGGTGTAACATTTCCATGGTAATGCAATGTATTAAAAACAAGTACCTCTCTAAGAAATTGAGAAGTGTCTATGATAAACCTCAGGTTATTTCAGACTGAAGGTAAAGCAGGAAATAGTGAATTATCTAACAGCTGAATATTTTGCTAAAATTGATGCAACTGTCCCTTTCAGACCAACCATGTAGACGTAATAAAACCCTTCCAGGTAAGGAAGATAAACCAATGAAGCCCAGTAAGAAGTTAGGTCTGCTGATTATTTGTTACAATTCACAACTTGCCAACAGATCAAGCACTTAACTACATGAATATAGTTGATCAGAGCCACTAACGGCAAAACAAAGGTATGCTTAGGTACACCAGCTCTACTATAAATCACTGTCTGGCTGTGGAAGTATGCATGTGCCTGAGTGAAATAGGCACACCACACTTAAGATATTCTAATAAGGTATTAAGGTCTTTACTAGTCATTCTACTACAAAAAGATCACCAAAAATGTAACCAGAGAAAATGATTTCTTTACACTCCAACAAAATAGTAGTACACTCAAGACTCACATGAACTGATGAGGTCACCAACTAAGGTAAAACATTATGTACCTGAACCGGCATGAAGCTCTCACTTTCACGAAAGAGGGATCAAAATAGAGTGACCAGTTTAACGCTCCGTTTGGTTTGGTGTAAAACATTTTCAGTGCAAAATGATTTTCCACGGAAAACACGTTCCAAGGGAAAACACAATATCAAACTAGTTTTCCTTTGTTTGGTTTCCTCCCTTTTCCAAGGGAAAACACTATATCAAAGAGACGATGGTGAAGATTGAGGGGAAGAAGGAAGAGGGAGGTAAGGAGGAAAGGTGAAAAAGTGGTTTCGAAAAGGTTTTTCCACCTTTGAGGGAGTACGTTATGAAAAATTGTTTTTCATTCCTTGCCAAACCAAACAACGTAAAATGATTGAAAAGGGGAAAATCGTTTTACACCCTACCAATACCAAACGGAGCCTAAAATCAACAAAAGCTTAAGTGTACTGCCTATTCATGGTTGCATTGACAAGCATCTTACCAAGAGGGGTCCCACAGCAGAGGCTTCTATCGTCAATATGATTGACATCAAGACCAATTAGCCAAGAACCAAGTGATACATCTTCATTAGCAAATCTGTGAAGTAAATGCCTAAAGCAGAACAAAGTTAGTTTGAAAATCTTTCATCCATTTTCTACATAAATTAGAGAGAAAATAAAGGACTCACTTATTTACTGAAATATAGGTGGCTAAGTCTTTTGAAAGTGCGTATATTTGACCTGAGGCATGTCTGAAGTATTTGTTCCCTTCTTCACCAAACTTCCAGAACTCTGGTTCGTGGTACTTGACTCCCCTGCAAAGGATAGCAAAACCCTCAGTCCAAATCCTCCAAACAACTATATAGAGACAGGAACCTTGAATTTCCTCACCTTTGGGACAGGACAAGTCCAGACTTCATACAGCCTATATAAACATGGGGCTTTGACCTCTGGCGTGCCAGCGCAGAAGCCACCATACCTGACACACGTAGCATAATATGTATCTTTACACGTATATTCGAAAAGGTAAAAGTTAGTGGGGATATAGAGACACTAACCAAGATTTACATGCACATCATCATCAACTTTAATGTAGAAGTCAGCATCCCACTTTGCAACAGCTGTTGAAAAGTAAATTTGAGTTTTTGAAGACAGTTCATGATATCCTTCTACATGGTCCTGCAATATAGATATTTCCCCTTTAGGTAAGCTCTTCCAAACAGTGAATAAGATATTAGTGCTGCCGCCTATGCCACAGTACAATGGAATTTATGTTAGTTTTCTAATGTAATTAGCAAATACTATACTAACCAACTTGTTAGTGCCATTTATCCTCACTCAAATGCAAAAGCTAAGTTTAAGGCGGTTTTGGAATTCGGATAAGTTCAAAAAAATTGATATCCTTTTAACATCTTTGCAGGCAATTTTAGTACTAAACGCTGAATATGTCACTCCTTGTCTCATAGAAATCTTTATTCGAACAGGTGTATATAAGACTGAATGTTCAAACAAGGGACTGACAGAGTACATAGCACGGATAAAATTCTGCATAATTTATCCACAACTTACTAATCGAAAAAAATCTTTATGTTGAGCTTCTTCTGCGTCAATGGCCCGATCTAGAATTCCACCAGGGCTGGAACTGAAACAAGGATAAGAGCAGCAGCTTAATTCAAGTGTTGATCTTTAGCAATATACAACAATTAGTCCTAGACAAGTAATTACTATTATAGCTATACCTGTGTCCTATAACGAATCGCACAACAATTCCTTTCTCTGTCTCCAACCTTTTTAACTGCTCACCTGTAGAAAAAGCAATAAAATCATCAGACATACAACTTTTTCCTAATACATCATGTTACAAAAGGAATTGGGAATTGTCATAATTGAAAGTCAAAATGAACCTCGTGGCATCCAGGTTTCTCTTATAGAATCCCTGCGTTTTCTGCTACTAAATGCAGTTATAATTCCCATAAAAAAGAAAATCTTGGGACGGTCATTTTGTTGGTCAGTTCCTTTGGTTGTAGTAGTTGGAGATACCACTTCATCATGAACTTTGGAAGTTCTTGCTGCAGCTAGCTGCATCTCTAAAGAGGACATGGTTTTGTCCAGCTCCCTGAACATATAGCAATATTGTCAACGATGCATCATCAAAAGGGTCACTTGATATGTTATAAAAATACAAAGGATAATTACTTTTTCCATTAAGAAAAGTATAGGAAGGAACTACAATTGCTATAGAAAGTTACATGATTACGTTGTGCGTGTGAGAAACTTGAGAAAAGATGTCGCTGTCTTGGAAAGATACCTCCTGTAAGAGCAAAGGTAGTTTTTTACACTTGTACGAGTAAACAAAAAATTGTTTGCAGAAAATGCAGTGTTTCATGTCATAAATTCAACTTGCCCTGTTGTCACAGTTTACTAGTGGTTGAGTTGGAATCCCATTCTGCTTTTGCAACAAAGACGTTCCCTCCATCGTAACAGATTCAGGATCTGCCTGGAATCTACAGGAAAGTCCACAGGAAAGTTATTTGCATTAGAAGAAAAGAGTTAGTTGGAGACTAGCCAGCAGATAAGTCTACATGAAAAACATTCATTTCAGGAGAATTCACCTTCTGAAAATATAGTTCTGTATCATTTGAGTTCCTCTGACTCTTTATGAACCCTTGCCTACTTCAATGTCACATACATTACCATTTTCACTAGCCTAGAAAGATTTAGTCATTGACTCACCATCCTCAACCAACAACTTATCCAGTTTTACCCATCTCCACTAACAAGGCCTGCATCTGTCATCTACACCAGCCGTAATCTCCTACTACGCAAAAAAAAAAAGGTCATCCTAGGGTAGAAATCCATAAATAAATAAAACATATCCCCGATGGCTCGATAAAAAGACAGAAGAGTAGAAGACCATATTGGTTGTTCTAGGGTGCACGCGAAAGTACGGAATGGACTATGAGTATAGTCGATCAGCTGCACAAAACTGAAAAACTAACAAAATGGATGTAAAAAGAGCCTTCTGCATGAGATTTTACTGGAAGATGAAACTTCTTCAAAGGTACCTTGGTCTAGGAATCAAAATGCTGTCTCAGCATGGAGTCTTAAACTCTCAACTTATCCTCTACCTCCAACCACAAAAGTCCCAAATTTAGAAGGCTTCCGGACAATATGTCTGCAAAGCTATCTACAACCTTAAAATCAATGTATTTCATGCAATCCAAGGAACATTAATCTGTCTCCCAGTAAATGAAAGGAAGACTTCGCCATTGCACTGGTGGTTAGTGTTGGGGTTTGTATGAGTGAGATGGGTTCAAGACTTCAAGGGAAACAATCAAGAAGAGGCATAAGGGAGGCCACGAGTGAGAGAGAAACGTGGGGGAAGCATTGCTAGAAGCCGCGCCAAATCCCGCACCCTGCCTGCGTCCTTGCAGTTTCAACTTTATTGGAGTACATGATCAGAAGCAAGACAGCAGCACACTTGAGCAAAATCAATCCATCACCAATGACAAACTGATCAGCACACTTAAGCAAGATCAGTCCAACACAAGAGCTAAACTGATCACTGTATTGCTGACTCAGTTACTGACACTTGAAGACCACAGTGCACAGATTTCTCTCAAGTCTCATTTACACAAGAAGTTCAGCATCAAAGATCTGGGTGAACTAAGCTATTTTCTTGGCATTGAGATTTCTAGGGTCTAGAGTGGTGTTTTCTTAACTCAATCCAAGTTTACTAGGGAACTTTTGGCAGATTGTAACAAGGATGTGTCCAAGTTAGCCAAAACACCTTTTCCTGTCAAACTTAAACTCACTACTTCAGTAGATGAGCCATATACTGATCCCACTCAGTATAGGTGCTTGGTTGGAAAGCTAACTTCCTCACTCACACTAGACCAGATCTCTCTTTTGCAGTTCAAACCCTAAGTCATTTTATGCAATCTCCTAAGGTGTCTCACTCTCATGCTTTGAATCGTCTGCTTAGATATGTGGCTCATACAATTGGTCAAGGGATATACATACAATCTTCTTCTCAATTGATCTTACAAGCCTATTGTGACTCCGATTGGGCTGCATGTCCTGATACTAGAAGATCTGTCACTGGTTATGTTATGCTCCTTGGTACAAGTCCAATTTCTTGGAAATCCAAAAGGAAAAGTACCATATCCAGATCATCTTCTGAAGCTGAGTTTAGGGCTATGGCTGCTGCAGCTTCAGAAATAACTTGGTTGGTTCGATTGTTACAAGAAATGGGTGTTTCTAACCTAAGTCCAGTTCAGCTTAAATGTGACAACCAATCTGCTATCCACATTGTAAAGAATCCAGTTCATCATGAAAGAACTAAACACATTGAACTGGATTGCCACTTTACAAGGGACAAAGTGTTAGAAGGTTTGATTGATCTTACTTATGTTCCTACTTCTGATCAGCTAGCTGATGTGTTAACCAAAGTCTTGTCATATCCTCAACACTCTGAGTTATTGTCCAAGCTAGGTATGCTTTATGTTCAATCACCACCTAGCTTGAGGGGGGCTATTGGAGTACATGATCAGAAGCAAGACAGCAGCACACTTGAGCAAAATCAATCCATCACCAATGACAAACTGATCAGCACACTTAAGCAAGATCAGTCCAACACAAGAGCTAAACTGATCACTGTATTGCTGACTCAGTTACTGAAACAGATTGAAGACCACATGGCACTGCAGCACACAGATTGGTGACTTGGCATAGGTTGTTACATGATGTAATAGTTAGTTATAACTAACTTTCTCTGTTGTGTTTCTTCTTCTTACAAACTAGCACACTAGTATAAAAGGCTGATGTACTTTGCTACTGCTCAATGTAACTAGAATCATTTTGATTCATAATCAATAAAATTCTCTTCTCTCTTTCTCTCAATCAGAAGTTCCAAGTATAGAACTTCTTCAAACTTAGTAGCACTCGTGTGTGACCCTGCATCTCTGTTTTTGTTCCTAACACATTGTAAACGACGTAGTATTTTTATGTCCGTTAGATTAGTCATTAGTTTGTTTTCCCTACACTGTATATATAGTCATTGTAAGCATTGTAATTAGATGTACGGTGAGAGAAAGAGAACAAAGATATAGCCCCATGTAAGCACATACACTTAGGGTTAAGTGAGGGAGAGTTTGGGGGAACTTTCATGGTTGATAAAATGTTCCAAATCTTTGTTATTGTCCATCATCATCATCATGTTCTTCATAGTGGATTGGTGGATTTTCTCCCGGCACCCGAGTTCTCACGGTAAATTTCCTTGTACATTTTCATACATAGTTTGCTAATCGATCTTCGTTATTTTTAATCAATCACACACGAGTTAGTACCACACATTGTTCCACTATCCTCATCGGTTAGTATAGATAATCTTTTAAATATCTGGCAGCAATCGTGATCTATTAAGGATACAGTAACTGGTACATTATCTTAGTTGATAGAATTTGTTAGGTGATATATCTTGCTCTACAAAACGATTACTAAAACGGCTAAAACCTTGGTTTACTTCTAAACACGATCACTTAAAAGCCTTGGATTTCCATATCACAAAACCCTTAGGGGGCGTTTGGTTCGCAGTGATATGGGGTTGGAATCAGTATTGATATCAAGATGTTATGGGTTAGGAACTTGATTCTTAATAGTTAACACCATGTATTTGATTCAGTTAGGGAATGCATTTTTTTCCCTTTTATTTGATACATGGAGCAGCCAAACCCACATCTCCCCGGGTTTCTCAATAACATTCAAAACCCATACCTCATACCTAAATTTCGCGAACCAAACACTCCCTTTAGTGCCTTGCAGAATTTGGCTACAGCTGGTAAGAGGCTCATTGGCAAGCTAACTTCTCAATCATTAGTGGAGCTAATATTGCATTTACAAAATTACAATGCAAAAGCTCAGCCAATTAAAGCAACATCCTACCAGGCTACCACAATCACTACGCTCAACACATCCATTAAGCGTTCGGATACCGAAACTTGGTTCCAATACATCTCAATTGTGATCACACAAGCAGCATAGTCTATTGCGACCTAAAATTAGATAATATGTACTTTTTCATCTCCTTTTCCTAAAATTAGAATTATTTCCCATTGGTGATTTCTGATTTGTTCACAAAAACCTCATGCATCTATACTTGGAAGCTAATTCACATCGAATTACGCCATTCGTGAAACTCCATTACACAACTATACATGTAACTACAGTGTACTGTTCTTCCGCACACCAATGATTCAATTGAAAATAAGAAATCAAGGACAAAACAGAAATGTACATAGTCATTATCACAAACAAAAAAAACAAAATTCCACTTCGTAATAACTTGTAAAATTCCTTCCAACAATTTTTTTATGTAAAAAAAAAAAAACACTTAAAATCGAAAATAAAAGTTGGAAAAGGAGAGTTCACCTGCTGACGATAAAAACGCCGCAGAAAAAGCTAGCAATGCAGAAAAAGGAGACGCATCGAATAGAAACTCCATTTCCTAATTTGTGTTGTTTGCAGCCTCCCATTTATCTTTCAATTGTTCAAATTGTTGAATTACATGAAATAATTCGTCGCCATGGATGAAAACTTTGATCTACAGTAACAATGATTTTTTGTGTATTTTGTTTAAAATGAGAAATTCATGAAAATTGTAGAGTTAATTTGTTGAAATTTGGATCTGATTTCTTTAAAAAATGCTGGAAGATTGTAAGAAAGAAGAGATAATTTGATGCGACAAATAGCAGATTCGTGCAAGTATTATTGAAGAGTGAGAGAACTGGGAGTGGGGAAGGCAGAGGTTGGCTCGGCTTTTTCAGTTTCTTTTGTCTGGGAAGTTTGGCCCCCACACTCCCGGTTTTATGCTTTTAAACATTTTTTCAAAATTTTAAAATTTTAAAATTTTATTCCTCATGGCGAGTATTATGGGATTGCCTTGTTCGTGTAGTCGTGTGTTGTCTGATTTTTTGTTTTTCGGTTATGTAGCATACGTAAGGAAGATAATTCGGTGCGGTGGGCCGATGGTATTATTTTCTGGTATTTTTGCCGTTTCTAAATTTATTTAGGATGTCATTTAACTAAGTACTACAAAAACTATGTGCTCAAATAATGCAATTATTATTATCAAAACAAAAAAAATGCAATTATTAAGCGGTTAAAAAGTATAACTATTCATATATTCTTCGGCTTCATTTATTTCAAATCGTATTTGACACTAATTAAGCGTCCGTTCTATTTGACTTATTTAAACTTATCTGAACTTAATTATTTTATTATCTAAACTTATCTGAACTTAATTATTTTATTTGAAATAAACTTATTTTGTCTAAAATAAACTTAGAGCAACTCCAATGGTTACAAAATGGACATGCTCACAAAAAAAAAATGATCATGTGAGCAGGTAGCCCGCCATTGGTACAACAATGATATAAGCAGCTGTTAAAACCTTGTAGCTATTTTAGGCTACGTACGTAGCTCAAAAAAATATAGCTCTAATAAATAAATTATTTAAATTAAAATATTATAGGGAGCTATAAAGTATTGTAGCCCACCAATGTGATAACTTGTAATTTTAATCAATTGTAGCTAGAAATTTGACGTGGCAAACTTAGCCACAACATCTTGTAACTCACCATTGGAGTTGCTCTTATTTGTGTGTGAAAATGTCTGAGAAAAACTTATTTTTGTTGAATTATATTATCTGGACTTATTTGAACTTATCTAAACTTAATTGAAGCAAAGATGATAGTGTTGTTGACGGCCTCCTGAGCCAAACCGAGAGCTTTATAACTTGATCATCATCAACTTTGTAGATATGCACCTAAAACTCTTAACTTTATCAACATCATTATTCTCTATGATTCATATTTATATTTATTTTTATATTTATATTATAAACGATGGACTCAATATCCCCTCTAATGAACTTGTGTTACATGCATGCAAATTAAAATTATGGTTTTGATATAGTTAACTACAATAATAAATTAAAGTGCTCCATCCATTTCTATGAGTTCATATAACGACGTTATCCGAAAGATTTGCCATTTGTATGTATGTAGCCATGTAGGACACACGTAAGAGGCGAGAACGACGACCTTTTAAGATTGAGGTTTGAAGCTTCTTTGCAGTCAACATATTGGTTAGGTGGCGACCCCGTTCTACATTGAAAGTCTTGTCATTAGTGTTAAAAATCTCATGAATAACATGTACCAAGCACTTTCACATTTCTGGAATTTTAATACTTCCTTCGTTCCATAAATATCGTATCATCTTGTTTTTTACACTATTCACACTAGACCTTTTTATTTTTTGTGATTCCTACCTAAGAAAAACTGTAGTACGTGATATCTTGTTAGATTCGTGTGGATATGTATTTTTGAAATACAGAAATATTTGTAGATTTTACTTATACATAATTCGAGATATTAAGAGTCTAAGTATGCGTTGGGAAGCGTAAGTTAACCATGATGCAATATTTAAGGAACAGTATTATATGAACTTATTTTTTCTGAAATAAGTCAAAATAGGTTGAACCGAACATATCCTAATATAGAGCAACTTCAATGGTTATAGTTAAGGATTTAGGTTTCTTTTTTTGGACTTTATTGCAGTTTCATTCAATCCAGCCAAGTTTAGCTCCATTCAATTCAGTTCAATTCAACTCCATTCAATTCAGTTCAGCTTCATTCAACTATATTCAATTCAGTTCACAAGAATGGCACTTTATTTTTAATAATCTTATTTTATTATTTTGTTTATTATTATAATATTAAAGTACTAATATTATATTTTAATGTTCATTTTAAATTGTTACGAAGTATTATTATTTATTGATCGTATATTATTTATTATTTCATTATTCATTATTCATTATTCATTATTTATTATTCATAATTTATGATTCACTCCCGTATTATTTATTATTTACTATTCGTTTAGTTTCATTAAGTTTAGTTCAGTTCAACCAAATAAAAATCAAAAAAATATGGCCTTATTTGTGTGTAATAGAGTGTATTTTATATATATATATATATATATATATATATATATATATATATATATATATATATATATATATATATATATATATATATATATATATATATATATATATATATATATATATATATATATATATATATATATATATATATATATATCCGATGGCAGGAACTTATTTGTATGTAGTATGTTTATTATGTTTTTGTTCTCTTGAAATTTTCTAGATTATTTAGGTTTAGTCATATTTGTGTGAAGAATGAGTAGAGTTTGAATTCCGTTAGGTAGTGTTTGGTAACTTGAATTCATTTGAAATATTGTATTTCAAATGTAAAAATTGAAATTCTGAAATTGAATTCCAAATTAAGGGTTTGACAAACACTAATAATTTGATTTGCGGAATTTCAATTCCACCATAGTGTTTGGAAAGTACCTGTATTTCAATTCAATTTTTATTTTTTGAATTGTTTATTTCAACTAATAAAGGAAGTAAAAAAAATAAACCACAAAAATGCTGCCAAAAATAAAATTTCACAAAAGCTACAGAGTACACTCCAATAATAATAATTACAATTTAGCTGTCCAAAAAATAAAATACAATTTCATAAAATTTCCATATGGATCTAGAAACTGGAAAAATAATCGTAAAAAACAATAAAAATGTAGATAGTTATTGTCATCGTTTTTCCATAACAATTAGCTAAAAGTGATCAACAACAAATACAATTGCTACTTTTTTTTATCTAATTGAAAATAAGGATATAGAATTAGCAAACCAAACAATTAACTAGCTCCGGCGTGAAGAAACAACGACATATAGATCCAATGTCGGCGAAGATTGATTGTTAATCTCCATTTGTGGCTACGTGCGATGGTGGTGGTGGTGGTGATGGCGTCGGTGGCGGCAGTGGAGTCTTATAACTTAGCAGGGAGAGAAGAGAAACGATAGTTATGGTCGTCGATTATGAGGGTGAAGACAGCGGTTACGGAGGTTGTGAGGAGAAAGTTGATTGCAAGAGAGGGGAGAGATTGGTGGAGATCTGGTGGCGGAAGCGGTGGTGCGGCCAACTTGGTGGAGGAGAAAGCTTTCTGGCTTTGAGAGAGGAGAGAGAAAAGAAGTTGAGGATGAAGAAAGGAATTGAAATTACATCATTTGACTTGGAATTTCAAATTCATTAATGTGGGCTTATTTCTTAGATGGTTTGGCTTTGACCAAATTTAATTCCAAATTCTATGTCTTTCCAAACAAGGGAATTGGGCCAATTCCATCATTTGAAATGAAATGCCCATATCCAAACATACCATTGTCTCGTCCATTTGAGGATATATCTTATTATACTTAGGGGATTTTTTTTGTTAACACCCGGTTCACCCTTAGGGATAATTCGGATTCGGGGCGAGTTCTTGGTGGATAGGTTTCAATCCCCTCTCAATTGTTGTTGCGGGGGGATCGAACACGCGGTCCTCTCTACCAAGTTCAGCCCCGATCACCACTGAACCAACAAACAATTGGTACACTTAGGGGATTTTTTTAGTTTAGGTAACATCATGTTTTAACTTATTTAATTTCATTGGTCAGGTATAATTCAAGTTAATTACAGTTCAAATTAGTTTTGAGTATATGGCTTTGAGGGAGATTCTAAATAGGGGATGAGTCTTCAAATCGTATCAATTTTGTCAAGTTATCTACACTTTTTTTTAACGCAAACTACGGAGAATATATTAATTAAAAGTTAACCTATTGCATTGTTTTTTAACAGTGAAACTGAGATACTACTTCCAATATCATTTAGATTAGAAGTAGACCGGAACTTAGCCCACCAAAAACCAACAAAGTTCCTTAGCATGACAACTAGGGTTATAATACATCCAAAAGATAACACCTACTATAGACACGATCTCTTGAAGACCAGATATAGAATGGTAGAAGCACATAAAAACAACCGCCCTTATCACCATTGCATATTTTTTGTCATTCTCATGGTCAGTTTTTACTGATGCTGGAGGATCAAAGTGGGATTTATGCCCAACAGCCATATCCATAACAATTGCAGCAAGGCCATGGGCCACCAGATTTTTATGACGCGGAATATGCCTGAAATCCAGTTCCCAATTTCCGTTGATCAGCTTTCGCACCTCCTCAATGACAGCCACCAACTCATGATGAGGACAAGGATTCACAGTTGAGGTATCAAGCATGAAGTTCAGAGAGTCTGCATCTATCTCCACCTCTAGCTTGTCAACATCGAAAGTTTTTGCCACAGAAAGGCCCTCCCTCAAAGTTAGAAGCTCAACTGCCAGAGGAGTCTTTGCATTAAACTTGCTTGAGTATCCCAGGAACCAATCACATGTTTCCTTTATCAGAACCCTTCCACCTCCAAGTTATCTACACTATCTATGCTAATATTTTACAACATAAAATTTTACATACTATTTGTCGTTTCTTAAAAAAAATGAACAAATCTCAACTCTTAAAGAACTTTTAACAACTATAACCTTCATATTCGTCAATTCTTGATCACTACCTATTTGTCTACTTATTCCCTTTCAACTTTCTACAAGCTTTATAAACTGTGTAAGGGTGTGTTCTATTCAACTTTTAAAAAATAACTAGTGTGTGGCTACATTGTTTTTACACATGTTGGTGATGTTCCCGTTGCTATTTTAAATAATTAAAATTCGAGATTCTTTTCCAGCTCAACATTTGACCAAAATAATGTAAGCCATAAAAGTGAAAAGATTCAATAAGTGCACCAACTACACATGTACACTACGTCATTTACCATGCCAAATAATTTTTCAATTAGATCATCTTACAATTCGTTTAATTTATTTTCTAATGAAACTATATACTCTAATTAATAAACACCAAACTTGATGTATGCATGACATTTCTAAAGTTGATGCTTATGAGACTTATGCTATCATTTTTAATTCATGGTTTTCTTAATGGTTTTTTTATTTTTATTTTTTATTCCAATATAATCCACAATAAATAAAAGCTAAAATACATATTTAGTTGTTTTAGACTTAATGTTAAAATGTATTTATAAATTAATGTGCATGGTAATGAGAGTTATTTTCCATACTTGAGGTCTTGTGTTCAAACCTTATTATTGTATTGATTTTTGGTTGTCAATAACATCACATAACCTTGGTGATTAGTAGATAACGTGGCATAAACAAGAGAGTTCTACGTGGCACATAAACTTTTTCCACAACGCCTTTCAATATATTAGATTTTTATGTCTAATAAGTTTAGATAAATACAACAAAATCCTATAAGGTCAATAAGTTCCAATTAGCTCATACTATGAGTTTACTCTCCTAAGTTTACACTAGTAATCAGGTCTAATAATATTCAATCAGGTCATACCAGGTCAAACATGTTTAATCAGTTTTAATAAGTTCACATCAGATAATTTCATACTCCGTATTACATACTTTGAAGAGAACGTAAGTGTGCATATAAATTTGATTAAAAAAAAAACAATTCGTAAAACACACGGATTAATGATGATTTAATGATTTTACAACGACTACATCAATTTTGTAGCCACTATCAAAACTCTTATATAAATAAAAAAAAATCTTAAATTAAAGTCGAAATTGAAATCAGAGAAAACGACATCGTATTAGCAACTAATCCAATACCAAATCGCACAAAATAGAGGATAGGCCTCGCCTTGTTCATCCTTCATCCTCATTCTCTATCCTCTCCTCACTCTCTCGGTTCAACAATGGCGCAACCTTTAGTAGCAGCACCGTCTTCATCTTCCATAACTTCACCAATTCCCAGAAAACTATGTTCCTCTCTCCTCACACCTTCCTCCTTAAGCTTATCCTCTAACCCCAGAAACTCCCTCCAATTTCTCAACAGCAAACTTTTTCTCTCTCCTCCTTCCACTTCTCACAGACGTCTTTCCATTGTCGCCATGGCTCCTAAACCCGGAAAAGCTAAAAAGGGTAAGTTCATTCTTCCTCTTAAATTCCAATTTTATCCATATTGTATTTATAATTACATCCTTATTGAGGAATTGGGAAATTGTGGGAAAAGTGATTGGAGTAATTAAACTGGCGTTGGAGGCTGGAAAAGCGACACCGGCACCACCAGTGGGACCTGCGCTGGGTTCAAAGGGTGTGAATATAATGGCGTTTTGCAAGGATTATAATGCTAGAACTGCTGATAAACCCGGTTTCGTTATTCCTGTTGAGATCACCGTTTTTGATGTAAGCCCCTCTTTTCCTCTCTGAATTTCAATTAATTTTGTTATTGATTTTGATGCGAATTGGGGTTATTTGGATTTGGACTGAATTGGGGTTATATGGATTTGGACTGAATTGGGGTTTTATGGATATGGGTGAATGCAGGATAAAAGTTTTACTTTCATTTTGAAGACTCCACCTGCATCTGTTCTTCTTCTGAAGGCTTCAGGTATATCTCTATTTTAAGTGATAGTTCAATTATAAATTGATTGGTAATAAAATTGTGACGCTATTCCAAAGTTAGCCAAAGTTTATGACTTATGAGCACTATTGTATATTGCATTTGTATTGTGAAATATGTAGTAGGAATTACTATGGAACAACAAAATTTTGGTTAATAAACGCTGCATGGAGCGAAGCCAGAAGTTAACAATAGCTGGGGTTAAAATGTTCTTAAATTCGTATGCAATATGAATCGGTTTAAGGATTGTTGTCTTTGGTAGTAATACTGGTATAGTGGTATTAAAGAGGTTTACATTACATTATAAGTTGCCCCTGAAGTGTCAAACTGAGTGATGAAGTAAAAGGAATGGAGGGAGTATTAAATCAATTGACGGACTTCTAAGGCTTATAGGCCTTATACCATAACACCATAAGGCGTATTTGGAATTAGAAGTAATAGGATTTTGAAGGCATTGTTCAATTGTTATTGGAGTAGTAGTTCAGTTCAGTTCAGTTCTTAGAGCGAGCTTGCAATTATTACACTTGGTATACAGGTCAAGGAATACTATTCTAGGCTAGCTTTCTACTGTCTAGCAAGTCTTTGGTTGGACCTTAAAATGGTGATTATTTCCTGAACTTTTTTTCGTTTTCTAGCCTAGCTATAGTGTCGAAGGGGAGATGTTGGAGATCATACTCACTGAGTGTATGGGCGAGAGTCATGAGACAACATTTGAGATATGTTGGCTTGAGCTGAGCTTTCTAGTTCTACAGTCATCGCATTTCAATAGCGATTTTATAATATTGCGTGGTCTTGAACTAGCTTAGTGATATTCACTATCATGTTCAACAAGAATGACATCCTACCTCGTACTTCTCAGGGTTGCTAGTGCTAATGCTAGTGTTGTTAGCATATATATAGATTGTAAATTGTCCATATTGGTGACAATATTTTGAATTCCTTCTTTGTTGGTATGGAACGAACACTAGTTTTCCATTTTCTTTGTTTGGTTCATCAAGGAGTGAAAACATTTTCCTTCTCATCCCTCTCCTCCTTAAGTTTTCTAGTAAGTAATTAAACAAAAGAAAACATTGTTTGAAAGCTGATTTCCCTGGTACGTTTGCCACCTTCTCATAACTAACTAATGTTATTCTTCTCCAGTCCTACTCAATACCAGAAAATGATACTCCGTAGTTGATTGCATTAGCATTCATTCAATAAAATGTTGTTTCATGGCGATGACTGTTACTGCAGGTGCGGAAAAAGGATCAAAGGATCCACAAATGGAAAAAGTGGGGAAGATCACGATCGACCAACTACGAGGAATCGCCACTGAAAAGTTGCCTGACTTGAATTGCACAACCATTGAATCAGCAATGAGAATTATTGCAGGAACTGCTGCCAACATGGGAATCGATATCGATCCTCCTATCCTCGTCAAGAAGAAAAAAGAAGTTATCTTCTAAGTAAATTTTCCCCAATTCTCCATCATGTAGTCAATTTATATAGGTTATTTAAAAGTTATTTGTAATTGATTCTTTTAAGTTGCTGTATAATTCGGCTTGTTACATTGGTCAAGATATATTAGAGCCAGCCATTTTGTAATTGCTTGTTCTTGATCCCTTCGCAAATCGCAAGGGTGATTTCTTTCCCTAGGATTGAAAGCGTCAAACTTTGAAATTGGCGACAAATTAGAAGGTGCACTACTTTACCTACAATCGGGTTAAAATTACATTTTTATGGTTTAAAAATATATTTTTCAATTTAAAAGCATATTTTTCCGGTTTAATAGCATATTTTACAGGCAGATACATTTTTCAATTTTTTTATTTTTTATTTTTTTTATGTTGCTGAATGTGTTGTGCAACAATATGTTCTTTTAGAGCGGATGTGTGTGTTGCTTTTAAACAATAACAATAACAATGTGCTTTCCCTCAAAATAAAAATAAAATAAAATAACAATGTGCTTTTTGAAAGATTAAAAATACAAAAACGACTCATAACATGTTGGGAAGCACGGACACGTCATTGGGCTGTCGTGTCCCATGTCCGACACGTATTGGACACCGACACGCCTTGGACACGTGGAAATATGTGTCCGACACGCGAAATCACGTGTCCGGTTGTTTTTGAAAAATTAGGACACGAGACACATGACCGGATACACGATGGACACGTCTTGGACACGTCTTGAATACATATTTCAATATAAATTAATATTTTAGATTGCTATATCTTTTTTACAATTCCTTCGAAGGTCTCCTGAGCAATCAACAACCTTCATAAATGTAGATCGGATTCACAAGCCACCATGACATTAATTACGGTCTCCTTTGTGGGTTACTCCATCCATCTTGTGAATCTGATCTTAGGTTTATGAAAGCTTGGTGTTCATTCACAACAATCTCCGTCTACTTTCTAGGAGGAGTGAAAGTTATTACAAAGGAAGAACAAAAATGAGGGATGTGAGAGGAGATGATTATCATGTCATTTTATGTAGTATAGTTCAATTTTCTTATTTGAATGTCGTTAATAAATTTAAGTACTTTTTGCATTATTTTATTAATGATTTTAATTTTCTTTGATATATTATATTATTTTACTACTTCCTCCGTTCCGGAAATATCGCACCATTTGTTTTTTACAATATTCACACTACGACTTTGGTCATTTTTTGTGATTCGTATGTAAGGAAAATTTAGTCATGTGTAGTTATGTTAGATTTGTATCGATATATATTTTCTAAATATTATTTTTTTATAATTTTTACTTGAACACGATGTGAGATATTAAGAGTCAAAGTAAGGGTTAGAGGATTAAAAGTCAACCATGGTGCGATATTTCTGGAACGGATGAAGTATTATTATTTACCGTGTCCCCGTGTCCGTCATTTTTAAGATGGCGTATCCCCGTACCCGTATTGTGTCTGTGTCCATGTCCGTATCTGTTTTGTTGCAACCTATTAACATGTAGCTCTACATGTAAACAAGTGTATCTTCTACCAATTGAAAAATGACGATTACAAAGGAGATCTTGGTGGTTTGACGACTTCACCCTAACTCTTATGACTACTTCTTCTTCTTGATTTCTTTCCTGTGTTTTTTTACTTTTTTTTTAAAGATGTCAAAAGAAGACTATGATAGTCTTCTCACAAGAGTTGGTCATAAATCTGCCATCATTCAAAAGATTTACTACAAAAGATGTCATTCTTACGTGCTCATCTACTCTACCTCGAAGCCCAGTCTGCGTAGCTCATTGAGATAAGATCGAGTAAAACAACTTGTAGAATAATAATGACAATTCACAATCCAATTGATCAATGGTTTGGACCAGAGGTTTTGCTATATTCGATTTATTTTGTTCGAATTTATATTATCTGAATTTATTTTGTCTGAAATAAATTTACTTGTCAGAACTTATTTTGTCTGAAATAATTTTATTTGTGCGTGAAAAAATATATTTATTTTAACTTAACTGTACTTATGTAATCTCCGTTAATTAAGCCTTTTATTATTCATTTGGCTGACATGGCTTTGAAATTTTGATTAAATTGGTGATTTTAAGATGTCATTCTCACAAAACTTAAGTTATCTACTCATACATGACAACAAAGGGGATATATGAAAATGTTGATTGTCCTCCACCGAATCACCGACTAACTAATTGGACATGTGATTAATAGGTTAATCATTTTAACCTATAAATAATAATGAGGTATTTCAATCTTAATTTTAAAAAAATCAAATAAGGTAAAATAAGTTAATTAAACGGAGCCTACATATTCCGTGTGTGTTTAAAAAGTTCATTAAAGTTGATTAGTTGGTCTCATGTTAGAAAAGAAGAGACAATACAAAAAACATTAGGAGAAATGAGAACTTTGTAGCATGCCAGTTTTACTAGGTTATATTTTTTCTACTCCGTAATGGGTAAGAATAATGGACTATATTAAACCAACACCTAGCACAAGTTAACCAGTCCAGCTACACAAGTCTTTGCTTGAGCTTCTCCCAAGCATTTCGCAGTAGATGGAGCTCGACCCCGTGACCTCCAAGTCACAAGGTGAGTTCCCCACCAACTTCACCGACTTATGTTTGTTAGTTTTACTAGGTTAGGGTTATTCAATTATGAACCGTATTGGTAGACCATTACACAGACAAAGTCTCTCCCTTTGTACTAAGGGAAGATTGTTTCATTTGGTTTTAGAATATAAAATACTTGTACCCAAAGTACGAAGATCCAAATAGTTTTGTCTAATTAAGATTTACTAAATTCTCAAAAAAAAAATACATACATTAAAGATTCACTAAATCACATTCTCCGCACGACCACACCAAAATTGATTGTCAAGTTGATATATTACTAATCATGTTTTCTCCACCTAGATAAAGTATTATCTGATTTTTCTAAGGTTTGGTCTAGTATAATTTTACCGAATTTGAGTGGTCTTCTCTGAACCGGTTCTCCTCATTTGACTAAATTGTGATTGTACTTGAATAATAAAATCTTTTTATTTTTTTTACGAGAAACGATAATATCTTAATGAATCTTTTTTTCATTATCAAATACTCAGTAAGATACTGTTAGATTTAACTTAATACATATGTTTCCAAATGCCATAAATTGTCTTAACATGGTTAATTTATCAAGTTATTTGACATTAACATCTAATTTGTTCTAATATGATCTTTTCAAATAGAAGCAAATGCTTTTATCAACTTTATAAGACAAGAAAGAAAAAAACTCAGCCTAAATCAAACCAACTACTAATAATTTTCCAATTTGTCAAAAAAAACTCGGCCTAAATCAGACTACTCCTTAATATTTTTCAATTTATCCAAAAGAACTCGGCCTAAATCAGACTATTCCGTAATATTTTCTAATTTCTCCAAAAGAACTCGGCCTAAATCGGACCAACTGCTAATATTTTTCAATTTGTCCAAAAAAACTCGGCCTAAATCGGACCAACTACTAATATTTTCCAATTTGTCCAAAAAAACCCGGCCTAAATCGGACCAACTACTAATATTTTCCAATTTGTCCAAAAAAACTCGGCCTAAATCGGACCAACTAGCAATATTTTCCAATCTATCAAAAAAACTCGGCTTAAATCGACCAACTACCACTTCGTAATATTTTCTAATTTGTCCAAAAAAACTCGGCCTAAATCGGACATACTAATATTTTCCAATTTGTCCAAACAAATAACAACTTTAGGGAACATAATTGAACAAAGACGTTTCCTTAAAAAATATAAATGCATGGCACTAATCCACTAACATATACACAAACTCTCCATGATCGATCGATCTTGACCTGAGATTTTAGGGAAGGTGGGACAGCGAAACGATCCAACGCGTTCTTCCATCTCAATTCTCAAACGTTGACCCTCCCATTTGCATTCCGTTTCACATAGGAGTAGGACAGGACAATTTTGGTTTATACCCATTCCTAATTTAATTAATTAATTTAAATTGAATATACTAAATTAAATTAAATCCCACCATTATATAAACCCCTCAAAATCAGGAGAAGATCAAGAAATTCATAGATCTCCGTCCCTTCTGTCTTCTTTCGTGTATTAACTTCCCGAATTTCAGCTCTTCGCTCCACTTTTTTCTGGGTATGTTTTTCATTTCTGCTATTTCTGGGTTTTCTTTGTTTATTTAGTTGCATTTTTCACCTTCGTTTTGCTTTAATAATAGTTGAATACATTGTTTTGTAATCGGATTATCTTTTGCTGGTTTGATTCCTTGCGCCTTTTTGTTTATTTTAATTGGGTTTTGCTTTTTGTTTGCTTTTGCGAAGATTTGGATTGAATTTATTCTTATTAATGTGAGATTTCATTTGTTTTGTGGGGTTCATCAATGCCTTAATATATTGCTGTTCATTGTTGATTAGATTGATTTATCTATGAACTGCATGTTTATGTTTAATCGACGGTTTTGGCTTAATCTGAGTATTTTGGTAGCTGAAGGCATAGCTAATTTGGATCTTAAACAGATGAACACGAATTAGTAATTACTCTCAAAATCATGTATTCGATATGAATTTACACCTCCCATTACAGAATGACGGGCCACATTCGATTACATTTGGTATAAATGATTCGTATAGAGATGATTGTATAAAAGTTTTGGTAGAGATTAATCAACCAAGTTAAAGTTACACAAAATGTTGAATGCAGATGAGCACCATGATTATCTAAAAAGGATGAATGTAGCCAAGTTTTGCTAATTTGCAGCCTTGCTCTTACAAAAATGTTACAATAATGTTTTAGGTCCTATACTTAATAGAAAAAAGTATAATCAACTCAATTTCATTAGGATAATAATAGGGTAACGTTCACAGTTATAGAGAGTTCTATGGTATTTTGGGTTCAGGAAATCAATTGAATAAAGGGGTTTCTCCGCTTGAAATATCAGAAGACATTCTCAACTCTTAACACTATTAAATGTTTTAAATTTGTGTCTCCTTCGTTTTTCCTTGACTATTTGAGAATAATTTGTGAAATTCTTTGCTTATACTGTATCTAAATCATGGCTAATGTGTTGTCACGATGCACTTACACATTTTGTTACTTATTTCAGAAATATGGATGATCAGATAAACGGTCTTGCAAACGTGGATGATCAGGTAAACGGTCTTGCAAAGCAAGTTAAACAAATGTATCGCCCAAGCCCAACTCCAAAGTTGAACCAGAGGATCATTTCATCAATGTCAAGGAGATCCGTTGCTGCCCATCCTTGGCATGATCTTGAGATTGGTACACATCTCAAAATGTTATTCCCCTCCCTTCTTCCAAAATTCTGTCTAATTTCTTCGAATGTTATTAAGCGGTTTTTCTTGTTCTGTTAACAGGACCTGAAGCCCCTGAAATTTTCAACTGTGTAAGTAGTCATCTTCTTCTGATCCCCAAATTGGTTGCAATCTTACTTAGGCTCTGTTTGGTTTGGTGTAAAACATTTTCAGTGTAAAATGATTTTTCAAGGGAAAACACAATTCCAAACTAGTTTTTCTTTGTTTGGTTCCTTAAAAGAAAATGAGAGAAGATGGTGAAGATTAAGGGGAAGAAGGGAGGGGGAGGTAAGGAGGAAACCTTTGACGGAGTTATGAAAAATTGTTTTCCATCCGTTTCAAACCAAACAACGTAGAATGATTGAAAAGGAGAGAATAATTTTCCCTGAATATTGTTTTACACCCTACCAAACGGAACCTTAGTTCCTTGAGGCGATATTTTATCAGTTTAACTAATAACTCTGAAACTTTTTCTACTACAGGTTGTTGAAATCAGTAAAGGAAGCAAAGTCAAGTATGAGCTTGACAAAAAGACTGGGCTTATCAAGGTGAGTTCGTATTGTCAATCTCCTACTCATTTTGCTGACAAAAATCAAAGAGTAGATTTACACTTTTATCTGGAATATCTGCTTGAAGTGTTGTCATACTGTTTTCTGTAGCAATTAGTTTGTTCAATTTACAGCTCCGTACTCCATTCCAGACATTTCCAAATATCTGTTCTTTTTCCAGGTTGATAGAATATTGTACTCGTCTGTGGTCTACCCTCACAACTATGGTTTTATTCCACGAACATTGTGTGAAGATGGTGATCCCATGGATGTGTTGGTGCTTATGCAGGTAACTTCTGAAACTAAAGCTCAATTGTTTGTCTTCTTAATAACTATTTTTCCCACCCATAATCAATTGTTTGTCTTCTTAAGGCTCAATTGTTTGTCATATTTTCTATCTTTTCCAGGAACCAATTGTCCCAGGTGCCTTCCTCCGAGCTCGGGCCATTGGTCTGATGCCTATGATTGATCAGGTTCTACAAATTACATTTATATGTTCAAAGATTGTATTATGATTTATGACTACTACTTAATTGACTTTAATGATGATAATTTTTGTTTTATACATCTCTTGACCAGGGGGAGAAAGATGATAAGATTATTGCAGTTTGTGCTGATGATCCTGAAGTTCGACACTACACCGACATCAACCAACTTCCTCCTCATCGCTTGGCTGAGATCAGACGCTTTTTTGAGGACTGTATCCTTATAAAATTTTCATATAAACTAATTACTTATCAAAGAATATTTATAATTTTATCAAAACAAGTTTTTATTATTCATGAGTTTGGAACATGTCTTCTCTTTCCTTAACGATATTCAGACAAGAAAAACGAGAACAAAGAGGTTGCTGTGGATGAATTTTTGCCACCTCAAACTGCTTGTGATGCCATCAAGCACTCCATGTAAGTGTTACTGCAATATGTAACTTTGAGGATACTGAATCCAACTTTTCTGATGCCTAATTTTATTTATTTATTTATTTCAGGGATCTTTATGCTGAATACATTCTACAGACATTGAGAAGATGAATGCTGCTTATAATTTATTTTGACAGCCATATCCTAAAGTTATATGGAAGGCTTTTGGTAACAGATATCACCCGACTCTAGATGCTACCTATTGAAGAGTTTGTGTTAGAAATTCAAAAAAAAAAACAAAAAAAGCTGAAAATTTATTTGTTCTTCTGTAATATTATTTATCTTGCCAAATTATTGTAGTAAATTTCAATGAGCTTCATGAAGTTAGAAATTTTGTTTTCTTATACTTCGTATCATGTTTGATATTGGAAGCTATTGTGAAATTGTCACAAAATGGGAATATTCTTTTTCTTTCAACTTTGTATCTCAGTTGATAAGCTGTGTATGAAACTTCAGTGAATTTTTTGCAGTCAACTACTGCTTGAAGATGCCTAAAAAAACACTTTGCTGTCAATAATTCAGTAAGGATTGGCTCGAACTTGAAATTGTATGGAGTAACATAGCTACCTCCATTCGTATTTACTCCGTAGTTGTCATGTGATTAGTTACACATCAACATGAATTAGTAATAAGTGAAGCTATTCAAATGCTCTCAAAATTTTGATAGTCAATGGACCACTTACTACATGCATAGAAATTGGAAAAACCTATGCATTGAGTTCTTAAATTTGGAAGGGCTAGGGGGGCCAAATTTAAAGTTACTCCATCCTTTTCCCTCCCCACAACTTTGTCTCAACTATGTTATTCTTTCGATGAACCCCCCTTGACGAGCCCATACCAGTATTTTAAAGGCCCGTTCGTTATTGTTTTTTGTTTTCAATTTTCTGTTTTTTTCATATAACTAAAATCCAAAATATGCCATAAAAATACTTCAGGGTCTGTTCAGTATTGTTTTGTTTTCAGTTTTTACAAAAACAAAAAACCAATATATGAAAAATACTTTTTGTTGCCAGTTTTCAAAATCAACCTGATTATTATTATAAGTAAGATTATTTTTAGTTCATTATTCAATCTAAATCGTAGTTCATTATTCAATCTAAATCATATGATTTACAAAACCAAAAACTGGTAACTAACCGTGATATCAAACAACCTCTTAGTTTTTAGTTTTTTTGTTATCAATTTTCATAATCAACCTGATTAAACTAACAGTAATACCGACAAACCCTTAATAATACACTTGCATTTTGGCAAAGGACTAAAAAATGTAGTTTATGTCCTCTTGATATCATGGACTAAACTGATTGTTGTGTTAAGGCAATGATGTAGCACAGGATACTGCACGTATTCGGTGTTTTTTACATAGGCCGAAGGAGAGACAACTTCTTTACATAGTCTGATAACTTGTTTACATATGCTAGGGTGGTTAAGTAGCATATCACCAATGCTAGACTGAATAAGGCTTCAGTGCCATTGCCAAAGCAAGCAGAGAACTAAAGCTGTCGTGTTCGGAATAAGTTTCCTGCCTTCCAAACCTTTCTCTACACCGTTATATTACTGCATTCCACATGCCTCTTTTTATTCGGGTATAGAATACCAAAATTTGTCACAAAAGTTAATACAGAAATTTCCTATCTACTAAGAGTTCCTTTACAAAGAGAAACAATGAGCATCAGAACTTGGGAGTTCAATCATATTGCGCAAAATGCACAAAACCAGCGGCTTGTACCATGAATCAATGATGTACAAGCTCAAAGTTTCAACAAATAACATGAAAAGGAGCTAAGTAAATAATAGAGTTGTTTATCAAGGAAATACTTGGAACTGCATTGTTATGAGAGGATCATTAAACTCGCAACATCAGTAATGTTTAAATCAAGTCTATTTTTTTTCTTGACCAGTAACAGCAAAACTTCCATGCAATTGTTTTTTTCTTCGCCAGACTCGAGATTATCGTTGTTGTTGGCTAAAGAGAGCTCTGCTAATTATACCAGTAGCTTCAATATACCGATCAACACACCTTGAAACACAGCTGCTTTCACTTCCACTTAAGCTTGATCCAGGTTTTGTTATGCACTTATCAAAGCACTTTCCCCTAACAGTCTGAAAACAAAGAAAATACAAGTAAAATCAATAATTGGATTATGTTAATGACTCGTATCTCAAGTCCAAAGGCAATTTTCTGAGATGAAATGTTAATGACACCAGATAGCACAACTTATCCAAGTGACTATCCAACTAAATCGAGCTTATTCATTCAACGACCAGACAAAATGGTTTGAACTCTTAAAAATCAATTTATAGAATTCCCATAGAAGAAAATAGAGTTAAAAAAGCAACACACTATAGTACAACAAGTTCTGAACCAAACGAAGGATAGCTTAGTGTGAGCTTAATAGATAATACAATTTGCTCAAACAAATACAATTCATCTACATAATAGCCACATTCTTCCATCCCCTCTTCAAAACTAAAGCCAACATAATATCAAAAAAGTAATAATATAAATTTCATCCCAATCCGCTATCCATCACTCAACTTGATTGAGACATCTTTAAACATCAATCACAATCTACAACTAATATTTTTTCATAATCAGAGACCTTATCTGTGAGTCATCCAAATAAACCTCAATAATGTGTAATGGCCTTGAGTAGGTTAAGAATAAAGTTGTGAACATTCGGATTTCACCAAACCATCCTCGAATAGCACTAACAGACTAATAATAGGTTGTTGCTGCATTTTCTAGATTTCCATGATGTATGCTCTAGGAGTATCATACATATAGATGAAGGAACCGTGTTATATGTTACAGTCCACACCACAATAGACCCAGAGTATAGCCATGAGAAGACTAACCTTCAACAATTAAGGCAGCGTTGTACCGAGAGAAAACCATTTACCAAGAACACTTTTTTTTTCCCATTCTCCAATTTCCCATAACCTTCCCAACATACCCTCTCCTAATCTCTGCCATCCCTCATCTTCCCACCCCCTCTCTAATTTTGCCAAGATACCAAACAAAAGAAAGTACTAATTTCTATTGAAATATACTCCATCCCTTCGAAAAGATTCAATAGTACTCTGCTTAATCCTTCAACATCATAACCCTTGAAAATAGGATTTCCAATCACAAATCCTTGCTTCTCCAATGCAAAAACTTTTTCTGGACATTGTAAACAATGTATATTATGTCTATAATTCAAGACCTACGAAATCGAATTTCAATCAATTTATCTATGAACTAGACAATCCTCAAAGTTCCTTAATTTGCACAAAAGCTTCAAATTCAGAAGTTCTCAACAAGGTCAACATATACCAATGCATCATTCAATTCGATTCGTTTGCCTCAATTTCAATTAAAGTACTCACACTATAACATCGGCAAGTCATATTCACATTGAACTTAGATAAAAATTAGTTCAAAAATTTATCAATTCTCCAATTTCCCATAACCTTCTCAACATACCTCTCCTAATCTCTGCCATCCCCCATCTTCACACCCCCCTCTAATTCTGGGGGGATACCAAACAAGAGAAAATACTAATTTCTATCGAAATATACTCCCTCCCTTCGAAAAGATTCAATAGTACTTTGCTTAATCCTTCAACATTATGATCCTTGAAAATAGGATTTCAAATCACAAATCCTTACTTCTCCAATGCAAAAACTTTTTCCCGACATTGTAAACCAATGTATAATTGTATATAATGTCTACAACTCCAGACCTACGAAATCGAATTTCAATTAAATTATCTTCGAACTAGACAAATCCCCAACCTTAATTTGCACATAATCCTCAAATTCAGAAGTTCTCAACAAGGTCAACATGTAGCAATGCATCATTCAATTCGATTCGTTTGCCTCAACTTTAATTAAAATACTCAAACTATAACATCGGCAAGTCATATTCACATTGAACTTAGATAAAATTAGTTCAAAAATTTATCAATTCCCCTAATTTCACCTATTCAAATTGAACTAATGAGCAGTAATTATACTTTTAATCAAATCAATTCCAGCAAACATTAACTAAAATATTCAACGATTTTTTTAAAAAAAAATGGGAAAAAACCTCGAGGAATTCTTCAGCGTAGGCTTGAGCGAGCTGATTTTTGACCTGATCCATAATAGCTTCAGGATTAGGCTGCGCAGCAGTTGATCCACTCGTCGACGATCCAAATGAATCCATTTTTCTCTCTCTTCCTTAATTCACCGGCGATGCTTTCTCTCTCACAATTTCTCTCCTTTCTAACCGATAAACCCTAACTTAAACCTTCTACGAGTGTAATGGTTTTCGCCTCTTTTGCAAGCTAAACTTAAATGGGCTGGCATTTATGTGGTCTTTGTTGGCTCGAACTTCTTTTGGGTTGCCTAGATTTAAGTGAGACATTCGTGTAAAGTTTCAAGTTTAAAATTGGACGTGCGTGACGGTTTTGGATCGGTGTCTAAATTACAAACGGAGAATGGAATTGAACCAGAGAACTATTGTACACGGATTCTTAGTTTTAATCATTATCTCAAGATCTCATTGATCAAATTGAGTATATGGTCATTATTGTTTTGTAGTCATGTCGGGTAAATGGGTTTATGGGATGGATGACGATTGACGAGATCATGTCTTAGGATTTTGTTACAAAGTAGATTGTTCTAGAGTCGGGTCAGTTTTTAATACCTTTAGAATGGCAAGCATTTTTCTTTTTGAGGCGAATTTATTTTACAGTTTTCTAGAATGGGAGTAAGACTAAGAGCAACTCCAATGATGGAAAAAGGAACATGCTCACAAAAAAAATGAGCATGTGAGCAGGTAACCCACCATTAGTACAACAATGACATAAGAAGCTGTTGAAATCTTGTAGTTATTTTGGGCTACGTAGCTCAAATAAATAAATTATTTAAATTAGATATTGTAGGGAGCTACAAAGTATTGTAGACCACCAATGTGAAAATTTATAGTTTTAATCAATTGTAGTTAGACATTTAATGTGGCAAACTTAGCCACAACATCTTATAGCTCACCATTGAAGTTGCTCTAATGACTATACTAAAATTCTTAAGTCTTATACAAAGTACTCCGTAGTTATAAGCGAGAGATACTTAGTGCAGTTGGTAAGGGTTTGCCCTACGACCTTTTGGTTGATGATTTACCGTACAACATCAAGACCATGTTTGACCATTAGAGGTTAGCGTTTAGCTGTTAACTGTTTGTATAAGCAGTTATTTGATTACCTTTTTGTTCAACATATTTGACTAGTTGTTAGTGTAAATGTATTTGGTAACATAGATGTTTGCCAAAAGTTGTTAATTACTTATTGTGCAAAATGAAATTTGTGCACATTTGTCTTTTATAACATTTTAATTTAATTTCGTTGGATAAGAATAATAAGGTCATGTTCTGTTCGACTTATTTTGACTTATTTCAGACAAAATAAGTTCAGATAAGTTCAGTTAAATTCAGATAAGTTATGCAAAAATAAGTTTTTTCCAGACATTTTCACGCATAAATAAGTTGATTTTAGACAAAATAAGTCTTTTTCAGATAAAATAAGTTAAGATAAGTTCAGTTAAGTCCAGATAAGTTCAGATAATATAAGTTCAGTAAAAATAAGTCCAATATAACGGAATCTAATTATGGACAAAAATGACATTTATAATGTTAAGTTAGCTATCCTCTAAAAAAAAATTGGTTACATAAACATAACATGGCCCATAGTCACCTGTATAAATCACGTCCAAGTTATGTGAAATAAGGTTTTATTAAGAGGCCACAGACAAACTTATGTTGGATATCTCGTTAGTCGTTAATGATATGAATTGAGTCACTGGTTTTGGTTTTGGGAAGGGGAAGGAACAACTTGTCAAATGACAATTGGCCCCTCGCTTCCGCAGCCGGGAAGAAAAAGATGAGAACTATATAATACATTAATACGTGTTAATACTAGATTACCGTGTTCTATATTCCATAATGATGTGTATTTAACTGTTAATTAATTAAAAATTACTCGTACTAGTTTAACTAAGTTCAATAAAACATGGACGTCAGCCGCGGTGACGAACGCCAATACGCCATGCCCTTAGGTTATTTATAGTAATTAATTAAGGAAAATAATCAAACTCATTCTTGTAAATGGAAAAAGGTTAGGCTGAAAGTTTATTCTTTAATCTACGCTTATTATATTGTTAAATTTGATTATTCTTTTTATTAAAATAACTAACGTCAAAAGAAGCAAACGGACATCAGAATGTCACACTAGAAATTGAACATGACGACATGAAATGTTTGATTTTTGGAACAAAATACATCGTTTACTTGCAATAGTAATTTTTAAGGACCCTTTCGATATTTTCTGGGGGGTTAAAGAGAGCCCATCAATTAATTAAAGCTAGAATTAAGAGTTATTACATTATAGTCACTACGCAGTCCTCGATCTACGATACCCTTTTAGTTTTTAGTTTTTATGACTTCTAAAATCATAAAATCAAAATTTGAAAACTTGTAGTGAAACTGCGCGAATATAAGGTTCTGGCATGGTTTTGTTTAAGAAAGCGTGATTGTAACGATTAGCAAGTACCACGTATCATTGAAATATTTACATGGTAAATCGAGCATGATCTCCAATTAAACAAAACAAAAAAAAAATGTGGACACGTACGTCCTAGTAGTATGAATATCATGGTTTGCAGCTTTCAAATTAGAATTAATTAAGAGGTATTCCATTATTTCCACCTTGCAACCTTCATCCCCTTTCTCTTATAAAGTTAGGGTTTGTATGTGGGTCCTAAGAGGCAACATCCAACATGGTATGGTTTTAATTTTTAGGTCATTTAAGTCATAATGCATATCAAAAGTAAATCAGAAGTATTTACATCGTTACATGAATTAAGCTTTGAGAATTTACCTTCACACTACCTTATCATGGAAAATTTTATATGAAAATGGACAACGAAGTTCTAATGTTTAAGTTAAACGGTAACTAATTTAGAGTTAAAGTGATCCAAATGTACATACGTAAAGCTTAGCTTACTAAAAAGACGTTATGAGTAAATAGGAAAATTCAAAATTAGGTTGCCCTAGCTAGTATAATAGCATGACTCGTTTTCTATGCTCGTTACATGAATTAAGTATTGAGAATTTACCTTCACACTACCTTATCTTGGAAAATTATATATGAGAATGGACAAAGGAGTTAAAATTTTTAAGTTAAACTGTAACTAATTTAAAAGTTAAACTGATCCAAATATACGTACGTAAAGCTGATTAAAAAGACGTTATGATATACAGAGTAAATAGGAAAATTTAAAACTAGGTTGCCCTAGCTAGTATGGTAGCATGACTCGTTTTCTATGCTCGTTACATGATTTCATCCACTTATTTAACTAAAGTCTAAAGAGTTCAAAAAAAGAAAATGGGGAAGTACCCGATTGAAGTATGCTTGACCAAGTCATAAATAAAAAGCTAGCTGGTCCGGGTTGTGGATTGTGGAACACTTCTATTGCGACCCGGCATGCATTGCGCACATATGTGGTAAACATACAATTGATAGCTACATATATTTACATGGCTAATAATGACATTTATTTTCAGAGGAGATTTTAAATGATACGCCTATATATATAAGTTAAAAAACTAATTCAACTAAATATTAATACTTATGTCTTTTTATTTCATGTATGTAGTATTATAAATAGCCACCTCCTTTAAAGTTACATACGATGATACTTATGTCTTTTTATATTTTTTTTTATAAATATAAGAAAAATAAACTTAAGAGACGTCCCTATCACGACAAAAAATTGTACCATTAACGACGGGAAATCCCGTTGCTAAAAGTCAATAATCGCTGATTAATGACGAGATTTCCTGTCGTGATCGTTAAACACAAAAAACTTAACTAGAATCAAACCCACTATATATTAATATATAGGGGTACTTACTATACTGAAACTATGTAGTTTTATTGAGATCTAACGCAAAACAGAATTGAAGAGAAGGGGCGAAAATAACCAAATTTCCGAAGAAAATTGGTTATTTCCGCCCTTGAAAACCCTAATCTTTGTAAACCCTAAAAAGAGAGAGAAAAGAGGGAGAGAGGGGGGAATGAGTCTAAATATTTGGTTCTTTATTTGCTTCTATATAAATATGCTTGATTTTCCATTCGTCAAATGCTTCAAAAATCATTTTGATGTCCAATATGATATTGTGTAGCTTCGAGGGGATGGACCAGATGCCTTTAATGGCATTGATGACAAGCATAATGTGACCTTTCAATGTGTAGATGCTTGATGTTGAGTCGAAGAGCTTCTTGTATACCTTTGTGAAGTACGTGCAAGATCGAGCTTCAACCATGAAGGCTCTTGAGTGCTACCTAGCTAGATTGTATGTGGAGGCTGTGACACAATGGCCTTCTAAATTCCCGATGATTATTCATGTTGCCGCTGACGAGATCAAATCCCGTTTACATCATAACTCTCCGGATCGAAGTCTATATATGCTTACAATAAATTAACAATAAGAATAGGGCGGTCCGTACGAAATGAATGGGAATGAAGTCAAAGGCTTAAGTTGTCCTTGGTTGGTGAAGGGATGCATAATGCATATTCCAGTTACTTTAATTTAGTTTATCTTATAAATCCAATCAATCCTATTTTTAATTACTACAGTAGTATTACCTAATTAAAGAAACCAATCCCACCTCCCAAGACGTACATGTCTTTTTCTCCTCTATTTTAATTTTCAAATACAAATACATTAAATTAGAGAAACAGTCCAACACCAAGTGGCAGATAGATCGATGCTAATTTTGTTTATTTTCTTCTAATCAAACCATGTTGCATAAACAGGATACAAGTTTATCAACCATTTCTTTATTCATCATACACTAAATTACAAACACCATTCAAACTTTATACTGTGTTTGATTACTACAAGTCTACAACTATCTCATTATTATATTAACATACTACACTTAGTAACAACTATGGAGTAACAAACTACTCTCCTTCCAAGTTCCCACCTCTATTAATTAAGAGCTAGCCCACATTTGATTAGCTTCTTGCCCAGACTGTCTGGTTGCTCAAATTTGGCTCGTTACACTTTCATTCGAACTTCACCCGTCATTAGAATTGACTTATTAACAACGGTTTAACCAAATATTTTGACCAGACAAGTCAATTAATTTATGAGAAATTGATTCTGGTACACCTCATGTGAGTAGAACACGATCTTTAAATCATTAACTAAGTGGTGTGGCAAAAAATCAATTTCCTTAACTTATACACACTCACCAACGTAACATTTTTCCAGACCATATTTTCCAAGAATTTACCAATAAGTATCTATCGTATACGACATTTTTATCTTATTTGTAGATCAAGGGAGTAATCATGCTATGTTCTTTCAAATTTTATTCTAGTTTCATTAAGCTCTATTACTCTACTTCAGTTTACTTGCATTCAGTTTAGTTCAATTCAATTTAGCTCCATCACATTCAGTACAGAAGAAGATGTCCTTATTATACAATATCTTGAAATTATAAAAATCTATACGATGGGTTGAGAATAGAATAATACAAGAGGCTGGTGGCATGTGTTTAAAAATAATAATTGTACTCCAAAATACTCCCCCTAAAATATAATTTAAGCAAGTATAAAAATTGAAAAGAAAAGAAAACACAGCTGGCTAAATGGGCCTAATAAAATCTTTGTAAACAGCACCCAAGCAAATGAGAGGGACGTGGTCACATGAGCCCAACCAGATACTTGATGGGGTCCCCCCACTCTACGTATAAAGTCTTCCCTCTCTATCAATTCAGAATTTATTCAGGGATCGAACGTCTAGATTATTACGGCCCTTTTTTATAATTTTTTTAAACAAAATAAATTTATTTAATTTACACATTTAATTTCTTCCTCTTTCTTTTCCTTTTCCCTAATTTCCTTCAATTCACACCATTTTTACCAAAAATATCATATTTACTTTCAATCTCTTTCCTTTTTATATAATTAAATCAAAAAATACAACCCCATTAATTAGCCTAGTTAGCTAGCTAGGTAATAGGTAGCTAATTGAGGGTTTAAACTAACATCAATCTATGGTGGGTTGTCGAATTCTGAAACTCTTATTACCATTATTATCTGTTTTCATGAAAGTTCGTAGAAATGAAAAAAGGGGTGTTCTAAATTTGTAACTCCTTAGGTCGACAAAAATATCTGAAAACCCTAGCTATACCTAACGTAAGCTAAGGTTTGTACTCTATTTTTTTTTTTTCCTCCTATACTCTTTTTAAATGGTTTGGTTTGCTCTCACTTAATTCAACAATCATTTCTCACTACTACTAACAAAAAGAAAGTGAAAATGGATTATACTCCATCTTCTTCAACGATATGGAATGGTTCACCAACCCAGATAGAGGCAACAACAACAACATCAGCAATGATGAGAAATGTTGAGGAAGAAGATGATGAGGGGAATAACAAATCGGTAGTAATAATAGAAAGAGAACACATGTTTGATAAAGTGGTGACTCCAAGTGATGTTGGAAAGCTGAATCGGTTGGTTATACCGAAGCAACACGCGGAGAAGCATTTTCCGTTGGATTCGTCGAATAACGAGAAAGGTTTGCTGCTTAATTTCGAGGATCGAACTGGGAAATCATGGAGGTTTCGGTACTCGTATTGGAATAGTAGTCAGAGTTATGTAATGACGAAAGGTTGGAGTCGTTTTGTTAAAGAGAAAAAATTGGATGCGGGTGATATTGTTTCTTTTCAAAGGGGTGTTGGTGAAGTTGGTAAAGATAAGCTGTTTATTGATTGGAGGCGACGGCCTGATAATTCTTCACCTGGTTTGCTTTCTTACCCGCTACAATCGTACCACCACCAGTACAACCACCGTTCTGCGGCGGCTGGTTGGGGTAGTAGTAGTAATAGTAATAGTCCGTCGTCGACTTTCGTGTTGAGATCTCATCCTCATTCTCATCCTTACCCTCAACCTTACCCTTACCCCTCTCCGCAAGGGAGTACAGTGTGGGACCACCAAGGGACGCCTCATTTGTCCAACATGAGTCTCATGAATGTTCTTCCTTCTCAATCATATCCGCCTCGGAGGGGAACGGGTAATAATAATACAAGTGGTTTGGGTTTGGGGCATTATGGGTACGGGTATGGGTATGGGAATGTGGTGAATCCGTATCCAGTAACCGGATCCTTGATCTTTCTTAGATCTTCTCCATCCTCAATAACAACATCATCCACTTCAGCAGTGGGAGCAGCAGCAGCAACCTCATCGGTTTTATTACCGGTACCAGAAAGTGAAGTAAATCATCCTTATTTTCATCATCATCATCATCGTCAACAGGGTGGTGGAGGAACAGTGATGGAGGTGCAGAGAGAGGAGCCCATGGTATACGAATCGGTGCCGGTGGTCCAAGGCAAAGCTGCAGCAAAGAGGTTGAGGCTGTTTGGCGTGAATATGGAGTGCCCCATCTCACATCAAACTCATGATTTTGACATCTTGTCTTCCCCTTTGGCATCCTCGTCCACCCCCAACCACCCTTCGTCTCATCATCATCATCATTATCATCATCCTCAACAACAAAAACAACAACAACAACAACAACAACAACATCCTACTACTATGGCAATCTCAATGGGCCCACCATCATCCTCGTCTTCTTCTTCATTTCCCTCTTCACCAAGTAATCAACTACTTCCCTTGCAACTAAGGTCACTGCAGTATCATGGTACTACTTCTCCTACTACTCCTCCTGAGAAAGGCAAGTCTCCCACATCATCATCATCCATGTCTTTAGATTTGGACATCTAAAATTAATCTTTGTTTTAGAGACCATTTCTTTCTTTTCTTCTTTTTAAAAAAAAAAAACATTTCTAACATCTGAAATGTTAGATGACAGAGAGCACAATTATTAAATTTTATCTAGGCATGAAACAAGTGGTAAGATTATTATTATTATTATATAATTAGCTCAGTATTCAAAAAAATTCAGCTTCAATTAAATTACTCATCCCCTAAATTGTATCAAATCTTGTACTAGAACATTATTAGATAGGTCTAAACTCTTAACACTATCAATAACCATGACTACATCATAGCAACGTTACTGCGCCGTATTCAACAAGGAAAAGTCAAGCTAATATCAATGACGACCAAGCCGGGCGGATGATCTCAAATCAAATACCCAATGATCAGTATGTAGTAGTACTCTCCTAGTACGTCCTAGTATGTTATAATTAGTGATAAAACATTTGTTTAATTCGATTCATGTAAATTAAATGACAATATTTCTAGCTGTATTTGACTTGTTAGTATATAAATTAATACTTCATTGACAGTAATTTAAGTATGAATGGAGATGATATACTACATTGGCAGTAACTTCACAGCAGCAACTTTTGTTATAACCCAATAGATCAGATCGATCAAAGTTCTTCAAAGTTTCAGTAACTGCAGTACTTATATTACAGTCTTTTTATGTATGTTATTATTCTCTCTCCTACTTTCTTTTGCTGCTGCTTCTTCTGCTGCTGCTGCTGTGGCTACTGTTGTGTTTCGTTCTGGCAATTAATTAAATTCTTAACGAACTTTCTGACTTAAGAAGCTAAGAAAGCTGTGTACAGTCCCAACCAGATAGGAGATCAGATCACAACTATATAATTATCAAGTTTGTTTCTAATTTAATTATTTCCTTCGTCCGTTCTCTTTTAGTTGTAACGTTTTGACTCTTACGTAGCGTATGTATGTATGTATGTATGTATGTATATATGTATGATTGTATATTGTATGACAAATGTTGTATGTTTGTTGTTGTCGTTGCTTCGATGGGCACGCCGGGGGGGACTGCAGGTGCTGGTATTATATTTACTGTTTCAGACACCTTTTAAAGGTACTGTCTTTCTTCCTTTATTTAGTTAACTTAATTTCTCAGTTTTTATTTATAGGTTTAATTACCTAATTAAATTAAAATCCTCTTTGTTTTTTAACTTTTAATTACTACTATAAGTACTATTTGCTTATCTTCCTGCCTTACTGCTGTTTAGCTAGGTATATATCCTTCTTCTTCTTCTAGCTAGGCACTTAGAGTTAGCCCTAAAGTTCTGCTTTTATTTCCTTTACAACTCTTCATTACTTAATGCATTGCTATTATTAACTTCAATGAATTCACTTTTGTCTATCTTTCAATCTTCAAATGCAAGTTTAGCTAAGTTCTAATAAGATAAGATCATAAAAAATAAGTGAAAATCAGGTGAATATAATGCATCTTAAAATATAATTTCATACATCACTCGGTCGGTGCTTTGTTAATAATAGTTCATATATAGAAGGAGAAATAGGTTACTTCAAAAAAGAAGGAGAAATAGGTGAGTTCATACATATAGATCATTTCATACATTAATACTTCTATAGTTCTTAGTTTTAAGGTTGGATCGGATAAGTGCATGTGAGATTTCCTGGTAATAATTCCTGGTTATGGACTACTCCGTAATAATACTCCTCATTTAACACAAGTATCTGAGTTATTGGATTTATATAAAATATGGTATACTGAATGTTTGATAATACTATGATCATAGCTATGGTGAAAAAAAGTTTTTATTTGATTCGTTTGTTATGTACACTACAAGAATTTGTATCTTTAACGACAACCTAATTACGACGGGTCAAAAATCCCGTCGCAAAAGCCTTTTGCGACGGGGCTAACAACCAAACAATGACGGGAATAACCGTCGCAAATGTCTTTTACGACAGGTTTACGACGGATTTACGACGGGATTTCTATTAACGACGACCCCCTTTTATGACGGGTTCGCGACAGGAAATCCCGTCGTTAATCAACGATTATTGGCCTTTCGCGACGGGATTTCCCGTCGTTAATAGTACAATTTTTTGTAGTGGTATTTGTTAGATTCAAATCTTTATTTAGAAGTCGTATGACTTTTTATCAATGAATTAATTTGATTATATAAAAAAAACTGAGTTATTGGATTTATATAGTTGGGTATATTGGCACTTTGATTCTGGACAACAACCATGGAATTATTTTCAAGAAATAGGTGATGATGAGTCTGACACGTATCTTGGACACATACTAGTTTAATTTCTAGGACGACCAATATAATGGCCATGTTTGAGTAACATTTGCTAGCTTAGCTGCCACCATTTTATGTTTGCTAACTATCATAATCATTGTCCTTGGCAAAAGTTTTGATCAAACCTTCAAAAAAAATCAAAATATGCTAGCTTCCAATCCCTTAATTAGTGATGATATCTGATTCCACTACTTAATTAAATCTACACTTTAGTAATTTCATGTAGTACTTCATCTCTTGATTATAGTAATTGGTACTTTGCTTAGATTATTGCATGTCAACGTAACAAGCATATCTTACAATATGATAGTTAGAATCTATGAATGCAAATTAGTACTCCTAAATCCTAATTAGTTTCTTCCTTGTTGTTCATCAGCTGCTGATGATAGTCTGTTAGTATGGTGATAATACGTAATCCTAAAGATCGATGTTGCGATCAGTTTGTGTTTTGTTTTCGAATCTAAGACATGAGTAGTATATATGTAAAGTGATACTCCACATTTCAGACCTCTTTGTTCTCTTCGCATTATTTTATCATTACTAGTTGTTGGAACGTGCGCTAGCGCGCACGTTCCCCCAAGATATAAAACACTGTCTCACGGAACACTATACAAATCACAAGCCTAATTACCATAGAAATAGTTAAAAGTATGAATATAGTACTCCATACATAATAAGAAACACGACTAATTACTTGATGTGGGTTACATATATAGAATTCATGGCTAAGAAATAAAAATTTACATGGCTAAGTTCAGGAAAATTAAACACGACCGGACTAACAGCCACAAGAGAAAGAGCAGTCGTGATAGTTCCTCGCCCAACTTTGTGGCAACATACGACTCTGCAAAAAAAGATCCATGATTACTTAGTTGATCAATGACGAAGCAAGAAACATGTAAGGACTAATGTCGTACTCAATCACCTGGTATATAAGGCCATAATATTATAATCAATGTTGTAGTAAACCATATCCCATCCCTGACTTTCCACCTACATATAATCGACGCGAATTTTCCATTTGTCAGCAGCTCATGGAAATAAAAATGAAGTTGTATAAATACATATTACAGAGCGTCAAATTGTAGTATATAGTATATTACCTGAAAATGAAGGAGCAATTATGCTCCTTATATGCACGGACAAAAGAGACAAAGGATTTTGTCCTTTCTACATAACATCACGGTCCTTTTTTGCGATAGATCTTATCTGAAATAAGATTTGACAACAGAGAACGGAGGAGAAATTAGTTTAGTAACAACAGTTTTCTGTTTAACAAGACCACACATACAAGTATGCAACTAACTATGTCTTCAATTCCAGAGCATTTTATGTTGAATAATCATCCCAAAAAAAATGAAAGTTCATCAAAACAATACTTCAAACTGCCGAATCACCCACCTGGGGAATAATATCAGGAGCATTATTTGAGCACTCTCGTTCCTGGAGAGGAACCCTCCAAATCTGCAGAAATTTTACATATGCTTCCTCCTGTACATTTTACAACGGTATAACAATAAGTATATCACAAGAATCAACAACATTTGAACACTAAAATTCTAACTCCAAAGTCTCAAGTCTTAATCATTATGTGAAAACTCAAGTCAAGAAACTACCTTGGATAAATGAAAGACAACTGCAGTTCCTGACTCCCCTTGCGAGCACTCGAGCAGTTCGTCCAACTCTGTGAATAAATAAATTTGGATATTGTGGAGGATCATACTGTAATAACAGAACAAAAGAATTGGTATTTTACATGATCTAATTCTATGATACGGAGTAGAAAGTATTAGCGCCTGAAACTAATTTTAGCCTTACTTTCCCCTCACTACTTCCAGTAGAACTGTAGCAGACATTACAAGATAAAACTTTTATCCAATGCCCAACTGGCAGTTATAGGAATTTCAGCACAAATTGTAATATCCAAAACTCAAAACAGAGAAAGAAAATTCAGCACAAAATCGATCTATCGAAATTTCGACGCAGTGAAAGTAAGTCCAGAACATAATAGTATTATCAGAGAGTGAATACAAGATGCTTAAGTGATTATTCAAGTATATGCATCTAAATATAACCAATGGTCAATGCTGTAATGTTTTGATTGATTTCTAAACTCACTATTTTTCATAAATGTAAATCTGAACTTCTCAGACCATATAAATACTTGTAGCCTCTAATTAGATCGTCTATGCACATTAGAGTTTGAGGATATCTTGATGTGACACAGGTTCTTAATTGAGTTAAAATGAATACTCTAACACAGACAAGGACAGTAATTGTTAAATTCAGGAAGGGTATCAAGTGGTAACAGGAAGCCTACCCAATCTCCGATTACAAAAGGCTAACAAGGATTCAATTGTGGAGCACTCTTTTCTTCGCCAGTGCATAGGCATCCATCAAAGTGAAGTTTAAGCTCCAGACTACTTGCAAACCCATGGCAACTATTAGATAGCTGCAAAGGCAATACGTTTTTCAGTCATTCATCTTAAATCCCTCCAAATACAAGGATGAAACTTTATTTACACTAATTTACTTCCCAAAGACACTTTCTAATATATCAATTTTTAAACAATCTTGAAGGGTTCTAAGATCATCTTGTACAGGAGAAAACACCTACATCAAGTTTCCAAAACTATTTGAACTCAACCGTATATAACATGCAAAAATTTATCTCAGTGAATCAAATCTTAGTCTTTCGTTCATAAAGTCGAACTAATAATAGTTAGTAAGGTAATGGATCAAATTACTTAAACACTCAAAAGATATGACAACTCCTGCATACTACCAGTTCTATTAAACAATTTAACAACCGGATAATCACATAAAATTAACAAAAGTCAGAAGATAATTCAAATATCCAAAATTCAAAGATTGAAGAGGAGAAAATCTGCATGCATAGTGTATAATAAATATTCATTTACATAATTCAACTATACAAAATCCAGGTGCACATTATAGTATAAACTCCGAAGTTGTTAAAATTTGAAGCAAAATTTCAACCATAAAACTCAAAAGAAAAGTAACAAAATTTAACCTGACATTGCCGATAAGATTCGTCAATACCTGCACCCCAAACAAAATTAACAAAGGAAACAAATGTTACAAGTTTAAACTCACAGAGCCATAAAATTACAGCACCATAAAAAATATTAATGAAATTGAATTAGAAAAGGTATAAAAATAATAACCCTAAATCAAAATCACTGGAATCAGCCAAATAAACAGAAAAAGATTTTATTAATTCGACATATTAGTTGTTCTTGAAGCAGCACCAAGATACAAGACCTTGGCACCATGTTGTTGTGATTAAACAGAAAATGAGATCCTCCCAATCAGGAATAACAAATAGCCACATAAAAAGATTTGTGAACATTACTCTTGCAATAAATACTTACAGTCCAAATGTTATCAACATCACCAGGAATTGCAGCTTCCAACTTTGATTGTTAATGTTGCTGTATAATGTAAAAATACAATTTAATTTAAAATCAAGATATGATAACCCATCTTTAATAGAAAGACAACGTAAAATCACAATAACTAAGAATCTCTCGGCAACTAATGATAGTAGCTTCTCCTATGAAACTTCACTTACACCAGCAATCAAATTCAGTTGATTCCTCAACAGAAAGACATTACTTGCATAAACCCCAGACACCTTATCTAAAAATTCAGAACCTCATTCATATTACAATGTACGGTAAAATGCAAATTGTAGTCCTATATTTCTCTCAATAGCTTGGTGTACGACCAAATTTCACAAACATTGAAACACAAATGAATTACCCAGCTCAAATTACATTACTAAAACAGTAAATCGTCAACAACATTAAAAATGAAATGAGATTATAAACAAAAGAAGAAAACTTACAATTCTTCTAATAAGTTAGAACCTAAAAAAAAGAAAAGTGTAATCCCCCTCATCTCTCTGTCTCTCGCCTTATGCAGTACTCCGTAGAATTTTAGAGGAGCGGTTGAATGATTCGGTCATGATATTTTGAATTAACTGTGCAATAAACAAATAATAATTATAATAATTAGCAAATAAATTGTATATGCTTAATTGGAAATATGCAACTAAATGTTCATACGTAGACCACAGAGTAGAGTGAGTTGGTGGGCGTAGTTCAACAGCATATCGCCACAAGAAGGTGCTGAAAGAAGATCAACACCTGTGACCAGCGTGATAGGGACAGAAATCAAAGAATTCGAAAGAAATTAGAGGCTTGGATCAGCTCAGATATACTATGGGAGTTCATTACTCCTTAGTGACACATATGACTCTGCCTAATTTGGCTACACGCTTAATTAAGCTTGGGTGCAAATTAAGTTCTAGCTTAAAAATAGAACTTGATACACATATAAGTCATCATCGTGTTGTATAGATCAAGTTGTCAAGTTGATGCAATTCCAAGAAAATATATAAAGCAGACAGAACAACCATTATCTATACTCTATAGCTAGCATACCTGAACTGAATCAAAAAAGTTAAACAATTGGGGGTTTACTAATTTAAGAAAACAAACATAAGGTTAAAGCATACATGAACAATATGGGATGCAATATCTATATGATAATTGAGCTTATCAAATCAACAAGTCCAGAAAACAGAAAAAAAAAACCACAAGGCATAAGAAAGAAAATAAATTGAGCCGAAATTAATAACTGCATCAAATCAGGTACAAAAACAATACCAAGAGCAATCAAACACTAACTTTCAAACTGCATCCAATCAGATTCGGAAACAATCCTAAGACCATGAAAATACATTACCAAAACTGGAACTGAATCATCTATATCAAACTATATCAATTGATTACATATGCTAGGCTTGTCTAAGAGAGGGAAAGGCAAGAACATTCATCCTCTTTGGCTGATTTTTGACAAATTTAAGGAAGTTTAGAAATCCCTAACTTGATTTTTGAGTAAAGATCCCTAGAAAGTATAAATATGCAATCCTCGATGAGAATAAAAACATACCTTAATGTCACCATTCATTGAATCATTACTGTCTTCAATTCGCACAAAATCTCCATAACTTGTATTCAAGAAGGAAGCTGTGATAATAAATTGAGTATTTCTGCAAATTCTCGGCATTTAATGCTACAACAGATGCCTCATTTATCTTTCTGGATATATTTTCCCCAAATCAGCAACAAAAAGCAGAATAAATCAACAAATACATCAATCTAATAAATTAATATCGAAAAAATTAACTACCATATAGAAAAGGTCGAATAAGAGAGATACCTATCTTTGATACCTTTCACGGGGGTGAAGAGCTCGCCATGGAATTACTTCTCAGGTTCCATTCCTTTCGTACTTCTATTAAATTTCAAAAACTCTACATAAATCCTAAATCCGACCATTAAACCTATTCTTTCAATAATGAAACTAAGAAAACTTGGCATAAATGGTTGATGGAGATTACAATATTTAAGAGATCTCACCATTCTTGCCGCGACGAGAGAGCGCGCATCAGAGAGGAGTAGGGCAGAGCAATGAAGGAGAGAGGAAGAAGAACGGAGAGGAGAGAGAAAACGGTGGCGGTGGAGATTGGAGTGAGAAGGTAGGGTTTGCCGAAAAATCATCCAAGAATCAGGGGTGAAAGAAAGAAGAATTGAAGAAGGGAAGCAGGGAGGACTGGAGGAGGGAGCGTGGGATGATCCGTAGAGAAGGGTGTACGTGGCACAATCTAGCAAGAATGGCAAACGAGTAATAAAGAGATATAGGTGGGGGTAAATTTGGCAGCACACTATTGCTGCAATAGTAACTTGAAGTTTGTATGTTTTAAAGTGTTAGGATTCATCAGATCAGACTACAGCAGACCAGGATAGCAAAAGCAAAAAACCGCTCAAAAAAAAACATTCAAATTGACCAGATCAAATCAGACCAGACCAGGTGATTAGATGAAGAGAACAAGTCAAAATAACACGACACTACAAGAAATTGTACTATTAACAACGGGAAATCCCGTCGCGAAAGGCCAATAATTGTTGATTAACGACGGGATTTCCGGTCGCGAACCCGTCATAAAAGGGGGCCGTCGTTAATAGAAAATCCCGTCGTAAATCTGTCGTAAACCCGTCGTAAAAGACATTTGCGACGGTTATTCCCGTCATTGTTTGGTTGTTATCCCCGTCGCAAAAGGCTTTTGCGACGGGATTTTTGACCCGTCGTAATTAGGTTGTCGTTAAAGATACAAATTCTTGTGGTGCGAGCACCATAGTTCACTATGTTTGAATCTAGTGAAGATCAATGTGAAAGTTACACGCCTTGCAAAATTATCATTTCCTAAACAATTAGGATTCGATCTCTTGCTTTGTGCACGTTTTAAATCAATATGAAATCTAGTCGTTGTTATTGCATGTGTGCTTTGCCCACACAATAGGAAATCGCTTCAACCCTATCTTATCATATTCAAAAGTGAATCTAGTCACTATTGTTGTGTTCCTTGCAACTTGTTTTTAAAGTGTCTTATTATATCCAATAAATCGTTACTTAAATCAAGAAAAATCAAAGTCTCGATGTAATGACATTTCTAAAATTGTTTCTGGAAGAACATCAAATATACACTACAAGAATTTGTATCTTTTACGACAACTTAATTATGACGGGTCAAAAATCCCGTCGCAAAAGCCTTTTGCGACGGGGCTAACAACCAAACAATGACGGGAATTACCGTCGCAAATGTCTTTTACGACGGGTTTATAACGGGTTTACGACGGGATTTTCTATTAACGACGGCCCCCTTTTATGACGGGTTCGCGACAGGAAATCCCGTCGTTAATCAACAATTATTGGCCTTTCCCGTCGTTAATAGTACAATTTCTTGTAGTGATATATCTTGAAGTTCTACAAATAATAAAAATAAAAATTGTCATAGAAGTTTGTGCATAGTCAATTGTGAATTGTAAAAAACCTTTTCAACAAAAGGAGTGTTCTAAGTGCTTCCTAAATCAACATAACTACTAACTATGTTTCTTGAAGTTGTTTAATTTACACTCACTATTTGCACAGATTCAACTGCAATATTTAACCATCAATATATCTAATTTCATAAGTGAAAAGTTAGAATAAGTTGATACCAACATGAATCTAACAAGATCTCACATGACAATGTTTTGATGTATTAATTAATAGTGAAAATTTACGATTTTTATAATTTTGACACATATTTTAAAGTTTAAAGAATTTTCAGGAACAGAGATATATAGTATCAAACAATTTAATTCAAATCCAAGAGAATATAGCAGTCAAAGAAGAGGGGTGGGCATCATATCCAAAGAATCCCTAAATGCTACCTTATAAATTAAAGCATAGTGTAGTCTACTAGATAAGGAGAGCTTTTCCACCTTTCTATTAATATATGGGAGTGCCCCCAAACGATCACAGTATTCATATATATATAGGCCTGGATTTTGTTATTATAACAATAAATAAATTTAATAATTATAATAAGGGGTAATAATAATAATATACCATAAAAGAGTGTGTTAAAAAAACGCTCCAAGCTAAGATTACAAACCCAATCACTAGTACACTACACATCACGTGGTATAAGTGTTGGACCCTTTTAGAATTCAATATTTTTTACTATTTTACCACCGTGACTCATATTATGTGGTGAAATGTCCAATTTTGAGAAATACAAATTTGGACCACTTATCTCAAATATAAAATGAAGATTAATCAGCAAATACAATATCTCTTTTATTTAAGACTTAATAAAGATCCCTCAAAAAAAAGAGGGATAAAAACTCAATTTTTGTCATGGACCAAAAAATTCTTACCAAAGAACAATGGGTCGCTTACAAATACTAGCTTCCTCCATTTCTTATTAGGTCATACACTATGTAATAGCTAAAGCTATGCTTTTGGGTCGATCGAGCAATTTGATTTGACACAATTCATACAAACTTCTTTAACTTTCTTTATGATTTATACTTTAAAAAAAAAAAAGGTCACATGGGTCTTATCAGATTCGTCTCAATAAATATTTTCTAAATATCAATTTTTTATAATTTTTTGCTATATATAATTAGAGATATTGATGTTTGAAATTGTGCATATACAAACATGCTTACATAATTATGTCATCTAAAACAGAACGGAGAAAGTACTTAACTTTGCTCCCTTGAAATATGCACAACTTTAATTCGAAATGAAAAATGAGTGTTGGATACTCGGATATACCTAAAGCTAGCATAAAACTATAATCATATATTGGTATGGTCTAATGGTTAAATATACTAGTTTTTTGACGGGGAAGAACAATATTCATTAATAATAAGCCATACGGCATCTACAATGATAAATGGTTGAATATACTAGTTGAATGGATTATACTATACACTTATTGAAAACCTTTTTAAATTAATTTAAGAAGGCATAAAGATTAGGGCAGAGGTATACCTAAAATAGTGGAGGGGAGATTCAAATATGGAATTGGAAGCAATTAAACATCTTGGTTTAACCAACTACCAGCCAAACTGTTAATATTTTTCCATTTGTAGACTATCTATGTTACAGAAAAGCTTCTAGGTATTGACCTAATTACTTGCATTTATAGACCAACCCGTTTAAGTGTAGTTACCAATACTGTACATATATACTCCTTAGTCCTTATACTCCGTATATGTAATTGCATATGATAACACTACATACGATCTACAAAGTACGGAGTAGTACTATAAAATCACAAACAGTTTTTAGATAATCATTAATTCATTTAATTAATTTTGTGTCACTTCCAGGTGAAATAAACAATAAGATTTTATGAAATTAAAAATAAGGGCGAAGAAAACATAATCTTAATGGTAAGAAAGATAAAACAATATATTCGTCGGCAACGACACATCTTGAAAATCATACATTTCCTCAGGGGCGGAATTAGGGGGCCGGGGCTGGCGGGGTCATGGGCCCCCTTAATATGTTTAAAAATTAAATATGTAATACAAAATCACATATCTAATATAGCTCGAGTGGTTATTTTACCTTAAAAGTTTGAGTTGAGGTTGTTGGAGGTTATTTTATTTTAGCCCCCATCGCTTTTATATTCCCTCTGTATTTTAAAAGAAATACATTTTTCTTAAACAGCTGTATTTTGAAAAGAGATACAATTTCCTTTTTTGACATGTTTTGATCTCCACTTTCAATTATATTAACATTTCTCTTTTTCTTGTGGTCCCCGCACTTATTCACAATAATTCAACCACTATCCAACTTAATTTCATCTTATTTTAATAAATTGGTTTTGGATCCTCTAGAGTTCTAAAATAACTCTACAAGGTAAAGTTTGAGCATATCAACCATTGAATGAAAAATCAATGGTTCATATATTATCTTTCCAAAATCTCCCCTATTTTTCTCATCAATATGAGCCATTGATTTTAAAATGTATGGTTTAGATACAACTCTATCTTGTAGAGTTTTATTAAAACTCTAGAGAATCCGGACTCGACTTTTCGTTGTACTCTAACTGAATGCTCCAATGAAATTGAACATAAAATGACGGCTGGAAAAATGTGGCAAGCTGGCAAGACAGGAATTGGAACCTTGGATACACTAGAAGTAATTGTACCAGTAACAACGAGAAATCCCGTCGTTAAAGGTCAATAATCGTTGATTAAAGACGGGATTTCCTATTGTGAACCCGTCATAAAAGGGGACCGTCGTTAATGGAAAATCTTGTCGTTAATCCGTGGTAAAAAAAACATTTGCTACGATTGTTCCCGTCTTTGTTTGATTGTTTACCCTATCGTAAGAGGCTTTTTACGACGGAATTTTTAACCCGTCGTAATTAGATTGTCGTTACACATACAAATTCTTGTAGCGATATAATTATATATATACGACATGCAGTATATCGTTGAGAGTTAAATGGAGGCAAAGATAGGAAGGGTTGTCGCAAAAGTGTCAAGCTTTACAAGGACAGACAAGCCACCTGCAGCCAACCATGCATGCAAATCCCACATTAAGTTATGTTCCTATATATAACTCTATAATCTAGTTAAATGCTACTCACTATATATATAGCTAGGTATAGCCCATATGACCTAATTATAATCACCAATCTGACTCTACATTGCCTTTATATTTCATTTGCACCTTACCTAGCTACCGACCTACCTACACCTAGCTAAATGCTACTATACGGAGTATTATAGCCAATAGGAAATGAATACTTCTAGCTTTACTATCTAATTCTACTTTATGGTCCAACCTTAATTAACCCCAAATTATTATGCTCATTATCTTTAAGTTTAACTCAAATAATTGTGGTAATCGTGCTTAACTTTAGTGCCCTTATATAGCTTGGTTGTTTAATTTGTGGATCTAGATCTTATAAGTGTACTCATTTCAAAGTGCTTTTCTAGAAGTTGGTTTGTTTGGTTTGACGTTAAATATTTTCATTGAAATTATGGAAAACATTTTCAGTAATTAGTTACACATTTATTTGGAGGCCTAGCTAGTTGTTGAAAGTGTGTATGATCACGACCCACGAAGACGCCACATGTTAAAATTTAACCTCCTCCATGAGGGAGGAGCATTCCTTATCTGTAGCTCCTGATGCTAAACCAGCGCATGATTATATTAAATATATATATTTGTGTGATTCTGAACCACAAAAGTAGTTATCCAGATGTGATTCATTTCAATTCAAATGTGTACGTTCGGACAACAATAATAAATTTATCATTGGTTTATAGTTGGCAGACCGGTCTGGATTGGACAAGACTTAACCTATTTACTATCTATGATTGAGTAGGTAGAAAAATGTAATGGTTATCATTTTGTCCACGGAATGCCCATATGTCTAAAAGCTAATCTAGCAATATGGAGTAATAATTAGAGTTTGTACTTTCTTCATTGGCCCTTCTAAGCTCTTGTTTATATATATAGTGAGAAATGTCAACAATTGATCGAGTACATTGTACATTAATTTGTACGGCTTAATTATTATGTGAAATAGAGAAGTGTTATCCCTCTCATTCTCTCTGGCAATACACAACTACACAAGTACAAATGTTGTTATTTTTGTTTCTATACATTTGGCTAAATTTTATTCAATGGTGTCAAGAAACATAGCTAACTTATTTGTGTGCAATATCATTCCACCAATTCATGTATGTATAGTACTTGCTAGCTCGATCATAATCGTAGTACTACGTACGTTTAATTTGTATTCAATAATATAATAGTGCCATCCCAACTTATATATGGACCACGTACTTTCTTATCACAATTTATACTTTTAGAGTTTTAGGCCATTTACTTCTTGGATAATAGACTTCAATCTACAAGTTAAACCAAATTGATGAAAGTATAGTAGTACTCACTACTCAATGAGCGTAGTTCATAGGTCGGCCGACCGGCTTCCATGAAAATAACCTAACTAGTATCCTCCCTCGCTTTAGTCTGATATTAACTACTCTGGTTGATACTTAATTAACGTAATTTGAATTACTATTTTTTTTATTAGAGCTCAAGGATACAGAGGTGCGGCCTATATATAGAATTGTACATTCATGTTCAAGTGTGATCGTTAATTTGAATTACTGACAACTAATTTGGCACGAGAGGTCGATTATAATTTCGATCTAGTTCAATTCAGAAATTTCATTGTGAAGATATAGTAAAATAACGCGATATTATTGTATTGACAATAGTACGTACTACGTATTGTTTTAATTTGTGAGATAATGTTACAAGAGAAGTTACACGTACTAAAGTGACTTCATGCACAACACGCACATGCCGCTATATATACATGTCACACACATGAACTTGCCTTATACGTACATGTAACTACACTCGTCTATTCAGTCATGCATAAAGGTTTAATTTATTTCTATGTTTACATACATGTAATTACACTCGTCTATTCAGTCATGTATTAAAGATTTAATTTATTTCTATATATGTTAGTATAGTCAAATACTCTTTAGCTAATAAAACACCTTATCCCCGGCCCAACTATAATTATTGGACCATTATTAATTATCAATTAAGCGTAAATGTTTACGTAAAGAATATTTAATTTCGTTGACATTGATTTGAACTAGATAGGTTAGTTTTAAGGGAAACTATAAAAAAATTGCCAAAAAAAACTCAAAAGGGTTAAAAAATTTGCTATTTCAAGCAATTAGTAACGACTTGTAATTAAGGTAATCTTATTTACATCAATGCCCTTTGAAAATTCTAATGACATAGACCTACCAATCAAAATAAAATTACAAGTAATTGATGGTGAAATTGATTGATGAGAGCTAGTTCAGAAATTAAAAAGGCAAATAGTATGAACACATTGTGTCATTAATCCTTCAAGTAGGCGCAGCTGGATGAGTACTTCTCAGACTGCTGCTCACCAACTTAATTTCTTTCCTACCAATCAGATATATATATAAACCGTTACATTATTATTGCTTTCCATTCTTTAATTATTTATTTTCTGCAGATATGATATGATGCTTCCCATTATTATAAATAGGACACTTTGTATATTTCCAAAAATAGTACGTACTCTTTTATCAAGCTTGGGCTTTATCATGTAACCACGCAATATTATACGTAGTACACTGTTTCTTGGATGTCAACTGGTTTAGTTGATTAAAGTTACAGTGGAGTAACATACTGCAAGGTATATATTTGTGACTTTCACTACAAATATTTGTATCTTTAACGACAACCTAATTACGACGGGTCAAAAATCCCGCCGCAAAAGCCTGTTACGACGGGGCTAACTGCTAAACAAAGAAAGAAACAACCGTCGCAAATGTCTTTTACGACGTATTAACCACGGGATTTCCATTAATGACGGCCCCCTTTTATGACGGGTTCGCGACAGAATATCCCGTTATTAATCAATTGGCCTTTAGTGACGGGATTTCTTGTCGTTAATGGTACAATTTCTTGTAGTGTTTGTATCTAATCGATATCATCGATCAACATGATCATATAATTAATTAGCCTTATTATCTCCCTACACGTTAGAATTGTTAATTTTTGTTAATGTGATTAAATTGTTAACTAGTTGGTTCGTTGTTAAACATTTTGTATTTTATTTGCATCTTTGTATACTTAATTTAACCTTTCCAAAACATAATGTACTCCGTACTTCATTTGCTCCATGCCTCCATGCATAGTCGTATTCGTCCCACCGTCCTATAATATAGCTAGTGTACCATTGACATTTTAATTTAACGGGAATTAAAAAACTAGAAAAATATGAAGTACTTGATTAAACATGTAAGTATGTGGAGTAACAAATTGTACTTTAGTAGAAAAGTACATATTTTATTTTATTTTTTAAAATAAACAACAACAAAATAAAGGTAGGGAGGAGATCGAGATGAGAGATTGTTGAATAAAAAAGCAATAACAAATTTTCATGGTAGAAATATAATTATGACATTACTTTTGAAGGTAAAAGTAGAACAATTTGGGTATTTAAATGGTTTGATCGATAAGGGTATGGCCCTTATTGGATTATGTGGGAAAAAAATTAACCATCTCTAATCTATACCGTTCATTTCAACACATTTAATCTTGACCATTCATAAAGTTGACCAACAATCGAACTGAATTCTTGGAAGGACTTTCTTTTAAAACAATACACTAATAAAGTAATAATATTCAAAAAGGTTGAAATGTTGATAATATTAAGTATGAATTTGAATGAGATGGAGAAATATTGAGATAGGAAATTGAATGGGGAAGAAAGATGGTTCATGGCTCACGCCATTATTTTCTGCATTCGCTGCAATTTTTCAGCAATTTCATTGTTGTTTGTCGTTAACAATAATAAGCGAATTTAGACGCCGTTTACAAATGAATACAATGAATTATCTTTACATCGTCAATTAATTAGTTATTGTTGACACCATTTACAAATGAATACAATGAATTATCTTTACATCGTCAAGTAATATGTTAGGATAATCAAATTCATTTTACTTTTGATGAGGGGAGGTTAGTTAATTTTTTTTTTATTTTTTTTACACAGGAGTCAAATCTAAAAACGATTGAGATTGCTTATTGGAAATTGACGGTTAAGATTAAAATACTTGTCATAACTACAATTTTATGGTAGCTATTGAAAAGTATTCCTTTGTACATAATTAATACATTGTTTTATTATATAGGGATCAATAATATCTCCCGTCAAAATATTTAATTTGTACTAATTTTTATGTGCTAAATATGTTATGTCGCTAAATTGAAATAATGCACAATTCACTACAAGAAATTGTACTATTAACGACGGGAAATCCCGTCGCTAAAGGTCAATAATTGTTGATTAACGACGGGATTTTTCCGTCGCGAACCTGTCATAAAAGGGGTCGTCGTTAATGGAAAATCTCGTCGTTAACCCGTCGTAAAAGACATTTGCGAGGGTTGTTCCCGTCTTTGTTGGGTTGCTATCCCCGTCGCAAAAGCCTTTTTACGACGGGATTTTTACCCGTCGTTATTAGATTGTCATAAAAGATACAAAATTTTGTAGTAATTCCCGCCAATCTGGGGTGTCAAGAAATATTTGGTGTAATTGACAAGAGTTTTACAACACCTTATAACAACCTTAAAATCATAGAGGATTGCCGATTTAGCTTCTCTTATCCTCCCCCCTCACTTCCGATAGTATGATCTATAGAACTGACTAGCTAATTAAACTAATGAAGTCTTTCTTCTTTAGGTAAAAAATAATCCATTTAAGTCCAAATTCCATCACGTGTGTACGTAGTGACTTATGCATTGTATTTGCATCTATTTAAAAAGATAACAAAACAAAAAACTACTCGAAGGAATTTCAGTATATTATTCCTTGATATTTTTACCTCATAAATCAAAACCAAAAAATAAAAAATTAAAGGACAGTCCCCACCCTATAAAGGCAGGTACGTGTACTTGGGTATAGGCAGGGGATTTTTTTTAGTAGGGTTAGAATTTTTTGCATCATTTTTGTTTATTTTTTTTCATCATTTATCATTTATCATTTATATAGGCGTAATCAATGACGGCATTTAATATTTTATATTATTATAATCTAAAAAAAGAAAACAATACGGGAAAATATTGATACGTAGTTTTCAAAGGTGTCCTAAATTTTGTAGGGTGGTGTACCTAGTACTTCCAAATTCCAATACCATCATCCTATTTTAATTTAATTTTTTTATTTTAATTTTCACAAAAAAATGAAAAGAAAAAGGACGCGTGCAATTCACTCCATTCCCCTAGAGAACTTTATACGTTAAATATTATTGGCGTATTTGCATTGCATGGACCACGTAACGTTGATCAAATTGTTATTGCGCCCATCCTATTTCCGTGAACCCCCCCCTTATTCCTCACCACATCGATTAAATACCGACTTCACATGAATTTATTAAGTTAGTCGTATTATCGATCCTCACTCGTAACAACTTCTTTAAAACATCTCTTTTTCAAACTAATCGATGTTAACTATATATATATAAAGTGTATTTATCTCGACGAGTATTAAAATTTTACATTACATTACTATACTTTCAGTTTCTTTTTGTTTGTATTCAACTTATTCTAACCTTTTTTTTTAAAAAACGGGATTGATGGAAGTTTGAAAATTTAAATAAAGAGATAAATGTCCAAGTAGATGAGTGGTACATGTAAATATATAGATATCCGGGACCAAGCTAAGGAATAGGCCGGTTATCAATTCATTAGCTAAACAGCTGGTTGAATTGTCTGAGCTGATTCTGAGATGATAATACTTCCTCCGTTCTTATTTACATGACACAATTGGATTTATGACACTATTCACACTAGCTCTTTTGATTTCACTTTGTGATTTATATTTAAAAAAAACATATTTGTGTGGTGTCTTATTAGATTCGTCTCAATAAATATTTTTTAAATATCAAGTTTTTATAATTTTTTCTTATCCAAAATTAGAGATATTAACATTTGAAATCATGCATTGGGAAACGTGCCTAAATAACTGTGTCATTTAAAAAAGAACATAGGAAGTATATAACTTCTCTCGATTGATTACAGCCCCGATATGTTCTAGTCAACATTAGGGGAAAAAAAAACTTACAGGGACCATTATTTCTCTGGTTACATTTGGATTGCAAGTTAGTTAGTAAGTTAACATAAATTGTAAGTTCAAGTTTGCTAGTTAGGCACGATGTCCTTAATTGACAACATAAGCAATTTAGCGATGAATAGTTCACTTAGGCTATATTTTATTGAACTTATTTTGATTGAACTTATATTATATGAACTTATCTAAACTTATTTGAACTTAGGCTGCGTTCTATTCACCTGATTTCCACTTATTTTTCATGAACTTATCTTATCTGAACTGATCTTATCTGAACTTATCTAAACTTAACTGAACTTATCGGAACTTATTAGAACTTATCAAAACTTATTTTAGTTATAAATTGCACTTGGTCAACCCTTATTTTTCCTGAACTTATCTTATTTGAACTTATCTGAACTTAACTGGACTTATCTGAACTTATCTAAACTTATTTTTCCTGAAATAAGTGGAAATAAGGTGAACAGAGCAGGGCCTTATCTGAACTTGTTTTATCTAAAAAACTTATTTTGTCTGAAATAAACTTATTTGTGTGTGAAAATATCTGAAAAAAATTATTTTGCTGAACTTAACTTAACTTATTTTGTCTAAAATAAGTTAAAATAAGTTGAACAGAACATAGCCTTATTTTTTTAATCATAAACTTTGAGTTCAATTTACTTAATTCTTCTTTTGAGTATAACTAGTATAATCCTAGTTCGTGAAAATGTTATTCGCTCATAGATCAATGTACTATTTAAAACATAGGTATATATGAAGTCGATCTTATCATTTTAGACGTAACTTATTTTAAAGGAAAATTTGACATAAATAATCCCACCTTCCACTCATCTTCTCAAAATAATCCCAACTTTGGAATATTTTAGAATAATCCAAACTTTAAAGGTTACCTTCTCAAAATAATCCAAACTATCAATTTGCCTATGTACAATAGACCCAAAATGGATTAGTAATGACAAGAAAAAAAGACTTCAGATTATTTTGAGAAGGTAACCCCTAAAGTTTGGATTATTCTAAAATAATCCAAAGTTGGGATTATTTTTAGAAGATGTGTGAAAGTTGGGATTATTTATGTCAATTTTTCCTATTTTAAAATCATGATATTAATATACTTTTCAATGAAAACGCGACTATATATTTATGAATATTTTTCTTAAAGAATAAAAAATTAATGCATTTTGCGCATATGTAACATAACTATATAACAATAATGTTTTTGAAATTCGATTTCCTTGATCTCGACCATATTAAATGTTATTATGTTAAAACAACATGCGTCCCATCGCTCAAATTAAATTTTACGTTAAGTATTGTTATTGTTTTTATATTATTATTAGAAAAAATAATTGATGGAATAGAAAAAAAATGGAATGTGTTTAGCATTATGAAGACAACGAATTAACGAGATAACAAAGACAAAAATGTCTCATCTAGCTCTTAATAATTCGAAATTTCAAAATCAATTAAGAAGGTTAAGGGTTTGGTTCATGATTCAAATTTTCTAATCACGAATCAAATTTGATGGTGATTGATCGTCTCAAAGAATTAAAATTGACATTTTTGTAAAGCAACAACTATCAAATTTAAAATCAAGCCCACACTTTGGGACCGATTGATTGATTAAGGCGGAAGAAATAAAATCCAAAAAAGAAACAATAAGAATGTATCAACATCACTTTGTTAGAATGTATCATTTAAATAGTGAAACAGTCGAATATTGGGTTGTTCGAGTTAATGAAAAACTTCAACTTAGTAAGAAATTGGAATCAAGATCGACTTATATATTGCTAGTTTTTCAACAAGAAAGGAACAAGATGAACGATATTTGAACAACATATACGTACTTCATTTTTCATTTTTTTAGAAATTAGGTATACCTTATTTATAGCCATGCACTAAGAGCAATAATGAACAGTGACATTTCAGAGTCACTTTTTATTATTATTTGTTTTACTTGATTTATAATAATAATTAGAAACATATTTAATTAGTTGTCTATTTGTACGGACTAATTAGTTTTGGAAATATGGTCACGGTAAGAGTCCTCGTTTTTATCTTGTACCAAATTGTTGGTAAATAGCTAGCAAAATACGGTTCGTACTATCTTATGAAATTCTCATGGAATACCCGTATACAACCTTCGTTCTAGAATATTATACACTTCAGAATTATATATATGTTCAAAATATGAAAAGTTGACCGTAATTCTACACAATCATGTGTAGATGAAAACATTGCTCAATATGTATACTAAAAAATGTCAACTTTTTATAATTTTTGTACATATGAAATTGGATATATTAATAGTCAAATATTATATAGGAGTCCTACAAATAATGAGTGCAAAAAACTTTTAAAAACGGAGGTAATATATTTACGATATGTACGTAGCATTCACATCTAACATTGTGCACCATGCATGCATGTTTCACCTAAAATTTCAAGTTATTTATATTACATGTACGCAAACGTAATGTGTTGTTGGTTTATGTCAAACAATTTTGGTGTAGTACATTCGTTGGACATTTAAGCATATAGTACCACATTTAATTGTTTCCCATATACATTTATATTTTTCATAATTATTTAGTTTAATTATGTCAAATAGTACTATTGTTTGTGCAATAAAAAGTTGAGTGTTTAGGTACAAAATTAGACATGAAGATTGAAGAGTATCACATGAATTAAACATGTGCAAACATATATGTATTATCTGAGAATTGAAGATACGCATGAGAATACTTAGATCGGATGCTCCTATACTCGTACATGTTTCTCACTATTTCCGGATTAGAAGGAGTTAGGTTGGTCTTATTAATCATATATATAGATAAAATATAGATCACTTAAATTTTTTAATTATATCTTCGATAACAAAGAATACTCCACAATATTAAGAGACAGATCTACATTTTAATTATGCATGGAAGAAATAGTTTAAATCAATATTAACTAATTAACATCTCTGCCTATTTTTCATACAACTAGTTCAACTACACATCAACATTACTTAAATTCTTAGAGAATAATTAGTACATACTTCCTCCATTCTATAATATTTCTCATGTTTACTTTTTGTATGGTAAAAGTTTAACTTTGACCGGTGTTGGTGATATACATAACATACAGAGTAACAAATATTAATTTATGTGATCTTATTGGATTCCATTAAATATAAATTATCTAAATATCAAAGTTACAAGTTTTGCTAATGCGAAACTAAAGATACTAATGGTCAAAGTAGTGCATTGAAAACCGCGCATAATAAAAAAATTGAGGAACACTGTGGAACAGGGGGAGTAGTAGGAACCATATACTTCTATTTTTTGGTAACACCAACTAAAGTCGAGGTGAAACAAATAAATTAATCGAGGTGAAACAAACAAATTAATTGAAATTGAAAATATAGTAGCTGAAACGAATATACCTGATTGGATGAGTTATTTGGTAAAACTAATTAATTGGTAAAGAAGCTGAATTGTTTTAAATAATTGTTTTCCTTAAGAAGTTAAAGATAAATTACATGAAAAAATTGAGTAACATAATTGAGATTGTATTCAGAGTTCATCTCAATTTAAGTACATTTAAGAACTTTAGTAAACAAATATAATAATTTAAGTTGATTTAAAATTCTTATCATTTAAGATGACTGAAACTCCTTGCCAAGCAAAGCCTATAAATAATGGCTTGTCTCTATTCTACCCCTTATAAGGAAATCCTGAGGTTCTTACGGTAAATAAATTTTTGGTGTCTCCCTATAGAATAAGTCTATAAAGCTCTCGCCCACAATTGAATAATCTAATTATATTACATTTTTAAAAATTAAAATTAATGCCAACTAATTAGGGGAAAAACTGAAAGCATTTATTAACATAGTCAATGACATATAAAATAGTGTACTAGCAATAATACTCCATTTCTAAAGAGTAAAAAAATAGTTTCATCTAATTATTTGTGGTGATTAAACGTAAAACCACAATTTTTTAGCTTTTATATAATCTTATACGCATCGCATGCATATAAAATTAGTCTATTCAAAAAAAATATTGGTAATGATACCGGGCCTGGGCGGATCTCATAATAGTGGTATAAGCAGTAAGAAATCGTCACAAATTGGGCTGTAATCCAGGTGAAATGCTTATGCCCTTGTAGAAATAATAACAAGGATAGTGGGCTTATATAACTCATCTCAAATGTAATGCAGATTCAGTATTGGGCCAGAATGATTTGGGCTTACTGGACCCCCAGTTAACCATTACTTTGAGTTTATGATTTCTATGAATTGATCGGAGAAATACGATCTGTATGACCTTATACATATTTTTTTTTGGCAAATTTGTCAAAAATGACCTTTTATAACTCAAATTTTATGAGATAAGACCTTATATAATTTTTTTTGTAAAAACACACCTTAAAGTAGTTTCCGGCATTGACTGGGATTTTCCGGCCATTGACTTGCAAGTGAGCAGCACGTGTGGCTTACGTTGGCTAAAGACATTGATTTTCCCGAGTCTTGAATTTTCAAACTTGATTTTATTTCGATTTTATAATGATTTCCCATTATTTATTATTTATGTGGTCAAAGTTTAATTTGAAACTAGTGTGTGGCCCAAGTGATGTCCCGGTTGGTTCTTGAATAATTAAAATTCGATATTCTTTTTCAGCTCAATATTTGACCAAAAATACATGTAGTCCATAAAAGCGAAAAGATTCATTTAGTTCATCAACTACACATGTACAATAGATCATTTATCATGTCAAATAATTTTGCAATTAAATCATCTTACAATTCGTTTAATTTATTTTCTAATGAAACTAAGTGCTTCAAATTAATAAACACCAAATTGGATATATGTAGGGAATTTCTATAGTTGATGCTTATGAGACTTATAATATCATGTTTTATTATTTTTATTCCAATATAGCCCATAAGAAATAAAATGTAACATAAATATCGATTTAGTTGTTTTAAACTTCATGTTGACATGTGTTAATTATAAGTTAATGTGCATGGATAAACAACAATTAGTGGTTGGTCAAGATGGTAAATGATCGAGAGTTATTCTCAAAACTTGAAGTCTTGCGTAAGAACCTTATTTTATTGATTTTGGTTGCTAATAACATCACATAACCTTGGTCAGTAGATGACATGGCGTAAATAGGAGAGTTCTACGTGACACATAAACTTTATTCCGTAATGCATTTTAATGTATTAGAATAGATGTGTATTGATAAAAATAATAATTAGTAGTTGATTAAGATGGTAATGAGAATTATCCTCCAAACTCGAGGTCTTGTGTTCGAACCTTATTGTATTTATTTTTTGGTTGTCTCTTGTATTCGAACCTTATTGTATTGATTTTTTGGTTGTGTCTTGTGTTCGAACCTTATTATATTGATTTTTTGGTTGTCAACAACATAACATAACATTGGGTAGTAGATGACGTGGCATAAATAGGAAAGTTTTACGTGACACATAAACTTCTATCGCACGCTTTTTAATAGATTAGTATAGATGTAAATGTATTTGAAGATATTGATGATCAAAAGAATAAAATGGAGCCATGGACAGTGGCGGAACCACGTAGGTGCAAGGGGGTCCACCGACCCCCAAAGAAAAATCTGAAAAAAAAACACATATAGCTGAGATCTAAGAGACCTATTATTATGTAAAACCGATCTATCCTAAGAGACCATCCTTTAGAAACAATCGGTCTCTTAGAGTTTTGAATAGTTGGTAGATAATCCAAAGAGTCCGGTTTTTAGAAATAACTGGTCTCTTAGAGTTTTGAATTTAAATTCCCCCTCCCTTAAATTAAGTTATTTTTTTCACCACGCATATGAAACCCATAGAGAATAATTGTAATAATTTTACGGATTTTATTGTAAAATGAATATTTATTAATTTTAGGACGACACATTTTTTTAGTAATATATTGCAAAAGGTCTTGCGTGCACAAGTTGTACAATAAATTTATTGTGCACCAACATGACTTTAATCCAGTTTTCTCTAACTTTTACTCAGTTTTCTCTAACTTTTATACTATTAAAAAAAAAGTTAATAGATAAACATTTTAAAGTGTTCAATGATTAATTTTATACATTATTAGTGATTTTCAATAAATATTTTTTATTAAAATGAAATTTTTTATTACTAAAAGTAGATAACTTTTACATATATAATGGTGACTTTTAAGCATTTTACGTCAACTTTAACTTCGGTGTATAATATTTATCGTACACCTCATGTAAATAAGAATGAAGATGATCTGACACAACACTCTAAAAATCTTGAGAATGCCACTGCCGACACCCAAAAAAAAAAATCATGCCTCCGCCACTGGCCATGGAGTAGAGGGGTCATCATGTAACGAAAAGACTCTTCTAGGGGGTTGCCCCTCTTGTAGCCAAAAAAAAAAAAATCATATATCAAAGGGAGCATAATACACATATACTTTATGTGTTGATGATATTTTAGGAATTTGTATACTCGTATAAATTTATGAGGCTTCAGATGATGTGTAAAATTGAAAAAGTTCATAACTATCACGACAAACCCTATAATAATTGTTAAAATATATGTAAAAATTGTATCGACATCATTTCTATTTTCAAAGATCAAAGAAAAATGTCTCCCCACATCTTATAAAACGTAATCGAAAAGGCTTTATGAGTAGGAAACTCAACGTAATTGGCATAGTTTGCCATGGTTTGTGATAGGCTAAGGACGAGGGGCCTTCCTAGAAAGCATGTTTGCACTAAATATTATTTTGGTGATGAAATTAAATATTTACCAAAAGAAAAGTCGGTTAAAAAATCAAAAGTTTTTATTTTAGTTTTTGATGGCCTAAATGATATAAAAAAAATACTTGGTAAAAATAGGGACGTTAAAGTTTTCAGTATTATATTGTACATGTATTTTTATGTATATTTTGATAATAAATTCAATTTATTAATAAAAAATTATACGACATCTCTAAAATAAATTTGAATCTAACAAATTCATAATAATTCGAATTCAAATTAATGTAAATATCCTTCTTTTTATAATTTATATTTTAATAACAACTTCCATTATCTTTGATGGATTAGTGTGAGATTTTTGTCTCCATTAACTCGTTCATGGACAACATAATGATTGAATTCTTGCCCTCCCCTCCATTTGTGACATTTTTTTTTTAATGTAATAGGAAAAAAAACCCAACAATTAATTCCATTTAATATGAACTTTGTAAAGCAATAATGTAATATAGACATATAGTACAACCGACTAAATCAATGAGCCCACTTGCAACCTGACCCTATCCAGCTCAAAGGAGGAGCCTTAACCACTTAGGCCCTTAACTAAGATGTGGGCCGCCTTATTATCTCCTTTACAGACGACACGACCCAAATCATAAAATTAAAGTTTGAGCATAAAAATTATATAGGCGTATTCGGCGGTAGCGTTTGAATATAGGCGTTTTCGGTGGCAGCGTTTGAAGTAGCGGGTAGCATTTTGACCTAATTAAGACACTGCTTGTAAAATTCGTAATTGTTTGACAAGGTAGTGGTTTAGGCAATGATTAACAGTAGAGGTAGCTTTTGTCAAATATTAAAATTAATAGCGTTCAAAATTTGCAGGTAGCGTTTGATAACATTATACTCTTTAGTAAAGTTAAAACTATATCTTTTACTGTATTTAACAATATCAACCGTTATTTTTATCGAGCACTCAAACTAGTTACCCGCTACCTTGATAGCTATATCGTTACCTGCGACTCGCTACCGCTAGTTTTGCCAAACAGGGCCTATAAATCTGAGTTTTTTTTGTTTTGTTTTTGGGTGTGTGTATATGCGTGCGAGCAAAGAAAAAAAAGAGTAACGAGTACATAAGTACTAATTCATCTAAAAATACTTATATCATTTTGATTTTCACTTTTACACAAACTTTTGATCATCATTATTTTTAGTTTTCTAATAAGAAAAATTACAAAATAGAGTTGTTAATTTTGAAAATATCATTGAACTCAATCTTAATAAATTTTCACTCAACCACATTTATTTAATTTCATATTCATATCATATGTCAACAAAAAATACGTGATCATGTTAGTAAATTTATAGTGTAGAGTATAGTAATAGTGGTATAACAATTTTTAAATGTTGTTAATAATACTAATGTAAGTAGATGTGAAAAAGATATGCTTAATTAGTTTATACTTGATACTTTGATAGAGTTCCATAACACATCTAAGAAGCTAATGGGGTCACTAATTGAGTAATTGGGTATTTCACTAGCTAAGATAGGTGGGCAAGCCCATAAGCACTTTTTTTTAACGATATGTATCGTATATCTGGGTGATGATAAAGGTAGCAAGTTGCGACATTGTCGCAATCTTACGTGTTGGAATCTAATTGGTACATATAGGCGCCACGTAGGTTTGCGTCATGACAATATTTTTTACTATCAATGCAATATTTACTATGAAAATATGTAAATAAGGTAATCGATATAAAGAAGGAAACAAATTAGAATATTAAGATTTTCCTGCCTTTTTTTGAAATATATATAATAGGTTATATAAATACGTTAAATATTTTAGTTTCCAATTTAAATCACGACACATAAGCATGATATGTCATCATTATGACACGGCTTAAAGGTCGCATGTTGCGACCTTTATCATTTTCGATCCTTCTTTTGTATGAGCGCAATAAAACAACATTCTTAGAAAGTATGAAAACACATGAAACTTAATTTAGAGATAACACCATACATTTTTGCACTAGAAATGCATATACATGGCTACTATATAGGCATTAGATATTCCTAATTTCCTACACCCCTAATTTACTCTTTCTTTAAGAGATTTATAGGAAGTACATACAAAGACTAGTACAAACATACAAAGTATGGAGTAGTATACGTACGTACAAGGTGTACATATACGAAATACATACATGATTACATATTTACATGAGAGTACAAGCATGGACATTATCGTCATTGAACATGTTGCTAACTTTATCATCCCCACGGGAAGAAATGGGGAGAGACCCGTGCTTATCACCAACATTATAACCATGACGATAATAATTGTAGGTCTCCTTATAATCGTGAGCCATATCCTTAAAATAGTTATTGGCCGAAGTAAAGTATAAAGGAGGGTTTGGGTAGGGCCAAAACTCCGCCCTCTTTCCCGCCCTTCTTACGGCTTTCAACACCTTATTCCGATCCACGTACCCTACTACCGTCACCTTTTCCATCGAAAGCTCTACTTCTATCGAATCCACTCCTGCAAATCAACAAAATTACATTGGTTAATTTATCATTTATATGGTAACCTTGAGTTTTAATTATGTGGGTGATTTAATTTTATTCTTTTATACATGTATAAAAGCGTATAAATAATGCCTACTATTTGCTCCCTAATGGTTTATATGACCCCACTAGCCGAAATGTAGATTGACATTAGTGATTTGATTAAGAAGTAAGTGGATATGATCATCATTCTTCAATCCACTTATATAATTAGGAGCTTTTAGTCATGACCTACTCTAGCCATTTAGCTTAAACCCTTACACTAACACTAGTATCTAGGCATATAGTACTCAAGCATTAAAATTATCCACACACAAAGAAATCATGATTTTTGACTTTGTCAATGCTTTAATTTCTTTTTATCCATGCAACTTTTGGAAATTTCATGTTTTTTTTAATACTCTAATGGAGAATTTTAATTGAAAAGAATTAAAGGAATAAACAATTTGGATCATCACAACCAATAGCCCTTTATTTTGAATTCTCTATTCTATGAGGAAGTCTTTTTGTTCATTTAAAATTAAAGGAATCTTTATAATGAACTATAATTTTTGCCCAAACACCAACATACTCTATTAACTCTAACAAATATTTTTTTGAAAAAAAAGGTAAATACGAACTACGGAGTATACAAGATCACCAATAAATCTAAAAGTAACGGTACGCTACAGGAATTTGTATCTTTAATGACACTCCCGTCGCAAAAGCCTTTTGCGACAGGGCTAATAACAACCAAACAAGGACAACTGTCGCAAATGTCTTTTACACAAGTTAACGACGAGATTTTCCATTAACAACGACCCTATTTTATGACGGGTTCAAGACAGAAAATTCCGTAATTATATAATCAATGATTATAGGCCTTAAATGGTACAATTTCTTATAGTGGTAGCCGAATAAAACAAGAGTTTATATCTCGTGGTCATCCAACTAAATAACTAACTATATGCACGATATGATAGAAATGTTATTGGAATATATAAGATACGTATTGTCGTTTTAGTAGAAACTTAGTGATAGTGATAAATTGAAGAAGACAAGGAATATTGTTAGCTCCTAGTATAACTGAAATACATGAACTTTTTAAAAAATCTTAAAAATAAATCAAAAGTTTTCCCCCTAAGAATACTTCGTATGTTTTTGAGAGGACAGTTGTCGATCTTGTCGTCAATCGGACATGAAGAAGATTCTAATTAATACTAAAAGTGTAATTATAACATATATATAGTCCACTAATTTGTACTTATATAGGAGTATATGTGATTGTTTGTGGGATATATAATGTTATCTCAAACTTTCGGTAGATGATAATCATGACCCAATAATTAGGTTTTGTTTGTTCTTATGGATGTATTTTATACGTATGTCTGAGGAAAACCTATACACTGCTTTTTGGTACATACTCCGTAGATTAAGTTCATGGCGTATATATGAGGTATATATAAAGTGAGTATCACTATGAATGATACATGTCACTTCTCGGTACAAAAATTTCCTGCCAAAAACCCATTTCCTAACAAAAATATATCTACTTTTATATATATATATATATATATATATATATATATATAAAGAATATGACAATATTGGACTATTTTGATAATATTTTAGTCAAATCGTCATATCAATAATAGAAAATATATTTACTCAATATTTTGGTCAGATTAACACATTATTTAGTCATATAAATGATTTTGGTCAAATTAGCATATTAAAACATACTACGTATAAAATATATAATACGTAGTAAGGATGAAATTGCATATCTATATAATATATTAAAAGGCGTTGTGAAAATTGTATATGTGGCACGTAGTACTCTCCCCTTTACGCCACATTTAGAGCTGGCAATGGGTTGGGTTGGGTCGAAATCAGGTCGACCCATTTATAAACGGGTTGAGATTTTTCCAACCCAACCCGACCTGTTTAATTAAACGGGTTGAAATTTTCAACCCAACCCAACCCAATTATAAACGGGTTGACCTGAAGTTGACCCGTTTAATTTTTTTTTTCTTCACTTTTAAGTGTAAATTGACTTAACTATAGAGTCGCGAGGTGATATTTTTGTGGCATATCTCATAGAAAAAAGTAATACTTAAATATGTATTTGACATGTATCAAAATGTCAAATAATTATTCATTTTTGAAGGAAAAATGAGAAATAAAATATTTTAAATAAAATTCTACAGATTTATATTACATACTTGCTTGAACTTAAACGGGTTAGGCGGGTTGTTTTCGGGTTGAACATTTCAACCTAACCCAACCCATTTAATTAAACGGGTTGGGTTGGGTTGACCCATTTAATTAAACGGGTTGAAAATCTTGACCCAACCCTTTATTATTGGGTTGGGTTCGGGTTGGGTTGGTGGGTTGGGTCAATTTTTGCCAGCTCTAGCCACATTATCCACTCACCGAGTGTTATGCCATGTCATAGACAACCAAAACTAATGCAATGAGATTCGAACACAAGATCTCATGTGTAGATGATAAGTTTCATTACCATCTTAACCAACCACTAATTGTTGTTTATTTATTCACATTAATTTATAAATAAATGTTAACATAAGTCTAAACACAACTAAATTTTTACATGACATTTTATTTTCTTTGGACTATTTTGAAAAAGTAATAATAATTATAGCATTAAAACAAGAAAAACATGTTGACGTAATTTTTTTATATATATAATTTGGTGTTTAATAATTTGAAGAACTTAGTTCCACTAGAAAACAAATAATACAAATGGTAAAATGATCTAATTGAAAAATTACTTAGCATGATAAATGACGTAGTGTGTCTTTGTAATTGACGAACTTTATGGATGTTTTCACTTTATGAAATACATGTATTTTGGTCAAATATTGAGCTCAAGAAAAATCTAAAATTTTAAGTATTAAATGTAGCAACTGGGGCATCGCCCGGGCTACACACTAGTTAGATGATTAAATTAGTACGGACTACTTAATTACGCATTACCTTTAACGGATAAATATTACAGTTAAATAATTTATAAAAAAGATGGTCAAATAATAATTTTTGAATATCCGTGCGTGCACGGGGCGTCGGGACCTGATCTATTTTATCAATATTTATGTCGCTTGATTTTTTTCATAGTTTTCTAACTTAATTGTTATTATCAATATGGAAAATAAATTCAATGATTTTTCTTATACGTACGTACGTAGTAGTATTATGTAACTACATGTAAGCACTAGGTTAAAGAAATCGGGCTTGTGTTACGTTGTAAACTTGTACTAGTAATATAATAGGAATAAAATGGTTACATACCTCTAAGTTTCAAAATGGCGTCCTTGACAACCCTCTCACATCCAGTGCAACACATACGAACCTTAAGTTCCACGGTCTGCGTAACAAAAAGCCGAAAAGAACAATAATTAAGAATATTTTTTTCTTTGGTGCGAATGAGCCACTATTAAGAATAGAAAGTGTCGTGTGACATACTCTATAAGAATAAGATCGATATGATGCTATTATATATCGATCACAAATCAAAGTTAAAAGTCTCTATGTGTAATCGAATAGTAACCAGTAGTTTAGCATATGGCAACTACTATTAACCCTTAATTTCTATGACATATATGATCCTTTTACAGTTGGGATATTATTTGATTCTTGTACAACTTTACATATATATGCTCCAAGGTGACTAAGGAATGGATCTCAAGAACTTGAATATGATACTCTTATTCTTATTATTCAAGTGAGATCATACATGCACATGTTTGGTTATTGGATCTATTTGGAATCATTAATTTGTATTAAGAAAATACGAAACAATTGTCTCTGGTATCTGGTGTCCACCTGAAATCATTAATTTATACTCCGTATCATTTAAAATGATTATCGGTATAGGTGTCTTTTAAAATTTGAAACATGCATCGTGCACTGTGCATTTAGTTTACTAATATTTACACACAAGCATATATGTAATGTCCATTAACAAGCACTTATATGCTTTGTTACTTTCACCATGACACCAAGCCATGTATCTTGGTGGAGAAGCATGCTTTTGATTAATAAAAACCTAATGTCTAAAGTTTCACAAAACAACTCTGTCATGGGATTTATTTTTATTGAGAGGTATATATATTAATTACATATTAAAGTAACTTTTTATTCGTTAGGGATTATTAATATCCAAACCAGTGTAAAGCTAAGCTAAATTAAAAATTTAATTATCCCCTATCAAAATTACACTAGAGCAAGATTAGCGCTTAATATTTAATTTTAAGTATGCATTTAAGTTTTTTCTGGAAGAAGAAATATTCTATTGGACCAGTACGTCTCACAGATAAATTGGCCCAACTATTCAACTCAGGTCCTTGGGAATGAGGGAGGGGAGGGGGAGCGCGAGGAGGAAATCACAACGTGATACTTTTAAGCATGTACGTACTAGTACAAACATAACATATGACTAAACAAAGAGAGTGATGGATAGCTCAGTTGGTTAGAGCTTCCATCCCGGTTTCAAGTGATCCTGGGATCGATTCTTTTCGCAAAAAAAAAAAAAAGACCAGACAAAAAGAGATGAAATTAAAACTATACTACAAGTACAACCAACAATTTTTATTTTTACTAGGTAAGAAAAAGAGACCCTACTGAACCAACATCTATCACAGGTTAGTCAAGCCAGCTACGCAAGTTTTCGCTTGAGCTAACTGTGCCCCTAACATTTCGTTGTTGATGGGGCTCAGCTCGGCCCTGTAACCTCCATGCAAGTCACAAGCTGAGTTCCCCACCAACTCTATTAACTTGTATCGTTAAGAAAGACCAACATGCAAAGTAGAAATCAGCTAGAACAAAGGGAGGAGGATGACAAACCTGCAAAGAGAGCGGTCGAGATGACTTAGGCATGTTGTAGGAGAAATACCTAAAGTTGCTTGAAACTCGTACACGATGACTATTATTATGAGTATGATTATGATTATTACTATGAGTATGTTTATACCCAAAGAAACAACAAGAGACAGTTGAGAGGATCAAAGAAATGGCTCTTTTATAAGTTCTTCCCATTTTGTAAACGTGCAGGAGGTCTATGTATTTATACGAATCGTATATATCTTAACTAAGTAACCCCTTAATTAATTTATATTATAAAAAATATATAAATATCAAGAAATGTATCAAGAAATAAAAGCAGAGTAATCTGATTAAGGAAAGATAAAGATGAAGAAAAGATGGCTTAGCCCCTGATCTGAGGCAGAGGTTGAGGGTTGATCTGAGGTAGAAGATATTCTGTTGTCACCTGTACTTGCAGGGCATCGCTTCTTCTACCACCCTTTTCTCTATTTTTCTGAGATTATATTCCAAAATTAAAATGCTTAATGCATGTGTTGTCTATTTTTGAATGTGAATATAACTTCAATTCCTAGCTTGTTTGATAGCTTCTCTCTTAACTAGAAGAATGAATGAAAGAGATTGTGTTTAAATCAAGTTGATTTGGGGTAGCTTATTTAAAGTTGTAAATTTGGGTGGGTGCCCATATGTATTACATTATGATTCCTCATTTTTATGTTTTGGTTCCCCCTTTTAGTTATTCTTTATGTTAATTAATCGGAGACATCAGAGCTGTTAAAAACTAATCTGACCGACTTGACAATGATGAGTCAAAAGTTAAAGTGACTTGAATATGGGGGAGAATGTGTACGATGTGCAATTAGGGACGTCAGTAGAGTGGTTAAGTGAGGGTGGATAAAGATTCGGTGACCTGGATGCATGATGGGGCGGAGGTGGAGGGTGCCTAACCTGACCGACTTGACAACAATTAGTCAAAAGTTAAAAGGGACTTGAAAAACTTGTGAATGTGTACGATCTGCATGTAGGGATGTCAGTGGAGTGGTTAAGTGAGGATAGATAAAGATTTTCTGGATGACTGGGGCGGAGATGGAGGGTGCCTAGGTCGTGCCTTTTGTTCATAAGGGTTGTGACAAATGCGCAAAGACAAACTCAAGTTAGGTTGTTTCATGTTTTACGTACGTTGAACCAATTAACCTAGAGGGAATGTTTAACTAGACCCGACTTGCTATGTACACAAGATTTGATAAATTGACCTATACGAAAATTAATGCCAATAAATCTAGATATGCCCGACTTTACGACATAATTCACACGAATTACATAGTTCACTTCTGAATATGACTCAAATCAAACTCAATCAACAGATCTTCTAACTTCTTATACTCTATACTCTAGCCTTTCTACATGATGTATCATCTCATCTCTTATTTGATAACAAAAATTGAATATCATCTTTCAAAAAGCTTGATTATAAGCTAATTAATATAACCAAGCATTTGCATTTTTTAATCATATTTTGTTCCCATCCAAATATAAAAAATTAGAAGTTGATTAAAAGTCCTAAAGAAACGGCAGAAAAGAAGGAACCAAAACCCTTTTATGCAGAGAATAGTATCCTACACAACAACATTAAATATGTGAATTAAAACTAAAATATGCTTCAGATTTTACAATTAATTAAGGAAAACCAATTAAGAAAACAAAGTGGTGTGACAATGGGATGGGAACAAAATGGGTCACGGAATATGAGGGTGCTTGAAAATGGATATGAATGAAATAGTTAGTAGTAATGAAAAGGAAACTAAGTTGGTTTTGGTATTAGTGGTTGCTCATTCTGTTTTTTAATTAACTGGATGATGAGTCCAATTCCAACATTTTGATAAAAAAAAAAGTTATTCGTCAGCCCTTTACCCTTTATTGGACCATGCGAGACGAGAGTATCATGCTGCGTTAATGAGTCTCCGTTTGTTTCAATGGAGAACGATTTTCCATGAAAAGCGATTTTCAACGAAAATTTTAAAACAATTTTCCTTTGATTTTTTGCAAATACGGAAAACTATAGAGAAAAAAAAAATAGAAGTGGAAATGAGGGATAGTTGGGGAAAGAGAGAAGAAAACAAAAGTATAAGCGAGTAGAGAGGGAGGCATGCCATGTTTTTTCAGCGAAAATTCTACCTTGAGAAAGTTGTTTTCCGCCATAATAGCACCATGTGACATAAAAACAAAGGAAAATGAGAAAATCACTTTCTAGAAAAGTGTTTTATGTCAAAACAAATGAAGGCTAAGTGAAAATAAAGTAAACAGAACATGACCTTAATAAATCTGTCGACGGATGTCACCTTGGTACATAAAAAGAGAATATTAATGAAAAGAATAATAATTTATTCGGAAAACCGAACATATATTCTTTAATATCTCCTTTATGCGACACCTATTAATAATTTTCTAATCCATCAAACTCACTACTCCAACAAGCACCATCAATTTTTTATCTACTTGATCACTCTTAAAAAGTTTAAATATATTCCCATTTTGTAAAAAAGGGTATTTCTTGTAGTATTATCAATTTGTATTTATACTGGAATTGATAACTCACGCGGGATTCTTATTCTATTTTTCTATAACTTTAATTGGGTTTTCTCAAACAAATATCCAAGTCAATTTGTAGAAGTTTTTGGACCATTTTCTATGATACATAACATGAATAAAAGTATATTAGAATGTACTAATTGGATGATACATATATTCCATCCCATGATGGAGGATGAGTTTATAACGACTCGATCAACACCTCAATTTGTGCTGGAAGATAAGTTTGTATATTTTTGTTTATAATTATTGAAGAATTAAGATCGAATACAGATACAAGTGCCGTAAAGAGAACAGAGCCTAAAAGTCTGATCTGACTCACCAACCCGTAATACAAGTACTCCATACAATTATTCACGAGTAGTGACAGACCTGTCGACAAGTCTTTGGGTCTCATGGTGATTGGTGACTAGTGAGACAATATGTATACACGTACAACGTTACATACCTAGCTCATATTTTTTTTTTTTTTTTTAACACGAACGTTACATACCTTCTTTTTTTTTCTTTTTTTTTTTAAGGTGGACATTACATAGTCATAACCCTACTTGTGTAACTTTGTGTCCGATCCATCTAACAATATATTTTTGTGAATAATTTACAAAGCTTATATAAAAAGGTCAAAAGAGACACTCAACGTAAGTTATACAAGTATGGAAGGAGCTAGGTTTAGTGCAACAAAATGCACAATCGAGAAATTATAGGCGAGTAATTATGGTGTGAACTAGTCCTCATAGTTGTCACAAATATAGGACTTCCATTTTTTACAATAAAATGTAAATGCTTCTAATATTTTTCACACTTATTTTACCTTTCTAAAAATGGAAAATTGGCTAATAAGGAAGGAAATAAACTAGAGAAGGACCGTTAAATTTGCTGTCTTCTTAAAACTTAATTAAAAAATTGCCCTAACTAGTTATTATTATTAATATTATTGTTATAATTATTAAAAATTATTTATTATTATTATTATTATTATTATTATTATTATTATTATTATTGTTTATTGTGATTATTAAGAACCATAAATGGTGAAATCCTCACATTTTTCCTCCTTTCTATTCTCCCTTTTTCATTTTTACCACATTAATCGCCTCTTGTGCGTTTCATCTTTCTGCTAATTAATTTCCTCCTTTTCTCAAACTTTTCACAAACTTTTTTAATCTTTGAGGTAAAATTATCAACATTTTAACTTGAAGGATGAAATGATCCATGGTACTATTATCAATCCTAATGCACTGAAACGATGTGCTTTTATCGAAAAGAAGTGATTTCTTCAGAATTTTGAGGTACGTTGGTGTTACAATCAATCCATCATACTCCGTACAACACTCATTTTCCACAGATTAATTCTTTAAAATCACTAGTTCTTTTTTTTGGTGGAGAAATAAAATTTAGCTGCCCATTCGGTGTTAATTTGAGGATGAATGTGTTGTAAATCTAACAATTTTTTCTCGTATACCGGATTATTATAAATATTAGTTAGATATTAGTATCGAAAAATATCCGTAGCATGCATGATTGAAATTTTATTAAGAATTAACTCGATCTAGGACATTTGTAAAAGTGCGAATCATAATGTTCAAAAATCTATTGCCAGAAAGTTATTCATGTATGTCCGAATTATAGTTTTTGAATCACAATTATTAAGACAATAATTTTCTAGGTACAATGTACCCAATTCATTGCAATCCCTTTTTTCTTTTTTAAAATTTTAGTTTGCGAATGAGCTACAAAGGTGATACAGATAACAACGTGAAGTTTTAGATGATAGAATGTCACATTTTAAATGTGTTTGGTAGACTGTAATGGACTAATGCACTACGTAATAGATTTGTGGATAATTTTGTACGTAAGAACGTGCTAACCATTTTTTGGGCAATAAACGATCATGGTCATATTCATATAAGAGTTGGTGCACTTGGATCAAATCAAGATCAATCTAACGTAACTAGTTCCTTATCATCCTTAGTTACAATACCGCAATTTGAATTATACATTGTGCACCCTGATACACATTCATTTAGAATCTAATGAACACGGATAATGATTTCATTGTACATGTACAAGTCGAATATTTGAAATATATGTTTTTGGGTTTGAACTATATGTTCATTTGCTATTTGTTCTTTGAGTATGAATAATATGTTCTTTGTATTTGAACTATATGTTCATTTATAAACAGGGTGCACAGTAAGTATTGTGCACCCGGGTACATAAATCATATTTTGGTAACAACACAATTAACATATCATAGATAGATTAATACAATTTTACCTAATGCATTAACATCATTTCAGGATCAATGCACAAGAACACTTGAAGATTTTGGATTATTTTGATATTACTTCTTCTTATCAACAAACCAAACTCAATTAATCATAATCATAACCATAATCATAGAAAATGGCAAGGGAACATGGAGGAGGATCTCCAAAACCCCATTACCACACTGAAGCAAAACGAAAACGCCTGACTTACATATTTGCAGTAAGCAGCCTCTGTGTTCTGTTCTACATCCTCGGCGTCTGGCAAGGCAAATCACCCAGCTCTGTTGCCAACAAATTCAACCTCCAATCCAACAACAACAACAACGATTGCACAAACAACAACAACCAATCCCCTGAATTGTCAACAACAACAACAACAACAACAACAACATCAAATCTAGACTTCGAAAGCCATCACCAGTTAGAATTAAACGAAACAAACGAAGCAGAAATCAAAGAGTTTCCCCCCTGTGACATGTCATTCAGTGAGTATACACCATGCCAAGATCCAAGAAGGGGCAGGAAATTCGACCGTTATATGATGAAATACAGAGAAAGACATTGTCCTGTTAAAGAAGAGTTGATGCAGTGTCTTATACCACCTCCACCAAAGTATAAGACTCCATTTAAATGGCCTCAAAGTAGAGATATTGCTTGGTATGATAATATTCCTCATAAAGAACTTAGTATTGAGAAGGCTATTCAGAATTGGATTCAAGTTGAAGGTGATCGTTTTCGGTTTCCTGGTGGTGGTACTATGTTTCCTCGTGGTGCTGATGCTTATATTGATGATATTAATAAACTCATTCCATTGACTACTGGGAGTATTCGAACTGCTATTGATACTGGTTGTGGGGTAAGTTATTACATAAACTTCTCTTGTTTGATGTGTAGTCTTTTCTTAGCTAGCTTTTGATCTCATGATGCATTTGTGTTTTACAAGTTCTTTTGTGTTAGTTTAAGAAACAAGACCACATTGTTTACGATAAGTAAAACAGACCTTAAAGGCTCTATTATCTTCACCTTATTCTTATTGCTTCTTAGATCAGATCAGACCAGACCAGACCAGACCAGAAAAAGTAAAATACACTCGCATAAGACATTCAGATCAGACCAAACTAGAAACTCAAAAAACCTAACCAAACCATGTGAGTAGAACAAAGCCATTGACACTGGCTGTGGGGTATGTAATTACAAAAACTTCTCTTATTTCATGTATAGCCTTTCCTTAGCTAACTTTCGATCTCATAATGGACCTGTGTTTTAAGAAATTAAACCACGTACACTATTAACGATAAGTGAAACCGGTTTTAATTTACCTAAAGGCCTTGTTCTCTTACATGGTCTGGTTTTCTAGTTTATGGTATGCTTTGATCTGGTTTGGTCCGAATGTTTTCTATGTGTGATTTTTGCTTTTTGTGGTCTGCACTGAATGTTTTTCATGAGTGATTTTTGCTTTTTCTGGTCTGGTTTGGTTTGATCTAACTTTTTCTAATAAGCAATAAGAATAAGGTGAAGAGAACAAAGCCTAAGAACAACAAACACGTGTAGTTTATCTAGTTTCTGTCATTTTTCGATTCTTCTGTTTCTGTTTTCAGACATCTGAAAACTGAAACCAGTATATACGTAAACATTCATTGATTACCACCTTTCTTAAACAAACTTCAGATTCAAAGCAACACTATTAGCAATAAGGAATGCAATCTAGCTAAGCTGAGTGACTAATTGATTCCCACTTCCTTAAAAAAGTGTATACATATTATACAACAGCTTGAATCATTTATTTATTTGTTGGATGATGAAGGTTGCAAGTTGGGGAGCTTACTTATTAAAGAGAGACATTGTTTCAATGTCTTTTGCACCACGAGACACACATGAAGCTCAAGTGCAGTTTGCTTTGGAGAGAGGAGTTCCTGCTATGATTGGCATCATGGCTTCCCAGAGGCTTCCTTATCCTGCAAGGGCTTTCGACATGGCTCACTGTTCCCGTTGTTTGATACCCTGGAACAAAAACGGTATGTTTTTTTCTTAAAATCATCAAAAAATTGAAGAAAACAGTAGATAATAGCAGTACATGCAGTTGTTTGATTGACAATAACACAAGTTAAAATTACAATGAAGTATGGCAAAAACTGACCAGACCCCAGAATGACCTAAAACACTAGGTCTTGAACAAGATTTTGTGACCTGTAACCCGATTTTATCCGAATCGGAGCAACCAAAAAGTAATGGGCCAAAACCCAATTTGAACATGTTTTTGACCCGACTGATTAAAAATCATAGTATTTATAGTAGATCATGAAGAATTTTAAGTATAGCAAACACGTTGTTGTTAATATTGTTGGGTGTAATATGATTTTAATTTGAATTATACGTCATTTTATAGTTGAATTTGTTTAAATATAAACTTGTGTAGGAAAAATTTGTTAATTTGTGCCCATATATTTATTACCTAATTAATGAAAATACAATACGTGTTTAAACTCTTTCAACCCTGGGTTGACCCGAACTCGAAAGTTTTGGGTCTTGAACAAGCATTTGTAAACCTGAACCCGAACAATGTTTTTCAACCCGACCAACCCGTTTGACAGATCTATATGTGATTGATATGTGTATTTAAACCTCTGCAGATGGATTGTATCTGATGGAAGTGGATAGAGTGCTAAGGCCAGGAGGTTACTGGATTCTTTCCGGACCTCCAATCCGCTGGAAAAAATACTGGAGAGGTTGGGAAAGAACTCAGGAAGATCTCAAACAAGAACAAGATTCAATCGAAGATGTTGCAAACCGTTTATGCTGGAAAAAGGTCATTGAACAGGGTGATCTTTCCATTTGGCAGAAACCCTTTAATCACATTGAATGTATAAAGAGCAAGAAAACTCATCCAACCCCACATATTTGCAAATCAGACAACACAGATGCTGCATGGTATTACTCTAAATTACAGTTTCTATCTTTCATCCTAAGTTTACTCCTGAAATAATTCTAACTTTTTCCTGGTTTGTCAATGGAAAAAGGTACAAAGATTTAGAGGCTTGCATAGCACCATTGCCAGAAGTAAGCAACTCAAATGAAGTAGCAGGTGGAGCTCTTGAAAAATGGCCTGAACGCGCACTCGCTGTACCTCCTAGAATAAGCAGCAATTCTGTTCCTGGAATTTCTGCTGATAAATTCAGAGAAGACAATGATTTGTGGAAGGATAGAGTTGCATATTATAAGAGGATTGTTCCTCCTCTACCACAAGGAAGGTATCGTAATGTGATGGATATGAATGCATACATGGGTGGTTTTGCAGCAGCTGTTGTTAAGTATCCTGTTTGGGTTATGAATGTGGTTCCTGCAAATTCTAATCCTGATACTCTTGGTGTGATTTATGAGCGCGGTTTTATTGGAACGTACCATGATTGGTGTGAAGCGTTCTCTTCGTATCCAAGAACTTATGATCTTATTCATGCTGGTGGTGTTTTCAGCATCTACCAGGACAGGTAATCAATCCCTCCCTTACTTAGTACTAATGAATTCGGGGGCTGTTTGGTTGGGGTATTCAAGAAAGGGAAGGGAATGAGCAGGATTCATTTCCTTTGTTATTGTTTGGAACACCATTTCAATCATTCCCTTTACCCTCTCTATTCCCCAAACTCCTCCACCTTGATTCCACCCAATGGTTTTGTATTCCCTTTCCCCAGGTAGTCTGAAAGGGAGTTTGGAGTCAGACTCTTGAAATAATTTGGTAAAAGACTTTGACAACTGTGGACGTGAGTTTGAAAATCCAAGACTTACTCAAGACTCGACTCTACTTATGTTTTTTTCTCCAACCAAATTAAAAAATCATGCCACGTCATCAAACTTTTTCCTATTTAATAATAGGGAGAGTCTTGTGTGAGTCTGAATAATGAAAAAGTACGTAAAAATAAGTGGAAAGCTAATGTGACAAATCTAGAGTATGAGAGATAAACTCACCCTTATAGCACTGGAAAACAATTGCCTACCACATAGACTCTCAGTACATGCAGCCGACCCAATCTCTTTGTGTATTAGCCTATGCTTTTGTTGTTCTTATAGAAACTTTTTTTTTGCTAAGCAATGTTTTTTGTTTTGGTTTCGAAGGTGTGATATTACCTACATTTTGCTCGAGATGGATAGACTGCTAAGGCCGGAAGGAACAGTGATATTCCGAGACACAGTAGAAGTTCTGGTGAAGATTCAAGCAATCACCAAGAGAATGAAGTGGAAAAGCCATATTGCAGATCATGAAAGTGGCCCCTTCAACCCTGAGAAAATTCTGGTTGCTGTCAAAACATACTGGACAGGCGGCGATGCACCTGAGAAAAACAGCTAAAGATTAATTAGTTCATAAACAAAAAAAATTAACAGTGGCAATTAATCTTAGATAGACAATATCAGGGTATTAAAAACTATAGGATTCCTGATTAATCAATCTTGTTGCATGATGTTGTTTCACATTGAGTAAGTCAGTGGAAACAGATCAGAGTAGAGTTAGACTATTCCAATTAACCTCAGGTGAAAGCATTAGTAAATGCTCACTTTTTGGATTTGTTGGTTTATTGTTAAGCAAATTTTGGTTGCTTCTTTATTAGTAACATTCACCATGTCAAATATACCTTATTTCTTCAGGGCGCGTCCTGATTTGTCCTTGCAGTACCCTTTGAGAAATGTGTATCATACTTATCATTCATGCTTGGTGTATAATCGTCATGTTTCTTCACACCCTAAACGAAAAGAAATTATACTTAAAAATTAAATCGTAACAATTGCTTGAAATAAGAAAAATAAAATAGTCTTGTTTGTATCTTGCAAAGTACAACCGGTTGTATAATAAAAATTGTCTTATTATTTGTGATTGTCTTGCAAAGTACAACCGGTTGTATACTAAAAATTGTCCCCTTTTTTTTTTTTTTTTTTTTCTAATCTTTGATTCTTTGTTTGACTACAATTAAACAAAAACTCCCTTTCTTGTACTAAATATTTCCTTTGTTTTGACTGCTCTAATTAAACAAGAACCATCTTTCTTGCACTAAACATTTTTTCTCAGGGAAGTAATGCAAAGAACACTCTTCAGAGCACTTGAAAATCACTTCCAAAATTACAATCTTTTTCTTCTTTCTCCCTCCTCTACCTCTAAAACCCCAATCAGCTTTACCCGTAGAAACCATACTCATGATACTGGAGTGGAATTTTCTGGGGTTCGCGAAACAATCAGATGGGAAACCAACCCAGATGGTTTTACATTGGTACAGATGATTCGAAACTGTATCAATCATAGATATGTTTCTCATGGAAAACAGCTTCACTGTTATGCTTTGCAATCTGGGTTTGCTTCAAATGTCTACGTTAATACAGCTTTGGTTAGCTTTTATGCCAAAGTTGTGTCTTTGGATGATGCACACAAACTGTTTGATGAAATGTCTCAACCAAATGTTGTCTCTTGGAATTCTATAATTTCTGGGTATGTACATTCTGGGAATTTGTATAAAGCTCTATCACTCTTCCTTGAGCTTAATCAATCTGACCTCCTACCTGATGCATACTCTTTTACTTCTGCATTAGCTGCGTGTGGTCAGTTGAGTTTGCTGCTATTAGGAATGTCCATACACTCGAGAATAATTCTTTATGGACTAGAATCAAGTGTTGTTGTGGCAAATTGTTTGATTGATATGTACGGGAAATGCAGTTCTGACGATGGTGCAATTCATGTGTTCAATGAGTTGAAATACAAGGATGTAATTTCATGGAATACAGTTATTGCAGCGTGTGCCAGAAATCGAAGGCTAGAACTAGCATCTGACTACTTTTATCAGATGCCTTACCCTGATACCGTCACATATAATGAAATGATTAATGGTATTTCACAGTTTGGCGACATAGATGAAGCTATTAAGATATTGAAGAGCATGCCAAACCCGAATTCATCATCATGGAACGCGATTATATCAGGATACGTGGTAAAAAACAGAGCATGGGAAGCTCTTAATTTTTTCACTCAAATGAAAGCAAGATCAGTAGTTATGGATGAATTTACATATTCAAGCATTTTGAGTGGGATTGCGTGTATTTCAGCTCTACGGTGGGGTACATTACTCCATTGTTGTGTTATTAAACAAGGTTTGGTTACTTCGATGATGATCGGGAGTGCACTAGTAGACATGTACTCGAAATGTGGGCAGGTAAAAGATGCAGAAATGTTGTTTCAGTTCATGCCCAGAAAAAACATTGTTACTTGGAATGCATTAATATCTGGTCTTGCAAATAATGGGGAATCACACAAGGTAGTTCAATATTTCGAGGAGTTGAAAGATGCAAAGGGATTGAAACCCGATGATATCACTTTCGTGAATGTTTTGGCAGCTTGTTCGCAATGTCAAATGCCATTGGAGAGAGCTTACGAGTATTTGATCTCCATGAACGATGATTATGGAATTAAACCAAAGCCTAATCATCTAGCTTCTATTATTAGACTTATGGGACACCATGGACAGCTATGTAAAGCTGAAAGTATGATTTATGAATTAGGGTTTGGGTCATGCCCGTCTGTTTGGCGGGCTTTGCTTGGTGCTTGTGGAGCTTGTGGGGATTTGGATGTTGCCAAGGTTGCAGCTGCAAAGTTGAGAAGATTAGAGGATAATGAGGTCGGGTATGTAATTTTGTCGAACATAAACAAAGATCGAGGCAATTGGGTTGATGCAACTGCTGTTTGGGATCTGATGAGAGATGAAGGGGTGGTAAAAGAAGCTGGCTTTAGTCGAATATAGAAGGGAGAAAGTTCAAACAAAGACAGAGTAACGAGAAGCTGAGAAATGTGTTCCTTGTGATAATGCACCGGATTTTTACGCTTTGGTGGTGTATTTTTTATGTGAATCTGTGATGGAAGATGAGAACTCCCAAATTTTGTTCCTTGTTACATTAATTCTGTTAGGGGGCGTTTGGTTGGTGGTATTCAGGAAAGTGAAAGGGAAAAGGAATCAACACCTCTCATTCCCTTTGTTGTTCTTTGTTTGTCCATTTCAATCATTCCCTTTATCCCTCTCATTCCCCAATTTTCCTCTACCATGATTCTCCACCCCCCTAGGGTATCATTCTTACCCCCAAACTCCTCTTCAACTCATCTTCCTTGACCAACATTGACCAACTTATACACCACACCACCACCCATCTCCAACACTACAACCACCCCGAAATCAACCAACCACAACCACAAGCAACCACCCTAAAAACAACCACCACCCACAATCGCCCCGAAACCAGCCACCACCACCCACAACCTCCCCGAAACCAACCACCACCACCCGCAACCACCCCGAAACCAACCACCACCACCCGCAACAACCCCGAAACAAACCACCACCACCCGTCATCAAAACCAAAGGGAGGAGAGAAAAGGAGAGAGAACGTGGCGGTGGGCGGAGGGAGAAGGAGAAATAAGGGTCGCGATAGGAGGGAGATGGAGAGTGAAGGACGGCGGGAGGAGGAAGAAACGACGGCGACAGAAGGATGGAGAAACCGCAGAGGCTGGAGGAGGGAGAAACGACGTCGGCGCAAAGAGGGAGAAACGGCAGAGGTTGGAGGAGGGATAAACGACACCTGCGGGAGGAGGGAGAAATAGCAGCGGCGGGAGGAAATTGACGGCGGCAGGAGGAGGGAGAAAGAGAGAGAAGGAGAAGAAGGAGGGAGAAAAGTGAAGGGAATGAAATCTCACCCAAACAACTTAGCAAATCAAAGGGTTTTTCATTCCTTTCCCCTTCTTTCCTTTTGTTGATTCCATTCCGTTTACCCTGTTCAAACCAAACGTCCCCTTAGGATTTAGGAGTGGTCTCAGCCTGAAGGGCACGTTTAAGGATCAAGCAAAGAGACAGTGAGGGAAACTCATTAAAGATGGATGTGGGCCGTGTGAGCCGGGCCGGTCCCAGGCCCCTGACACAAAAAAAAAAGCCCGGCCTAGCCTGAGCACAAAATCGTGGCCCGTGATTTTTGGAAAATTCACGACAAGGGTCCGAAGTTGATTTGCACTGAAGAAAATGCTGGAGCTCTACAAATAGTTAGACTTGTGACTTGTGAGAGTGAAATGAACCGTGGGTTTGAACTACGAGCAGAAGTCTGCAAGAGGAGAATGAAATGAAGTTCTCTATTTGAAAGATGAATTGGGTTTGTTTAGAAAAACAACTGTGATGGATGGAAAGAGTGACTTCAAAATATTTCTCCAGATGAAAGAATAATGTAATTTCTTAACAAGGTTAAAACATCTATCTATCAAAATTCTTACTTTCTCTTCATCTAAAAGCCAATTCTAGTTTTGAACAAGGACATATTGGTAAATAGACTAACTTGGAAATTAATGGTACAGCATTTGCTGCAATGGGGAGACACAGAGACAAGGCAAAAACTAAAAAATAAAAATGCAAGAATGCCAAATTATTCCAGTGGTTAAACTTTCAAAAGTAAGTACCTTTACATCCAATATTTGATCAGCAAAGAAATTCAATGATGCTGATTAGAGGATTTGTACAGTTTACATTTAACTTTTTTGGTAGCAAAGAGTTGTTTTTCCAATCAAATGCAGACAGCTTCTGGAATTAGCGATGATCTGCTAACAGTCACCTGGGTACGGACAGACCAAGCTCTAGAGCAAACAGAAAATAAATATTGATCAGAAACTGCTATGAGAAGTAGCACTTCAATATCACTAATTATGATTGAATATGGTCTTTTGACTTAAATCCGGTAAGCTGTTGTCATAAAGAAGAAAAAAAGTTTCATCTGCACTGCTACAGATTTGCTCCAAAAGAATGTACAGATATGACTTTTGCATCAGACATACTATATTGGTAAATCAATATAGCTAAGGAACATGGAAGCACTGGTGAATTGAGCAACCTCCACACCTCTCACGTACCATCAATTTCATCTGGGGAAAATAAGCAGGTATGTCACTACAACATCCTCATGGATCTAAGATCAGTTACTAACAGTGAAACAATATTTCAACTATTACAGTTATTCTCTCACTAAATTACTAAGAGAATTCATTTTGAACTATTAAGCTAAGTAGTGCATTAGTGTTGGGGGATTAAAGACCGGTTGTTTGCAGATAGGATGCAGAACAAGTTTTTAGCGTCTGAACTCTGAAGTCGAAAGGCCCATGTTCTTTTCTAATCATAATCAGAAACTAATCTTCGAGTATACCACCTAAATGTCTTTTCATCTGAGTGATCTACCCTAGATATCTCAAAAGAACCCAAGGCATATTGGTCACACAACAAAACCAGTGTGGCAACAACCTTTTCATTGTTCATGCCTAAGACACAACTGTGAGTTTCACTCATCTAGTTCACAACCACTCAATAGATTTTCAGCCAAATGGTAATGAGACAGGTATAAAATCAGGAGTGGATAAAGTTCAACCATCAAAACACTGTACTACTAATTCTTTTTCAACAGCTCTAAAAATGAGCTATTACAAAATAGAATGGGGTGTATTGTTATATAAAAATGACATACAATGTCTCCCTTAAAAACATTCGTGATTTCATACTTGAGAATGACGCGAGGGTTCATGATTGGCAGGTTCCATGACCATATATTTCTTTCAAGCATATTGATATTATGTGCCTGCAGGAACCAAATACCCTAGTCAGCTTGACATTTGACACTTGAGTCACTTGACACATGAATATCCCCCACCCATCTCATTTAACACTTCTCTCTTCAAACAAAAAGTAATATTCACAGGCTTGAAAGTCTGAAGCTAAACCCAAAAGGATCTAATTGTCCAGATATGTAACCTACACTTTCTCATAACTTGGTAAAAGGAAATGGAAAAATTACTTAACAAGAATTCACATGGCACGGCATTTTTGCTGCAGTAAACAATGATGCTGCCTACAAATTGCAGTCTTTAGTCGTTATTTCCTCTCGTCTATATAATTCTCAATCCCAATAATAAAAATGCTTCTTGCATTTAGATTCTAACAATGTATCATAGTAATGCACATTCAATGAACAAAACCACAAGAAACAATTGTACACACCAAATTCAGTCTTTCATTAGAAAACCTATAAGCAATAACACATTAACACTACACCTTGAATACGCCCCATTTATCCAATGCGACGGTTGAACCCCTAACATGATATTAAGCTTAGGAACAGCTGGTTTCTTTCTATAGAATAGGGGATGTGACAGGGTTGCACCACTAACATATGGTTTGGCCAATCTATGATAAACTGCCACTACATATAAGTTATATAACCTTCTTATCTCAAACATTATCATCCACGCCATAACCAATAAGGTAAACTAAGCTGGAATCAAAACGTTCTCAACTCTGATCTAATTCATTTCATATCTAAATTCAACAATTCTAAGAATGATTATTTATAGAAATCAAGGAAAACCTAAACATGAATTGAATTTATAATAGTATCAAATTATCAATTAATCACACAATCAATCAAATGCAAAATGGACAAACCTAAAAATAAGAATATTAGAGGTCGGGAGAGGTACGGCAGAGTGTACCCTGTGAGAGAGCTCTGGCACTCCTGGAAGTCGTACTTAAGCATGACGTCAGCCTCGCCACTGATACGGCGCTGTGCAGCGGCAGCAGCGACTGCGCTCCTCCCAACTCCTTCGGCAATCTTTCAACGAAAAGAAAAACGAAAAATCAAATTAGATGAGATAAAAAAAAAAATAGAAAAATCAAATCGAAATCAATGTGAAATTAGGAGAGGGAAAGAGACCTTGAGAAGCTGAATCGAGGAAGAGGTGAGGAAGTGGATCTAGGAAGAGGAGATGCAGCGGGTTTTGGGGAAGACGATGCAGATTTAGCAGCGTTTTTAATGGAGGATTTAAGAGAAGATAATGACGCTCTGTTCATGAATCTGCCGCATTTTGACGCCATTGATGGATATAATTTTTTCTAGATCGAATTGACTTTGAGTGGAGGTGATAACTGATAATGGAGAATTGTTTTGTTTCTTGGTGGTGAGAGAAAAGAGGGGTTTAGGGTTTAGTGGTTGTTTTTTTTCTTTTTTTTAAGTTTTGTTAGGTGGGCTTAGTTAAGCTGAATAATCCGTTCGCTTGGTTGGTTTCAAATGTAACCATGGGCTTGAAGATAGACTAAAAAGTCTACAAATTTACGACTTAAGGTTCAGTAAGAGTCAGCTAGCTTAGTTGGTTAAAGACTTTGAATTATATGGCCATATGGGTGATATAATTACTTCTCCGAACTCAAGACCTAGAATCTATAGCAAGTACTCCAAATATCATTTGTCTTTGTTGCTCCTCCTGCAATAAAAGAAATTACCCAAAATTGTTAGAAATTATTTAGCTTTGATATGATGTGTGATGAACTTTTTTTTATTTTTCTTTTTAAGGTAAGATGAAGTGTCCTGATGGGTTAGAATTGTCCGGGTTAGCAAGATAGAAAGTTTAAGAGTGGGGGATGGTAAAGGAAACTCTCCCTCAAAGTGCCCCTGCCCCTGATGGAGATTGAACCCCCCTCCCTTTTGGTTGGAAGGTGGAATCCTTTGCATTAAGCCAAGTTATTGATTCATAATGATAATGCACTTCTACTCCCCAATACAATGAATGACGTGTGATTGTCTTCGAGATGGAGATGTGATTTATCGTATCTAAATAATGTTTTGGGGAAAAAAATGTAAGGGTACTTGAGTTTATCCCAAATCGTAAGGTGAGTCTCGAGTCTAAGTCTTGAGATTTTATAGTAAAAGACTACAACAAATCTTGGAGTGAATTTGAAAATCCAAAACTCATTCAACACTCACTTAAAACTTCATTTTCTCAGGGATAAGTTGATGTGGCGGAGTCTGAAAAATAAACTCACCCTAAGTAAGTGTGAAGACCATATGAGAAAAATATAATATAACTGAAACTGGAAACTATGGCATGCCAAAAATAGAAACTGTAACTCATTAAATTACAAAGGAAGTATTTGTGTGTGAAAATACATGAAAAAAGACTATCATCATTCTTTGGTTCTTCCATCAAATTAAAGAAAGTTTTTAGGGGAAATCATCATCACCGGCCTGTTTCATCCCGTTAATAATAACAACATACTTAATATCAATGGTCTAGATTTAAAAATTAAGCAAATTTATCGAACACTAACTTATAAATTTGGGTTTTTTCGAAAAAAGTTGTAATTAACTACTAGCTTATAAAAAAATAAAATTGAATGGCACGTAGCATATATATGGTAATTAAAGTCAATCCCGAAATTTCAATCCATCGTTCATAGTTTGGAAAAAAAGGTAGTGTTTTTTTATAAAGTAGTTTTGGACAAATTTATCTAAAGATTATACAGTACCACATATTAATTAACGAAAATAATTCGTTTAAATTATCCAGAAATACGACCTTAATTTATTAATGTTAGAATAATTCCTTGAATCGGTCAAGTCCCTTACAGTATATGTTACTAGTATTTTATGCACGCGATGCGTGCGTGAATTTTAGAAACTTTATTGTGCCTATTATTTCATGCACGCGATGCTTGCGAAATTTTACAAATTTTAGACACTAATAATCATTCGCAAAGTCCATATTTTGCGACATTGAGGTCATACAATACTCGTAGCCTTACATGACGAATTTAAAGCTATTAAAAAAAATTAACATTATTTTGATACAACTAACATATCCTATTGAAAAATCAAAATTGAAGTACATACAAAATAGTAAATATCATTTTCTTTTTTTGCTCGCAATATATTTGTTTAACCACATGCACTCCTCCGCCCAATCGACATGCAACACATATCCAACCGTATACGAATGTTCAGGATTAAAATCTCCAATTGGTGGATGTAGCACCCATGAAAATCAAAATGTATATGTTATTCTGAACTAGGGTTATTTGTTTTGGGCCTATTTTCTGGGCTTTTTCGCATCTGGCTAGAGAGTACTATATAAACTCTCTAGGTCATAACCTAGTTGTATTCTGTAATCCGTACTCCTCATGATCAATAAAACTTTCTCTCCCATGGCTGTGGACGTAATGTGTTCTTTAATTACGTTATTTAATCTTTTTTTGCATCCGTTATAACAATTTACTTTTCTTATAAATTGTTTATCCTATGCTCCCAAGTCTCAGCAAATACTTCTATCATTGCATACGTTCATTGTCACAAATATACACGAAGTATTAAATGGTGATTGCATGACTTCTTTTTTTTTTGTTCAAACCACATGACTGATTTTTTTATTTTTTTTCTTTTTTTGCATGATGTAATTTTGACCGGAGTGGGAAATTAGATAAATGAACAGAATCGGCGAACTTTTTAATTAGGTTACAAATTTTTGGGCAAAAACCGCAAATTATTTTGTGCATTTTTCTTTTGGAAATCTCCTTTTAGCGACGAACTTTTAAATGAGCTTGCGTCGACTAATACGTAGTACTCCCTCCGTCCCGGAATACTTGACCTGTTTTCCTTATCGGGCCGTCCCTTAATACTTGACCTGTTTCTAAAAATGGAAATATTCTAACAATATTATATTATTTCTTACTCCACCCCTATTAACCCACCTACCCCCTACTCCATACAAAAAATAATTAAAAATTCAACCCCTACTCTCCCCCAACCCCACCTCTTAACCCACCTCCCACTAACTACATTAAAATAATACTCCACTATCAACTACTACCTATTAAATTAAACGGTTTTTTCATGAAATGCCCCTGAGGTTTGCAAAAACGCACCAAATACCCTCGCGTCTTTTGAATCACATAATATACCCCTATTTTTTCATACTGTTCATGAGATGCACTTGGAGTTAACGGACGTTAGTCCTCCGTTAGCTGCAGTTTACCATTTTGCCCTTAATATATATTTTTCGACCTAAAATCAAAAAAAAAAAAATCTCAAACTTCTCTCCAAACTCTTCCTTCGATTCCCTAACCTCAAACATATCTCCCTTTCCGATTTCCATGGCGAACCCACTTCAATTCTTCAATTCATTTCACTTTCCTTGGCCTATCTAATCACACCGATTTCCCTTCGAATTCGATTCAACAATTTCCCAATTCATCTCTCAAGTCGATTAAATCGCTCAAGTTGCACAATTTTTCAATTGTTACTGATTCCGATTTGGGGGTTATTTCCCAGTTCATCACAAATTTGGAGGAGTTCTGAACATTTCAACCGTATATGGGGATCAGATTCAACAGGGGATAGTGCTGTTGAATTAGATACAGTTCCTGCAATGTATGGAATAGTTCTCAAGTTCTCATCCTCAGCTCCATATGGTTCTATACCATCATATCATATCCCATTTCTTCTTGGCGAATCGGCTTTTGAGATCCCCCACAAGAAAGAGTCATTGGACATTGTCCCAGCTGGAATTCAGTCCAATGAAAAGTCAGTTTCTAGTTCACTTGTTACCATTGAATTGGAACCCCGAGAACCTGTGCCAGGTCTTGTGGATGTTTCCATTAACGCGAATGCAGAAAATGGTCAGGTTGTTAATGGGAAGCTTCAGGGGGTCTCAGTTGGCATCGAGGACATGTTTCTCAAGGCTGCTGCCCCAGCTGAGATTCTAGAAGACACAGTTCCAGGATATTACTCCGCCCTTTTTGATGCTTTGTGGGAGGTATGTGGTGCCTCTTCCAGTGCAGGTCGGGAAACATTTTCACTAAAAGGAGGTAAGGGGTTTGCAGCAATCCATGGAACACAATCAGTTAAGCTTCTCGAAGTTCCTTCAACCTTAGCAATTCGTGTTGTTGAAAGATATTTAGCCCCCTTTGTTGTTGGTGTGATTGGTAGACCTCTGGTGGAGGTTGTGAAGGACGGTGGCTTAATCCAGGATGTGGCATGGATAGATATGTTTTCAGGTTCTGCTAATGAGAATAACTCGGTTGCGAATTTTGATGGTGGTCCACTATATTTGACATACTTTGAAAATGAAGATGGTAAGATCAACATTGGTAAGACAAACATGGGTTGCTTTCTTGTGTTGATATTCCTACCACCCAGGTATCATCTTCTCTTTCGGATGGAAGTTTCTGATATTTCAACATTGGTCCGAATTAGAACAGATCACTGGCCTTGTTTAGCCTACATTGATGATTATTTGGAAGCTCTTTTTTCTTTGTAACCGGGGTTAGTCTTTTCTGCTGCTATATACTCATTCCATTGAGAAAGGAGTATGTTCTGTTCTCTTTTGTTTGCGTTACAGCAGTTGGTTACATATTTTCTGTTCAAATTCTTTTCCCAGATTGTTTTTTACTTGGGAAAATATTCTTTTTGCATCAGAAATAAAAAAATGTATATATTCTAGTGTCAATCATTCACCAGCTGCACTTTTGTACAAGAAATTTATACAATCAGTTCTGAGAGGTGAAATACTTGTATTTTGGTTGTATACTTCTCTGAGAGTATGATGTTAACATGTAATTCTACAATTAGTGTTTAGCTTCTGGCTGTTTGGTTGTCAGGTGCCTTTTGTTTCGAACTTCAGCTGAGATGTGAGATCATTTGATCAAAATCTAACGAAGGCCCAATATGTTATACTTGTATGTTTTTTGTTAGGATTCTGGGTATTGTTCCTTGATTAAGAATCAACAAACTATACAAGCAGCAAGTTTGGATGAAGAAAACATGGTTGTTACGCAACTTTCTTTCTTTTGATAGTATAAAACTTACTGGACTAGCCATTTGAATCAAATTCTGCCGTTTAAAAGCAGTTTGGGTATTTCGTGCAAATAAGTTTACAAGTAGGTGTATATTGTGTAATACGTTTATAAATAGGTGCATTTGATGAATTATAAACATGACTTAACGGAGGACTAACGGAAGGTCGGCTTAGGGGTATTTGGTGCAAACTTAGGCAAAAATAGGGGTATATTATGTGATTCAAAAGACGCGAGGGTATTTGGTGCGTTTTTGCAAACCTCAGGGGCATTTCATGAAAAAACCGTAAATTAAATAAGTCAATTCAAGCCCCTTAAACTCTGTGCCGGTCAAACCGGGTCGAGTATTCCGAGACGGAGGGAGTAGTACTCTACGTCCAAATATTTGGCAAACCAACAAATAGAAGATGTTGAACTAATTCAACTTCCTTTTGGATTTGATTCTGTCTGTTTTGTTGTTCGCATCATTACTACTTCGTACATAATGGAAAGACTTCTTGGGATGAGATTTCATAACTAAACTAGTGTGTGTCCCGGGCGATGTCCCGGTTACAATGTTGGATAATATAAGAAATTTTTACGCATTGTTTACATGTGTTGTCTATGCGAGTTTGAACTTTTTTTAATAACTATTTGGAGATCGTTTATTTTATTTGGATATATGTGATGTATTGTATGTAGTACGTATCAATTTTCAGTAATAGTGTTCTTCCCTTTTTGGGTTGTTAATTTATATTTGTAAATCATGTCCAATATCTAATAAATATTTTGTGTATATATATATATGTTATGATCCACATATGCTAATTACACAAATGTTAACTAATTAATGAAAAAACGTGTTCTATTATATATAGAAAACGAACAAATTAAAATGCAGTCTTTATTCAAAACCATTTTCAATAATGGTAATAAAATTAAATTTTCTTGCAATCACTATGTGGTGAAATTAGAAAATTAATAACATAAACCA